>NC_040231.1:95124-695124 GCF_001444195.1 Xiphophorus couchianus
TTACCCTAACCCCTTCCTTTTTCCTAATCCTAACCATTCCCTTTTTCCTAATCCTAACCATTCCCTTTTTCCTAATCCTAACCATTCCCTTTTTCCTAATCCTAACCCCTTCCTTTTTCCTAATCCTAACCATTCCCTTTTTCCTAATCCTAACCATTCCCTTTTTCCTAATCCTAACCCCTTCCTTTTTCCTAATCCTAACCATTCCCTTTTTCCTAATCCTAACCCCTTCCTTTTTCCTAATCCTAACCATTCCCTTTTTCCTAATCCTAACCCCTTCCTTTTTCCTAATCCTAACCATTCCCTTTTTCCTAATCCTAACCATTCCCTTTTTCCTAATCCTAACCATTCCCTTTTTCCTAATCCTAACATTCCCTTTTTCCTAATCCTAACCCCTTCCTTTTTCCTAATCCTAACCATTCCCTTTTTCCTAATCCTAACCCCTTCCTTTTTCCTAATCCTAACCATTCCCTTTTTCCTAATCCTAACCATTCCCTTTTTCCTAATCCTTCTTTCCTAACTCTAATCATAAATTTTTTTTCTTTTTTATTAAAATAAAAAATAAAAACATCTTTACAAAACAGTTATTTTTTAATTTAAATATATTTCATTAAAACTAAATTCATTTAAAAATTTGAAGACAAACAAATAATTTCATAAATACCTAATAATAAATTACTACAACCTACACACGAAGTTCGACGAAGGAGGAGGAGCCTCAGTGAGGAGGAGTCTATAAATAGGAGAGCCCTTCTCTCCCTGCCTCATTTCGTGTTGAACCAGAGCAGGAACAACATCATTTGGAAGAGCATTGTGCAGTGTACCTAAGGCCTGAGGAAGACCTATATAGGTCGAAACGTTGCACATTAGGTACACCAAGTTCATTTAAATTAGTTAATTAAAAAATTGGTTAAAAATCTAAAAAAATTTTTGTTTGAATTTAAATTAGTTAATTAAAAAATTGGTTAAAAATCTAAAAAAAATTTTAAAAAAATCTAAAAAAAATTTTAATTTTATTTTTTTATTTTTTTATTTTTTTATCTTTATCTTTTCATTGAAAAATAAATTAAAAAATCACAAAAAAATTAATAATAACTTCATAGTATATAAAAATAAAAACATATAGAGATTATAAATACATAAAAAATAATTCATATATTATTGTTTAAGAAATAAAGCTGCCTGAGAGAAAGGTAAAAAAGAAATGTGGCAAAATACTTGGGAAGTGGTTGGGCACAGAGGGAGACGGGAACAACGTCCCTTTGCCCACCAACAGTGGGATGGAGATTGGAGGAGGAAGGCCCGTGCCACCCCTGTCTTCTACGGAAGGCAGGCTAAGCCCTTCTTCCCTACCCTAAATATATGTGTGTGTACTTACCTGATGTGTCCTTATCCTAAATGTGTGTGGATGCTTACGTGCTTGTGCAACGTCACTTACCTTTTGTTTCAAACCAATCCTGGTGTGTCAATTCAAATAATTTCTGCATTTTTTGTAAGTCCATGTGAACATTTTATTTAAAAAGAATGAAGAACAGTATCACAGGGGGTGCCTAACAAAATTTAAGTTGCAGGAATAATATTAAAGAGGGGGCCGTAAGAAACAGAAACAGAAAGAAATAAATACATACCTGATGAAGACACAGAAAAAGTCGAAACGTCGTATACTGAGCACTAGGGGGCAACAAAGAGTAACAAACTCAAATTCAAATTTAACGGACGAGGAAGAGAACGGAAGGCTTGTGTGTGTCAGTTGGAGACAGACGGCGTGGCGGGAGGCTGTGTGGGGGCGCGGGATGGCCCGTGCATCACTCTCCTGTCGTCGGGCAGGCAAGAGTTTCCCCACCCCTAACCCTAACATTGATTTATCGAAATGGCTCCCAATACAAGTTATGGGATATTTAAGTTACTTTATTTTTAAGCCTTTTTTAGCTTTGCCATATCCTGGATGACAAAAATAAATTTATAACTTTTAGTTTTTTTCTATCTGTTCTGGGCTCCCACTCTGAGCTGGTCCACTTCCTGTTTCAAACTCTTCTAATTAACTAAAAGGTAAACAGCTAAATATGAATGAGATAGATTCAGCCTCAAAATAAGAGTACAAACAGGACCAGGTTTTGATTGCATGCTTTGCTTAATCAAAAGTACTAATTGTTCTGCTTTCAGTTCTGTCTTTTCCAGAAGCTGAAAATCTGTCCCATTCTGGCCGCCTTCTTCCGATGGAAGACACCTAAATATCTCGAGAACAGGAGGAGTGAGACCTGGAGAGATGGTATGATAAACCAAACAATGAAAATATGGCTAAAGTTAATTTTTGATTTAAGCAATCAGAATTTCAGGTAACTGGAACAGATCTCTCCTGACAATTGGTTGTTAAACTCAATATAACGACTCTCTACTGAAAATATGCCCTTTGGGCCACATCAACATCTTGGGGCCATTCCTGAAATACAGTGTACATTTAATACTATAACCTAAATCTAAGAACTGTATATATTAGGAAACTGTCCCTTCTTCAAAATAAGACTTTCTTAGAAAAATAAATAAATTAAAGGTTGTATTAACTGATCTTTCGAAATAGAACCAGAAAATTTATTTTCCAATTGAATTATTAAAATCAAACTAATATTATTCTACAATTTTGAAGCACTATAGAACCAAGTAGCACTTAGGAAATACATTGCCTTAAGTGAAAGAAGGAATACAAGCAAATGAACATAAATAAGTAAATAAATTAGAACTATGAGTATGGAAATAGCTATAATAAGTGAGCTGACAAATATGTTGGAAGGTACATAAGATCAACCTTGTGGAATCATTTAAAGTATTCAAGAAGAGTTAACATCTTCTAACTGGGAAAACAAAACATTTTAAAAGAGGAACAAATTCAGCAATTCCTTAATAAATTTGATTAACATTTTCAGGAGTAAAACTGAAGTTGAAGCTTCCATTACCTATGGCATAACTCTGCCTATGACAACTGATAGCAACAGAGCACATATAAACGAGTCAAGTGTGAAACAAAGATGCAATATTATCAGATAATTTCTATTTATATTCCCATTTCTAATTTAAATCAATAAGCTCTACATAAAAGCTCCAAATAATAGGAAATGAATCCATTACAGATAAAAAATAAAAGCTTCATAACAACAAAATTCTTATTTAGCCTGAAATCAAAATCTGAAATATCTAATATGGTGATTGACCAGATATTATAGCCTGAAATTGAAAGTTATGTTGAGAAAGTATTTTAGTGATAGACGTTAAAACTCTATAGGTATAATGTAACTTAAATGGCATGTGGGATTACAGATTAATATTGACTCGTATCAAACAACAAATGTTAGAAATAAAGTAGGACAGAGTAGCTTTAAGCCTTAATATTGGTTGTATCTGCATCATGCAACATTTGATCAGTTCTCCAAATACAAGGATGATAATCATATGCTCATGTTAAACATGCGTTAAGAAACAAAACATTTGGAGGTTCATATGTGAAACCGATTAAAACACCTGGACAAATAAGTTAAATGACAAATTCTAAGATTGCTATGAAAATAGCAGTTATGATGTAAATTTGGTTTAGACTTAGTGCTTCAATGATGTTTTTGACATTTTATTCATATGTCTGAATGAATGTGGATTTACTTAATGAAGAGAAACATGTTGAGACTTAACTGTGTTCCCATGGGTTGAATAAATTGATAATGAAGAAGGAAATCAATAAAACAAAAGTTTCATTGATTTGGAAGGAAAGTTAGTGGTATCTGCAAATTGTATCGATTAGAACTTACACTATAGGTACACAAGTGGACCTTAATATTCTCAAAAGTTCAATATTAAGTGCAAGTTGTATATCTCAAGTTACATGAGTCGACTAGCTAGAGAATTCAGAGTACGTGGTAATGATATAATTGGTTATAACCTAAGTCTACTGAAAAATTAAAATTTTTATAGACGCATCCAGACGGACAATAAAACATTTTTAATATCAGTTGCTGCTTTGACATGATCACAGCACTGCCAAAACATATGCACAAAAATCCTCAATAAAACATAAAATATTTGAAAATGAGACGCCAGACAAGTGAATCACAGCGTGACCAGCCGGTGTGACGCTGAACTGACGAGGTGAAGCTAGCATTAGCAGGAGAAGCTAACAAACACTGAAGAGAAGAAGAGTTGCCATGGATACGCTGCAGACAAGCATGTTTTAATGTTACACAATATAGTTTTAGCAAGTTGCTCAAAGTCTAAACATGGTATTGTTGTGCTCTGAACGCCCTCTGGGGGGCGGTACCGCACCACTGAGAAACATCACTCAACATTTAGCAACATCTAATTTATACTTTTTGCTTTTTCCTTTGGTTTATTGTTTTATTTCCTTCAAATTCATGGAAAGCACTTTGAACTGCCTTGTTGCTGAAAACGTGCTAAATAAATAAACAAAATGATCTTACCTTAATGTGAAACAAAAGTGGTCTACGGTTTGTTCTACCTGACTGATCTATCTAGCAAGTTTTTATTTCCTTAACCTGAAGATGTTCAGGTCACTGCAGGAAAGAACATCACTGCTCAAAGCAACAGTGTGTCAAAACCTCTGGACACTTGCGTTAAGAAATCATTTTCTAGTTTATTCATTCCTTGTTTTAAAATTTTGGGGAGAAGTTTTCAACATTTATGTTTATTTCAATAAAAATGACAAAGTAAGCATCAGTTATTGCAGTGGTGATGCAAATATCTTAGTGCAAAGCGTTTTGATGGATTCATTTTAAGGCATAAAGAACTGAAACCTGCAGGCACAGAGCAGGGAAAAATAACCCACAAACTACAAAATAAAATATATTCCACCCAAATGACTGAAAACATTTACATCATCATTTACTTCAGGGTTCAACATAATTGTTCAATAAATTCTAACTAATGTCATTTTTCAGCAACAGAAAACTACAACCAACGTTTCCTGCTTTTATTCTGAAACAAACTGCTGAGTTCGCAGGAGAGCCACAGAAAGGAAGTGACATCACTGCTTCTTGCTGAGTCTCAGGAAGCGCTGGGACTTTTGCCTGAACATGTGGTGCTGCTTCTGGGCGTCCTGAGCGTCCCAGATGGCTTCATGCAGCTTCTGTTGGTGAGAGACCAGGCGTCACGCAGAAACACACACTTCCTGATCCGTCTCCATGGCAACCCCTCTGAGGACTGCACCTTACTCTCTTACATTCACAAACTTTATGGAGATTTGATGTAAAAGAAATAATGAAAAAAAGCAAATAATGGAACTGGAAGGAAAACTAGAAATAGTTTTTTCAGAAATAAAATTAACTTGCGGTGTGAATTTAAATTGTTCATTCAGAAACGTCTCTGGATCAAGATGACTTCATAAATTACATCTAATCCGGTTACTTTAGAAATTACAGATCTATGTCTAATCTTCCTTTCTGATCTAAAATCCTTGAGGAAATAGCTGCTAATGAATTATGTAAACATATAAATAGTAAAGTGTTGAAAGTTACTGATGATTTTCTCTTGGCCTCAGACAAAAGGACGGGTTCTGGTTCTGTTAGATCTTAGTGATATTCTGATCCAGTTGACCACAGTATTCCTTTAAAAACAGCTCTGTCCTAGTGCAGTACCACACGGTTGGGTCCAGAGACCCTGATTATTTTCTAGACAAAGATTAAAACCTTCGTCTCTGATGAAGCTGAGGTTATCCTGAGCTGCCTCTGTAGTCATGCTGTTACAGGCTGTTGGAGGATGAACTGACCACTTCTCTTCACTCTACTACTTTCTCCTACTACTCTATTATTTTGCGTTAACTTTTATTTTCAGGTTCTCTTATTTTCTTTCCATAGAAGGTACACCTGGTCTGGTTCAGCTGTGGTACCTGAACGTTTTCCTTCTATACATGATGCATCTGACCTCAACTCTCAAAAACTATACAGATGAAAAACCGGAACGTTTTCATCAATATTAAGGAATCACTGACTTAAAGCAAGATCCCACATCTTGCTGAAAAGTTACTTGGAAGTTAAATTTTGTCTTATTTCATGTGAACCAGGATATTTGGACTGAACTAGTACAATAATACTTGGTAAGATTTGATGTTTTTGCAGTGCAGAGTTTAAATCTGGTCTGTTTTTGATCTCTTAATGTTTCCTCTTGGCTGCTGCTCTGCTTTTCTTCTACATAGAAAGTCTTCCTAAGTCAGTGACATTTCCTTTAGTGTCTCTGCTGCGTCTTCTTCAGTCGGTCATGGCAGACGGCTGCGTAGGGTCCTGGTTCTGGTTCTGCTGGAGGTTTCTTGCTGTTAAAGGCGTGTTTTCCTCTCCACTGTCACTACGTGCATGTAATATTAAACTGAACTAGATTCTTCATTGTTTTATGAACATATGTAACTAACTGTAAGACTCTGATTGGCTATGTTTCTGGAGATAAATTGGTTCCTGGTGTAATTGTTTGAATTTTTTACTAAAGAGTCTTGTGAATCGGCTCTTGGTAAAACGGATCAGAACTGATAGATGTTTTAAAGTTAAAGACTTCTCCTCTGGGATTAAACTGACCTGGGCAGAATTTGGGTCTTTGAACTGGATCGTTCTGACGGGCTCCTGATTTTTAGGAAGCTTCAGTTTATGGATCTCCTGAAAGAAACAAGAGAGACAGGAACCGATCAGACAATGGAACCTCCAAACAGGAAGTGATGTCACTGTGTCTAACCTAGTGTTTCATAAATATTTGGATGTTTCTCTTCTCTGCAGCACAATCTACCTACATGAAGCTAATAACAATAAGTTAAGTAAAAGTTTATTTGCGTAGCACATTTCCAACAGCCTCAGCTAACCAAAGCTCCTCACAACAAACATTATCCCAGGTACATTAATGATAAAATAGAAAATTAAGTTTAGTAAAAATAATAAGACAAATATTAAACTGTCAGATTCCAAAAGCTAATAGTGTGAATAAAAACCAAACAATATAGAGTTTTAGTTGCAGCAATTTCCTTCCCTCCTTTTCTCTTTAGCCGAGTTTCAGCCAGAGGGAGACGATCCACAGATTCTCTGTCTGCTTCCATCCTGGATTTATGAACCGACGGTAAAAGCTCAGGGTTCTAGTGGGCTGCAGGCTGCTGGAGCTCACTTCAGTACCGAGGACCCAAAAACACTTAAAAACTATCAATAAGACCTTAAATTTGATCCTAAAGCAGCAGGGAGCCAACGAAGGGTTTGTAAAACCGGGGCCACAGATTCACCTCCTGGTTTTGGTCAGCAGACCAGCTGCAGCATTTTGTTTGCTCTGCTCCAACCCTGAGTACAAAGAGTTAAATAATCTAAATGTGATGAATGATTGGATCAAAATCAGGCAGAGGAAGATCAGATTTGATCTTAGCAAAGATCCTCAGCTGGAAGAAACTGGCTTTGATAGCAGCGCTAACTCTAACACAGGATCAACAATCACACCCAGATTTTTCACAAATGGACGACAGCAGAAGGACGGGGGACCGACCACAGCGTCACATCCAGCAGAGGACGGCTCTGACCAAACATACAATCTCAGTTGTTTCAGTTTGACAAGATGAGAGAAACGCAGAATCAAACATCAACACGGGAAACCCGTAGCAGAGTGCAAGAGTTACAGATTCCATAGTTTTCCTAAGTCAGCCTACATATCTGCCTGAGATGCTGTGAGATCAAACTTATGTTGATCTCGCATCTTTGGCCTCCTAACAAAACAGACGACCTGAACGGAAACACGGATCTCTGAAGCTAAACAGAAGCAGCAAATGTTCAGCTGTTCTGTAAGTTCAACCAGCTTAGAAGGCAAAGACATGAAGTTCAGCAGAGAGGTGAGGTTTAGCAACAACATGCCAGCAGCACCGTTACCTTGCAGTAAATCTTGAGCTCTGATCCAGACACCGCCGGAGGACGGTGGAAGTTCTCAAACAAGCATTCCCAGTCAGTAGTCAGGTGACCCAGCAAATCGATCTCCTTCACACAGAACACGCGCCTACACAACGACAAGCAGAACGGCGTCACACAGCGCTACCAAGCTAGGCTCTGTGTGCTGCTGGCCGTTCGGGCGGCTCCACCTGTTGGTGACGATGATGTCGGACTTCCTGTGGCCTGGGGTCGGACTGCAGCTTCTGAACACTTCACCGTCCAGATGTTTGATCCTCTGGAGACAGAAACACAAAGACTCCTGCAGCACAGTTCCTGTTGCTGTTCAGCAACAAGCAGAGGAGAGTCACCGAAGACTCACTTACCAAGAAGGCAGCTTACCTCAACCAGTTCATCTCCCAGTAACCCACCAGTAAAGCCCAGTTCACTCTGCTGCTTCCACTGAAGCAGAGAGGGGAGGAGCAAACAGGAGCAGCTGATCAGATGGTCAATGAACTGATCGTCAATGCTTCTCTACTAAAGCAGTTTTGCTGCTCTGCAGGTTGCAGGTGCTGCAACACAATGTCAGCAACTTCTGCTGCTCATCAGCCTGGGGAGGGTCAAAGGTCATTTCTGAACTACTTGGAATCCATCATCCACCAGAGAGGGAAACTCTCAGACATCCCAGCAGGTTCAGAGGTCAGAGGTCAGAGCATGAGGCTCAGAGAAATGACCAGAAACCAAAAGCTCTATAGGCCTCAGTTAGCAGATTAAAGGTCAAAGGTCATGTCACACTGAAAGCCTCTTCTGTCTAGGAACAAGATGGCCACTGCACTGAGGTCAGCAGAGACGAGACTTCTGAGACGGAGTCCTCTGGACAGACGAGACCAGAGAGGAGACGTTGGACCAAGATGGAGAAAAGCAGAAACAGCACAGTGGTGGAGGTATTATGATCTGGGCTGCAGGCTCTGAATGGACCGGGATCTGCTCTATAGACCAAAGTTTTCTAGAGTCCGTCTGTAAAGCAGCCGATCGAGAACAGAACGGCCGAAAGAAAAAAGAACCAAGATGTTGCAGCACTCAAGTCCAGTCTTCCAGAGCTACCGTCCTGCAACTTGTAGAAGAACCCTCTTACCCCAACAGACCAGGACCGGCTCTGAACGGGCCTGGTATCGAGGCCCGTTCATTTGATTCAGGTGTGTTGGAGCAGGGAAGCATCTGGAAGGATGGTAGCTCTGGAGGACTGGACTTGAGCTCCCCATGTCTATTCAAAGTCCAGTCATCATCCAAACTGAAATGCTTTGCTGGGACCTTCAGAGATCTCAGCAGAACCTGCTCAGAGTTCTGGAGCTGGAGGAGCTTCAAGACTTTAGGGATTATGGGATGAGAAAATGCTTCATAGAAGAAAACAAGTTTCAGATGTTTTTATTAAACTTTGAACACAAACCGATGACGGAGCCGGTTTCACAAGAAGGTTAACGTTTCGATCCAATACGACCCAGTGGAGAACCTGACATTAACATCTAATGCTTTACAGCAACATCATGATGAATTTATTTATAGAAAAATAACTCTAGAGCTGACTCTTCTCCACTGGGTTTAAATAAACTATAAATGAATAGAAACCAAAAGTAAAAAGCAGACACAAAATGGAAGTAAAAATGTTTGTTTGGCATGCATGGAAATCTGATCTCCATTTGATATTCAGATTTCAACATTTATAAATATCTGTAGATTAACGAGGATTATATCAAAGAACCATGAAAGTGACGGGTTAATGTTCATCACCAGCCAAGTCCTCCTCCGGCTGCAGGAAGCAAACAGAAGAAGAAGAAGGAGGAGGTTAGAATTATTCTGATCTGAACTTCCTGGTAAAATCAAACCAGTGATTCACGACACGATGAGAAAGACAAAGAGCCGAGGAAGAGGAGGAGGAGGAGATGAAGGACATCATGGGAGCAGAAAAGCAAAGGAAACATCGTTAGGGTGGTTTACAGCTTCTGCCATAGTTACTACTACTACTGATAGTAGTAGTAGTACTAGTAGTAGTTGTAGTAATATTATTATTACTACTAGTACTAGTATTTTTCTGGAGTTTTCTAGATCATTATTAAAGTTTCTCAGACTGTGATTAAATATTTCAAACATATTTCTTCCAAACTGGGTCAACGCCTCCTGATCTGGTTTCAAGGTTCTGCAGAACCCTGATGAACTTTTTCAGCAAGCGAATACACTGAACAAACATCTAAAGGCCTCATGTCAGATGTTGTTGCCATGTGGAGTTAACAACTGTAAATGAGCATTGCTGACATTTTTTTCTACAAAAGTAATATTTCTCTTGAACTGTGTATAATATTTAATCCAACTTCCTGTCAGTGAGCGTTACTCAGTGAGTTGTTGTTTTACTCGGTGCATTGTGGGACATGTCCACTGGGTGGTCAGACAAAATGAGCAACAGCTGGACAATCCTTGGCCTGGACAATAAAAGGCCCCAAAATATCAGAAGTCATAAAGCCTCAGATGTTATGTTGGAGCCGTTGGCATGTTGGATGCAGGACGCCGTACCGACGGTCCGATAATGGTCCGTTATCGGACCGTTGGCCCTTTAAGAGTTGGTTTCCAACAGACTGCAGATCCTCCTCATCCTCGTCTGACCGCTCAGCACCAGACGGCCACGTCGGCTCGTCCGTCTGAGGATCGGCTCAGACCAGCGACACTCAGCTGATGAGACTATTGGTCTGAACAACAGACGCATCAAACCTCAGACTGTCTGTAACCGCCTACGGGAAGCCAACTGGGTCAGAATCAGATTCCTCAGCCTGACCCCGATCAGGACTGTCGATCCGCTACAAACGGCCGAACCACGATGTCATCGATGCCGACATGAAGATCAGTAATTACTGAAAATATACTTTGAGTTTCTCTATATATTGCATAATCCAAATGTTCATAAAACTCTTATATTTGACACGGGGCTTTATATTTTTGTTCAGTGTATACTATAAATACAATATAACATGGTAAATATTATTATATAATGTATCTGGGCTGATGCAACCTCCATTAAGACAACTGATCATTTTCTTTGATTTACCTCAAAACTGGAAAAGTTTAGACTTTTTGGTGAATTTGATTTTCTGAATCTAAAATGTTCTGATTGCCAAACAAAGACTAACATGAAGAGTTACAGCTCCAGTTTCTCCCTCTGTGTTCCTGCAGCTGTTGGGCTGGTTTAGAAGAATTTCTTCTTCTGCAGTTTCCCGTCCAGCAGCAGCTCCTCTAAGACCCTAACCTTCTTCCCTCGGGTTTCCTCTGAAGCAAACGGCTCGGTTCTGGTTTTTCTGGACCTCTAACTGGATTCATCTTCAGGTTTGTTGCTTTATTTAAACTTTCTGGAGAAGGAACCTTTTGACCCGGCTAAAGTGTCGACACACACCAGACTGTCTGCTCCTCTAGGTTCCCTCTGACCTCATGCAGGAAAACATGCCTTGTTGCTATGGAAACAGAGAAGAGTCTAACCTGGTAGAGGTCGAAACCCTGCGACTCCGTCAGGTCATAAGGTCGGATGATCCCGTCCTCCCGGATCAGACGGACCGGCCGGAGTTTGGTCACCTCCTCTGTTGCCTCGGCCGCTCTGATATCACACACACACACACACACACACAAACACACACACCTGAATGAGCGGTTCAGAGTGTGTGGTGTTGAATGGCAGCCCTGCGGTTCTGATCCTGATTGGACTCTGAGCCGAGCCCATTCATGCTGCAGCTGCTGCTCTCAGGTAAGGGCTCACCTGGTGGGACCTCTGCAGGGGCAGCGTGAAACTTCAACAGGTTACAGTGAATTTATGGCTCACATGACAGATGGCTCCTCCAATCAGGAGAGGAGCCATCATTTCAGCTCCTGCCATCTGATCTCAGTGGGAATTCGTTCACTGTGACATCATCATTATTTTTATCAACATTTACATTCATTTGCACAAAATTTCAAGATTTAATTTGAAAACAGAAACTCCAGAAACATTGATGCATCAAAACTTTTAGTAGTTCTGCAAAACGGCAACAGACAGATCAGCTGTTAGTGAAAACCATGCAACCCAGAACCAATCAGAACCATGTGATCAATCGGAACCATTCAGACCCGTCAGATCGCCGTCCCCTGAGGTCAGACCAACACCGGTTCTGACTGCAGTGAACATCGGACCCTCCATCGGGTCGTCCAGGAGCTTTCCAGCCTCGTTTCGGTCGATGCCAATGGTTTTTATTCATAGGGGGGCCAACGAAGAAGAAAAGGCCCCGACATGTTTTCATGCAGTTTTCGTTGTGCTCCGGCAGGCGGGACAGGAAGTTCTCCTCAGGGGGCGTGGCCAAACAACATGCTAACAAAGGGGCGGAGCCACAAGCGGCGAGTTGGACCCGGTGCACGAAACACGATGCTGTGACTTACCGTCAATGTGCAGCATCATTTAACATGCAAACATCTGCAGCCGGTTAAAGCTCAGCTCTGTCATCAAGTCAAACAGCAACCTGATTGAGCAGCAGCCATGGACAGAGCACAGCACCAACAGTTCAGGTGGAATACTCACACCCCAACAAGAAAAGAAATCCCAACAACCACAGCAGACAGAAAACAAAAGCAGAAAATGTGAAAATTAGAGAGACAGCAACAGCATTTAGACGCCCACAGGAAGTTCCCAGAGGAAACGCATCACGAGCCGCCAAACCTCACCTCTGGATCCCCTGGAAGGTGCTGCTGGCCATGTCCACGATGCCGCCGGTGGGCCGCGCCACCACGCCCACCAGGCCCTTCCCGATGCCCTTAAAGAAGCCGGCCGCGCCCTCCTTCCTGGCTCCTGGGAACCAAAACACAGGGTGGGTTCATCTGGCAACCGGCAACAGGACGGAAATACAGGGTGGGTTCAACCGGCAACAGGCAACGGGACGGAAACACCAGAAAACACACGGTGGGTTTTTCCGGCAACCAGGTCTGAGTCGGCAGCCAGAGGTTCTGAGCGGTTTGGTTTCAAGGATCTGCTGAAAATGAAGCGAAGAGTTTTGAACCAAAGGATGTGAGAAAATCCGTTGGCTGAATAATTGGGAGGGTTTCAGTGATCTGGACCCGATCCATGATGTTCTGATGGGTCGACAGAACACGGTCAGGTGGATCTGTTAAACAAGATTGGTGTCGTACATAACCTATATTTAGGCAGGTGTCTCCATCTCAATGAGATTAAAAATCTATTTTTCAAGAGAAACCAAGACTGGCAGCAACACTCAGAATTACAAATCAAAACCTAAAGAAAGTACAACCAAAAAGAAAAATAACAGAGAAATAGCATTTACAAAAAAATGTCTTATTTACAAACTGACTAAATAAGGCCTTAAAAACCACCTAATTCAACTTAAAGTTTTTCTGCAGGATTTTCAGTGTGAACCTTAGAAACAGTTAATGAAATTAAATCATCCGAGCGCAGAAAATAACCGCCTGGAAATGTTCTGACAATAACTTTTGTCAGAGACCCCCCGTCCCTCTCTAGTGACGGGGGTTTACCTAAGAGAGATGGAGGAGTAAACCCAAGATGGCTTTGTGAAAAAAACGAGCAGACACCGGTGAGCAGAAGAGAGGAACGCTCCTCGACCTGTGATCAAACATCGCGCTCCATAGGATCCAGAATGCAGCTTGTGCAAACAGTCCGAACATGCAAGCTTACAAATCACGTCACAATAATCTGAAATGGGCAAAAAGTGGCAGCAACAAGGCGTTTCCTAGCCTCAAATGATAAACAAAATGGAATTCTGAAATAAAAACCCAACTTGAGCTTTTTGACAAGCTGTGGAATCAAGTAAAAAACCTAAATATTTATACTGAGATACAACCTCCATCTGAGTGCCTGAAAAGTAATAATGGATGAATCAACTGTGATTTAGAAATACTCCTGTAGTTGGAGATAAACTTTGTTTTAAACAAGCTGTAGATTACACTGAACCTCATCAAAAGCTGCTTGAAGCACTTTTAACTGTATAGCAGCATAGGACAGTGACAACAATTAGCATTTGGGACATTTTTATCTAAACTGTTAATATAGATTAGAAAAAGAAAGGGTCCTAGGACAGAACCTTGTAGAACCCTTGGATACTTAAAGGCAGATGGAAGAATGACCTTCCACCTGCACACACCCTGACCTGCCGGACAATTTGTCTTTAAAGCAGCTGATTGGTGAGAGTCCGATGTAGAGAGACTTTGCAGTAACATTTTGTAATCTGCTGTATAAAAAGGCTTTTGATAAATCAATAAAAAGTTCTGCAGTGTTGATTTTTTATCTACAAAACCAATTAAATAATTTAATACTTCTAAAGTTGCTGTTTTATTTATTATCATTATTTAAAGTGACAGGGAATATTATATTTTCAGAAGACCTGGATTGCATGATCTAACACACAGGTGTCAAACTCCAGTCCTGCAGGTTTTAGATGTGCCACAGCACACTGCAATGAAATGGTTTAATTACCTCCTATTTGTGTAGCTCGGTTCTCCAGAACCTTGATGACCTCATTATTCTATTCAGGTGCTGCAGCAGAGGCTCATCTAAAAGTTACAGGACAGCGGGCCTCCAGGACTGGAGTTTGATCCAACACAAGGGTGGGCAGTCCTGGTCCTGGAGGTCCGGTGTCCTGCAACACTTAGACGTCTCCCTGGTCCAACACACTTAAATCCAACAGCTGAATCTCCTCCTAAATGCAGTCAGGTTCTCCAGAGTCCTGCTAATGACCTCATTATTTGACTAAGGTGTGTTAAAGTAGAGACACATCTAAAAGTTGCAGGAGACTTTTAGGCCCTCCAGGCCTGGAGTTACCCACCCCTGATCTAACAGGTCGTGACAATAGAAGTTCAGATGGTTTTAAAGAACCTGAAGGTTCCAGATCTGAGGGTTTCCAGAATTCAGGTGAGTCAAAGTATTTTAGAAGAGAACATATAAAAGATCTGGATTATGGGTTCAAGGAATCCGGATCAGGAAGTATGTCAGGTTGCAATCAGAAAACAACAAGTGTTTCTGGGATTTCATGGAGAATAGTTCAAAGCTTTAATTCATTCTTAAGTCTTTCCTAAAACTTGTATTTTCTTTGATTTAAGGTCAAAAATCCTAAACTTGTTTCCGTTCTCCTGAAAATGACTTGAACTTTCCAACAAATAGGAGCCATCAAACACATACCTTCCACTGGTTTGGTCACAATGCCAGTAACCCCACCAACAACGCCCTGCAGGGACACGGTTTGTTACTGAGATGCATTAGATCACTGCTGGTCCAGCAGAACCAGAACCGCTCCTCTCCAGACCTTCAGCAGTCCTTTTCCTCCTTTGGCCAGACTGTCTTTGAAGTCCTTCGTCGGCCGGTTCATGTCCTCCCGGCGTTCCTGCTGGAACTCCTTGTCCATGGTCATGGCAGCCAGGCCTTTACCCATGGAACCTGTGATCTTGGAGAACATTCCTGCAGCGCCACCTACAGGAAAAACACCCACATTGGAAGCACTGACCACAGAAATCAGGACTCGTCACAAGTTAAATCAACATCTTTCTCCAAGGCTCTTACCAACAGTTGAACCAAAAAGGCTGCGGACCCCGATCGCCAAACCTTCAGCAAACTCCTCTGGACCCTGAACGGCTCCCTGGCAAACACACAGACCCCCTTCCATCAGAACCTCCACCTTGGTCGGGTTTCATATGGATCTCGCAATAAGCTAGATGTTTTACCTGGAATGGTTCATAAAAGAAGGCCTCCACGCCTTCAGACAGGCCTCGGATCACTCCGAACGGATTACCCAGCACATCCAGGCCGAGAACCAGAACATACATCTGCTTAAGGAACTGCAGAAAGAAGAGAGGTCCAGAAGTTCACAACACACACTTTGGCAGGACCCATCCCAGCTTAGAGGATCAGGCTAAGGAAGGGCAATGATGTTACCTCTTCGGAGTAGTGTCGGCCCACGGCCCACATCAGCTTCTCTTTGCTGTAGAACTGGTATCTGACTTCAAAGAAGGCCAGTCTGACAGAAACGCAGAGGAGAATCAACGTCCGGACAAAGAAACTAGTTCAGCAACCATTTCTGAGCAAACAGAAGATACTTACTTGAAGATGATATCGTCAACGTTGGTCAGAGTAGCACCGATGCTCTTCAGCACCAGGTTCAGGGACTGCGTAATGGGGTTCTTCAGGGCAGAGTCACCATCGCTGGAGCCCAGAGACAGACTGAGGTGGAGCTGGAAGGTAAAGCAGGACCAGTGAGGACTTGCTACCCAGCTGTCTGGACATAATCCAGAAACAACTCTCAGTTTGGAGGTTTATAACATATTAGATGAATTCAGTCTCATCCAGCAAAGAGAGCAGGGCTGAAGTTACCTTGACAGGTGAGATGTGAAAATGCTCAAAGAAACTGAGTCCCGACACGTCGGACAGAGAGGCGTCGGTCGGCTCGGCCCGAAGGCGCTTCAAATCTCCTTCGATGAGTCCCGACTGAAACACAAACAGCTCAAAGCAACATCTCATCTGTGAAGTTTAGAGAAAATATCCAGTTTCTGCTTCTCTTCACCTTCTTTCCATGGTTCTGCAGGTTAGCAGCTGGGCTGAACAGAGCCGCAACAGCATCAAGGAAACCTTGGTCGATCTTCAACGCCATCTCCTGAACCAGAGCCATGAAGTACCTGAAGCATACAGGAAGGTCAGAAGACTCACCTGAATCCAGGTCTCACTCACAGAAACTGGTTCCCTGCTGTGGTTCTTACTTAATCTGGGTGACGTTGCTGTGCTGGTTGAACCTTGTGATGACAGACACGTCGATGAAGGGTTTTGGCTCTGAGGAGGCAGAACTCACAGTTAGACTCTCCAGTCAGTTTGAGGCTTAATGGGAATAGAAGGACAAACCTGCATCCAGAGCTATGGACTTTGGTGGAGGGACTGGATGGAAGATGATGGGGAAAACCGCACCCGGCAACTGGTTGTCCACCTGTAACCAATAAACCAGTGTTTGAGTCCAGCAGGAGAGTGAGGTTCAGTCCAAGTGTGTGTCCAGGTGTGTGAACGTTTACCTGCAGCCAGTGCAGTTGGGCTCTCAGGCTGCGCTGGTGCAGTGACCTCTTGAACTCCACCTGGATCCCAGACAGGAAGTTCCTCCTCACAGGGCACGCATGGGGTTGCCGCATCATCATGATAGCTGGACTGAGGTTCACCTAGCAACCGGTGACATCACAAACTTACAGTCAGCTCGTCAGACAGAAGTCTGGGTCAGATATACACATATGGACCCCAGTGAGTTGCTTGTGGTGACCTCTGACCTCTAGGTTGCTGTCCAGTCTGACCCAGCCTCCCTCTGTCTTCCCACTCAGCTGACTCTGGTAAACCTTCTCCAGCAGGTTGATGTTCTTTTGACTGAAGGGCTTCCAGCGATTCTTTGGCTTAAACTCCCAAACCACGCCAGAGCTGTGAATCAGAACCGCAGCAGAGTCACTTCATCAGCAGCACTGGACACTCAGGACTAGCTAATGACTGAAAGAGCCTGGATATTTGTTGTGGCATTAACATATTTATTTTAAAAACGCTCCAGAAATTATCGTAAAATGATTCAAAAGTTTTTCTCACGTGAAGGCCTCCGTGTTTCTGGAGGCATCTGTGCCTCCACTGTTGAGTCAGATAACATCATGGAGTTTACCTGGTGATGCCGATGTAAGCGATCTCCTGCCGGTTGCCGTTGTTGATGAGCGACAGGCCGAGGTTCTGCAGAGACACTTTCAGTTCCTGCTGAAATTGTTCGAGCTCCTCCGACTGCCGAGCCTTGGTCACCACGCCGGTGTCCTCGGTGAACAGCAGCACCCGCTGCCGTCCATCCAGGAAGGACACCCAGTGGATCTGAGCCTGGCCATCATAGGTGAACTGACTCACAACATCCTGAAGGAGGCAGAGAGACACGCTCTATGAAACGGCTGTGCTGGAGGTTTTAACGGCATCCGCATTTACAAACAGCTGGTTGTGGAACAAAAATGACTGAAGGGCCCAGAGTTAGCTCCTGGAAGACAGGAGGAACTGTTCCTCCAGACATCTCTGAACGTATTTTATGCAACCAACAAATCAGCAGCTGGACCTTCCAGCAACTCTCAAGACAAAATATTTCCTGTTAGCTGCATGTTGCAAACACCTCTGGGTCTTTAAGAGATTGATGGATTTTTTTGTTGTGCTTTGGCCATAATTTACAAAAATATGTAGCAAGCTCAATAATACATACGTATTATTGAGCTTTAATACGTATGTATTATTGAGCTTGCTACATATTTTTGTCTCGTGAATTGATTAGAAGGAGTTTGCTCATTTTGTGGCTGCAGAAGCCTCAGGTAAATGAAGAGACTACAATGATGTACAGTTGTGTTGAAAATAATAGCTGTCCCACATCACTGGCCAGATAAATCACTGTTTTTGTTTGAATATCAACTTCTACACTGTAGTAGGGTTAGGGTTAGAAGGTTTAATAAAGATTTAGAAAACCAACAGGCATGATGTTCTTGCTGCTGATTCTGTCAAACTTAATCATTTACTCAAATGATTAAGTGTATTCAAAAAAATAGCAGTGCTGAGTTCAATTAGTGAGGTCATTGATTATAGGAAAAAAATGGGTGTTAAGCAGGTGACCCTTATTTAAAGATCAAGGCAACTGACGGTGCATATGCTGGATGTGCATTTGTCCTTGAACAAAGAGTAATAAGGGTCGCTCACGACACTGCTCAGAACAAGGGCGTTGTTTGATGAATTAATAAAAGCGGGGAGAAACCGCTCCTCCATGGGCTGCCACCTTATCGTGGTGGAGGGGTTTGAGTGCCCCAATGATCCTAGGAGCTATGCTGTCTGGGGCTTCATGCCCCTGGTAGGGTCACCCAAGGCAGACAGGTCCTAGGTGAGGGACCAGACAAAGTGCAGCCCGAAGACCCCAATGATGAAGGAAAACCTTGGACTTGGTGTTCCCTCGCCCGGACGCGGGTCACCGGGGCCCCACTCTGGAGCCAGGCCTGGAGGGGGGGCACGATGGCGAGCGTCTGGTGGCCGGGCTTTTACCCATGGAGCCCGGCCGGGCTCAGCCCGAAGAGGAAACATGGGCCCCCCTCCCATGGGCCCACCACCCGTGGGAGGGGCCAAAGGGGTCGGGTGCACTGTGTGATGGGTGGCGGCCAAGGGAGGGGACCCTGGCGGTCCGATCCTCGGTTGCAGAAACTGGCTCTTGGGACGTGGAATGTCACCTCTCTGGTGGGGAAGGAGCCGGAGCTAGTGCGTGAGGTCGAGAGGTTCCGGCTAGAAATAGTCGGTCTCACCTCGACGCATGGCTCTGGTTCTGGAACCAGTCTCCTTGAGAGGGGCTGGACATACTTCCACTCTGGAGTTGCCCAGGGAGAGAGACGTCGGGCAGGAGTGGGCATACTTGTTGCTCCCCATCTCGGCGCCTGTACGTTGGGGTTTACCCCGGTGAACGAGAGGGTAGCATCCCTCCGCCTACGGGTGGGGGGACGGGTTCTGACTGTCGTTTGTGCTTACGGGCCGAACGACAGTTCAGATTACCCACCCTTTTTGGAGTCCTTAGAGGGGGTACTGGAGAGTGCTCCTCCTGGGGACTCCCTTGTTCTGCTGGGGGACTTCAACGCTCACGTGGGCAACGACAGTGAGACCTGGAGGGGCGTGGTTGGGAGGAACGGCCCGCCCGACCTGAACTCGAGCGGTGTTCTGTTGCTGGACTTCTGTGCTCGCCATGGATTGTCCATAACGAACACCATGTTCAAGCATAAGGGTGTCCATATGTGCACTTGGCACCAGGACACCCTAGGCCGCAGTTCGATGATCGACTTTGTCATCGTTTCATCGGATCTGCGGCCGTATGTCTTGGACACTCGGGTGAAGAGAGGTGCGGAGCTGTCCACTGACCACTACCTGGTGGTGAGTTGGCTCCGGTGGCGGGGGCGAAAGCCGGTCAGACCTGGCAGGCCCAAACGTGTTGTGAGGGTCTGCTGGGAACGTCTGGCGGATCCCCTGTGAGACGGAGCTTTAACTCCCATCTCCGGCAAAACTTCGAACACGTCCCGGGGGAGGTGGGGGACATGGAGTCTGAGTGGACCGTGTTCCGTGCCTCCATTGTCGAGGCGGCCGATCGGAGCTGTGGCCGCAAGGTTGTCGGTGCCTGTCGCGGCGGCAACCCTCGAACCCGTTGGTGGACACCTTCGGTGAGGGATGCCGTCAGGCTGAAGAAGGAGTCCTATCGAGCCTTTTTGGCCTGTGGGACTCCGGAAGCAGCTGATGGGTACCGGCGGGCGAAGCGGCATGCGGCTCGGGCGGTTGCTGAGGCAAAAACTCGGGTGTGGGAGGAGTTTGGAGAGGCCATGGAGAAAGACTTCCGCACGGCTTCGAGGCGATTCTGGTCCACCCTCCGGCGTCTCAGGGGGGGGAAGCGGTGCAGCACCAACACTGTTTATAGTGGGGATGGTGTGCTGCTGACCTCTACTCGGGACGTTGTGGGCCGGTGGGCAGAGTACTTCGAAGACCTCCTCAATCCCACCAACATGCCTTCCACTGAGGAAGCGGAGCCTGGGGACTCTGGGTTGGGCTCTCCAATCTCTGGGGGCGAGGTCGCCGAGGTGGTTAAAAAGCTCCGCGGTGGCAAGGCCCCGGGGGTGGACGAGATCCGCCCGGAGTTCCTTAAGGCTCTGGATGTTGTAGGGTTGTGTTGGTTGACGCGACTCTGCAATATCGCATGGACATCGGGGGCAGTTCCCCTGGATTGGCAGACTGGGGTGGTGGTCCCCCTGTTCAAAAAGGGGGACCGGAGGGTGTGCTCCAATTATAGAGGGGTCACACTCTTAAGCCTCCCTGGCAAGGTCTATTCAGGGGTCCTGGAGAGGAGGGTCCGTCGGATAGTCGAACCTCGGATTCAGGAAGAGCAGTGTAGTTTTCGTCCTGGTCGTGGAACACTGGACCAGCTCTACACCCTCAGCAGGGTCCTGGAGGGTGCATGGGAGTTCGCCCAACCAGTCTACATGTGTTTTGTGGACTTGGAGAAGGCGTTCGACCGTGTCCCTCGGGGAGCCCTGTGGGGGGTTCTCCGGGAGTATGGGGTACCGGGCCCTTTGATACGGGCTGTCAGGTCCCTGTATGACCGGTGTCAGAGTCTGGTCCGCATTGCCGGCAGTAAGTCGGGCTCGTTTCCGGTGAGAGTTGGACTCCGCCAGGGCTGCCCTTTGTCACCGATTCTGTTCATCACTTTCATGGACAGAATTTCTAGGCGCAGCCAAGGTGTTGAGGGGATCCGATTTGGTGGCCTCAGGATCTCATCTCTGCTTTTCGCAGACGATGTGGTCCTTTTGGCTTCATCAGATCGTGATCTGCAGCTCTCGCTGGATCGGTTCGCAGCCGAGTGTGAAGCGGCCGGGATGGGGATCAGTGCCTCCAAATCCGAGGCCATGGTCTTGAGCCGGAAAAGGGTAGAGTGCCTTCTCCGGGTCAGGGGGGGTGTCCTGCCCCAAGTGGAGGAGTTTAAGTATCTCGGGATCTTGTTCACGAATGGGGGAAGAAGGGAGCGGGAGATCGACAGGCGGATTGGCGCAGCGTCTGCTGTCAAGCGGGCGCTGTACCGGTCCGTCGTGGTGAAGAGAGAGCTGAGCCAAAAAGCGAAGCTCTCGATTTACCGGTCGATCTACGTTCCCACCCTCATCTATGGTCATGAGCTTTGGGTCATGACCGAAAGAACGAGATCGCGGATACAAGCGGCCGAAATGGGTTTTCTCCGTAGGGTGGCTGGGCTCTCCCTTAGAGATAGGGTGAGAAGCTCAGTCATCCGGGAGGGACTCAGAGTAGAGCCGCTGCTCCTTCACATCGAGAGGAGCCAGTTGAGGTGGCTTGGGCATCTGGTCAGGATGCCTCCTGGACGCCTCCCTGGTGAGGTGTTCCGGGCACGTCCCACCGGGAGGAGGCCCCGGGGAAGACCCAGGACACGCTGGAGGGACTATGTCTCTCGGCTGGCCTGGGAACGCCTCGGGATTCCCCCGGAGGAGCTGGAAGAAGTGGCTGGGGAGAGGGAAGTCTGGGCCTCCCTTCTGAAGCTGCTACCCCCGCGACCCGACCTCGGATAAGCGGAAGAAGATGGATGGATGGATGGATGGGGAGAAACCCATAAAGAAGTGCAGAAATGGCAGGCTGTTCAGCTAAAATGATCTCAAACTCTTTAAAATGGCAGCCAAAACCAGAAAGAAGAGGTAGAAGAAAAAAAACGATTCAAATGGCTCAGTTTGTAACCAAAACGTCAAAGACTCAGCCAACGATCAGCCAACGATCAGCCAGCGATCAGCCAGCGATCAGCCAACGATCAGCCAACGATCAGCCAACGATCAGCCAACGATCAGCCAGCGATCAGCCAGCGATCAGCCAGCGATCAACCAACAATCAACCAACAATCAACCAACGATCAGCCAACGATCAGCCAACAATCAGCCAACGATCAGCCAACGATCAGCCAGTGATCAGCCAGTGATCAGCCAACAATCAGCCAACTATCAGCCAACGATCAGCCAACGATCAGCCAGTGATCAGCCAACGATCAACCAACAATCAGCCAGTGATCAGCCAACTATTAGCCAACGATCAGCCAACGATCAGCCAACTATTAGCCAATGATCAGCCAGTGATCAGTTCCAGGAGGATCAGAGAAGATCTGTGATTGGCTCTGAGTTCTGCAACAATCAGACAACATCGATGTGAAGCCAAGCTACCAGCAGGAAGCCCCACAAAGTCCCACTGTTAAAAAAAGACGCGCTGAAGCAGCTACAACATGAACATATTGATCAGCATAAAAACAAATGGAGTAATATTTTATGGACTGACGAAAGTAAAATAGTTCTTTCTGGTTCTAAGAGCCACAGACAGTTTGTCAAACTCTGTAAATTTTGAATTCAGTCACAGTGAAGACGATGAAGCACGGTAGTGGGATGTTTCTCATGTTGTTGGTTCTATTTATCAGATACCAGGGATCATGGATCAGTTTGAGTACAACAGAATACTGGAAGAAGTCATGTTGCCGTCTGCTGAAGAGGAAATGCCCTGGAAATGGGTGTTTTGACAAAATGGTGACCCATGATTGTTCTGGAAATCATGGGACCAGAAAAACAGAATTCAAGTAATGGAGTGGCCAGCACAATCCCCAGATCTTAATCTCATAGAAAACTTGTGGGCTGCCAAAAAAATGCTGTTCATGATGCAAAACCAAGAAATATAACCCAATTGGTTCCCAGTGGATTCCTGCTTTAGGTTCTCTGTGTCCGTGAGAGTGGTTGTGTTCATTCTGCTCAATGAAGAAACTTTTATAAAAATAATTTATTATTTTTGATCTAATGCTCATGTGACTAAGTAAAGGTTAAAGGTAAACTCTTAATTGTTCCTCCAATCAGAGTCACACAGGAAGTTGAGACTGGTATTGTACTACATTTAGCTGGTCAGCTCCAGTAACGTAGTACAGTTGTCCTGGGCTGCAATACCTGCTGACCAGTGCCAGAATTTGATTGACTCCATGGACCACAGATGTGAAGCAGTTATCCAAAATTATGATTATGCAACTAAATATTAATTTGTGATTCTCAGGAAAGTTGAATCTTCAAGGATTTCTTAGTTTATACAGTATATGTTTGAGTTTATGAAGAAAGATGTCAACACTGCTATTTTTTTAAACATTATATTTCTTGACTTTCCGTAAAATATTATGTTCAACTACTTTTTCTGATTTTCTTGTTTTGAAATAGAATGTGCTGTGTCCTCAATGCATTTGTGTTTTTAAAACACAATTTATTTGGTGAATCTTCAGATGTACTCACCTTTTTAAACACACTGCTATTATTATGAGCATAACTGTATGTCTACCGTCCAGAAAGCAGTGAAACCGATGAAGGTGTGTGCAGCACAGACCTGCAGCAGGTCCAGCTCCCCTGAATGCTCCTTGCAGCTCCAGCAGAGCTTGCGGGTTCCTGCAGGGTCGTCCCAAGCAAAACGTCGGGCCTCGCAGGGTTCCAGCTTGTGGATCACCTCTGAACCACTGCAGGAGTCAAAAACATTGTTTCAGGGTGAGGAGGAAAACAATGACTCGAGCATCAAGTTCAGTTTGGAGCTAATTTATCCGCCACGGGGACGGGCGATGGATACAGAGGACCTGGTTGGTGTATAGTGGTTGAAATGTTATCAGGCAGCTAGTAGAGAAAGATTTAGAAACGCTGGGAGCATCACTTCATCGGCCTCTTCTTACTGAAGCGCCCGTCATGCTTCCTTCACTGCAGACTCCAATCTTTCTGCTTCTTTGAAGCCTTTCCTGCGGTCAGCGTCCCTGATTTCTGATTTTCTGCTGGGTCTGAAGCGGTTCAGTCCCCAGTTCCTGTCACACTGAGTAGAAACATTTCCACTAAGTGTGTGAGTTTTGCTGCTGTTTCTCTTCCATCTGATTTCAAAAGTTTCTATAATAACGGATAATAACAATCATTCAGGATGTTTTTTTGACTAAATTTCTTCCTCCAAGATGACTGTTATCCTTGCAATTCTCTACCCAGTTTTAGTTTCTGCATCTCCTGATTTGTTTCCTCTGCTTGATGCCAGAGATCCTGGCAATCCCAGCCCTCCAGGGCCGCTGGCCTGCAACTCTTAGATGTCTTCCTGGTCCATCACACTTCCAACAGCTGAATCTCCTCCTCAGTGCAGTCAGGTTCTCTAGAGTCACGCTAACGACCTCGTTATGTGACTCAGATGTGTTGAAGTAGAGACACATCTAAAAGTTGCAGGACTCCGGTCCGCCAGGCCTGGCGTTGCCCACCGCTGTCTTAGACCAACATCGTCTTTCTGCATGGCTGTTTAGGTCATGAGCAGCTGCTCATTGGATCAGTGGGGGGTTTATAACTTGATCCAGCTGGAAGGTAATCATCCTGCACTGATTATCCAATAGGAAGCTCAGGCCTGGTTAGGTAAATCAAGGTGGTGACTGTTCTTGGCAGGTCGGGTGTATTCCACGTATCATGAACCTGCATTTTTCATTGTGACAGCACCCTGCTGCGTTGCATTGTGGCCGGTTAACTGTGCCTCAATTAAAGTCCTGGAAATGGGAGGCACTTATGGTCACATGTCCACCTGGACTGGATATAAGGAGCGCTTGTTCCATTCACGGAGAACCATGAATGGATGTCTGGTTTTACGACCAGATGTCGTAAAATTCTATTTAACCAACCACAAAGAGCATAGTCAGTTCAGACTAGAAACGGAGAACGATGATGGTTTTACCATCAGTCAGTTTTCTGCCACTAGTCACTAAACAAGCCAAACGATCTCAGATTTACAGCTGATCTTCTGTCCAGAGGACAAAGCAAGTTGAGGATGGGAGCCAGTTTGGGGTTTGGATGGACCGCACGTGAAGGAGTCACCGGACCGTATCTGGGAGCAGACCCTGAGATCTGTGAAGATCAGCTGGTCAATGTCTGAAGAAGATCTGTGCCTGACGGAGGACCAGACCGAGGGGAGCAGACGTCGGTGCAGCGATTCCTGGGCTGCCGTCCACTTCCTTTAGACTTCATTTTAATAATAAAAGCCCCTAAACGTATTTCTGCCGTCAAGTTCCCCCAGTTTCTTGTTGTGGTCATCTGAGCCGGGCCGTAACAGTCATGCTAATGTCACATGTAGCCAGTTGTCCAGAGCACCAGATGCTCACACTGGACACTAATCACACCACCCAGAAGGTTAAAGGTCACAGAGTTATGGAAGAACAGATGAAGAGAGAAGAAACCTGTCAGACAGCATCATCTTAATCCTTTCTGATACGCTGCAGCAACCTGGTTTCTTTGGACTGTTTTGTCAAACCTTCCTGTGATAGGGTAGGGCCAGGGTTGGGTGTGTGTGTGTGTGTGTGTGTGTGTTTGTGAGAGTGACCTCTGCCTGTAGCTGATGGTGGCCCAGGGCGTGTGGTTAATCAGCAGGGCGGGCGCGGCTCCGTCGTAATATTCACTGAAGCTGATGATGGTGGCGTGATTAGAGACGTTGATGTCCACCATGATCCCTCCACACTGCAAAGACTCTCAGGTCAAAGACTGGAAGTGCTTTAAAGGTCAAAGGTCCAGAGACAAACACTGACCATGTCCATGCTCAGCAGGGTGCCGTTGTCTTGCTGACTGAAGAAGAAGAACTTGGAGTGGGACAGTGATCCCACCACTCGGACACAAAGCTTCTTGGAGGCATTCTCCGGCCACAGAGGGAGGCACTGCAAGACAACAACAGGAGATCAAAACCAGGCCAGGCTCTGACCCGGACCGGGTTCTGCTGCCGGTTCCCCTCACCTCGGCGGACGGGACGTAGTGCCACCTGGTGGCCGTCTGGCTGAGGAGTTCTCCCACCTCCAGTTCGTATGAAGACTTGTTGACCAGCGTGTAGAACGGACTGAAGGTGACGATTCTGGTCAGGTTGAAGCTGCTCATCTGGATGCTGACGCCCACCTGCAGGGGGCGACAGGAGGAACTTCAGCAGAAGACTGGTTTTAGCCACTCAGAGCTAAAACCAGTAGGAGACAATGGGGCGTACCAGAAAGTCCATGTTGGTGGAGGGACAGCGGACGCAACCGTAGCTTCCCACTGTGTCCAGGGAGAAGCCGTCAGAAAAGGAGCTGGTAGAGATGCAGAGCTGCAGCTGCAAAGCGACCACACATTGTTTTAATGCGCTCATGCTGATTAATATGCACTGTTCCTTATGAAATCAATTCTAATTCACATGCAGGAAGAATCTGATAAAATCCGAATCCAGATGGACGGTCAAGCTGTGTTTAAACATAAACGTCTTTATGGTGAGAGAAAAATCTAAACTGAGCCGATGTTTGATTTGGTGAGAAGCAGATCAGATGGATGGATCAAAACCATCCAGTGATGGCAGAATTATGTCCAGCGACAGATTGAACTAGGGCTGATCAATCTGATGAGTGAAACCGGACCGATATTGACAACCGATGGTTATTTCCACCTTGTTGCTGTGTGTTGGTGATGTAGTGAAGGATTGTGTGAATTTTAACTGAAGCAAAGAAGAAAAGCCAGTGGTATGATCATTGCATCACTGTGATGAAATGGTGGAGAAATTATACCCACATATATATATATATATATATATATATATATATATATATATTTATATTTATATATATATATATATATATATTGGTAGCTGGAGATAGGCACCAGCAACCCTCCCGACCCCATTAGGGACAAGGGTGCACAGAAAATGGATGGATGGATGGGTAATGGCGAACCAACCAGACATTGTCGTAGTGGATAAACAACAGAGGAAAGCCGTTGTGGTAGATGTAGCAATACCAAGCGACTGCAACATCAGGAAAAAGGAGCAGGAGAAACTAGAGAAACACCAGGGCCTCAGGGAGGAACTGGAGAGGGCCTGGAAGGTGAAGACCACAGTGGTGCCTGTGGTCATCGGGGCCCTCGGGGCAGTCACCCCCAAACCGGACCAATGGCTACAACAGATCCCAGGAACAACATCAGACATCTCAGTCCAGAAATGTGCAGTCCTTGGCACAGCCAAGATACTGCGCAGAACCCTCTACCCTCTACCAGACTGGACAAACTGACCAGGCGTGCCGACTCTGTGGTCGGCATGAAGCTGGACTCTCTGGTGACGGTGGCAGAGGCGAGGACACTGAACAAACTGCTGGACATCATGAACGATAGCAGCCACCCTCTACACGCCGTCATCAGCAGCCAGAGGAGCCGGTTCAGTGACAGACTGCTGCTTCCCAAGTGCCGGACCAATAGATTTAAGAACTCTTTTGTCCCCCATGCCTTCAGACTGTACAATTCCTCACTGGGGGGGGGGGAGGTGACACAGGACAGAGGGTAGAAGGAGTAGTGACCCCTTGTATTTTTCTCCATACTTATCAGGTCAAACCACACAGTGCAATACGATATCACTGGTCAATCTATCCGCCAAATTCTTATATTTATATATTTTTGTGTTGTATTTATATTTACTTATATTCTTATATTCTATATTCTTATTCCTTGTTTCTTACATAATTTAAGGTTTTTCTTGCATAATTTAAGGTTTTGGTTACTCACATATGGTGTGTACCTCAGTATTTAATTTGTATTTTGTATTCTTTTGCACTTTACTTACTGTGTGTTATCTTTGTTTTTTGCCTGGGAGCTGCTGGTAACTTCAATTTCCTGAGGGAGTCTTCCCAAGGGATCAATAAAGTACAAGTCTAAGTCTAAGTCTAAGTCTCCCAGGCCTCTGGTAGAGGACCCGAGCTCAGAGGATAAGAACCACCCGCGGTGGGTGAGAAGGGAATTTTTTATATATATATATATATATATATATATATATATATATATATATATATATATATGTAACGTTCACCCAGGAGGCTCCATTTGTTAAAACCGCAGGATGATTTCAGTTTAATCCTTCGCAGTCTGCAATAGTTGTGCAGCGCACTGCGCATGTTACCGTCTGATTAACTTCTGCACATTTATTTAGATAAACTGCCTGCTCCTCTGTTTAGACTATAGATGGATTAGCTCAACATTACATTCTCTTTAGTGATCTCTGGTCTGGAATTAAAGGCTCCATTTCAACCAAAGGTTTTTAATGCTCTTCCTAACCAGTCGCTCCAAAGCGTCCGGTCTGTAACTCTGTCAGCTCCCGGTCAGAAAGACGAATTTAGTTCAGAGTCCATGAAATGATATTCAGAAAGGATAATTTTATGAATTGATTTTAGTTGCCTTTGCGATGAAATCTTTTTTGTAAAGTCTATAATCTCTGCCCACGTGCAGTCAGGGGTGTGAATTACAACCGGTCAAATGACGGACGGGCTTTAATTTTCCAGTCATTTAAAAAAATAACCGGTCAAATAGAGAAAATATTCTGTTAACGCGACCTCTGATGTATACATATAGGTAAATATCAGTGATCAGCTCTAACTGCAGTATAAATATTGGATAAATAAGTTTTCATATTGTTTCTATGACTAAAACTGTGAGAGAAAAGCTTAAGAAAGAATATAGAAAAATCTTTACATCCGGCTGAACAACAATACGTTCGTGGGTCTGAGCTGCTTAAGGCGGCTCTTTAAGGCGGTCTGATTAAACTCTGCCTTCACGGCGACTCTCACCTTGCTTTTGGTGAACAGATTTGATTTCTTGAAGGAGAAGAGGACAACGTCTCGGTACTCGGCCGGATGCTTGAAGACGGCGTCCTCTGAGCTGTACTGAAGCACCCGGCCCGTCTTGTTGATGATCCAATATGGACTGAAGAGCGACAGCAGGACGCGGCTCGCCGTCTTCGTCACGTGAACGCTCACGTCCGCCGTCAGCGCCGCATCTGTGTCGCAGGTCAGGCACACGGCGAAAAACTCCGGCAGCTCCCGTTTGATCTGGATGTGTCCGTGCCAGCCCCGGCCCTGGTACTGGATCAGCGCCACAGACATGATCTCACCCGACACGCGGGCGTTCAGCAGGTCTGAAGTGCTGCCCTCCTGAATCTCATAGACTTCAGCCGAGTTCTGCGGGACACCAAGCACAACAAAACACATGGGTCAGATTTAACGGCCTATTTGTTGTGAATGAAGTGAACCCAACATATTCTGACCCAAACATGACGGTAAAAGGTGTTGAAGGCCTGCTGAGGTCATTGTGAAGGGGCGAACAAAAGGTCAACTGGGATGTTATTCTTTCAATTGATACTCTTGATTGTTCAGGACTTTTGTCATGTTTTAATGTGCTTCAGGAAAAAGATTTAGTGGAAGGTGAAGCTCTGGACTTCCTGCCTCATCTACATTTCAACCCCTATTCCAAGGAGACTAAAGGAACCAAATCATTCATTCTTTTACTCGTTAGATCGATCAGTAGGCAGACCGACCTACCTCCATGATGTAGCTGACAGTGTACGGCAGCAGGTTGCACAGCGCTGCCATTGGATGCAGGTGGAGGATGTAGGCGGGGTCCCAGTCGTCCTCGCCGCGGCTGCTGATGTGCCGCAGGTCGTCAGGGACGGCCTGGGTGCTGACCATGAGCGGCAGCAGGTTGCTGTCCGACGCAGGACACTGCAGCACAGACTGCACCTCAGAGCTGCAGTGGACCTGCTCCTTCCAGGCCACGCAGCTGGAAGACGAACCGTACAGCCCGTCCAGGCGACCCACTGGACGTACAAACAGCTGGCACCTGCCAGAAAGAGACGACAGGACACTTTCAGCTCGGTGCCGTTCCACAGAACCAGCTACCCCGGCCGAGACAGGTCGCCGAGAACCCCTCGGAGAGCCCCACCTGTATGCTTCTAGATCAACATGAAACTCCCGTTCCGGCTCCGCTGTGCCGATGCTCTGCAGGGTTCTGGATGCTGGGCAGTATTTCAGGATGGTGAAGGGTTCTGTGAAGTGGTTTACAATCTGTAGACAGAGATGGAGACGGTGGGCACCCTACAGCAAGTGTTGGTTACAATGAAGTGGGGAGAGTTTGGGTTCTGACCTGCAGAGGGGAGCGTACAGTGATGATCTTGTTGCCTTCAGCAGCATCAATCTGCAGCAGCACCGACACCGCCTCCTGCAGCATCGGACCTCGAACGTTGTAGAGACGTCTGCCAGGATTATCCACGGCGATGTTGGAGATCTCGCTGTACCCAGAAGGCACTGCAGGTTCAGACAGACAGCGTCACTAAAACTATGTCAGGACTTAGAGGAAAAGCAGCGATCAGAGGGAGTTTCAGACCGATGGTGAGGTTAAACAGGCCGCTCTCCTGACGCTGCAGAGCTGACAGTTTCCCTCTGATTGTGGATTCAAAAGCCGAGTGCATCAAGTCCATGCTCTGATCCACCGACAGCTCGTGAAGTTTTCCTTGTGCCACAGATCCGACCGGCCTCAGGTTGGCGCTGTGCTGCACGATAACTGGAATGCCCAGAGCATTTCTCAGGGTGAAGGGAGGTTTCTCCTTCAGAGTGTGGTCGAAGGCTGAGGCTGCTCCCTCACTGAATGCCTGAAGGAGAACAAACAGCATTAAAGGGCATTTCCACCTGCCAAACAGCACCCCCTGCTAGACTGTCAGAAGGGTTGAGGTGTACCTCTGCAAGCTTTTGGAAGATGCTGAGGCTGGACTTGGAGACGGTGATGTTCAGGGTGTCTTTGGAGCAGATGTTGATGGCAGTTTGAGGTTCAGGAAGAAACACAAAGTCATCTCCATGCACAGGACTCTTGTCCATGACTGGATTATTCTTAATCTGTGCGGATAAAAAGAATCACCCAATCAAACTCTCAACATAGTCGGCTGCTCTGAGCCCCAATCAGGGCGGTGGAGCAAAACGAGTCGTGCTCAGTATGAGGAAAGATCCGTTACCTCCAGCTCCAGGTTCCAGCGGCGCCGGCCGCTGTCCACTCGCTCTATTAGCGGTTCCCACACGGCGTGGACCTCGTTAAAATAGTTCACCTGCAAACACAAACAGACTGTCAGCCTGTTTCCATCATTAAAGAAAATAACTGGAATTTGAAGGTTTCTTGTAGCACAGCAAACTGAACATCATTGGACTGAACTGAAACCCAGATCAGCAGCAAAAGGTCATCTGGGATGTTATTCTTTCAATTGATACTCTACAGATTGTTCAGGACTTTTGTCATGTTTTAATGTGCTTCAGGAAAAAGATTCATTGGAAGGTGAAGCTCTGGACTTCCTTCCCCATCTACATTTCAACCCCTATTCCAAGGAGACTAAAGGAACCAAGTCATTCATTCTTTTACTCGTTAGATCAGCAGGGATCCTTTCAATCTGGTTGAGATTTAGACCTTCACACTGAAGACTCTATTCAACTTTATTTTGAAAGGGCTAGGGTTAGTTAGGCAAGACAATGAGACTAAGTCTCTTCCTCCCTTTGGACATTATCGTTGAGCTTTATTTTGATAGTCCAATTCTTTAGATCAGTGGTCTCCTGTGACTTCCTCTGGGATTAATCTGCATCACTAGCATTGGCTCTGCTAATATCTATATTTATTTATTCTTTGGTCCTTCTTAACCTTTCCATAAACAAGTAAACCACAAGTAAACTAGTCAGATGACAAAAGTAGTGCAGAAATAGATCAACAATATTTAAATTCCTGTCAATGGTAAGAAAAAAAAGCTTAGACTGAAAAAGTGGAGGTTGAAGCACCTGCTCATTGTGCCTTCACTTTTTACACGTAAAGCAGCATCAGAAGTCAAACAAATCATGCATATTTCCTAAAATATTCTAATTCTAATGAGCTGATATTGGAGCCAGGTGAAGGAGAGAGACATCTACAAGTTGGAGGACAACTGAAGGTGGAGACCGCTGGTTCTGAGGCTTTTTCTTCTTTTAATGTTTCAATAAAAACTCAGAAGTTCAACATTTTGAGTCAAACTTAGAAACATGTATTTTTGTGAATATAATTTTTAAAAAATCAATGTTGCTAAAGTTGATTCAATCCCACTTCATTTTCCATACATGGTGACCAAATAAGGAATGTGTTTTAGTTCCCATCTCTGTCCGAACTGAATCAGTGTGAAGGTTTTCAAAATAAAAGTTCCTAAGCTGGCCGCCTCACCTCCAGTGTCAAGTCGGCCTGCAGCTGCAGCAGAGACGACCAGTTCTTGGCAACTCCATTAAGGGACGTCTCAGCCAGCAGCAGCGGGACCGTCCGATGGCCCAAACCCGACTCCAGCGTCACCTGGACCACCTGGAACACCGGAAGACTCCGTGAAGAAGAGCAGCCTCCTCCCTCACCTGAGCGAAGCTCCAGAAAGTTCGGTGTGGTTTACCTTGACCTGCGCGGTGAAGGTTTCCCCATCGGTGCTGCCGTCAGACTCCCGGTAGCTCTCTGTGATCTCGGTGGCCTGGTCCACCCCCAGGAACCAGAAGTTGCAGTTGTAGATGTTCATGACGGACCACAGGTCGCTGACCTCCACCCGAGACGCCCGACCCGGCTCGGCCGGTGGCTTCGCCGTCATGCCGGCCGTTATCGTCATCACCGTGTTGAGGATGACCGGAGAGATCTGAGCAGAGCATGAGGCAACACTGAGCTGGATGACGGTTCAGCACTTCCTGTTTCGCAGTTAGCACAACACAGATGAGTAAGTCGGATCAGCTGGGACAGACTTGGACTAGACCACTGCAACACTTTGACCCCTCCCTGCTCATCAGGTTGCATTGATTTCTTCTGATTCTTTATGAAGAATCACACCAGGAATAAAAATCTTTGACTTTTGGTCAAAATGGCTGATTAGATTAAAAAACATGAAAAATCTGTTAAGTTTCAATGAAATCAGTGAGTGAGCCGGTCCTGACTGGACGTTCTGTCCGTCAGATCCATCAGTTCAACTGGGACTTTACCTGACCCAGTTTTCTCACAGAATGTTTAAATGATGGTTCTGACCCGATTCTGACCCGGTTTAATCTCCGTTCATGAGCTCAGCTTCAACTCCACACCTCCAGCTCCTCCTGATTGGTGTTTCTGTCTTCCACTGCTGGAGGACTTCCTGGTTTCTGACCAATCACAGCCCAGAGAGACACACCCACTCTCTCATTCACTTCCTGTAGATTTGGTTCTGGATGATTCTGGAGAAACTGGACCTGAAGATTCTGTAGGGTGGGGTGCGGTGTGGCACATCTAAAACCTGCAGGACAGCGGCTCTACAGGACTGGAGTCTAGACTGGTCTAGATGTTCTGATGACTTTTTTTCCCACACAAGTTATATTTCTGTCTGATGGGAAGAGTGATGCTGTGGGCTCCCCAGAGAGGGAGGGTATCGCCATAGCAACCAGTGACCCAGTAGCTTCACTCAACGTTTCTTTAAAAACGTACAGCTAGATAATAAACTGAAATAAAATAAATATTACAACTGAACCATCAGCAGAGACGTTTTCAGCTGAACTCTATGAACCAACCTTAATGATGACTTCCTCCACCGTCACCAAGCCACTGGCTGGCCGGGTCCGACTGGTTCTGGTTTCCAGTGTGACAGAGCAGGGCTGCAGCACCTGGTACAACGAGTCACATCTGGATCAGAGGAACCGACCCCGCACTGGTTCTGATTCTGCAGATCAGGACTTACGGTGGTCACGGCTCTGTTCTCCTTGCTCTGAATGAACGGGCCGGCCAGAACCTTCAGCTCCCTCAGGTGAGCCCTCATGCTCCGCGATCCGTCCGCCTCCGCCAGCAGGTTGAAGTCGCCCTGAAACGAGGCGACAAGCGCCGGCGCGTCCGCCTTCATCAGGTCGGCCACAAACACCACCTCCGGGTCCACGACGACCACCCGCAGCCGGGTCGTCAGCGCCGCGGCTGCAGAGACAGCACAGGGTCAGGAGGAGCGGCGATGCTGCTTTCCCCTCGGGGAGCCCGACTCACTGAACTTGGCCTAAGAACCCTGAGGGCCCAGGGCCCTGAGGCCTGAGGTCTGGGGGCCCGGCTGTTTTTCTCTACTGGTTTGTGACGACAGGAGTTTCCTCTCATTATAACTGACTCAACCTAAGGGAGTCCTACTGGGTCCTACCGGGTCCTACCAGGTTTGGTTTCGCTCCGTGGTTCTGCGATCTGCTTCAGTGGCAGCTTGTTGCTCGGGGCTGCAGGGACGGCTGCAGCCGGACTCGGAGGCAGAGCCTGCAGGAAGAAATCTGCGACTGCCATGAGGAACTCCACGCTGGCACACAGATAGAGCTTCTGCAGGACGGCCACCAGATCTCGTTCTACTGGACCCTGGCGGAGCGTCACGTCCACCATGGCCTGGGAGACGTCCTCGTCCCTCTGTCCCACCATCCTGCAGGGAGACAGACCAGCAACAATGAGGTCCAGCTAGACATTTTTATTTCAGCCTCAAACTACAACGTTGCTCCACTAAGTTGAGTTTTATGTTCTTCATTGTGGTTTTTGATTATTTAGTCTAATCTGACTAAATATTAATGAGTGTCAGAATAAAAGTCAAAGCTTTTCTATTCAAGGAGGCTCTGAGTTGGCAGCAAACCAATTTTAACAAGCATCAAAGAGTATAAATACCATGTATTGCACACTACACCGAGTGTTCAGTATTAGTGTTAGACCTGAAACTTCTGAAAGTTCTACATAAGGCTCAGTGACAGATAAGATGGACCTTTCAGAACCCAAGAATGCAGCCAAACTGCGGTTACTTTGCACATTTAAGAAAAGCTGCAAAAAGGTTTCAAAAAGCAACAGCAAAGTGCGAAAACACAACGCCGCTCTGTTTCTGCTATATTTGAAGACTGGTGGAACCGATATGACTCTAGATGACATCAACAGCCGGAGCCCGCCAGGGAAGATCAGCGTTTGGACTGCAGACTGACGGTACCGACGGAGCTGGAGGTTGGGTCTGAGAGTCCATTCTGACTAATTAAACCCAAAGGAAACATAGAAATCAAAATTAAAAGTGATCCCAGAATAGATCCCGAGGACTTCCACCAGTAGAGGGTGATTCTCCAGACATTGGACCAGAATGGGTCCAGAGCAGAACCTCCAGTAGAGAGATGCAGACACAGAGGCCAGCCAGGTCCAATTCAACCGACACTCCAGAACCAACGGCCAGTCCAAGATGGATAAAGCTTTTCAGTTAGAAAGGACTGCCACTGCACAAACACCATCTTTACATGGAGCTAAACCGCTAAAGGACGGACGGGTCCAGCTTGGGGTCCAGTTCAGGTCGAAGCAACTCCTGAACCGAGTCTGATGGTGAAAATGCTCCACATGTCTGGAGAACTTTCCATGGACCAACTAGGTTTGGACTGACGGACGTCTTCCCGACTCAATCTGGTTAAAAACAGCAGAACTTAACCAGCGTCTTCCCAGAGGACCAGACCGAAGCTCAGAGTCCGGACTGGCATGTCAAGCTGTTATGCTGAGGTCCAGCAGAACCAACAGAACCTCGGTGCTGAATAAGCACAACTTTCCTCTCGTCCCATTTGGGGGGAAAGAAAACTTACAGAACCTCTGAGAAAAAGCAGTGACGACATTTTCAACCGGGTCGGTCCCAGACCAGGTCAGGAGAGGGTCTGGACCTCTGGTGACCCGGTTCTGTCTGGGCTCTCATTTGTTCAGACAGTCATGTGATCGTTACCGTGATGTGACCCGGTTCAGTCCGGCCCGCAAGTCGTCCAGAGTGCACGCCGTCAGAACCGTGTTCACCTCCACGTTGCCGTTCGACCGGACCCGTCCTGAAGCCGTCATCAGACGCAGAACCAGCTGGCCCAGTCTGAGGTTCTCCTGGTGGCCAAGGCCCGTGGGCTGCTGGGAACAGGTACAACAGTGAGACCAGCCAGACTGGAACAAGCAGGACCGGATCCAGCCTTACTCACCTGTTTCGGGTCGTCGTGGTACAGAACCAGACCCAGAGACTGGACGTTGAAGGAAAACTTCAGCGTCTCCATGGCTTCATCCTCGTTTCGCTCTCCTCTCCCAGCTGGCTCACCTGGGCAGGTAGAACACAGGTGACTTTTAACCCCACATGCAACCCACACTGGCCCGGTTCAGGTTCGCCTGAGGTTGTCCAACCTGCAGGGGGCGCCGCGACCGCTAGGACCTGCAGGCGAACCTCCTTTGGGGCGGCGCCGCCATCCGAACCGCCGGCTTCTGCCAGGTTCTCCGTCAGGATCTGCAGCGTGACCCTGAGGTCGTCCTGGCTGAGGTCCAGCTGCACACACAGATACCAGGTCAGAACCAGGAGCAGAACCTGGGCCTCTTCTCACCTGCAGAGCTAGCCTGGAGTAGTTAGCCTGCTAGCCTTCAGGAGAGGGTAGGGGGGGAACCAGAACGGACAGAACCAGACCCACATATCAGCAGAAACACCTGATGCTGTGAAGCACTGTGGTGGAGGAGTGATGACGTGGGTCTGTCTTGGAGGCAACCCTGACCTCAGCTCTGACCTCTGACCTCGAGCTCGTCCCCATACCTCCGTGGGCCTCAGGTCTCCGTCCAGCTCCACGGCGGCCATCTTGCGGTACCAGGACGCCGCCAGGTTCCTCCTGATGCTGAGCTGCAGGTTCACTGGCCTCAGCAGCTCGACGCTCGGCTTCTCGGACCCGGAGTCCAACAAGGTTCTGGAGGAAAGCGGGACAACGCAGGTCAGGTGCTTTCCCACTTTAGGCCTCTCGCAGGCGGAGACCCGGTCCCATCGGACTCGGCTCGGCTCACCTGGACAGGTGCAGCTCAGACAGCTGCACAGTCATGTTGTCGACGACAGCAGGCAGGGGGCGCTCTCCCGCCGGCAGGACAGAGAAACTGTTCCCCACCGTAATGAGACCCAGGTCCATCACAAGTGCATTATGGGAAGTGGAGGACTGGGGGACGATGATGAGCGGAGCCTTCACCCGGACGTCCAAGGACAGACGGAACGTCCTCTGGGCCAAGACGCTGGACGCAGCTTTCTCTGCAGCCTGCGCCGTCGCCGAACTCAGCGCCTCTTTTGCTGCCTGGAAGTTGTTGCTGAAGTTCTGAGGGAAAAAAGACAAAAGGCTTAGAAAATGAAGCTAACTGGTCTAAGAGAAAACAGGAGGACATCCTTCTGTCCTCCAGACTCACCAGCAGAGACATGATGAACCTGTGCAGGTAGACCACCCGGATGCACCCCACCCTCAGCTTCACCTGGCCGTCCGTCTTAGAGGTGTCGGCGTAGCCGGCGCCCTCGGTGGCGTTGGGAGTCAGACTCATGCTGAAGCTGAACACCTCGTCTCCCACGATGGAGATGGCCTGCAGGACAGGGAGGACCACAGAGACATCAGGGGAAATCAGGGGACGCCTGGAGGCCGCCCTGCTGTAAGCAACATAGCTGCTGAGGCGGAGATGAAACATGATCAAATTCAGGAGACAACTGCTCCGCCTACAGAGACGGAGGCTCTGCAGCCAGATGAGGTTCTGCTTTCTGACTCTTCAGGATGAAAATGGAGGCATGCCACACTTGTCAGATTGTTATTGGCAATTTCTTGGTATTTTGTGGTCGTAGCAGAAGAGGACAGTCTGTGGAGTGAATCTGGTTATTGTTTCGTTCCCTGCAACCTGAGGTGACCCACTCTCACCTCCTTGTGGATGGACCTGGGATCTACATCCAGGACGACGACGTCCCTCAGCCGGGCCGATATCTGGGTCTGATCGCCTCGCCTCAGCAGCAAGCTGTCCAACCCTGAGGACGAAATCACAGGTCAGAGGACGTGCCTGACGCAGCTGTAGTGTCAGGCTAACAGTTCTCACCTGTGATTCTGATGTCAGCCATGTTGGAGGTCTGGTCACACACCAGGATGTTGAAGGCTCCCAGCGTCATCGTCGCCTTCAGGTCCACCACCTCCGGGTCTGCAGGCGAGACCGGGACACCTGTAGGACACGTCCGCGGCCGCAGATTAGCTTTGAACGTACCGCGGGTTCAGCTCAGGCTGCGTGGACAGATACTTACCGGACCTGGAAGTCGCCATCTTGTCTTCTGTCTTCAGCCGGACGTCCTTCTCTGCAGGCGGCACGCTGCTGGACGACGACAGAGACATGGACAGGAAGTTGGCGGCAGACAGGAGAGCCTGGGTGTGGAGCAGGACGTCCAGAGACGAGAACATCACCTGAAAAGATTTTTGAGATTTTACATTGATGACAGACGGACGGATGGCTGGACTGACTGTCTTGTCTGTCCCTAACCCTTGGAGGGACCCTGAACGTCTCGCCAGCCGGGGTCGGACTCACCTGGATCATTTGCTCCGTGTTCTTGTAGACGGAGGAGAATTCTGGTCCGGTGCGGTCTGCCTGCGGATACATGGAGCAGAGAGACTCGGACTAGAACCAGAACAGAATCAGAACCAGCCCATCAGGATCGTCGGGTTTTTCTACCTTGCAGAACTCAACCTTGAGCAGCTCGGCGCCGGACTCTGCCGAGGATCTGATGAGACACAACGGGTCGCCGGCGGCGTCTGGAACCAGGAGGAACAACAGAAACCTGAAGCATGACCGGGTTCTACTGGGATGGTACCAGTAGAACCCAGGGACCAGTTCCAGTCTGACCTTTAAACTCTAGGCTCTTCATGGAAACCTGTCTAATGTAGGTGGTGGCGCACAGGTCGAACCTGCGGACCTTGGTGTGGATTCCCAGCTGGTCAAGTTGGAACACCAGGAACGGCGCCTCCTGCTGGTCAGGGGATTTCTTGAGGGACAGCAACACCTGCAACAGGAAGCGGAAAGGTGGAGCAGCGACCAGAAGCAGGTGACCTCTGACCTGGTCAATCCTTCACCTCTTTGACTTCAAAGTCAACCAGAACTTTGACAACGTCGTCTGCAGGCGGTCCTTCACTGGCGGAGGCCGTCTGACCATCAGACCGTCGCGGCTCCGCCCCTGGCTGCCCGCTAAGCTCCGCCTTCCCTGTGGAAGTAAACTCAGGTTTAGGTCTTCAAGTAATCTTAACTAATCTGAAGCTCGAGACTGAACCAATTCCTCCAGGAGAATTCCTGGAGCAAACTGGTTCCCCTAAACTGCAGCTCCCCCTTCAGGCGTAGAGAGAGACAGCGTTTCATCGGACTGCTTCGCTTTGTAGTCAACATTTCCAGGTTGTCTTCTTCAGACCCGAACTGAGCAACAATACGGATCTACTCCTCTCAGTCGCCTCCACTTTAGGACAGCAACTGTCCTCCAATATTTCCTCGGGTTGAGAACCTCTGAGCTCTAGATCAGTGGTCCCCATTACCGCGGACCGGTCAAGACTTGGCAATTTTACTGCAGCCGGTGGGGGGGGGAGCTTCTGCATGTTTGTGTGCTCGCTAAAGCTTAGTTCACATGGCACCATTTTCAATTCTTTGCCCCAATTTTCCCCTCACGACAATCTTAGAACGTTCCAAGTTCTAAGAATTCCGCTTGCAATAATCATAACCAATCATCCTGTAGTGTGAGGTGTGTTACGACTGATCGGGTCCAGTCGGGACTGCTCCAATCTAAAATCTGCATATCATGCAGAGTGGGCTTGGAATGTGGGAATCACCTACCGATCCAGGATAAATCCAATCTCCTGTCTCTTCTCTGGGCCTTTTCCCCTTCGCAAACTTTCCAAAGAATCTGATCTGTTTCTTACTCATTTTGCTCGCAAAATGTAACCTGAGAGAACCCGGTTTTAAAGGATTTTCTAAATAAAAGATACTTCAGACTCAGATGATACATAAAACGGAAATATTTAATTATTTCTTGAGGACCCGGTACCAATTGGTACTGGTATTGGTCCGAGGCCAGGGGGTTGGGTCTGCTCTAGATGGCCCTGAGTCTCAGCTGCTCTCCAGAGACAAACGACCATGCAGGAAGGTTGGGTTACTGTCTGAGTTGACTTGGCTCCACGCTCTGGATCTCTGGTTAGAGATCAATCACTGACCTATTTTACTCCATCAAGGATCCTAGGTCTCTGGAAACAGGCCCACAGCATCACAGATCCCCCACCGTACTTCACAGTGACCCAGCTGGGGGGTTTGATTCTGAAGAACTCAGTCTGGGTCTCATCAGACCAAAGTTCTGGTCCAGTTCAAGTCCCAGTAAAGTTGATGTTTATGATGGCAAGTGGAGATGTTGACCATATTCCTCACTGAGTGCTAGGAGGTCAAGCTGGGTTCTGGTTCAGCCCAGTCAGCTCAGGTCCAGCTGGGCTAAAACATTTAGTTACTGCTCTGGATGTAGATCTGGAGCCATTTTCAACTGGGATGTCTTCTTGTCTTTCCCATTTTGAAGAGTGGGTCAGGGGTCAGAGGTCGACCTGCTCAGAGAAAGGTGAGCCTCCTAGAGCCGAACGTACCTTCGGTTGCTGCCGACCTGACGTCGGCGCCGGCGTCTTGACTTCCCTCTCCGATGTTCTCCACCAGGATCTTCATCAGCATGCCCAGCTCCTCTTCCCCCAGACTCACCTGCAGGTCCAGGTGGACAGGTCAGCGTCTTAACGAGGACGACATCCTGATTGGTGCACAGAGACTCACTCTGAGGGAGCGCAGGACGCCCTGAACCTGGACGGCAGGGATCTCAGTCAGCCAGGAAGCAGCCAGGTTTCTGGTGACCAGCAGCTCCACGTTGATTGGCTGAAGGATCTCGATGTCTTTGGGAGGAAAGTCGAGCTCCGGTTTTTTTCTGAAACCACAGGAACATCAAATCACATTTGCTTCTTCCAGGAGAACCAGAACCTTCCCTTTTCCAGCTTCATTACAGACTCAGCTTAACTCCGATAGTTTGAAATATCTCAGGTTGCCACTTCCCAAAGTTGCTGCACTACAGAGAAGAAAACATTGGTCTCCTCTGCAAGTCCTAAACATTCAGGAGAAGCTGACCTTGGAGCAACACCACACGCCAAATCATGAAAGCTTTATTCTGGATTGGAGAAGCTGCTGACTGCTTGGAGTCTGGCCCTTTAACTAAGAGGCAACTCGGCAACCAAACCCATTTGTTCTTCCACTCAACTTTTCCTGATCAATCGAGTCAAAGACTGAAAGCAGTCCTGATGCAGAACTTTGCATTCGCCGAACACTGCGACTATTCCAACTAGAGCAACCTGGGCAACAAGGGGAACAAGGCTGTCAATAGACTAATTTGCAAAGTTGTCCTACTTCCATCAGCTGCAAAAATACAGAAAGACGAAGACTGTCTGCTCTGCAGTGGACATGTTCATGAGATTAAGGATTTCTCCAGAGTCACTCAACTTCAAACATAGAGAAGAGCTTTTTATGAAGTCAAAATTTCTTCACATCCTGAGTTTTACCTGTAGTCCTTGAGCAAAACCATGTAGCTAACTGACCGCTTAGCTCCTAGCCGCTAACTGACCGTTTAGCTCCTAGTCTGTAACAATTGAAGGTTTCAGGGAGAAGATAACCCTTTCAGACAATAAAGTTCCTGAATGGCTTTCTGCATGTTTCTGGTTTGACTTCCTTGCAGATTGGATCGATACCTGTAGAGTTTCAGCTGCGTCAGCTTTATGTCCATCTTCTCCACCACAGCCGGCAGAGGTAACCCTTCACCTGGCCGCAGAGCGAAGCTGTTTTCCACCGTGATCAGCCCCAGATCCACCACCAGGGCATTCTGGGAGGTGGAGGACTGAGGGACAATGATGAGGGGAGCCTTCAGCCTGATGTTCGTGGACAGACGGAAACTCTTCTCAGCGAAGTCTCGGACGCTGGATGCAGCTCTCTCTGCGGCCTGAGAAGTGGCGGCACTCAGAGCCTCTTTAGCCGTCTGAAAGTTGTCAATGAACATCTGGAACACAAACAGCCGAGCGTGAGGCCTTGTGTTTGGCCGAGGCGTTCACTGCATGTATGGAGTTTTCAGGTTAGTTCTGTTTTATAAATGTGATGACAGCAATATGAACCTTCTGAAAACAGCTTTCAAACATTGGCTTTAAATCTCTGAAGACACAATGAAAAGTCACTGAGCTAAAAAATGCTAAAACTGAATGTTGGCTTTGCAATAAAAGCTGTTGGAAGGTTCACACAGGTAGTTCCACATTTAGGAAACAGGTGAGGAACAAATTCAGGTCAGGAAGTGAGGTCATTCAGGCAGTGGTCATGTGACAGAGGGGGCATGGCAGTGAACAGGTGAGGTTAATGATGGCATTTGAGTGAGTTGCATAGCACACGTAGATAAATGAGGCCTTGGTGTAGTCAGGCATGGAAAACATTCATTTAGAGCTCCATCGGTTCCTGCTGCGCTCACTAGAGATTCCAGTCTGAACAACTCAGGGTCCAAAGGGTCTGGAGGCACCAGGACCACTGGAGGTACCAGGACCACTGGAGGCACCAGGACCACTGGAAGTACTAGGACCACTGGAGGCACCAGGACCACTGGAGGTACCAGGACCACTGGAAGTACTAGGACCACTGGAGGCACCAGGACCACTGGAGGTACACTCGAGGGTTAAACAAAGACGACTCTAAACTCCGCTCAATAAATCCACCCGAGCACTAGATCTGACAAACAAGTAGAACATCTAGACTCGTTTGAGTCTCCTTTGCCCAACAGAATCAAATTTAAGTTAAAACTTCCTCAAGCATCAGAGGTACTGGTGGAGAACCAGTAGGGATTGTCCGATGTATCCATCCAGAAATCCTAATGAATCCAATCCATTGGGTGGGCCACGGTCTTAAAACCTGGAAAACTCTAATCTTTGTTGTTTTTGGACCAGAACCTTTGAAAAAGAACCTGTTTAGTCAATCACTGATTTGGATGGGAATAAATTGGCCTCTCGTGATAAAGTAAAGAACCTCTGTACTATTTTTGACCAGGGTATGTCATTTAGATCCCATATTAACAAGTGATTTCTTTTTGTATCTCTGAAATATTACAAACATGGTGTCCAGCAGTGAAGCTGATAATCTAATCCATACATCTGTTCCTTCAGGGCTGGACTCCACAAAGAGCAGCTAAGGGCTGATCCAAAACGCTGCAGCTAACGTTCTGATGGAAATGAAAAAGACTGATCATAATTCTACTGTTTTACCTTCCCTTTATTGGCTCCCTGTTAATCCAGATTATAATCTCAAATTCTCACATATAAAGTCCCTAATAATCAGCTCCATCAGAGATCTAACTGGTCCAGATGTTCCTACCAGAACCCCTCTGTACCAGCCTGCTGGTTCCTAGAGGTTCCAGGCGTAGAATGGGAGGCAGATGCTTTAGACTCGGTTTACAGAGGCGACACCCTGGATACTTTCTAGACTCGGATTAAAACCTTCCTGTCTCATGAAGCTGATGGATGGCTGAAGTTTTCCAGATCTGTCTCTGCTGCTGGGGACAAACTGACCACTGACTCTGCTACTTTCTCCTACTACTCCCCAGTTATCTGCATTTACTGTTAGCATTTACTTCCTGTTCTGACCAAATCAGAACCAAACGGCCCAGGTTTCTCTAACAGCAGGTTCAGAATTGTTCAAATCTCCAACCAGTTTTAGGAGTTATTGGATTTAACTGGCTCCACCTCCTGACCTTCAGAAAGAAACAGCAGATTAGACTCAGATCCCTTATCAGAACCTTAGAGGTCCAACAGAACTTCTGCTTTAGTCGTGTTACGAACTGCAGGTGTTCATGATGACAAAGCCTGGGTGGTGCAACGTCTGCACCACCACCTGCACGCAGGTTGGTTAGATACTTCCAGTTTGCTAATGTTGGGTTCTCCTTGTGAGTCCAAATGGGTCCAGGTTAACTTGAGTTCAGGACGGGGTAAACCAGGTCACAGGGACCTTAAACCAGATGAGTTCAGAGGAGAGCTGAGGGTGCAAGGGGGTAAAGCAGGAGGTTTGATGCAGTTCAGAGCTGCATGCTGGATGCTGTACCTCATCAGCTGACGGGTACTGAAAGCTAAAGGAAGCCTGTAAGGACAAAACACACCAACAAGACAGAAGACATTAGAGACAACAACAGGTGAGGAGAACATGCAACAGAGAACAGACACGAAACATTCAAGCTTTAACCTGCATCTAAATCTGAAAGGTGCCTGCAGGCTGCATTCATTGCTTCCTTCAGCTCAGGAAGTGACATCACCGTTACTACTGCTTCCTGTTGTCTGTTCCTGGCCCACATAGGCGGCATCCATGGAGGAATATTTCTAAAACTACAGTGAAGTTTTCTGATGTGTCTACAGAAGACCAAACCTGCCAAAATTGCAACAAAATACCAGAACAGACCACAAATGACCCCAAGCTGTAACCCAAAAACTGCCTTTAATCTTGCCTTTGCTGCTCCATTGGTTAGAGTGACAGTCATTTACACAGTGCATTCAGCCAATCACTGCGTCTGGAGTGGTTAATCAGGCCTGCTCCAGTTTTCCCAGTCAGTTGTGAGGGGGAGAGCTGGAGACAAAGGAGCTACAGGTTTGTGCTTCCAAACAATTAGTTCATCTTTTTGTTTATTATGCACTTTTAAAACTCAACATAAAAACAATGTATCTCTGAATATCCAGTGAGCTTGGAGCCATGAAGCTGTCATACACTGAACTATATATGGAATTGGTGAGAAGTGAACACAATGTTGTTTTGTTTAGCATGTTGGTGGCCAATGCTAATTGTTTGATCATCAATTGTCACATGATTTAACTTCTTAAATTCAATATATGTGTTAAAGATAATGAGATAAAATATCTTTATTTTGTCTGAAAGATTAGATGGTGGATATAATTGCATTTATTTCTGTATATAATAACTGAAACAAGTCTAGTTAACTAGCAGGCTGGAAATGTACTGGTCCTGTTTATTTCAATACAGGCCCGGTGACCCTGTTAGGGTTAAAGGATGACAAGCTTCTGACAACTGGCTGGAGCCAAGAGAACCTGAAATTCCCTCCATACTGGACTGGTAGGAGGCTGATGGTCTGTACTGGTTTCCCCTCCATCTCATCATACAGACACACAATCCATTATTCATCTTTTCTCCATTGGAAACAAACTGCGCTTGGACATTTTCACCTCAAATAACTGGACAATCGAACCATGGACTTTTCAAATGTGTGTCAGTCAGACACACATTTGGTCAGACCAAACTTTTGGTCTGTACTGTATGTTTTGTGTCTTGTGGTGTTCATTTTAATTTTCCCTTCTATAAAATACATGGTATCGAAAGCAGTTATTCTTTTGTATTGTTTTTATTGATTACTGACAACAGCTCCAGTAGATGAATTTAGTCTTCTGATATTAAATGCCATCTAGTCCCTTAGTACATTAAGTAGTGCTACACAAACAATCCCAAACTGACTCCTCATTTGGAAAGGTAAGTTCAGTCACTGAGAATGTCAGGAACCATTAGCTGGTAGAAGACCAGAATCATTTTCCAAAGTGAAACTAGTTTCACCATGTTCATTGATTGATTGATTGATTGATTGCTTTTCAGAGAGAGAGGCTGCTGATGGTCCCAAGAGACAAACACAGAGCTGCTTAGACAAGATATTTAGAGGAAGCTAAGTGAGGCTTTTAAACCTTAAGCATGGTAGTGGCAGCATCAGGCTGTGTGGCTGGATGAAGTAAATCTGAACCAGCCAACAGTCCAGCAAACATCTCAACTAGCTTTAATGGCAGAATCAGGCCCTAACCTTTGACCTCAACTCGGTCAGAAACACATAAACTATGATTAGAAGCTGGTGCTACTGGAAACCGTCCAGTTTATGTGAACTTTCCCAGTTCCAAGGCCCGATTATTCACTAACTTCTCACAACCAACGCCATTTAAACCGACCAATCAGAACGAAGCGAACATAGACTGGGTGACTGGCTGCGTTGCCATGGGAACAGATCTAGGTTAAATCCTGCTGATCATTTTTCATCAAGTCCAACAGTCTGAGCAGAACCGGCCCGTTTTACACACCGAACCTGAAGGCGTGTGTGTGTGTGTGTGTGTGTTGCTGCGGCTGCTGACCAGCAGGGACATGAAGAACTTGTGCAGGTAGACGATCTGGATGCAGCCCAGACTCAAGGTGACCTTCCCGTCCACCTTTGACATGTCTCTGTATCCGTCCCCCTGCGTCGCCCCCGGAAACAAGGACAGCTTGAAGCTGAACACCTCCTCGCCTACGATGGACACGGCCTGTGGAATGGAAGAAGGTTACATCACTTCCTGTTGCTGCTCGCTGCAGCCTCAGCAGACAGCGTCCTGTCCCCGTGTCTCGCCAACCTTCTTGTGGACGGTCTTGGGGTTTGCGTCCATCACCACGATGTCTTTGAGGCGGGCGAACACCTCTGTCTCCTTCGCCTGCACAAACACCGAGGCGTCGACGCCTGAGAGGAGGCGACACGGCTTAAGTTAGGTCGGTCCTCCAACAGTAAGTCAGTTGACCGGAGGTGATTCATACCCTGGACTCTGATGTCAGCGATGCCGCAATGGTCATCACACACCTCAACATGGAAACAGCCCAACATGGCGAAGAGCCTGAAGCTGAAGATGCAGCCGCCATCTTTACTGCCTTTAGACTCTACAGAGCAGCACACACACACACACACGCACGCCCACACACATACTGAAGTTTAGTGGAAGGAGAAACTGTGTTAGAAAAAGCAGCAGTGGGAAAACTGAGGATCAGTGCTGAACAAAGTTTTATTCCACGTAATTTGTGGAAAAGATTAATTATAATGATTTTCTGGGTGATGAAAACATTTGGGATTAAAGGGGAAGATTTTTGTTTTTAGTGCCAATTTACATCAAAATCAAATCAAATTTTATTTGTATAGCACATTTCAGCAGCAAGGCATTTCAAAGAGCTTTACATCATATCAAACACAGAAACACAAAGCAACATAGAATCAACAATCAAAACACCACATTAAGTCAAGTTCCATCAATAAATTTGTAATTGATTACGTTTCAAATACAATCCTAAACAGGTGGGTTTTTAGTCGAGTTTCATCCATAGAAGGTTTACCTGTTACACTCCTACTGTGTTATATGGAACAAAATACCTTTTGCTGTTTTTTATAGAGAAATCCAGTAAATATGTTACATTCAGCTGGTACACAAACACTACACATACTAAATATGACACAAGCAGTTTGACTTCATTTAGTGCCTTGAAAATGGGCCTCTGTCTCTTTAAGAAGCTGCTGCTCTTCCTGAAGCTCCGCCTCCAGGAAGTCATCCCAACATGGCTCCTCTATTAACCCTTTAATGTTCTTACCAGCGTTGCTCTGAGCAGCAGCTCCTATAATGAGCTCAGCAGCTGTTTGCTAATTGCTGCTGGCTAGTCTGAAGGAGCTGAGTGGGGGAGGAGCTGCGCCTGGAAGGCGGGGCTAGGTCCACCCAGGTGTTTTACCGCGGGGCGGTGGAGGCCATTTCCCCTCAGACATCCATTTTACTTTAGCTGCATGTCAGGGGAAGTTACCTGGACCTCTGCCACGTGGAGCGCAGGTTCGCCCGCGTCTTAGCGTACCTGACCCAGCATGTGTGAGTAGAAAGGTGTGTTTTCGTTCAGCTTTGGTCAACTTTGGTTTTGGCGCTTTTGAAAGTTTGCAATGGGCTCCCACTCGCTGAGCTAGCGATGTGGCTTGGCGTGCGCTGCGTTGTGCTCAGGTGAAGGCTTCAGCTGCAAAACGAGTTCAGAGAGCTGAGATAGACGAGTCTCCATAGCGGGGGTGGTGTCGTTGGAGGGGCCCTTAGATAATCACAGGGGAAACACTGACGACCTTTGACTTGTCCATGCTAACAGCCTGCTAATGTTCCATCTCTCCACAGAGAAATAATGTTCATATAACGTTACTCAAATTAAACCATTATTTTAGACCTGACCGGAATATGAATAGTTGAGGGTTTACCTGTGGGTGCAATGAACCTTAATATGAGTTTAATAGGAAAATAAACTGGTTGATGAAATTAGTTTATTGAGAGCCATCTGTGGGATCCAGACTCACCTGTCCGACTCTGCTGTGTCTTCTGGACCTGCTTCTCAGCGTCCTGGTCCCGCGTGGCGCTGAGCCGCAGTGGGACAGCGTTGTTCAGGTAGCTAATGGTCGCGAGCAGAGCCTTGGTGTGAAGCAGGAAGTCCAGAGAGGAAACTTCCACCTGGAACAGCAAAACCAAGTGTAACACCTGGATACCGACCGGCACCTGCCTGGAAACCGTGAAGCACTAAAACCCACCTTCAGCATCTGCTCCGTGTTGCTGAACAGAGTCTGGAAACTGGGACCGTTGGGGTCGGCCTGCAGCGACACAGAGCAGTCAGAACCTGTTACAGAGTGTTAGCTCCTCCCACCTAGCTGTTAGCTAGGGGAGCCCTTTGCTCCTCCCACAGTAAATCACTCCAAGCACACCTGAGGGATGGTCAGCTCACCTTGATGAACTCCACCTTCAGCAGGTTGGAGTCCTGCTGCTGGGAGGAGCTGATGAGGTGGAGAGGAGCGCTGCCCCCTGAAAGGTCAAACAACAAACACACCAGATTCAACCAACGCTGAGACAGTGAGCCGCTTCACAAGAGCCAGAGCCAAAGATCCGGTTCTGGACCCGGACTCTTCTGGGCTCCAAGCTGAGGAAGGTCAGCAGCTCCAGACATTCAGGCGAGACGGATGTGGGGGCGTGCCCGACACGATCGGGACTTTAACTGAGCCGTAGAGGGTGAGGTCAAAGGTCACACCCAGGTGTGCTGGGAGAAGAATCTTTCTGTCCAACAGGACCCAAAGCAGAACCGGGTCAGAACCTCCGGAACAAACAGCTTCATGATGTTTAGAGAACCATACACAGTCGTCTTGTTCCGAACCGGCCGAAGAAACAATCGGGTCGGCCAAAACCAAACCGAGATCTCGTCTTTGTTCCAACCTTGCATCATGAAACTGAGAGGAACTTTATTTTCTCTGCTTTGATATTTCGGCTCCAACTTCACTTCAGGCAGAAAGGTCCAAAAGGTTTACTCAATGTCCGGAAAAAAAATCTGAACTTTTGTTGAACTTAGTCAGTAAGAACCAGAACCTGTCGGTACCAGCCAGAACCTGCCGGTACCAGCAAGAACCTGCCGGAACCAGCGGGTACCAGCCAGAACCTGCCGGTACCAGCCAGAACCAGCCAGAACCAGCCGGTACCAGCCAGTACCAGCCAGAACCTGCCGGTACCAGCCAGTACCAGCCAGAACCAGCCGGTACCAGCCGGTACCAGCCAGTACCTGCCAGAACCATCCAGGATCTGCCAGAACCTGCTGCGTCGGCAGGCAGCAGCTCAGCTCACCTGGAACATCACGGTAGTCGACGGCAACGCGCCGCAGGTAAGCGGTGACGCTCTGATCGAAGCTTCGCATTTTCCCCTCGGCTCCGAGTTGGGAGACATTGAAGGACAGAACTGTCTTCTCCTGGTCCTCCTGCCGGGTCAGCTCCAGCAGAACCTGAAGACACGAGGTCAGAGGTCACCCCACGCCGACCCCATCAGCCACCTCAGCCCAACCACCCAGCAGCACCAGCTGACCTCTCTGAGCTCGAACTGGAAGTGAACGTTGACGAGTTCCTCCTCAGCCGACCGCTGGAGATCCGTCAGCTTCTCACCGCCGTCGTCTTCAGAGTCTGGAGGACAGACGGACAGTTGGTGAGATGGCGTCCTGTCCAGGTCCAGGGTCGGAGCGAAGCAGCAGCTCACCTGTCTCGAAGGCGTCCAGGAAGGCGGGGCCGAGACTCTGAGCCAGAGGACGCGTCGTCGCCAACGGCAACGCCTGAGATGTCTCAATCAGAAGCTACTTTAGATATTTGTTCAGTTTTGTGTCACATATATGAATAGTTATTTCTGTTTCCCTGAATGTTTTTTCTCATCTAAACTCTTTCTTCTCCTCCAGTTTTCATGTTAATAATTTTAGAAATCACAGTTTCACAAACAGCTGCAGTGAATGATGCACTGGGGGTTCAGGGATTGGACTAGGACAGCTGACCTTCTCAGTGGGGGTGGAAGGAGCCGAGCCGGCCGTGGGCAGCGGGACGCTCTCCACCAGATCCACGACGTTCTGGATCTTCCGGTCTGAGATTCTGACATGCATGAGCGGCAGCTCGCCAGACACCTTGAACCTGCGCACAGGAAACGGCTTCAGCATCGGAGCCGGGCAGCGAGGCGGGGTCGGGGGTCATACCTGGGCATGCGGACGTCCTTTTCCACCATGCACTTGGCCAGGTGCAGCGTGAGGTCCATGGGCCGCAGGATGTGCTGCGCCGAGGAACTCTGCAGCCGTGCCGTCTTCCAGGCCTCTCCTGAAAGCGGTTTGCTGCCTCAGATCATCTGCATCAACTGAATCTGAAGCTGACCTGCTGTGTGACCTCTGACCTGACTTGCTGTAAAGCAGCTGGACCCTCCTCAGCTCCACGTCGTACCGCTCATAGGCTCGATCCATGATCTCCTCCAGAGACGAGGAGGACGATGAACTCCGACTGCTCTGGTCCACGCTGTACAGCTGCAACACATCCCGGGTCTCTCAGCAAGAATGGAGCGTTTGGTTTGGACCAAACGGCCCTGAACTCTGACTAAAGATGTTTAAAACTCAGGAAACATGGAGACATTTCAACAAATTCAGAGGCAAACCAAGCTGACCTGGAAGCTACCGAAGTCCACGATCAGCAGGTCTGACTCGCTACTGTAAAAGCCGGACTTTGGTACGATCAGGTACGACGGCTTCAGGTCGATCTTCAGATCCAGGACCTTCCGTGTTTCAATGATGTGAGACAAACCTGCAAAGACCAGAACCAAGCACAGACTGACTGTGGGCCCAGCTGCTCTGATCCAGCGTCTTGGTGCCGGTCTCACCTGCAGCCGTCTTCTCTTTGATCTCCTCCAGTTTGGACAGCGTGGCCGACGTCAGGACCTCCAGGTCCACGCCTTTCCCCGTCTTGAAGAAGTCCACCATACTGTTGACAGTCACCTGGAGGATGTAGTGGAAAATTTGAAGGTTACCATGATTATGAGTAAAACAATGCATAACAGTATAGTGCATGTGCTCATGGGACAGTCTTCTTAAGCTGTTTCTCTGGCCTCCGTATTACAATAAAGTTTTTAAATCGTTTCTTTGCCTGCACCTCATGACGTCCTTGAATGTTCAATTTCCCTTATAAAAGAAGATGCGTATGCTTGCAATCTGTTTAGCAACCAAGTAGATTACCAAACTCCCTCAGAATCTGGCAACACTGAAAAACATTTGAATAAATGCTGATTAAGATTATAGAAATTCTTCCTCTGGTTCTCTGGTTTTTGCTCACAAAACTCAACTTCACATTTATTATGACATCTATAAAGAAAGACTAGGTAACTATCACTCAACACTAAAACATGCAAGGGAAGCTTTCTTGGCAGATGTCATAAAAACATGAACAAAGCTCCAGCTTTATCTGCAACAGTCCACAGAATCACAAACCCTCCAGTGACTGAAACTCCTGAACTTCAATCTGACGCCTGCAACAAGTTTTCCAGATTCTTTTCAGAGAAAATTCAGAAAATCTGAGGATTAATTCAAATAGTAACTCTTGGCTCTAATCAGGCTTTGAAACCAGCAGTTATCAAACCTCTGATAAAATCACTACTGCAGAATTACAGGCTGACCTCTGACCTCTGACTCAACAGCAGTTACTGAAAAAGCTTCAACAGTTAAACAGCTTCCTAACTAAACCAGCCGCTTTGACTCCTTCCAGTCTGGTTTCCATGGTTACCACAGCCCGGAGACTGCCCTAGTCAAAGGGTTCAATGACATCCATATAAACACAGACAGTGGGAGAACCACAGAGCTGGTTCTGGTTCTGTTGGATCTCAGTGTCGATCATTTTACTGAACCGACCGGAGAGTCGGGTCGGACTCTCCGGTCCAGAACTCAATTGGTTTGAATCTGACATGAAGAACTGGAATTTCTCTGTTTCAACTGGAAACTTCTCATCAGAGGTCAAAGGTCGCATGTGGGGTTCCCCAAGGTTCAACCCTAGGATCCTCTGATTCAATATCTATAAGCTCCCACTGGCTCAGGTTATAACAGGAAATAATATCAGTTACCATAACTACACTGATGACACAGCTCTACGTTATGATGTCACCAGGTGACCTTTGACCCCATCCAGTCACTGAATAAATGCTGAGAACAGATCAATCTGTGGATGAGACAAAACTTTCTCCAGCTGAACAGAAACTGAAGATATTATCTAGAACAATCTAGAGTTACAGATCTAGAGCTTTAGATCTAGAGTTACTGAGCTAGAGTAGAGCTGTCCAACAAATCAATCCTCCAGCTGCAGCTGATCCAGAATGCTGCTGCTGGAGTTCTGACCAGAACCAGGAGGGTAGAGACATAAACCCAGTTCTCCAGAACCTCCACTGGCTCCCTGTAGCTCAGAGGATAAACTTTAAATCGTGTTAGTTTATAAATCACTGAACGGATCAGAACCACAACACATTAAAGATCTGCTGCTGCTGCTGCTGCTGGATCAACCTTCTTGACCCCTCAGGTTCTGGTTCTGGTTCTGCTCTGCATCCAGAACCAGAACCAAATGAGGAGAAACAGCTTTCAGCATCTATGCACCACAAATCTGGAACAAACTTACAAGAAACTGTAAAACAGCTGAAACACTGACTTCCTTTGAATCTGGACTAAAAACCAGCTGGTTAGAGTTTTATTTGAAATGTAATCAATGAATTTAATGATGACATTTGACCTAATGTAACATTTTAATAGTTGATTCTATGTTGCATGACTTTGTGTTTTTGTGTTTGTTATGATGTAAAGCTCTTTGAAATGCCTTGCTGCTGAAATGTGCTGTACAGATAGAATCTGATTGAGTGATTGATAATAGTCAGAGGCCAGCTGACCGCGTCGTAGATGATCTCCACTGGCTGGGAGTGGATCTTCAGCAGCTGGTCTCCAGAACTCTCCTCAGGGTTCAACTCAAACACCACGGTGAGCAGCGATGATGAAGAATCTCCCACGGAGGCGATGAGCGAGGGGACGGCGCCCCGCTGCTTCAGCCCTGTGACGTACCAGTGCTCCAGCGCCGCCTCCACTCTGCAAGAGGAAGCAGCTGGTGTGAGTCTGGCTGAGGCGGGCCAGAGGGTTCCACAGGAAACACTCCCACCTGAACGCCTGCGCTCCGGGTCTCTGGGATATCCTGGTGCTCAGGTTGACCATCTGAATGTTGAGGATCTCCGGGACGTCGCACTGCTCTCTGATGGTCACTGACGTTCTGAGCAGCTGGAAGGTGATAATGGCACCGACGTACTGAAACACAGAAGGCCGGGTTACTGGGTCACCTTAGGACAACGTTTCACTTTATTAAGGTTCTAATCCCTGAGGATGAGGTCGGGCTTTGACTAGGCTATTGTAATACCATGATCCTATTCTCGTTTAGCCATTCTGTTCTAGATCTGCTGCTGTGTTTGGATGCTGGTTCTGTTCAGTATGCAGTTTGGACCGAGCTTCAGCTGCTGGTCAGATGAACTCACACCGGACTCTAGAAAACTTTGGTCCAGAGAGGAGGTCCCTGTCTGCTCAGAAACAGCCATCACTCCTCCACCACCATGCATCAGACCATGAGGAGTCACTGTTGACCTGCTATCTGGATTCCTCAAGATTTCTAGTTTGTTCTCATCTGTCCATAGGACATTGTCCCAGAAGTCTCGTTATCCACCAAGAAGCAGCTTCATTAACCTCAATCCGGCGGCCATTTTCAATCTACCATAAAAGAAAAAGCTTTCTCTTTCAACGCTGATACAGAATTCCTCTGCCTGTCCTGTAATGGACATCAACATTTTTCAAACAAACTCTCTAGAGCAGTGGTTCTCAAACTTTTTTCAGTGATGTACCCCCTTAAAAATATATTTTGAGTCAAGTACCCCCTGACACGGGCAAAACATTTTTGGAATTAAAAAGAGGTACAGTGCTGTAAAATCACTGTCTGATTTATTAAAGCCAAACAACTTATATCAGTGAACCTGACAAATACATCCATATTGCAAACATTGCTTGGTTAAACAAAAAAGAAAAACAGAAGACGGTGACCACCAGGAAGATATAAAACCAGTCAAACCGTTTTATTTTAAAGGATTTTGAAACTAAATACTGAATATAAAATTCAGTGCATGAACACACATTTATATTTTATCGAACTTTTTACAAAATAATTTTTATGAGGAGCCTACTGATTTTTTAAAGATATTTTGAAAAGCTTCATGTACCCCCTGCAGTACCTCCACGTACCCCCAGGGGTACGCGTACCCCCATTTGAGAACCACTGCTCTAGAGCATAGGTGTCAAACTCTGGCCCGCGGGCCAAATTTGGCCCGCAGTGTAATTATATTTGGCCCGCAAGGCAATTTCAAATTAATATTAGAGCCGGCCCGCCGGTATTATACGGTGCAACGCTGTGATGCCGCATTCACCGCTTATACTACAAATCCCATAATGCTCTGCTGTTTTTTGGCGCATCAATCAGGACAGAGGCAGACACGCCTCCTCCTCTGTGTCAGTAGCACTTATGGTAGCGGACATGGGTGGTGATCCGTCTTCTTGCGCACTCCTTGGGTGAAAGCCCCGGCGCACCCCGCACCTTTGTTCGATAATGAACGTTTCCTGAGCTCAAACTCTGAGCCCCGACATTGATGAACTGGCATCCAAGAAAAGATGCCAGGTATCTGGCTTGGCTGCATCAGAGTAGATCAGTGTGTCGCAAAATGAGCAATAAATACGTTTTCTATGCACCTTTTCTTGTTGCTCCAAGGCCTGAATTGTTTATTCAAAGTTTATTTAATGATTTATTCATAGTTGTTATGTTATTTTATTTTCAAATTTATTAGCCTGTGTACGAAGCAAATTTTGACATTTACCTCAGAAAGGAGGCTTTCAATTTTTATTAAGATTTTATTTTATATGCCATTTATATGTTTTATTATTATTATTAGCAACTCAATTTTGCACACCTGCACTTTTAAGTTATATAAGCCTTGCTTGTTCAATATTTATTGTTAAATCAAAACTTGTTTGGGTCCATATTAAAAGATTCATTTGTTCAACCTTGGCCCGCGGCTTTGTTCAATTTAAAATTTTGGCCCACTGTGTATTTGAGTTTGACACCCCTGCTCTAGAGAGTCTCTACCTGTCAGATTCTCTACCTGTCAGAGTCTCTACCTGTCAGATTCTCTACCTGTCAGAGTCTCTACCTGTCAGAGTCTCTACCTGTCAGAGTCTCTACCTGTCAGAGTCTCTACCTGTCAGATTCTCTACCTGTCAGAGTCTCTACCTGTCAGAGTCTCTACCTCAGATTCTCTTCCTGTCAGATTCTCTACCTCAGATTCTCTTCCTGTCAGATTCTCTACCTATCAGAGTCTCTACCTGTCAGAGTCTCTACCTGTCAGATTCTCTACCTGTCAGATTCTCTACCTGTCAGAGTCTCTACCTGTCAGAGTCTCTACCTGTCAGAGTCTCTACCTGTCAGAGTCTCTACCTCAGATTCTCTTCCTGTCAGATTCTCTACCTATCAGAGTCTCTTCCTGTCAGAGTCTCTACCTATCAGAGTCTCTACCTGTCAGAGTCTCTACCTGTCAGAGTCTCTACCTGTCAGAGTCTCTACCTGTCAGAGTCTCTACCTGTCGGATACTCTACCTGTCGGATTCTCTACCTGTCGGATTCTCTACCTGTCAGAGTCTCTACCTGTCAGATTCTCTACCTGTCAGAGTCTCTACCTGTCAGAGTCTCTACCTGTCAGAGTCTCTACCTGTCAGAGTCTCTACCTGTCAGAGTCTCTACCTCAGATTCTCTTCCTGTCAGATTCTCTACCTGTCAGAGTCTCTACCTCAGATTCTCTTCCTGTCAGATTCTCTACCTATCAGAGTCTCTTCCTATCAGAGTCTCTACCTGTCAGAGTCTCTACCTGTCAGAGTCTCTACCTGTCAGAGTCTCTACCTGTCAGAGTCTCTACCTCAGATTCTCTACCTGTCGGATACTCTACCTGTCGGATTCTCTACCTGTCGGATTCTCTACCTGTCGGATTCTCTACCTGTCGGATTCTCTACCTGTCAGATTCTCTACCTGTCAGAGTCTCTACCTGTCAGAGTCTCTACCTGTCAGAGTCTCTACCTGTCAGAGTCTCTACCTGTCAGAGTCTCTACCTGTCAGAGTCTCTACCTGGTAGAGAGTCTACCTGTTTGGGTAAAGCCAGGTTGTGCGAGCTGCCGCTGTAGCCAATAGCTGTGTAGAGTTTTTCCTTCTCCTCTGCCGTCATCAGCTGGTCCAGACCCGAAGCTGAAACAGAACTTGCCGGTTCATAACCAAATCTTGGGTCTCTCCAGTAGGTCCAAATCAGCTCTTACTCTCAGGCTCCTTGCCCTCCTCCTGCTCCTCTTTCTTAGCCTTCCTCCCAAACCAGCCACTGAAAAAGCCTCCTCCTTGTTTCTGGCCTCCGGCTTTCTTCCCAGCCAACTTCTGGCCCGACCGGATCACCTGCAGGAGCAGAACCCTGAAGTCAAGCCAGGCCTGTGAGAACACACATCATCACCTTCATTTCTACAAGATCACCTCCATCTGGGCTTGCTGACGGGCCAGAGTGATGTTGAACACGTCCAGGGTTTTCTCCAGATCCTGAAGCACAGCAGAGACCAGTTTCAGTCAGTGTCTTTTATTACTATTTTTACTTATTGTTATTTCAGCTTCTTTTTTATTTATTATAAGATTCAGCAGATCTAATTATTACTCATTTAATTTTCCTCTAATTTCAATCATAACCTGTGTCCTTTGGAATCATTTCATTTTTAATGGCTAAATTTCTTTTGAATATTGCTGTAAAGTCAATGAATCAACGCAGGAGACTGTCGCCCCCTGCTGGGGCTCCAAGTCAATAACTTTCTTAGAACCTTTTTAAATGACTTTAAAAACAATAATCTGTTTCATAACTAGGATCAATTGGAATGGATGCTGGAGTGAATTGAAAGGAATTTTTGTAAAGAGCCTCAAGATGACTTTTGTTGTGACTTGACCCTTTACAAATAAAACTTAATTAATGGAACAGATTAATTACAACAGTCTGCTGAAAATCTGCAGATAAGAACTAAATATTAACTCCGGAACTAAAACAGCTTTTTCCAAATAGTTCTAAGCATTTAATTTATTCTAGTTTCAAATTTATTTAATTTATTTGTAAACATTTAATTTTTAACCTCTAACATGCAACTACACAAATTCAGAAAAATTTGTTACTTTTACCATTTTTGTGTCAGAAACACTAAATTTCTATTAACATATAATATATGCAGCTATATTTGATACAATTGTCAAAAATAACTGGTTATTTTGTTTTAAGGTATATATGATCTTCAGCTCAATTTATATTCAGTAATCATCCTAATAAATGTTGTGTTTGCAAACATTTTCAATTTAAAGATTTTTAAATAAGTTTGTATTTATGAACAAAATACTTAACAGATAAATAACTTTTTTTTTTAAATACCAAATTTTGACTCTTGTAAGTCAGTTCTGTTGACAAGATGATAAAACATCAGTATCATCAGCAAACAGAAGAACATCCAACAATTTTAATACATTACAAATACCAGTTAAAAAAAGATTTAGAAAAAATAAAACAGGCTAAAGGCTGAAAGTACAAGAAATAACCCTAAAAACATTTATACAGAACATTTCAGGACACGTTGACCAACATCTTGAGAAAAACATCTTGATTTATCCAATAAAAGTCTGAAATGGCAAAAGATCATTTCATGTGAGTATGAGACGCTGGGATGGGCTTCCTGAAGGTCCCACCTCAAGTTTCCATTTCTGCTTCAGGAAACCCAACCAGCTGAACTCAACTCCACCGGTTCAGATGAGATGGAGGGGGGGAAGTTTTCTCACACAACATTTAACCCAACCCTTACTGTTTCCTCACCTGGATCTGCTTCTCAGTGTCTGGCCCTGGCTTGTTCTGGCTCAGCAGCTTGCTCTTGTAGGCAGCCTTGTAGACCTTCAGACTCTCCCGGTGCTGCTGAATCTTGGACCAGGACCACATGTGGCTGAGGCGTCGGATGTGGACCTCCATGATGCTGTTGAAAGTGTATCTCCACCTGAAGGTAGCAGGAGACCACAATGTAAACGGTCTGGTCCTGGTTTTATCTGGGTCTGAGCTTATGGAGCAGGACAGCAAACCCACCAGACTTTGGCGTTCTTACTGACAGGAACATCTGGCCTGAACTTCCTGTAAGGGGCGCTCTTTGCCATTAGATCAATGGACTCCAGTAGCTCCACCATGCTCAGGTACTGTGGAGGACAGACAGGTAAAGGTAGTCTCACCTGTGCCCACCTGATCCATCCAGCAGGCTGTGTCTTGCCTCACCTGAGGTTTGGTCATCTCGATGCCAATGTTCTGGACCTCCAGCTGCAGCTTCATCTTCGGAGACTTTAGCTCTGCCTCTGCATTCGGGTTGATGCACATTTTAGCCGAAGCGAAGATCGGCTTGAAGACTAGACAGAGAAGAAGAGTGACCAGCAGCTCCGACTGTCAAGGACTTGACAGATCACCCTAACCCTGACAGTACGTTCAGTTTTTCATCAACCCCATATGAAATGATGGTCACACTTTCATTCATCATTATAAAGCAGAAAGACTACGATCCACTGTGACCCACTATGATCCAATATGATCCCTTATGATCCATTGTGACTTTCTTGCTTAAATGGATTTTAAATGAACTGAGTCAATCCGGAGTTCTGATTGCCTGAAAAGCAAAAATCTTATTCTAGTCTGTTTTCTGGGTACGTAGTAAATAAATTCTAAAACTGAATTAAAATCAGCTGAAACTAAGAAGACTTATACACACACACACACACACACATGTTTTCGTGGCTATCTTTGTTGTTTCTGTTATGTCAAACTTTGTTTCATTTCAATCGATCAAGCAATCAATTTTAGCTATAAAGCACCCTTCATGTTGGAGGCAGCTCGCTGAAACACATAATAAAGGGTATTTCTGACCTGGGTTTGAACCACCCAGGGTCACAGTCTGCAGGTGCAAATACCAGAGTTGTGAAGTAAAGTGAAACTGGTGGGATTCTCCCATCATTGTAAGAGGGCTGGTGGATATTAAAAGCAACATACTTTTACCTTTTCTTCACTTCCCTGGACTAGCCAGGAGAGTCATAGCTATATTCTTTACTTAATTTCTTAATAATAATCAGAATGCATTTTGAATCTTGATTTACTCAGTGTTTCACCTTAGATAAGATTTATTTATTTCCTTAAAACTTCCATTCGTTTCTGCAGCCCATGGGGGTGGGAAACACTTTTAGTGTTTCCATGGAGATGGAGGGAAAGATTTCCAATCAGGTTGTTCATCAACACTTTTAGATGGAAACTCTGTGAAACTCTGAGCTCTTTGTCATTTCCTGGACAATCTGGACTGCAGAGCAGCTAAAGCTGCAGGTTAATAGATTCATCCAGGGAGACACTTGAAACATACTGCTACCACCACAAACCCTTAGTTTAGGGTTCAAAGGTCATAAGGCCACCAGCTTACATCACAAAGAGTCAACATTTATTAATCAAAGACCTGAACTCACTGTACTGATAGTGAGGCAGCTGCTGGTCTTTGCTGCTGATCTCTGACCTCAACTGGTCCTGCAAAGGAGAGCAGGATCAACCGGGGGACAGGAGGCTCCGAGTCCAAAAATAAACAGAAATGAGCTTCATCAGATCAACACAGACATGCAGGGCTGGACTGACCACAATGTCCTGCCAAGAGCTCCGGTAGTACATGGGACTGTTGACGTTCCAGTAGGCGCAGAGACTGTCCAGACGGCCCAGCTGGGGACAGAGACAGCGGGGCAGCAGGTATTTATTAGTACACAGGGTTTCAGCAGCAAGGCAGCTTTACACCAAAAAATACATAATAACCAATTATGAAACAACAACTGTTATGTGCTTTGGGCACTTTATAATTATTTTTGTCTATTTTTCCTGAGTTTTTTAATATATTTTGGAGTTTGGATCATTTCTTATTTTGGTAATTGATTTGATTAAGCTGTGTCGTTGTTGGTCACCCTTTAAATAGGCTGAATTTTGACGAGTGTGTAAGTGCGTGTAGACCCGCCCTTCCGCTCGCGCCACCGCCACCGGGGATGCGTTCTGCCGCTGCGCCAGCGAAACCAGTGGCTGAAGAGCCATGGTGGGCTCACGCCATGCGCTAGTTTTTATTAGCCATTGTTTGCTTTTTTTCGTTGACCGCTTGTCCTATTTTTGTTTCTTTCTTTTGCAGTAGGTTCTTTCTGAGGGTATTTTACTCTTTTTTTTCTTCACAGAAAATCAAAGCAGCTGAACCAAAAGAAAATTCCAAGATTTTAAAATTAGTTAAATCTTTTAAAATAAAAGAATATTTGAACCTTTACTCTTGCATCCGTGTCCTTAAATATGTTGTGCCCTTTTGGATGTAACAACACTAAATATTGCATTTTGTCAAATGCCATCATCAATCATGACTGATCCAAGAAAAAACTCAGGCGCAATGTGATGACGGTTTAATGAGACGGGAGTACGAGTTACAAAGCACAGGAAACAGGAACATGAGGAACGCAACAGTACAACCAGGCAGCGGCTGACTGACGATGAGCAGCTGCAATGCTGGTGAGTTGAGAACTGGAGGCTTATTAGTAACAGGCTGCAGCTCAGAGATCAGACCACAACGGTCGACTGAGGAGGGAGAGAGAGAATGGCACAAGGAATAGGACAGGGGATCAAGAAAAATAAAAGTGAAGTAAAGAACTAAACACAGGATGTAAAAAGGACAACAGAAAAGGCTGAACAAATCATAAAAGGAATGAACTCTGTCAGGGAGATATGATAACCGCAGAACAAATCCAAAACTCAGATGCTGAACAAACTGAGAGAATAAACTAGGCTGGGAGGAAACAATGAAAATGACAAAATCTGAAGTCTTCAACTGCACAGGATATGACATCATCAAAATCATTGTCAAATGTGTTGCTCAATGTTCCATTTACTACAAATCAAAGCAGCTCTAACAGCTGGTTTTAGTCTGGATTTAAAGCAACTCAGTGTTTCGGCTGTTGTGCAGTTTTCTAGAAGTTTGTCCAGATTTGTGTTCATAAAAGCTGAATGCTGCTTTTCCATGTTTGGATGCAGAGCAGAACCAGAACCAGAACCTGAGAGGTCTGAAGGTTGATCCAGCAGATCTTTAATGAAAACATGAAGAGTTTCTCTGATCTGAGACTTTAGTCTCTAGTCCTGGAAATGTTCTGCAGCTGCTAGAAGGTCCACTGTGGAACCCAAGGCTTTATGTGGCTCTGGAGGGTCAGGGCAGAGGTCAGAGGTCAGCCTGATCTCTGGTTTACAGCTGGAAGAACTGAAGCTGACTCTAGATCTATAACTCTAGATCATACCTCTTTAGGTCCAAAGATAATAACTTCAGAAAGTTTTTGCACATCCACACACATTTCTCTGTTCTCAGCATCTGTTCAGTGATTGGATGGGGTCAAAGGTCACCTAGTAACATCATAATGTAGAACTGTATATCATCTGCGTCGTCATGGTAACTGATCTTACTTCCTGTTATAAGCTGAAGCAGTGGGAGTATATAGTTATTAAATAAGAGGAGTCCTATGATTGAACCTAGGACTCCTCTTGTGACCTCTGACCTCTTCGATGAGAACTTTCATATTGAAACAAAGAAATCCCAGTTCTATGTCATCCCTACTGACTGCTTCAAGCACTGAATGATCCTTCTTGAGCATGAGCAGGTCGAGTGTAAATCACAACAAAGTCGCCTGTGACCTGCCAGGTGACTCTATAGTCACATGAGACCCGGCGCTCAATCCCTTTTATTCTTCTTGTGCGCAGGTGTGCTGAGTGCAGTGTGGCTGTGTGAGGCTGGTTACTTCTGTGTTTACCACTCTTCTCTTCTCTTCTGCTTGTTGCTAGTAGCTTTGTGTTTGGTCAGAGCTGCGGTTAAGCCTCGCCCTCCAGGAACTGCACCAGCTACTTTTCACCTTTTTACCAGATCTGCAGTTCTTTCTGCAACGACTGGTATGTTTTGTTCTTCTTTTTTATAGTAGTGTACTGTTCGCTTTAATTTGCCAGGGGCTCTGGGTCTGACTCCATTGCAACCCAGGAGGAGGGGGGGGGGTCTGTGACAGCCACAATTCAAACGGCTCTTGCCCGTTTACAGACTGGTGTTCCTCAGGCCTAGTCTGCGGCTTCTAGCACCTTCTGTAGGTGCAGTACATCTGTGGCTGCTTTTGTGGTTCTTCCCTCGGAGGATTATATATGGAACTGCATGCCTGTTGGTCAGACACCAAGGTGTTATCATGTCTGACAACGGATGGCAGGGCCATGCAGGAGGCACCCAGTGTTAGCTGGGGGCAGATGCCAGCTGTGGAACCGAGTATTGCCTCTCTTATTATCCCGCCTGGTGAGGCTTTACGGCCCAATGCCCATTGTCCATGCCCTCAGTCTCGTATTTCTGATGACCTTCTCTGCCAGGCCTAAACTCTGGCGCCCCTATGGGTCGGATTGGAAACTCTCTCTCCCATTTAATGCTGGCCCTGTCCTCCTCTTTGGAATCTGTTCCACTGGACCATTCCACCCAAAGCCCGGTTGATGCATCTCTGCAGGCTTTTGCTCTTATGACAAGGGAGCTGGGATACACACTCTCTACACTGATTCACACTCGCCACCAGGTGTGGTTGGCGCAGTCGCCACTTACTGAGCCTTGTACCAAAACTCTCCACTTCTTGTCGTTTTGGGAGACGTTTATTTTCATGAAAGCTTTGCCCCATTGGAGGTTTCTTTATTGTGCTTTCCAAGGGAAGCATTTCGAGGTCAGGGTCCACCCGTTCAGACTTTCGCTGTCACTTGGGGTGCCGTTGAACATTAGACGCCATGCGGCCTCCTGGAAATCACCTAGTACCTTTGCTTGGATTTACAGGGTGAATGTGGCTACGCCTCATTCCCTTCATCACATTGAGGGAGGTGGTGTAGTGGTTGTTCCATGGATGTTGCAGATTCCTTGTGATCTTGTTTACATGAGTCATCCAGTTCTTTAACAAACCCCTCCGGCGGTCAGTAGGGATGACATAGAACGAGAGTTACTGCTGTAACTGCGGTTCTATGAATCCCGGATGTCCCCCAGAGTTCTTGATCCCTTGGAATCCTTGCTTTTCGTGAGAAAGTTGAGGGATTGAGCGCGGGGTGTCATGTGACTATATAGAGTCACGTGAGTCACCAACAGGTGACTTTATTGTGATTAACTCTCGACTTCTCGACGCATGATCATTCAGTGATTGAAGCACCGCCTCTGGCAGTCATCCGAGATTCATAGAACCACAGTTACGACAATAACTCTTATTCTTTAGACCGGAACCAATCCAGAACAGTTCTGAACTATTCTGGACTGTTCCAGAATAGTCCAGAACTGTTCTGGAACTGGTTCCAGTTCTGGTCCGACTGGAACCAGAACTGGAATCAGTTCAAGTCAGACCCAGCTCTCCAGTCGCTTCAATAGCAGATCAACGGTCTCTTTTTTTCCCCCCAGCTGTGTTAGCATCAACAATCATAAAGGTCAGCAGAGACCAAGTGGAGCATCTCACCTTATAGATGATCTTTGCAGCTTCATTCAGAATGCACAGCTTCCAGTTCTCATCAGTCGTCTGAAGGTAGAAGAACATGAGCCGTCAGCAGAGGCAGCGGGACGTCAGGCTGAGGGTGTGTGTGTGTGTGTGTGTGTGTGTACCTGCAGGCTGAGCTCTGACAGTGTTACTCCCATCGATAGGGGGCGCTGTGGATCTGACAGCTGAAAAACATTAATGAAGCTGAGAGTCAAGCAGAGCTTCAGGAGACAGAACCAGAAGTGGGATTGGACAGGGCCGGACCAGAACTCACGTCATCCTCGTAGCGCAGGTGGATGCTGCTGATCTTCACCTGCAGGTTCTTGATCACCTGAGTGGCGAGTTTCTCCATGAACGTGTCCTTCTTGTCCTCCTGAGGTTTATCTGAAACAAGCAGAGACGGTCAGGAACCGGGTCGGCTCCCTCTGGATATCACCAGATCTGACGTCTCTTCTCAAAAGATCTTCGTCTCTTTAAGGAGAAACATGAACTCACCTGCTTTGTGTTCGTGTCGCTTCAGTTTCTTTAAAACTTTTTTGTGCTTTTTGGGTTTTTTACGTCCTTTTGGGACTTTGGCAGCGTTAAAGACAGAACAGCCATTAGAGAGAGAAAAGCTGGAAACAGAGAGACAGCAGGAAGCAGAAGAACCAGAAGCTTTGGACCTGATGGACTGAATGAGCAGAGACACCAATGTGACTTTGGGCTTCAGAAACCAGCCTCTGGAGCTCTGGCAGTGATGCTGCCATGGACCCAATAAAGCCCAAACCACTGACTGGTCCCTGGTCCAAACCCTGGAGACAGCTGTCTCCTGTGTGTCTCTTTGTGTCTCAGTGTGTCTGTATGTCTCAGGGTGTGTTACCATTGAGCTGCTCCTTGTAAACAACGCTCTCCAGACCGAACAGCAGATCTCCGGTCTGAGACGCTGACAGCAAATGCAGCATGAACAGGACAGAGAGAGAGTTAGTGAGTAAACCTGCAGACTCATGCAGCAAGGATGGGTACTGAATTCTGCACTTTTATTGGTAGCGATTGAATTCTGCCGATACTACCAAGTACCTATTCACATAAAATCAAACGGTACCATGTTTCAGTATCCGAGCGCATCATTGTGACCGTATCGAGGAAGAGTGGGGGATTTTCCATGCTTGTCCTGAAAGCAGCATAGCAGCGCAAGGACGTAATGACGTCAGCAGCCGCTAGTTCAGTAAACAAAGTAAGCATAGGCGGTAGAAAATGCTAAAAGGTATGGCTCCACTTTTCAAAATGTGATGCAAATTATGCTTGTTGAAATATTTGCAACATAAAGCACAAGGCCAGCAGTGGAAACACATCTGGTTTGAGAAAGAAACTGGTTAAGCACAAGATTTTTCTTAAGGATGAAGATTTTCGACAGCCTCAGACCTACAACTCCTGCGTTAGCCTCCGTTAGCTCGCAGACTCTTCATCTGTAGCCAAGCAACACAGACCAACAAATGTTTAATAGATTTGGTGATGGCGACAAACTGCAACATTTACGATGCAAGTGAGGAGAAATGGAAACTAGGAATACATGGAGCTGGATTTTAATTTGTGCAATAAGACAAAACACTCCGTTTATTACTTTGTATAAATTTGTCAAACAGCCGTGATGTTACAATATAAAGACGTTGTCTTGATCCATTGTCTTCCCAGAGATAGACAGGACTAACAACCATGCACACACACACTCACTCACACACCAGGGAGAGTTTATACAGACCAGTTAACCTAACAGTCATGTTTTTGGCCGGAGAACCCGGACAGAACCCACCACGCACAGGAAGAACATGCAACCCAGAACCCAGAACCTTCTTACTGCAAGGCAACAGTGCAGCTCCTGTTGTCTTGATATATTTATAAAATTTTATATATTGAAAAATAAATATGCTAACAAAAATAGCACTTATTATTAAAAAGCAACATGCACTAAAGTACTGAAAGCTGGTACCGTTGAGTACCGACACCGATTCCCAAGTACCAGAAATTGGTACCGAATTGATTTAAGTGTCAAAGGTTCCCATCCGGAGCCTCAGACTCGCTGTGGGCGACCACTGGGCAGGACCTGCTAGTCATAATGACCTGTTCTTGTTCTGTTCTTCTGTTATTGTGGGAGCCAATCGCAGCCTTCCTGGCTCAGCCAATCGCAGCCTTCCTGGCTCAGCCAATCGCAGCCTTCCTGGCTGAGCCAATCGCAGCCTTCCTGGCTGAGCCAATCGCAGCCTTCCTGGCTCAGCCAATCGCAGCCTTCCTGGCTCAGCCAATCGCAGCCTTCCTGGCTCAGCCAATCGCAGCCTTCCTGGCTGAGCCAATCGCAGCCTTCCTGGCTGAGCCAATCGCAGCCTTCCTGGCTCAGCCAATCGCAGCCTTCCTGGCTGAGCCAATCGCAGCCTTCCTGGCTGAGCCAATCGCAGCCTTCCTGGCTGAGCCAATCGCAGCCTTCCTGGCTCAGCCAATCGCAGCCTTCCTGGCTGAGCCAATCTAAGCCTTTTGAGCAGCAGCTGAAAGCAACAATGAAGAGAAAGAGGAGAAAAGCCAAAGACAGCAGCAGATTGGGGTCGGTCTCACCTCTTCGTGTGGCGCTCTGCAGCGCCTCCTCGATGCGCTGCAGCTCCCTCTGCTTCGCCTCCTGCTGGTAGCGCTCCTCCTTCGCTGCATCGTACTTTATCGCTGGGGAAGACAAAAGGCTTTGTTGAACATGAGAAGGCAACTGGATGGACCTGCAGAAACGACGCTGATTAACCCCCAGAAGAAGAATCACTAGCAGCTAAAAACACAAGCAGGTCTAAACAGCAGCAAACCAGACGTTCTGGCAGAAACTCCTCCAGTCCAACTGGTTTCACTGGATCTGTTCTCTCTGCAGCCGACTGTTGCAAGGAGTCAAGGTTGATAACTGGGATCAGTTGGAATGCATATGTGATGGAGATGAAATGATTTCTTTGTAAAGCGACTTGAGACAATATTTGTTGTGAATTGGCGCTTTATATGCAACGTGAACCAGCTGATGGACCTCTGGTGTACTCCTGGTTCTGAGGAAAACCGGTTCAACCCAGAGTCCAGACCCAGCTGCCCCCAGATCAGCCAGCAGCAGAATGGAGTCCAGCGTCCGGTACCGAGTCCAGACCGGTCCGTCTGAGGAGAGGCTGCTCTTCTATGGGTCATTAGCAGTTTGAGTTAGAAATTAAATGAGACGGCACCATATTGGTGAATCTATATAATGTTGAGAAATGTTGTGATGACAATATCAGCTGTGATATCTGGCTGGTTTCTTCCTCGGTGTGACCTTCAGCGTTTAGAGGAAGGTCAGCAGATTCTCCTACTATATAAATGTTGGATCAGCACAACAAATATGACTTCAGAACTCTTCAAATATATTTTCCAGCAATCGCTGCACTCCCTACAGTCCTTTGCAATCTAAATATTGCGATGATCATATATTTGCAATATGTGATCAGCCCTAAACCAGACACCGGTACCGGGTCTGGACCGGTCCGCCTGACGAGCAGAAAGTTGCTTTCTGTGGCTCATTTAAATTCATCAAGTTGATGTTCGAAAATCATTTGCTGTCTGCTCAAAATAAAAAACAGATTTCTTCAGTTTTATGAACAGAAACCTGCTGAAAACAAGACTTGCAGCCCTAAGGTCCACAGAACTGGAAACCCAAAACACAACCTGATGAACAGGATCTGAAGCTTCAAAATAAAAGCCTCTCAGGCTTTATTTCAAAGCCAGGTGTGTTTCCTTATAGAGGTCGACCGCTTACCGTTATAAGGAGACGTTTTCAGCTGAGACTGAGCTAGAACACACACACACACACACACACACACCATTATGTTCAGCATGCTGTCAGCCATCTGAACACATGTTTTATTCTGATGCGTTTGTGGCTTGGGGAGAACCGGACTCGGATCAGAAGCATTTGGAGGACGGTTTCTGTTCTGACTTACTGGCTCCAGGAACGACCAACAGGTAGAGACCGTCCAGCGTGGCCACCACCGCGTCGCCGTACAGGTTCTTCCAGGGGATCTTCAACGTCAGCTTGCCTGAACCAGACAAGATGGAGAGTTAGCTGAGATCACAGCAGAATCCACGTTCTCATCAGAACCTAGTGGAGAACCGAGCAACGCGGCTTCAACACGCCATGAAACATTTCAGTAACTCTGGGCTGACGGAGCCTGGAGAAACCTGGAGGAGCCTGGAGAAACCTGGAGGAGCCTTTGTAACCCTTCTATGTTATGTTGTAACCCTGTTCCACCTGAAAATGCCTGAAGGTGTGAGTTGGTGTGGTAGAAACTCGCAGCTTCGGATCAAGCTGTGGACTCAACGGCTGTTCCACTGCATGAACAAATTGAAGGAACCAGGAAGGTGGAATAGTTTCTAAGATGAACAAAAGTTGCAGGCAGAATTGATCTATTTAATAGAAATAATTAATTTAAAGAATCCAGCTGTTTAACCATTTAAGGAGTCGCTAAATGCATCAGAATATCTCTTTAGCCAACAGTCCAGCATGGTGGAGGAAACAGGATGTTAATTTTGCCCTTCAATCTAAAAGTATTAAAACAGAAACAAAAATTAGGTTCAATACTCACCAATCTGTCCAGCTTTTACTTTGAAGGGAACATCAAACTCGCTCTGAAACATAAACAAAGTCAGTTAGGGTCTGGGCCTGAAGGGCCCCATGAGGTTCTGAGCCGCTCTGAGCCGCCACCAGCTCATGTGACCTGCTGCTAGCTGCAGGGATGATGATGATGATGATGATGATGGCCTATCATCAGTTTGCTTAAGGCAAGTAGCAGCAACACAAAGATGCTGCTTTTCAAAATAAAAGCAGCCTTGAGGAAGCAGGACCAGAAGACTTACCAGAGCGTTTTCCTTCACCCTCAGGTTCTCCAGAACTACATTTCCTGCAGAAACACAGAGAACAGAATCAACCAGGTTCTGGTCACAGTTTGTCAGCTAGCAGAACTTTGTGTGAAAACAACAACGAGCATCAGCAACTGAAGACCAGCAGCAACTGAAGACCAGCAGCAACTGAAGACCAGCAGCAACTGAAGACCAGCAGCAACTGAAGACCAGCAGCAACTGAAGACAAACAGCAACTGAAGACCAGCAGCAACTGAAGACCAGCAGCAACTGAAGACCAGCAGCAACTGAAGACCAGCAGCAACTGAAGACAAACAGCAACTGAAGACCAGCAGCAACTGAAGACCAGCAGCAACTGAAGACCAGCAGCAACTGAAGACCAGCAGCAACTGAAGACCAGCAGCAACTGAAGACCAGCAGCAACTGAAGACCAGCAGCAACTGAAGACCAGCAGCAACTGAAGACAAACAGCAACTGAAGACCAGCAGCAACTGAAGACCAGCAGCAACTGAAGACCAGCAGCAACTGAAGACCAGCAGCAACTGAAGACCAGCAGCAACTGAAGACAAACAGCAACTGAAGACCAGCAGCAACTGAAGACCAGCAGCAACTGAAGACAAACAGCAACTGAAGACCAGCAGCAACTGAAGACAAACAGCAACTGAAGACCAGCAGCAACTGAAGACCAGCAGCAACTGAAGACCAGCAGCAACTGAAGACCAGCAGCAACTGAAGACCAGCAGCAACTGAAGACCAGCAGCAACTGAAGACAAACAGCAACTGAAGACCAGCAGCAACTGAAGACCAGCAGCAACTGAAGACAAACAGCAACTGAAGACCAGCAGCAACTGAAGACCAGCAGCCTCTCCGTAATGAACCGCCATCAGCTCAGCAATGCAGGTATTGATGAACCTGATCACATCCGCAGGAGAAGCTGCTGGTTCTTCTTCAGGGGATTTTCATCAATACTGACAGTTGAATGCAGATTGGTGGAGCCTCCCAGGTGATTCATCAGGTGAAGGAATGCAGGCAGACCGGCAGGTGAGGCTGGAGAGACGCGTCAGTGTGCAGACCTGTTGGCCTGATTTTAAGCTTCATGTTCACTAATTCAGCTGTGAGGACAAGAATCTTTTAATCTATTATTTGCTTTTATTACTTATTTTTATTTACTAATGTTTTTTAGGGCCAACTTATACCCCTAAACATTTTACCAAGATCTTTTCAACAAAAACTGAACCAAACAGCAAACCGAGAAGATTCAGGGCTCCATGCTGAGCAGAGCTGCAGGTGGAGCTGCAGGTGGAGCTGCAGGTGGAGCTGTTCGTCTGCAGCGTTTACAATGCCAGGGTTTGAAAACATCAGCAGTGACCTCAGAACAGTAACTATTGCAGCCCATGAACCTGAGGAGGGTCAAAGGTCATCTCCAGACCATCTGGAGTCCATTATCTTCCAGAGAGAAAAACTTCCCAGAAGTCCCAGCAGATTCAAAGGTCAAAGGTCAGAGCACGAAGCTCAGAGAAATGAGCAGTAACCCCAGAGCTCCAGCTCAGACTGTACAAGCCTTCTTTAGCAGGTTAAAGGTTAAAGGTCTTATTTCGAAATGAAACACAGCACCATGTGTGATAACCTCAAACCAGCTGTAAAGCACAGTGGTGGAGGGTAATGATGTGGGTCCAGTCAGGCAGAAACCAGCACAGTGCCCCATCCAGCTGGGTCAGCCCCATTTCCAGACCTTTGGACCCTCAGCCAGGACTTCATAATGAATGAATGAATGAATGGATGAACATTATTAATCCCAGAGGGGAAACAACCCGTCCAAAACAAAAACTTCAGAGGATGGCGCCACACACACACACACACACACACACACACACACACACACACACGCTGAGGGGTAATCATCAGTTATTTTTATCAGCATTAAACACACTGAACAAATTAACATAATGGTGTGTGTGTGTGTGTGTGCGTGTGTGTGTGTGTGTGTGTGTGTGTGTGTGTGTGCTGATAAGCTGCACTATGACGCGTTGCAGACTGCAACATGAACGTGCTCCACCCAGATCTGATCCGGGATCAGTCGGTCCGCCTGCACAGGTGCATGCAGTTGGTGGGTCACTAGTTTTTGTTTCCCGGCTGCTCCGTTAAATCCATGAAGCCCAGTGAAGCGCAGGTTTTCAGTCCAGACTTCTTTCCAATAACATAAAACCCGGTTCTTACCGGAAGTTACACCTGAAAACCCGGTTCGGTTCGGGTCCAGGTTGGTCAGACTTTAATTCGGGGTACATTTGAGTTGCTGTCAGTAAATATGATCAATAATCCGTTCAAGTATAGTGGTAGAGTCGCTGTCGTTTCCGGGATTAACGGAGGATCTGCTCAATAAAGTTTAGATTCCAGCAGAAATACGAGGGATCTGTGTTTTAAATTAAAGCCGAATTAAAGGCTGGATCAAACAAACAACCATCTGCCTAACTTATTAATAGCATGGCGAATGCATGCAGTGAATAGTAATATTAACGTGTTTCTCTGTTAGCTGTGAGCTAGCAGGACTCACCTCCCCAGATCCCGATCTTCAGCTGAGACTTGTCCAGGTTCTCCACGTAGTCCCCGATGTACCTGTTCAGGAGGTCGCTGACCAGAGACTCGAACACCATGGCTGGAAGCTGCTGACGGACCCGCCGAGGGTCGCGGGCTGTCTGCACCTGACTTCCGGGCTGCGAGGATCGATTCGATCTGGGATCTACAGGCGCTGTCTGCAGGCGTGTGTGTCTGTGGAGAGAGAGGCTGGTCAGTCAGGTGACGTTGAGTCAGGAGGAACTGGGAGGATCTCCGCCATGTTTCTTCTTCTTCTTCTTCTTTTCCTTTTTTATGGCGGTTGGCAAACAACTTTTAGATGTGCATTACCGCCATCTACTGGAATGGAGTGTGGATCGGGACGCTAACTATATACACCCCCCTCAAAACAAAACAAAACAATAAAATAAAAAAATAAATAAATAAAATAAAATAAAAATAAAAATAATAATAATAATAAAATAACAACACTTAAATCTTTTCTATCAATTTTGTTTTCTTAAGATAATTAATTAAATAACTTATATCTTTAGAATTAGAAATTTTTCCCAATATATCTTGTAAATTTAACTGTAATTTATTTTCTTGTAACCGGCTAACTAATTTCCTTCTCTCAACAGAATATTTGGTACAGAACAACAAAACATGTTTTACTGTCTCTTCTTGACCACAAAAATCACAACTTCCAGTTCGATGTTTTCCTATTTTAAATAAATTACTGTTTAACCTTGTATGTCCAAAACGCAACCTAGATATAACTGTTTCCTCTTTTCTATTTTGTCCCGTTCTCCTCATTGCACCAACTTTTCTTTGAATACTGTACATCCATCTACCAGTTCTATCTTCCTCCCACTGTCTCTGCCATCTTTCCTTAACCTTTTGTTTAATAATAGATTTGATTTCTTCTCTACTAAATGGAACTAATATATCAATATCACTATATTTTGAAGCTAGTTTCGCATATTTATCAGCCAACTCATTCCCTCTTATTCCTATATGTGATGGTATCCATGTAAATATAACTAATAACCCCATTGCTTGAATTCTATATGTTATTAACTGAATTTCTAATAAAGGATCCGGTCTACTATTAGCATGATTATTTTTTAATGAATATAATGAAGAACTTGAATCAGAGCATACTATGCTTCTTAATGGACGGACTTCCTCAATCCATCCTAAAGCTAAAATAATTCCCATCATCTCTCCAGTATAAACTGATACTCCATCAGTAATTCTTTTACATTTTTTAACTTTGAATTCTGGAACAATGAAAGATACCCCATTACTGCTATTTGAGTTTTTAGACGCATCTGTAAAAACTTGGACATATCCATAGTACTTACTGTCTAAATATGATTGAACCAAATATGGATCTGAAATGTTTTCTCCTTTCCTTTTCTCCAACAAAGTTAAATCAACAACATTATTATGAAATAGAGACGGATAAACTGGTGAAAGAGGAACTGTTTGACTAATGTTTATATCAGATAAACCAAAATCTTTTATAACATTTTCTATCTCCCATCCAAAAGAATGTAATTTCTTCTTTTCTTTTTCCCAACTAGATTTTAAAATATCTTGACATGGATGATTTCCATCATGGCCCTTTAAATTACACCAATAATTGGACTTTAACTGTAATCTTCTTAAATTAAGTGGCATCTCTCCCATTTCTATTAGCAAAGCTGACGTTGGAGTTGTTCTAACTGCTCCTGTACATAACCTCAAGGCTTGATACTGAATACTATCTCATTTTTTTAATAGTGTTTCTGATGCTGACCCAAATACAATACTTCCATAATCAAATACAGACCTTATTAACCCAGTATATATTGATTTCAATGCCTTCCTCTCAGCACCCCATTCACTTCCCACCAAACACCTCATTACATTTAAAACTCTCTTACATTTATTCACTACTTTTTGAATATGATTTTTCCAAGTAAGTTTTTCATCCAACCATAAACCCAAAAACTTAAATTCCCTTACGCTTTCTAATTCATGATTATATAGTTGCAGTTTTAAATTTTCAGATGCTTTCTTCCTTGTAAAAAATAAAGTCTTTGTTTTGTCTATAGAAATTTTAAATCCCCATTTAAATGACCAGTCTTCTATAATACTAATTGCTTCTTGTATCTTTTTAACAATAAACTTTAAATTTTTCCCCCTCTTCCATATTGCTCCATCATCAGCAAATAAAGAAAACCCCATTCCACTTTCCAAATTGTCAAACATATCATTAATCATAATAGAAAAAAACAAGGGACTCACTATACTTCCCTGAGGTGTACCATTCTCAACAAAAACCTTTTCTGACAATTGTTGTCCTATTCTTACTTGTATTGATCTATCTTGTAAAAAATCTTTTATCCAATAAAACATTGATCCATTAATTCCCATTTTTTTCAATTTAATTAAAAATCCATCTTTCCACATCATATCATAAGCTTTCTCTATATCAAAGAAAACAGCCACTACACTCTCCTTGTTAACTTGCCCTTTTCTGATTTCATGTTCTAAACATAATAAAGGATCCATAGTGCTTCTCCCTTTTCTAAATCCACTTTGACATTTTGATAAATATCCCCTCTTTTCAACAAAGTAGCTCAATCTTTCATTTACCATTCTCTCCATTATTTTACAAATATGAGAAGTTAAAGCAATGGGTCTGTAACTTGCTGGATTGGACTGATCTTTACCTGGTTTTAAGATTGGAACTATGATTGCTTCTTTCCATGCCAGAGGTAAAATACCCACTTCCCATATCTTATTATAGAATTCCAATAAAACCTTCTTAGATGAATTGCTAAGCTTATTAACCATAATATAAGAAATATTATCTTTTCCTGGAGATGAATTTTTTGATTTTCCTAAGGCATTGTTTAATTCAAATAAAGAAAAGGGACTATTCAATAAATCATTATTTCTTACATTTTCTTCTAATAAATTTACATTTTCATTAATTGTACAATTTCTTCTGCGGTTTTCTTCTGCGCTTAAATTATTACAACTATGAACTTTAACAAATTTTTTAACTAACATATTTGCTTTCTCCTCCTCAGTCACAGCAATATCATTTCCATCTTTCAGAACTGGATATCCATATTCCCTTCTAATTCCATTCATTCTCTTTATCATTCCCCAGACTTTTGAAATCTTTGTTTCCCTACCTACAGAATCACAAAAATTACTCCAATAAACCTTTTTAGCATTTTTCACCGTTCGTTTAACCAGAGCTTGTGACCTTTTATATTCAATAAAATTCTGAAAATTCTGATTTCTCTTTAACAATCTAAAAGCTTTATTTCGATATTTAATTGCACCATCACATTCCTTCGTCCACCATGGAACAATTTTCTTCTTATATTTTCCTTTTTTCCTTTGGATTGTTTCTCGAGCAGCCCCTAAAATGGCCTCACAAATAGAAGAATTTACCATATCAACATCCAAATCTATATTAACTTTTTGCATCTCTTCATCATTTATTATTTTATATTTTTCCCAATCAACATTTCCAAATATCCATCTTTCTAAGTTCTCATTAACAATTTTTCCTATTTCTTTACCAATTTCAATAAGTATAGGGTAGTGATCACTACCTATAGTTGATTCTCTTAATATTTTCCACTTACTAATCCCAGCCAAATTCTTTGAAACTAAAGTTAAATCTAACGCTGATTCTGATCCATTTCTTATATTAATTCTCGTCCCTTCTCCATTATTAAGACAAACCAAATGTTTTCTATCCATTATTTCTTCCACCACTTCTCCATTTGCATCATTCCTATTACCCCACAAAGTACTATAAGCATTGAAATCTCCACAACAAATGAACTTTCTTCCTATATTTTTAAACATTTCCTCCATTTCATCTAAATCCAATTTTTTACACGGATTATAAAAATTTAATATATTAATACTTTCTTTATTAATCCAAATTTCCACAGATAACCATTCTAGTGAAGCTCCTTTTCCTAAAAATCTAAACTGTATTCCTTGTTTTATAAATATTACACATCCTCCTCCACTTTCTTGTTCCCTATCTCTTCTAATACTATTATACCCTCTTATGACAAAATCTAACTCTGGTTTAAGCCATGTTTCTTGAATACAAATAATATCTGGTTTATTTTTCAAATAGTTTAAATATCCTTTAAATTCTTGTCCATTTGCTAACAAACTTCTTGCATTCCATTGTAAAATAAGCATTAAATTCTTCCTCCACCTTGCTTCCCATCTATTTCAAGCCTTTTATTTATCAACTCCCAAGATAAATCCTTCACAGCTAGAAATTTTTCTGCACCTTTCACTATAATCTTGATTTTTTCAGTTTTCTGTTTCACTTGATCAGTACAATTAATAACATAAGCCATGAATAAAATTCATTTATCCATTGTAATTTCCATTCCTGACATTGTTTTTTGACTTGGTCCACGATTTGGACTAGAAGACACTTGCTGATTTTTCTGAACTATTCTTTTTTCTTGAACACTTTTTGCTGCCTCTGCATAAGAAATGTTTTTAACTACTTTCAGCTGTTGAATTTCTGCTGCCTTTTTCCTTGCTTCACACCCTCCATATGCTACATTATGCTGACCACCGCAGTTACAACATTTCAACTGTACATCTGCTCCACATTCATCATATCGATGATCTTCACCACATTTAGCACATCTTTGCTTCCCTTTACACACTGATGCAATGTGACCATACCTTTGACATTTGTAACAGTGCAAGGGAGGAGGAATATAAGGTCTAACAGGAAAACTCAAGAACCCAATTTTCACTTTATCAGGAAGAACATCACCTTGAAACTCCAGAAGTATCGAAAAACTTTCTATTTTCTCCCCATCCACAGATTTTAACAATCTTTTCAATCTCCGCACTTCACCACCATGTATATTTCTTTTAAGTTTTTCTAAATCTTCCTCAAGCGGAATACCTGTGATTACACCACGTGATACTCTGTTTTCTCCAACAATTTTCTTTTCACTCACAACCTTTTTACAAATGTTATCAATCTGCATGCTTTTATTCTTTTGTTCTTCAGACTTACATTTTATCAACATATTACCATCTCGCAAGATTTTTACAAACTCAACCTCCCCTATTTTCTTTTTTATTTCTCTAGACACTGCTACCGGACTGAGGTTTATGTTCATATCTTCCTTCCTGAATTGAAGTATTACCTTAAACTCCTCATTTACCATTTTCCTCCTAACCACTCTGTTTTCTTCATCTGAACTATATTCCTCTAAACTTCTCTTACTATTTAGGTTACCAATCTCTCTATCATCTTTCGAAACTTTTTCCTTCCCTCTACCCCTTCCTCTACCTACCGTAGTCCATTCATCAAAATCCATATCATCTTCATCACCACCCCCATCTACCTTTGTGGTCATCCCAATCCAGTCACACTCCAGTTTATGCCAACCGCCAAAATAACAAAACCCTTTGTAAAGTTGTTTCAAAAACTCTCGCTGCTCGAAAACGCCTGCTGCACCCCAAGCCGCCTACCATCCACTCTCCCCTGCTCAGGATACTCCGCCATGTTTCTCACGTGATGATAACTCATAAATAGAAACAATTCATTTCAATCTGCACTCCATGATGATCACTGTACTACGGAAGCCTGGAGCTGCCAAAAGAGCTCTGCAGTCACATTGGGGAAACTTTAATTTTTCAAAGAATATAACATCATGTTAATACAATTGACATACTTATCATGCACTAACAAAAACTTTCATGTTGCCACAATATAATATTCTTATTGCAGTAACATGATCAACAAACAAAAACATTATGAAGTTTTCACCTTTTTATGACATGTAGCTCAATTTTTATTTGGTCCGTTTGTGGCCAAAGTTTAAACCTTTTGGCCGTAACTGAAATTGTGTGAAACTCTGAAGATCCTGTAAAACACCAAACTTGCCGCAGAGCCTGGCAGTGGCAGCATCATGCCTTCGGGCCTCGGTGGAGCTGGAGGGAACCGTGAAATTCCTCGGTAACTAAAGATACTTTGGTTCTCAGAGCAGATCCTGGTCCACTCAGGGAAGCCTGCAAAACCAGCCCAGATCATAATACCTCCACCACTGTGCTATTTCTGGTTTCCTCCATCTCCTGTCTGGTCTGGTCTCTCCAGAGGACACTGTCCCAGAAGTCTCGTCTCTGCTAACTTCAGTGTGGCAGCCATCTTGTTTCTGGAGAGAACAGGTTTTCTCAATCAGCCGTTCCAGACTTTTTATTATTTATTTTTTTATCAGGTTTTTGACTTTTGGCCTGTTGACCTCTTTCTGTTACTATGGCAACAGTCCAGCCACTTCTAACAGGAAGTGAACAAAGTAAACATGTGCATTAAGCTGGTTTCCATAATCAATCAGCGGTCTGATTAAACCTGTGCTGCCTGCAGCTCCAGCGTCTCGCCTCATCTGTGCTGAGTGCAGCTGTGATGTCATCAGCATGTCACTCTTCAGAGAATCGGCGCCATGTTTGCAGATAGCAACTAATGAGCTGCAGGAAGCAGCAGATTGGCAGTAATGGAGGAAGCAGCCGAGCTAATGTTCTCCAATCACAGCAACAGAGAGCGAGATTACTGGCTCTAATGAGCGCGCTCAGTCCCAACCGCCGTCCTCACAACACCGGATCAGCTGACGGGACGACATGTGACTCCTCACAATGAAGCACATTCACATCCACATGTTTTCACCCAGAAACAGAGCAGATGAGAAACAAGAACCGGGTTCCGGTCCAAACTGACATGAACCGATTCCTGGGTTTAGAAGCTGGACTGGATACAAATCCTGGGTTCTTTTCAGTCAGAGAAGAAAGTGAAGCCAGAATTCATCACATGGAAAAGAAAAACTCAAGCAGCAGCTTCACCAGTTCTAGATTTGGCAGCAATGAACCGGATCAGAACTGCGGTTCATTGCAGGAGTTGAGTCCTAGAGTTCTCTGGACCGGAAATTTGGACCGGAACTCTAGAACTCTGAACCAGAACACTAGAACTCTGGATCAGAACTCATCCCTTCATCTGTTCTCATCCGCTCCAGCTAAATCAACATTTTCTAAATGGTTTTTAATTTTCTCACTGACTAGCAGTCATTTATTATTATTGATATTTATTGGTATTAATCAAATCAAAAAATGTAATCAAATTTTATTTGTATAGCACATTTCAGCAGCAAGGCATTTCAAAATGCTTTACATCATATCAAACACAGAAACACAATCACCAAACAAACCAAATTATTACCAAACATTTGAAGCCATTTTCCCCTAAAACAGCCCAGATTATCCAGAATCCAGAATCTGGACCGTCCGGCTGGTTCTGGAGAGCCTCAACCAAATTTTGAATTGAAAACTGACATTTTGGTTTTGACTTTGTGGTCGGTTTGAGTCCCATCAACTATATTTTTGTTGTGCTTGTCAAACCGTTTTTCTTCTTCTTATTTCCTTTCAGTCCTCTCAGATCTTCTCAACAGTGGCGCAAAAAGTGGGTATGCAGGGTATGCAACGCATAGGGGCGCTGCACTAGAGGGGGCGCCAAAACCCCATCTCGAAAAATGTTTTTTTCTTGTTGGCATTTTCTATAATTAACAGAATGAAATGATCAATAACAGGGGAACAGCACTGATTAGGCGCCCCTCTGCTCCTTCACCTTCCCTTCCTGTTGCTCTCCCTTCCCATACAGGTGGCTGTGCACGCGCCCCTAAGAGTACGCAGGCGCGTTTTTTTTATTTTTTTTATTTTTTTTATTTTTTTTATTTTAGACTACCACTCGTAGTGCACTTGACAAAATGGAGCGGCAGAAAAAAAAGCTGTCCGGGGCGCAAAACAGAAAAAGGAAAAGGGAGAAGGATAAAGATGTTGGCGGGATGAAAAAAAGCCTTTCAATGTGGTTGAAAGATAGTAGGTAAGTACCGTCAGTGTATTAGCAGGACAGGAGGGCTGTAAATAATCAAGTTAGCTAAAGCTAGCAGCTAGCCTAATACGGAATCGTCCCATATTTGCTGTTAAAAGTTGCCTCCCCTATTAAACCATTAAGGGACGCGATTTGTTTTGTATTTCTATGAATATCTGATACATAAACCTGTCACAGACACATAACCGCGCACTAAGTAAGAATGACCGAAATAAAACTCAGGAAATATTAACACAGGAAAGCTAAAGCTGCTGTGGCGGCAGTGCCCAGCTATGGTCCAACACTTAGCCCTCCTGGGTGCATTTTTTCACTCATATATATTATGGATTCTTTAATTAAAGATGAGTTGTTCAAGTTCATGCGTGTATCAGACAAATTAGTCATCAGAGTCACTAAAGCCCTTAAACTCAAAAAGGTTGGTGACCTATTTTACCAACCTTTTTGGCAGGGGGACACTTGAGTTTAAATGTCTTATTCAATACCACTACAGTGGTGTTGTGATGTATCTGATAAGTCAGATCAGATGTAATGTCCAATCAGTAACTGTTATCCAACAAGGAGATGATTTAAATTAAAGTTTAATTTCTATTGTAATTTGACTGCTGTATTTTTTAAGCCTATTTAACACAAAATTGATGTCATTCAGCTGTGATGGTGGAGAGAAAGAAGAGAAGATGATGAAAGAGGAAGAATCAGGACAGACAGGGGAAGGCAACAGGTTGGTCTAATGCAGGTGGAAGTGAGGGAGCAACTAGTCCATCTCAAGCACAAATTTTTAAACATTATTTTTAAAAACGGTAAGATCTGTAATTTTTACAACTAATAATGCTTTTTTGACCACATGACTTAGTGGAGAACACCACAGACAAGGGATGAAGGAGACAGACATGAGGTCAGTGATAGAGGAGACAAGTGATGAGATCAGGTAGGCATTAGGAAAGCAACAAAAACCTATATACCATGATGGTTTGAGTTTCTGATGACCATCTTTGATCGTGTTCTTTTTTGGGGGAAATTAGTGCAGGCAGTCATGGTGAGTCAACCACGAGAAAAGAGAATGAGAAACAGAAAGGTGCAGATGAGGGAGAGGAAGAGCAGAGAGGACTAGATGATGAAGAGAGAGAGAAGCACAGAGCTGCGGAGGAGAGAGCCGAGACAAGGCTTTATTCAGAAGAACCATCTGAATGGCCTTTACCACACAAAATGGGGGACACATTTAGGTAGTACATGGTTGTAAATGGCCCACAGAAAGTTTCTGATGGTCCATATCCAAGATCAGAGAAGAATAAGAGGTGTTTTTCCAAAGCATACTGTTTTCGTTTACTGTCTAATGGAGAGAAAGTTGAACGAGATTGGTTACTGTATTCTAAAAATACTAACAGAGTCTATTGTTTTGCATGTAAGCTTTTTGGTGAAGCTAAAGTTCTTGACACATGCCTTGTGGAGGGGTATAATAACTGGCGATGTCTTTCAAAAACACTGAAGCACCATGAAACCAGTAGTTCTCACATAAATGCTTATCTGACGTGGAAAGAAATGGCATCTCGCTTACGCCTAGGTAAAACTATTGATAGTGAACTGCAGAAAACCATGGCAGCTGAAAAAGCACACTGGAGAAGTGTGTTGACTAGAGTTATCGACTGCATACTTTTCCTTGCAGAGAGAAACTTGCCACTAAGGGGGAAAAGTTCTCAGTTAGGAAATCCTAAAAATGGAAATTTTCTGGGAATCCTTGAGCTCATAGCACAATATGATGTAACACTGGCAGAGCATCTTAGAAAGGCTGTCTCCAAACAAACCACTGGATATCTGACATGGTGCACTCAGAATGAATTTTTAGATTCAATATCAGAGTGTGTTTTGAGTAAAATATCTGCCAAGATCAAGTCCTCTAAGTACTTTGCAGTGGAACTGGACTGCACACCTGATATTTCAAAGCAAGAGCAGGCCTCAGTCATCATTCGATATATTGATACAGATGAGAAGAAAAAAGTCACTATTGCAGAGTCTTTTGTGGGGTTCACTGCTGTGAAGGACACAACTGGGAAAGGCCTCACACATACACTAACAGAAGTACTGGAGAGTCTGGGGTTGGATTTGGCTAATTGTAGAGGGCAAAGTTACGACAATGGCTCCAATATGAGGGGAATAAACAAGGGTGTTCAAGCTTTAATACAACAGAGATGTCCAGAGGCCCTATTCATCCCCTGCTGTAGCCACAGCCTGAACCTTTTGTTATGTGATGCAGCCTCATCTAGCAGAGAGTGTCTAACTTTCTTTGGCACTGTTCAAAGATTGTACACAATATTTTCATCTTCTGTGAAGAGGTGGGACATTCTCACAGAGTTTGTCGACATCACATTGAAGCCTCTGAGTGACACCCGGTGGGAAGCAAAGATAGACTCTGTCAAAGCTATACGTTTCCAGATGGGGGGAATTTTAGATGCACTTCAAAAGCTTGAAGAAGTGGTAGGAGACAGCAAAATTGTGTCAGAGGCAAAGTCACTATCTAATGAGATTGTTAGTATGGAGTTCCTTGTGTGCCTCATAGTTTGGTATGACTTATTATGTGAGATCAACTTTGCAAGCAAGGCACTACAAGCAGCAGATGTGTCAATGGACACAGCCATTAGGCTAATCGAGTCTCTAAAAGAGTTTTTGCTCAAGTATAGAGAAGAGGGCTTTCAGAAGTCACTCGACATTGCAGGCAAGATAGCCATTGAAATGGATGCTTCTCCTGAGTTCAAAGAGAAACGACTTAGGAAGCAAAAGAAGTTCCCAGATGACAATTCATGCCCTGGTCATCATGAAAAGGAACCCACAAGGCACTTCAGGTGCATGGTTTTCAATGTTATTGTTGACACACTCCTGCAAGAGCTTTCTGAGAGGTTTTCCAATTTTCAACTTGTGTCTGAGAAATTTAAATTCATCACTAAAATGGAACAAATGACAAAAGCTGACCTGGAGGAATCAGTGACCACATATGCCCTGACCACCTGTGATGTTTCCAGAGATATCGTTCAAGAAATATACCCAGCAAGCCGTCTACTGAAGGGTTACAAGGCTCTAGAAAAGTTACATTTCCTTATTCAAGAAAACCTTGATTTGGTATTCCCAAATTTGACAGTAGCCCTTAGAATATTTTTAACCATGCCTCTCACAGTTGCATCTGCAGAGAGATCATTTAGCAAGCTGAAGCTCATCAAAACATACCTCCGTTCAAATATGAGCAATGATCGCTTGTCCCAGTTAGCAGTGATCTCTATCGAAAACAATGTGGCACGGTCTATTTCATTTGATGCTATAATTGACAAATGGGCAAGTGCAAAGTCACGGAATGTAACAATTTAAATTCCATAAATGTTAAAACTCTGACATAGAGTTCAGGCTGTTAAGATTTCATGTTTCCAAAACACAAAATGTTGAGCACTGAGTGCCCTTGCTGTTAAATTGCTGTTAAATATTTGTACTCTAATAAACTTCTTATTTGCTTATGATTGAAAAATTCACCTGATATAATATGTGAAAATGTATGTTCTAAGTGCATGACTAAGGGAGGAAACCTGAGAAACGGGTTTCTCAGCCCCCCCCCCCGAACCACTCCGGAGTGGTGGTGGGATATGTTCGCATCCACCTCAAAAATATGGAGTTGCGCCCCTGCTTCTCAACTTCTATGCACCACAAGTCTAAAACAAACTTTCTGAAAACTGCAAAACAGCTGAAACCCTGAGTATCTTTAAATCTGACACCAACTGGTTAGAGCTGATTCATGAGAACTGGGATGTCGCTCATTTCAGCTCCTTCTGTTTTGCTGCTGTAATGTTTTATGTTTTCATAAAGCATCTGACTTCTCTTTCAGCGTTTATACCTTGATTGTCTTCATGTCTGGAAACCTTTTTAGTTTTGTTAATGATCGTAGCATGGACAGCAGATTGTTAAAAAAAACTTGAGTTGATTTCAAAATGCATCCATCTGTCTGTCTGTCTCTGTGTCAGAAATATACAGACATGTAAAATAATTCTTGTACATTTATGCAGACACATCTAACTATTCAATTTAAAAGCTAACAATGAAAGCTAAATGTGAAAGCTAACCATGAAAGCTAACCGTGAAAAATAACCATGAAATTTAACCATGAAGTCTAACTATGAAAGCTAATTATGAAAGCTAACTATGAAAGCTAATTATGAAAGCTAACCATGAAAGCTAACCGTGAAAAATAACCATGAAATTTAACCATGAAGTCTAACTATGAAAGCTAATTATGAAAGCTAACTATGAAAGCTAATTATGAAAGCTAACTATGAAAGCTAACTATTAAAGCTAATTATGAAAGCTAACTATTAAAGCTAATTATGAAAGCTAATTATGAAAGCTAACCATGAAGTCTAACCGTGAAAGGTAATTATGAAATCTAACTATGAAAGCTAATTATGAAAGCTAACTATGAAAGCTAATTATGAAAGCTAACTATTAAAGCTAATTATGAAAGCTAATTATGAAAGCTAACTATGAAAGCTAATTATGAAAGCTAACTATTAAAGCTAATTATGAAAGCTAATTATGAAAGCTAATTATGAAAGCTAACCATGAAGTCTAACTGTGAAAGGTAATTATGAAAGCTAACTATGAAAGCTAATTATGAAAGTTAACTATTAAAGCTAATTATGAAAGCTAACTATTAAAGCTAATTATGAAAGCTAACTATAAAAGCTAATTATGAAAGCTAACCATGAAGTCTAACTGTGAAAGCTAACTCTGAAAGCTAGTTATGAAAGCTAACTATGAAAGCTAGTTATGAAAGCTAACTATGAAAGCTAATTATGAAAGCTAACTATTAAAGCTAATTATGAAAGCTAACTATTAAAGCTAATTATGAAAGCTAACCATGAAGTCTAACTCTGAAAGCTAACTCTGAAGGCTAACTCTGAAAGCTAGTTATGAAAGCTAACTATGAAAGCTAGTTATAAAAGCTAACTATGAAAGCTAATTATGAAAGCTAACTATTAAAGCTAATTATAAAAGCTAACTATTAAAGCTAATTATGAAAGCTAACTATGAAAGCTAGTTATGAAAGCTAACTATGAAAGCTAACTATGAAAGCTAACTATTAAAGCTAATTATAAAAGCTAACTATTAAAGCTAATTATGAAAGCTAATTATGAAAGCTAACCATGAAGTCTAACCGTGAAAGGTAATTATGAAATCTAACTATGAAAGCTAATTATGAAAGCTAACTATGAAAGCTAATTATGAAAGCTAACTATTAAAGCTAATTATGAAAGCTAATTATGAAAGCTAACTATGAAAGCTAACTATTAAAGCTAATTATGAAAGCTAATTATGAAAGCTAATTATGAAAGCTAACCATGAAGTCTAACTGTGAAAGGTAATTATGAAAGCTAACTATGAAAGCTAATTATGAAAGCTAACTATGAAAGCTAATTATGAAAGCTAACTATTAAAGCTAATTATGAAAGCTAACTATTAAAGCTAATTATGAAAGCTAACCATGAAGTCTAACTGTGAAAGCTAACTCTGAAAGCTAGTTATGAAAGCTAACTATGAAAGCTAGTTATGAAAGCTAACTATGAAAGCTAATTATGAAAGCTAACTATTAAAGCTAATTATGAAAGCTAACTATTAAAGCTAATTATGAAAGCTAACCATGAAGTCTAACTCTGAAAGCTAACTCTGAAGGCTAACTATTAAAGCTAATTATGAAAGCTAATTATGAAAGCTAATTATGAAAGCTAACCATGAAGTCTAACTGTGAAAGGTAATTATGAAAGCTAACTGTGAAAGCTAATTATGAAAGTTAACTATTAAAGCTAATTATGAAAGCTAACTATTAAAGCTAATTATGAAAGCTAACTATTAAAGCTAATTATGAAAGCTAACCATGAAGTCTAACTCTGAAAGCTAACTCTGAAGGCTAACTCTGAAAGCTAGTTATGAAAGCTAACTATGAAAGCTAGTTATAAAAGCTAACTATGAAAGCTAATTATGAAAGCTAACTATTAAAGCTAATTATAAAAGCTAACTATTAAAGCTAATTATGAAAGCTAACTATGAAAGCTAATTATGAAAGCTAATTATGAAAGCTAACCATGAAGTCTAACTGTGAAAGGTAATTATGAAAGCTAGTTATGAAAGCTAACTATGAAAGCTAGTTATGAAAGCTAACTATGAAAGCTAATTATGAAAGCTAACTATGAAAGCTAACTATGAAAGCTAATTATGAAAGCTAACTATGAAAGCTAGTTATGAAAGCTAACTATGAAAGCTAATTATGAAAGCTAACTATGAAAGCTAGTTATGAAAGCTAACTATAAAAGCTAATTATGAAAGCTAACCATGAAGTCTAACTCTGAAAGCTAACTCTGAAGGCTAACTCTGAAAGCTAGTTATGAAAGCTAACTCTGAAAGCTAGTTATGAAAGCTAACTATGAAAGCTAATTATGAAAGCTAACCATGAAGTCTAACTGTGAAAGGTAATTATGAAAGCTAGTTATGAAAGCTAATTATGAAAGCTAACTATGAAAGCTAATTATGAAAGCTAACTATGAAAGCTAATTATGAAAGCTAACTATTAAAGCTAATTATGAAAGCTAATTATGAAAGCTAACCATGAAGTCTAACTGTGAAAGCTAACTCTGAAAGCTAGTTATGAAAGCTAACTATGAAAGCTAGTTATGAAAGCTAATTATGAAAGCTAACTATGAAAGCTAATTATGAAAGCTAATTATGAAAGCTAACCATGAAGTCTAACTGTGAAAGGTAATTATGAAAGCTAGTTATGAAAGCTAATTATGAAAGCTAACTATGAAAGCTAACTATGAAAGCTAACTATTAAAGCTAATTATGAAAGCTAACTATTAAAGCTAATTATGAAAGCTAATTATGAAAGCTAACCATGAAGTCTAACCGTGAAAGGTAATTATGAAATCTAACTATGAAAGCTAATTATGAAAGCTAACTATGAAAGCTAATTATGAAAGCTAACTATTAAAGCTAATTATGAAAGCTAATTATGAAAGCTAACTATGAAAGCTAATTATGAAAGCTAACTATTAAAGCTAATTATGAAAGCTAATTATGAAAGCTAATTATGAAAGCTAACCATGAAGTCTAACTGTGAAAGGTAATTATGAAAGCTAACTATGAAAGCTAATTATGAAAGTTAACTATTAAAGCTAATTATGAAAGCTAACTATTAAAGCTAATTATGAAAGCTAACTATAAAAGCTAATTATGAAAGCTAACCATGAAGTCTAACTGTGAAAGCTAACTCTGAAAGCTAGTTATGAAAGCTAACTATGAAAGCTAGTTATGAAAGCTAACTATGAAAGCTAATTATGAAAGCTAACTATTAAAGCTAATTATGAAAGCTAACCATGAAGTCTAACTCTGAAAGCTAACTCTGAAGGCTAACTCTGAAAGCTAGTTATGAAAGCTAACTATGAAAGCTAGTTATAAAAGCTAACTATGAAAGCTAATTATGAAAGCTAACTATTAAAGCTAATTATAAAAGCTAACTATTAAAGCTAATTATGAAAGCTAACTATGAAAGCTAATTATGAAAGCTAACTATGAAAGCTAATTATGAAAGCTAACCATGAAGTCTAACTGTGAAAGGTAATTATGAAAGCTAGTTATGAAAGCTAGTTATGAAAGCTAACTATGAAAGCTAATTATGAAAGCTAACTATGAAAGCTAACTATGAAAGCTAATTATGAAAGCTAACTATGAAAGCTAGTTATGAAAGCTAACTATGAAAGCTAATTATGAAAGCTAACTATGAAAGCTAGTTATGAAAGCTAACTATAAAAGCTAATTATGAAAGCTAACCATGAAGTCTAACTCTGAAAGCTAACTCTGAAGGCTAACTCTGAAAGCTAGTTATGAAAGCTAACTCTGAAAGCTAGTTATGAAAGCTAACTATGAAGGCTAATTATGAAAGCTAACCATGAAGTCTAACTGTGAAAGGTAATTATGAAAGCTAACTATGAAAGCTAATTATGAAAGCTAACTATGAAAGCTAATTATGAAAGCTAACTATTAAAGCTAATTATGAAAGCTAACTATAAAAGCTAATTATGAAAGCTAACCATGAAGTCTAACTGTGAAAGCTAACTCTGAAAGCTAGTTATGAAAGCTAACTATGAAAGCTAGTTATGAAAGCTAACTATGAAAGCTAACTATTAAAGCTAATTATGAAAGCTAACTATTAAAGCTAATTATGAAAGCTAACCATGAAGTCTAACTCTGAAAGCTAACTCTGAAGGCTAACTCTGAAAGCTAGTTATGAAAGCTAACTATGAAAGCTAGTTATAAAAGCTAACTATGAAAGCTAATTATGAAAGCTAACTATTAAAGCTAATTATAAAAGCTAACTATTAAAGCTAATTATGAAAGCTAACTATGAAAGCTAATTATGAAAGCTAACTATGAAAGCTAATTATGAAAGCTAACCATGAAGTCTAACTGTGAAAGGTAATTATGAAAGCTAGTTATGAAAGCTAACTATGAAAGCTAGTTATGAAAGCTAACTATGAAAGCTAATTATGAAAGCTAACTATGAAAGCTAACTATGAAAGCTAACTATGAAAGCTAATTATGAAAGCTAACTATGAAAGCTAGTTATGAAAGCTAACTATGAAAGCTAATTATGAAAGCTAACTATGAAAGCTAGTTATGAAAGCTAACTATAAAAGCTAATTATGAAAGCTAACCATGAAGTCTAACTCTGAAAGCTAACTCTGAAGGCTAACTCTGAAAGCTAGTTATGAAAGCTAACTCTGAAAGCTAGTTATGAAAGCTAACTATGAAAGCTAATTATGAAAGCTAACCATGAAGTCTAACTGTGAAAGGTAATTATGAAAGCTAGTTATGAAAGCTAATTATGAAAGCTAACTATGAAAGCTAATTATGAAAGCTAACTATGAAAGCTAATTATGAAAGCTAACTATTAAAGCTAATTATGAAAGCTAATTATGAAAGCTAACCATGAAGTCTAACTGTGAAAGCTAACTCTGAAAGCTAGTTATGAAAGCTAACTATGAAAGCTAGTTATGAAAGCTAATTATGAAAGCTAACTATGAAAGCTAACTATGAAAGCTATCTATGAAAGCTAGTTATGAAAGCTAACTATGAAAGCTAACTATAAAAGCTAATTATGAAAGCTAACCATGAAGTCTAACTCTGAAAGCTAACTCTGAAAGCTAGTTATGAAAGCTAACTATGAAAGCTAGTTATGAAAGCTAATTATGAAAGCTAACTATTAAAGCTAATTATGAAAGCTAATTATGAAAGCTACCTATGACAGCTAAGTATGAAAGCTAACCATGAAGTCTAACTGTGAAAGGTAATTATGAAAGCTAGTTATTATAGCTAACTATGAAGTCTAACTGTGAAAGCTAACTATAAAAGCTAATTATGAAAGCTAACTATTAAAGCTAATTATGAAAGCTAACTATTAAAGCTAGTTATAAAAGCTAACTATGAAAGCTAGTTATGAAAGCTAACTATGGAAGCTAACCATGAAGTCTAACTGTGAAAGCTAACTCTGAAAGCTAGTTATGAAAGCTAATTATGAAAGCTAACTATGAAGTCTAACTGTGAAAGCTAACTCTGAAAGCTAATTATGAAAGCTAACCGTGAAGTCTAACTCTGAAAGCTAATTATGAAAGCTAACCATGAAGTCTAACTCTGAAAGCTAACCATGAAGTCTAACTCTGAAAGCTAATTATGAAAGCTAATTATGAAAGCTAACCATGAAGTCTAACTGTGAAAGCTAACTCTGAAAGCTAGTTATGAAAGCTAACTATGAAAGCTAGTTATGAAAGCTAGTTATGAAAGCTAATTATGAAAGCTAACTATGAAAGCTAATTATGAAAGCTAACTATGAAAGCTAATTATGAAAGCTAACTATTAAAGCTAATTATGAAAGCTAATTATGAAAGCTAACCATGAAGTCTAACTGTGAAAGCTAACTCTGAAAGCTAGTTATGAAAGCTAACTATGAAAGCTAGTTATGAAAGCTAATTATGAAAGCTAACTATTAAAGCTAGTTATGAAAGCTAATTATGAAAGCTAACTATGAAAGCTAATTATGAAAGCTAACTATGAAAGCTAATTATGAAAGCTAACTATTAAAGCTAATTATGAAAGCTAATTATGAAAGCTAACCATGAAGTCTAACTGTGAAAGCTAACTCTGAAAGCTAGTTATGAAAGCTAACTATGAAAGCTAGTTATGAAAGCTAATTATGAAAGCTAACTATGAAAGCTAATTATGAAAGCTATCTATGAAAGCTAGTTATGAAAGCTAACTATGAAAGCTAACTATGAAAGCTAACTATTAAAGCTAATTATGAAAGCTAACTATTAAAGCTAATTATGAAAGCTAATTATGAAAGCTAACCATGAAGTCTAACCGTGAAAGGTAATTATGAAATCTAACTATGAAAGCTAATTATGAAAGCTAACTATGAAAGCTAATTATGAAAGCTAACTATTAAAGCTAATTATGAAAGCTAATTATGAAAGCTAACTATGAAAGCTAATTATGAAAGCTAACTATTAAAGCTAACTATTAAAGCTAATTATGAAAGCTAATTATGAAAGCTAACCATGAAGTCTAACTGTGAAAGGTAATTATGAAAGCTAACTATGAAAGCTAATTATGAAAGTTAACTATTAAAGCTAATTATGAAAGCTAACTATTAAAGCTAATTATGAAAGCTAACTATAAAAGCTAATTATGAAAGCTAACCATGAAGTCTAACTGTGAAAGCTAATTATGAAAGTTAACTATGAAAGCTAGTTATAAAAGCTAACTATGAAAGCTAATTATGAAAGCTAACTATTAAAGCTAATTATAAAAGCTAACTATTAAAGCTAATTATGAAAGCTAACTATGAAAGCTAATTATGAAAGCTAACTATGAAAGCTAATTATGAAAGCTAACCATGAAGTCTAACTGTGAAAGGTAATTATGAAAGCTAGTTATGAAAGCTAACTATGAAAGCTAGTTATGAAAGCTAACTATGAAAGCTAATTATGAAAGCTAACTATGAAAGCTAACTATGAAAGCTAATTATGAAAGCTAACTATGAAAGCTAGTTATGAAAGCTAACTATGAAAGCTAATTATGAAAGCTAACTATGAAAGCTAGTTATGAAAGCTAACCATGAAGTCTAACTCTGAAAGCTAACTCTGAAGGCTAACTCTGAAAGCTAGTTATGAAAGCTAACTCTGAAAGCTAGTTATGAAAGCTAACTATGAAAGCTAATTATGAAAGCTAACCATGAAGTCTAACTGTGAAAGGTAATTATGAAAGCTAGTTATGAAAGCTAATTATGAAAGCTAACTATGAAAGCTAATTATGAAAGCTAACTATTAAAGCTAATTATGAAAGCTAATTATGAAAGCTAACCATGAAGTCTAACTGTGAAAGCTAACTCTGAAAGCTAGTTATGAAAGCTAACTATGAAAGCTAGTTAGGAAAGCTAATTATGAAAGCTAACTATGAAAGCTAACTATGAAAGCTAATTATGAAAGCTATCTATGAAAGCTAGTTATGAAAGCTAACTATGAAAGCTAACTATGAAAGCTAACTATTAAAGCTAATTATGAAAGCTAACTATTAAAGCTAATTATGAAAGCTAATTATGAAAGCTAACCATGAAGTCTAACCGTGAAAGGTAATTATGAAAGCTAACTATGAAAGCTAATTATGAAAGCTAACTATTAAAGCTAATTATGAAAGCTAATTATGAAAGCTAATTATGAAAGCTAACTATTAAAGCTAATTATGAAAGCTAATTATGAAAGCTAATTATGAAAGCTAACCATGAAGTCTAACTGTGAAAGGTAATTATGAAAGCTAATTATGAAAGTTAACTATTAAAGCTAATTATGAAAGCTAACTATTAAAGCTAATTATGAAAGCTAACTATAAAAGCTAATTATGAAAGCTAACCATGAAGTCTAACTGTGAAAGCTTACTCTGAAAGCTAGTTATGAAAGCTAACTATGAAAGCTAGTTATGAAAGCTAACTATGAAAGCTAATTATGAAAGCTAACTATTAAAGCTAATTATGAAAGCTAACTATTAAAGCTAATTATGAAAGCTAACCATGAAGTCTAACTCTGAAAGCTAACTCTGAAGGCTAACTATTAAAGCTAATTAAGAAAGCTAATTATGAAAGCTAATTATGAAAGCTAACCATGAAGTCTAACTGTGAAAGGTAATTATGAAAGCTAACTATGAAAGCTAATTATGAAAGTTAACTATTAAAGCTAATTATGAAAGCTAACTATTAAAGCTAATTATGAAAGCTAACTATAAAAGCTAATTATGAAAGCTAACCATGAAGTCTAACTGTGAAAGCTAATTATGAAAGTTAACTATGAAAGCTAGTTATAAAAGCTAACTATGAAAGCTAATTATGAAAGCTAACTATTAAAGCTAATTATAAAAGCTAACTATTAAAGCTAATTATAAAAGCTAACTATTAAAGCTAGTTATGAAAGCTAACTATGAAAGCTAATTATGAAAGCTAACTATGAAAGCTAACTATGAAAGCTAATTATGAAAGCTAACTATGAAAGCTAGTTATGAAAGCTAACTATGAAAGCTAATTATGAAAGCTAACTATGAAAGCTAATTATAAAAGCTAACTATTAAAGCTAGTTATGAAAGCTAACTATGAAAGCTAATTATGAAAGCTAACTATGAAAGCTAACTATGAAAGCTAATTATGAAAGCTAACTATGAAAGCTAACTATGAAAGCTAATTATGAAAGCTAACTATGAAAGCTAGTTATGAAAGCTAACTATAAAAGCTAATTATGAAAGCTAACCATGAAGTCTAACTCTGAAAGCTAACTCTGAAGGCTAACTCTGAAAGCTAGTTATGAAAGCTAACTCTGAAAGCTAGTTATGAAAGCTAACTATGAAAGCTAATTATGAAAGCTAACCATGAAGTCTAACTGTGAAAGGTAATTATGAAAGCTAGTTATGAAAGCTAATTATGAAAGCTAACTATGAAAGCTAATTATGAAAGCTAACTATGAAAGCTAATTATGAAAGCTAACTATTAAAGCTAATTATGAAAGCTAATTATGAAAGCTAACTATGAAAGCTAGTTATGAAAGCTAACTATGAAAGCTAGTTATGAAAGCTAATTATGAAAGCTAACTATGAAAGCTAATTATGAAAGCTAATTATGAAAGCTAACCATGAAGTCTAACTGTGAAAGGTAGTTATGAAAGCTAATTATGAAAGCTAACTATGAAAGCTAACTATGAAAGCTAAATATTAAAGCTAATTATGAAAGCTAACTATTAAAGCTAATTATGAAAGCTAATTATGAAAGCTAACCATGAAGTCTAACCGTGAAAGGTAATTATGAAATCTAACTATGAAAGCTAATTATGAAAGCTAACTATGAAAGCTAATTATGAAAGCTAACTATTAAAGCTAATTATGAAAGCTAATTATGAAAGCTAATTATGAAAGCTAACTATTAAAGCTAATTATGAAAGCTAATTATGAAAGCTAACCATGAAGTCTAACTGTGAAAGGTAATTATGAAAGCTAACTATGAAAGCTAATTATGAAAGTTAACTATTAAAGCTAATTATGAAAGCTAACTATTAAAGCTAATTATGAAAGCTAACTATAAAAGCTAATTATGAAAGCTAACCATGAAGTCTAACTGTGAAAGCTAACTCTGAAAGCTAGTTATGAAAGCTAACTATGAAAGCTAATTATGAAAGCTAACTATTAAAGCTAACTATGAAAGCTAATTATGAAAGCTAACTATTAAAGCTAGTTATGAAAGCTAACTATGAAAGCTAGTTATGAAAGCTAATTATGAAAGCTAACTATTAAAGCTAATTATGAAAGCTAATTATGAAAGCTAACTATGACAGCTAAGTATGAAAGCTAACCATGAAGTCTAACTGTGAAAGGTAATTATAAAAGCTAGTTATTATAGCTAACTATGAAAGCTATTTATGAAAGCTAACTATAAAAGCTAATTATGAAAGCTAACTATTAAAGCTAATTATGAAAGCTAACTATTAAAGCTAATTATGAAAGCTAATTATGAAAGCTAACCATGAAGTCTAACTGTGAAAGCTAACTCTGAAAGCTAATTATGAAAGCTAACCATGAAGTCTAAGTCTGAAAGCTAGTTATGAAAGCTAACTATGAAAGCTAGTTATGAAAGCTAACTATGAAAGCTAATTATGAAAGCTAACTATGAAAGCTAACTCTGAAAGCTAACTATGAAAGCTAATTATGAAAGCTAACTATGAAAGCTAGTTATGAAAGCTAACTCTGAAAGCTAGTTATGAAAGCTAATTATGAAAGCTAATTATGAAAGCTAACCATGAAGTCTAACTGTGAAAGGTAATTATGAAAGCTAGTTATGAAAGCTAACTATGAAAGCTAGTTATGAAAGCTAACTATGAAAGCTAATTATGAAAGCTAACTATGAAAGCTAACTATGAAAGCTAATTATGAAAGCTAACTATGAAAGCTAGTTATGAAAGCTAACTATGAAAGCTAATTATGAAAGCTAACTATGAAAGCTAGTTATGAAAGCTAACCATGAAGTCTAACTCTGAAAGCTAACTCTGAAGGCTAACTCTGAAAGCTAGTTATGAAAGCTAACTCTGAAAGCTAGTTATGAAAGCTAACTATGAAAGCTAATTATGAAAGCTAACCATGAAGTCTAACTGTGAAAGGTAATTATGAAAGCTAGTTATGAAAGCTAATTATGAAAGCTAACTATGAAAGCTAATTATGAAAGCTAATTATGAAAGCTAACTATTAAAGCTAATTATGAAAGCTAATTATGAAAGCTAACCATGAAGTCTAACTGTGAAAGCTAACTCTGAAAGCTAGTTATGAAAGCTAACTATGAAAGCTAGTTATGAAAGCTAATTATGAAAGCTAACTATGAAAGCTATCTATGAAAGCTAGTTATGAAAGCTAACTATGAAAGCTAACTATGAAAGCTAACTATTAAAGCTAATTATGAAAGCTAACTATTAAAGCTAATTATGAAAGCTAATTATGAAAGCTAACCATGAAGTCTAACCGTGAAAGGTAATTATGAAATCTAACTATGAAAGCTAACTATGAAAGCTAGTTATGAAAGCTAACTATGAAAGCTAATTATGAAAGCTAACCATGAAGTCTAACTGTGAAAGGTAATTATGAAAGCTAACTATGAAAGCTAATTATGAAAGTTAACTATTAAAGCTAATTATGAAAGCTAACTGTGAAAGGTAATTATGAAAGCTAGTTATGAAAGCTAACTATGAAAGCTAGTTATGAAAGCTAACTATGAAAGCTAATTATGAAAGCTAACTATGAAAGCTAACTATGAAAGCTAATTATGAAAGCTAACTATGAAAGCTAGTTATGAAAGCTAACTATGAAAGCTAATTATGAAAGCTAACTATGAAAGCTAGTTATGAAAGCTAACTATAAAAGCTAATTATGAAAGCTAACCATGAAGTCTAACTCTGAAAGCTAACTCTGAAGGCTAACTCTGAAAGCTAGTTATGAAAGCTAACTCTGAAAGCTAGTTATGAAAGCTAACTATGAAAGCTAATTATGAAAGCTAACCATGAAGTCTAACTGTGAAAGGTAATTATGAAAGCTAGTTATGAAAGCTAATTATGAAAGCTAACTATGAAAGCTAATTATGAAAGCTAACTATGAAAGCTAATTATGAAAGCTAACTATTAAAGCTAATTATGAAAGCTAATTATGAAAGCTAACCATGAAGTCTAACTGTGAAAGCTAACTCTGAAAGCTAGTTATGAAAGCTAACTATGAAAGCTAGTTATGAAAGCTAATTATGAAAGCTAACTATGAAAGCTAATTATGAAAGCTAATTATGAAAGCTAACCATGAAGTCTAACTGTGAAAGGTAATTATGAAAGCTAGTTATGAAAGCTAATTATGAAAGCTAACTATGAAAGCTAACTATTAAAGCTAATTATGAAAGCTAACTATTAAAGCTAATTATGAAAGCTAATTATGAAAGCTAACCATGAAGTCTAACCGTGAAAGGTAATTATGAAATCTAACTATGAAAGCTAATTATGAAAGCTAACTATGAAAGCTAATTATGAAAGCTAACTATTAAAGCTAATTATGAAAGCTAATTATGAAAGCTAACTATGAAAGCTAATTATGAAAGCTAACTATTAAAGCTAATTATGAAAGCTAATTATGAAAGCTAATTATGAAAGCTAATTATGAAAGCTAACCATGAAGTCTAACTGTGAAAGGTAATTATGAAAGCTAACTATGAAAGCTAATTATGAAAGTTAACTATTAAAGCTAATTATGAAAGCTAACTATTAAAGCTAATTATGAAAGCTAACTATAAAAGCTAATTATGAAAGCTAACCATGAAGTCTAACTGTGAAAGCTAACTCTGAAAGCTAGTTATGAAAGCTAACTATGAAAGCTAGTTATGAAAGCTAACTATGAAAGCTAATTATGAAAGCTAACTATTAAAGCTAATTATGAAAGCTAACCATGAAGTCTAACTCTGAAAGCTAACTCTGAAGGCTAACTCTGAAAGCTAATTATGAAAGCTAACCATGAAGTCTAACTGTGAAAGCTAATTATGAAAGCTAACCATGAAGTCTAACTGTGAAAGCTAATTATGAAAGCTAACCATGAAGTCTAACTGTGAAAGCTAGTTATGAAAGCTAACTATGATAGCTAGTTATGAAAGCTAATTATGAAAGCTAACTATTAAAGCTAATTATGAAAGCTAATTATGAAAGCTAACTATGACAGCTAAGTATGAAAGCTAACCATGAAGTCTAACTGTGAAAGGTAATTATAAAAGCTAGTTATGAAAGCTAATTATGAAAGCTAACCATGAAGTCTAACTGTGAAAGCTAACTCTGAAAGCTAATTATGAAAGCTAACCATGAAGTCTAAGTCTGAAAGCTAGTTATGAAAGCTAACTATGAAAGCTAGTTATGAAAGCTAATTATGAAAGCTAACTATTAAAGCTAATTATGAAAGCTATTTATGAAAGCTAACTATAAAAGCTAATTATGAAAGCTAACTATTAAAGCTAATTATGAAAGCTAACTATTAAAGCTAATTATGAAAGCTAATTATGAAAGCTAACCATGAAGTCTAACTGTGAAAGCTAACTCTGAAAGCTAATTATGAAAGCTAACCATGAAGTCTAAGTCTGAAAGCTAGTTATGAAAGCTAACTATGAAAGCTAGTTATGAAAGCTAACTATGAAAGCTAATTATGAAAGCTAACTATGAAAGCTAACTCTGAAAGCTAACTATGAAAGCTAATTATGAAAGCTAACTATGAAAGCTAGTTATGAAAGCTAACTCTGAAAGCTAGTTATGAAAGCTAACTATGAAAGCTAACCATGAAAGCTAATTATGAGAGCTAGTTATGAAAGCTAATTATGAAAGCTAACTATGAAAGCTAACCATGAAGTCTAACTGTGAAAGCTAACTCTGAAAGCTAGTTATGAAAGCTAATTATGAAAGCTAACTATGAAGTCTAACTGTGAAAGCTAACTCTGAAAGCTAATTATGAAAGCTAACCGTGAAGTCTAACTCTGAAAGCTAATTATGAAAGCTAACCATGAAGTCTAACTCTGAAAGCTAATTATGAAAGCTAACCATGAAGTCTAACTCTGAAAGCTAATTATGAAAGCTAATTATGAAAGCTAACCATGAAGTCTAACTGTGAAAGCTAACTCTGAAAGCTAATTATGAAAGCTAACCATGAAGTCTAACTGTGAAAGCTAATTATGAAAGCTAACCATGAAGTCTAACTGTGAAAGCTAACTCTGAAAGCTAATTATGAAAGCTAACCATGAAGTCTAACTCTGAAAGCTAATTATGAAAGCTAACCATGAAGTCTAACTGTGAAAGCTAATTATGAAAGCTAACCATGAAGTCTAACTGTGAAAGCTAATTATGAAAGCTAACCATGAAGTCTAACTGTGAAAGCTAATTATGAAAGCTAATTATGAAAGCTAACCATGAAGTCTAACTGTGAAAGCTAACTCTGAAAGCTAATTATGAAAGCTAACCATGAAGTCTAACTGTGAAAGCTAATTATGAAAGCTAACCATGAAGTCTAACTGTGAAAGCTAACTCTGAAAGCTAATTATGAAAGCTAACCATGAAGTCTAACTGTGAAAGCTAATTATGAAAGCTAACCATGAAGTCTAACTGTGAAAGCTAACTCTGAAAGCTAATTATGAAAGCTAACCATGAAGTCTAACTGTGAAAGCTAATTATGAAAGCTAACCATGAAGTCTAACTGTGAAAGCTAATTATGAAAGCTAACCATGAAGTCTAACTGTGAAAGCTAACTCTGAAAGCTAATTATGAAAGCTAACCATGAAGTCTAACTGTGAAAGCTAATTATGAAAGCTAACCATGAAGTCTAACTGTGAAAGCTAATTATGAAAGCTAACCATGAAGTCTAACTGTGAAAGCTAACCATAAAACAGGGGAACCCAAACGTTTTGAGACCAAGATCTACTTTTTCTCTCACCAGCCGGCTGAGATCTACCTCATGACACGAAGACATAAAAATTGTAAATTAAACTCTATTGACTTATTTTATATGCGAATATCCATCAGTTATATCAGAAATATTAAAGTGATAGAAAACCTGATGCAGTTTCTTCCTCAGTGAGACTCTGACACTGGGAGGAGGTTACTGGTTTCTCAGTCACAAGCTGGTTGCAAACCTGAGGCCAGCAGGTATCAGTCAGTTATGGTAGATCTGAACTTTGGTTTGATAACGTCAATATGAGAAATTTCAGACTGAAAGAGCGGCGCTAAGTTAAAAGCACATCTTCTGATGTCAGGGTATTTTCCTCCTGCTCTGCTAGTCACTTGGTCTTTCAGTCGCCTTTTTTTATGGAACCAAAACACACAGAATTGTGCAACACCTTGTTGAAACAATAATGAGATTATTATTTTTGTTGGGTCATTAACTTGAACACGTTTTGTTGATTTTTAAAAAATTCTTTAATAACATTACAAACGTTTTGTATCTTAGTGAATATTTTTGATAATCGTGTCAGAAGAAGACCTGCTGGTTTCAGCCTCTTGGTGGTGTTCAGTTTGCTACCTACTGCTGAGATCGACTCAAAACCTTCCGCGATCGACCGGTCATCACGATCGACTTATTGAGCACCGGGCCATAAAAGCTAACAATGAAAGCTAACCACAATTTACTGAGAAGGAAGACCCTCACGGTTTGGAGGTTCAGTTTTTGGGGGTTCAGTGTTTGGGGGTTGGGCGTTTGGGGTTTGGGGTTTTGGGTAGATGTTGGGTTGCTGCTCATGTTGACATTAAGCTCTTTATTTTTTGTGGCATTCTTGTTATAATCTTCTGATTGGTTTATTTTAGTTTCCGTCAAAGCATGAAGCAGCTCTGGTCTCACCTCAGCACATCTGGTTCTGACTCTTCAAGCCAGACAGAACCGAGCCTGGAACCGTTCCTCTGCTGGACCGGTTCTGTTGCTGAAGTTCTAGTAAAATTCCTCTCATTTAGCCAACTGGGAAGAATAACTGAAGGCTTTTTATAAGACTGAAGAACTCATCTCAACTCGTGTCAGTAATGTTTAACATTTTGTGACGATACACAGGGCGACGCCCCCTGCTGGTCATGTGACCTCTTCCTGTTGATTGGCTTTAAATCACCTTCAGCTCCTCCAGAGACAGAAACGCAGCGGCCGCCTCAGCCAGAAGGTGAGTTCATCCTCCTCTTTTCTGTTGGGAGTCGATGATGATGATGATGATAATGATCAGGTGAAAAACTGAAGGAAAATGTTGCTTCCATCATATTTTTTCCAAATTACTATTCTGGCTGGTATTTAAAATGAAGAATCGATTGATTCTCCACAGTGATCATCCAATAATAATAATAATAATAATAATAATAATAAGGTGGAGATATCAATCAGAATAAAGCAAAATTTATCTGTAAACACAGAGAAAGGTAAATTAGAATAAACTGATGGATCTGCAGTGTGATTGAAATAATAAAGAAAAATACAATAATTAAAATGTTTTACCCTGTGAAAAAAATTATAGTAATTATAAAAAGGTAAAATATTGTTATATAAATCAACAAAAAATATGCATAAAATTTTCTATTATAATATGAGAAGTATTGCCTTTAATTTTTATTAATAAACTACGCAAATGATGAATAAATGTAATAAGTTTTAAGTCCTTCTTTCCATAATGTTACAAATAAAAACTATATCATTACCTATAACTATTGTCTGATCATGACTGAAAAGCTGCTGATAAAAAGATTATTGACGTAAATCTGAAGATTTCATTTTTCATCTTTGTTGTCCCCAACAAATGATTTAAAGTTTCCAGTTTGGCTCCAGAACCTTTTTCCAGATTCCTCCACAGTTACTGAGATCCGGTGAATGAAAAAGCAGAAAAATGATATTTGGAGCGTTTTCATTTCTGAAATGTTTCTGTGTAACTTCTGAAGAACAAGCAGAGCTGCAGCTCATAGTTATATTTATTTGTATTTATGATCTAGCTGTGCTGTTGATTAATGTTGGTATCTTTAAATATGCTGGTAATTTATTTGATTAAATATTGTTCTGTAGTTTTAGCCAAAGTTAATATCCAACTTGGGTCAAGAGCTTAAAATCAGCGACAGCTAGAAACTCAACATCAGTTGCTCTTTATGTAATTGTTCTAATTTTGTTGTTCCTATAAAAATAAAGTAATTCTTATAATTGCTATTATTTGCTTGAATTTAAGGTTACTATGTTGTTGGATTGTTTAATGCGGCTCAAATTCTTCAGATTTCCTAACAGGGAGATAAAACAGCTTCTGTTTCCTGTTTCCTCCTTTCAGAAGCTCTTGTTGGAGCAGCCGAGGATTGTGGGAGTTGTAGTGCAGTTTTTTCTTCTTCTTGTGTTTGGTGACGGCAGCAGGATGTTCGGCATGCTGCTGCTCTGCTGCGCCTCCTCCGGTCTGCTGTGGCCGGCCACCTCCCTGGTTCACGGAGTCCGGCTGGACGCCGCCTACCTGGCTGACATCGGTTGGTGACAGACGTCCAATCAGAGAGCTCTAATCCCCCCCCGCCCCCTCCTCCCCTCCAGAATTACTGGTGTTCATGGTTCCAGTTTCAACCTGGAGCGTTGAAGAGCAGAATGGTGTGGAAAACATCTAACCAGATGGAGTGTTTTTTCTTTCTGTGTCTGCAGATAGAGGCCACGCCCCCAGCCCTCTTCAAGATGGCGGTCTCCTTCCTGTGGACTCAGAGGAAGACCGCTTGCTGATGGAGGCGGGCTCCAACAATGAGGTGCAGGACTTTTCTCTACAGCAGGTCTGCAGCTATTTGTAATTTTGCACCAAATTGACCCAACTATGGATTTTTCCCTTGTCCTGCAGGACTTGTCTGCGCTGCAGCTGCAAGGCAGAGCCGTGCGTTCCCCTCGCCGCTGCATCCCTCACCAGCAGTTCTGTCTGGGTTACTCGCTGCCCTGCTGCGACCCCTGTGACACCTGCTACTGCCGCTTCTACAACGCCATCTGCTACTGCCGCCCGGTGGGCCACACCTGCCCACAGAGACCCACCAGAACCAGAGAGCCACCTGAACCAAAGACCCACCTGAACCAGAGACCCACCTGAACACATATGCAGTTTGCTTCAGTTTGTAATAAAGAGTTAATGTTTGATCATCTCCCACATTTTCATCGCTGATTTTCTGCTGCATGTCGACATCTTGAGTCCAAACCCACTAAACACAAAACGGGAAAAACTAACATTTTAATTCATACAAAGAATTTACAGAAAATTCTGCAGCGCAGAGAAAATGTTTTTGTTCAGTCTAAATATGGATTTCTGTTGACATGAAATTATGACCAAATGTTGGTAATAATGAATGAATGAATTTTATTAATGTCAGGGGGGGGTTGACATTCCAAACACATAAAGGAACTCTGGGTTTTGGCTGTTTTTCAGTTTTCTAGAAGTTTGTTCCAGATTTGTGGTGCATAGAAGCTGAATGCTACTTCTCCATGTTTGGTTCTGGTTCTGATGCAGAGCAGAACCAGAACATTTAAGTGAACCTGCATATGTGTTTGATTCAAGTTACCTACCAAAACTTTCTCCAGCTGAACAGAAATAAAAATGAGGATATTAGGAAACACAAAGACTGGCATGAATCTTCAGTAAATCATGAAACTTTTAATGCAAAATTCACATTATTTAAAATGTCTTTGTTATGACAACCTGACATTAACCAAGAATCATCATCTGCCATAAATATGTCATAACAGTCATCCATCCCTCTTCTTCCGTTTATCCGGGGTCGGGTCGCGGGGTCAGCAGCTTCAGCAGCTTCAGAAGCGAGGCCCAGACTTCCCTCTTCCCGGCCTCTTGTTCCAGCTCCTATGGGGGAATCTGAGAAACAGCCCAGGAACATCGTCCCTCCAGCGTGTCCTGGGTTTTCCCCTCCTCCTGGTGGGACCTGAACTCCTCACCAGGGAGGCGTCCAGGAGGCATCCTGACCAGATGCCTGAGCCTCAACTGGCTCCTCTCGATGTGAAGGAGCAGTGGCTCTACTCTGAGTCCCTCCCAGATTACTGAGCTTCTCACCCTATCTCTAAGGGAGAGCCCAGCCACCCTACGGAGAAAACCCATTTCGGCCGCTTGTATCTGCGATCTCGTTCTTTCGGTCATGACCCAAAGCTCATGACCATAGATGAGGGTGGGAACGTAGATCGACCGGTAAATCGAGAGCTTCGCTTTTTGGCTCAGCTCTCTCTTCACCACGACGGACCGGTACAGCGCCCGCTTGACGGCAGACGCTGCGCCAATCCGCCTGTTGATCTCCCGCTCCCTTTTTCCCTCATTCGTGAACAAGATCCCGAGATACTTGAACTCCTCCACTTGGGGCAGGACACCCCCCTGACCCAGAGAAGGCACTCTACCCTTTTCCGGCTCAAGACCATGGCCTTGGATTTGGAGGCACTGATCCTCATCCCAGCCGCTTCACACTCGGCTGCGAACCGCTCCAGCGAGAGCTGCAGATCACGACCCGATGAAGCCAACAGGACCACATTGTCTGCAAAGAGCAGAGATGAGATCCTAAGGCCACCAAACCGGATCCCCTCAACACCTTGGCTGGTCTAGAGATTCTGTCCATGAAAGTGATGAACAGAATCGGTGACAAAGGGCAGCCCTGGCGGAGTCCAACTGATAGGTATTTTCCTTTCGAACCTAAATAAAAGAAAGAACCACAGACAATGTATATGAATTTTACGTGGAGCTTTTGCAAAAGGAGAAGGCTCTGAGAATTCTTCCTCCAAAGAATCCACAGGGCGTTCTGGTCTGCCCTCACAACAGCTCCTGTTTTTATTGTCAAAGAAGAACAGGCAAGGGGGCAGTCAGGAAACACAACAGAGGTCGTAAAGCTTCTAACCCAAACATCTAACAACCCAGGTCCAGATGTGATATCTGATCAAAGGTCTGAGCCCGGTTCAAATCTCGGTCAGTACTGTCAATAAAACAAAATACGACTGCTCACAGGTGGTTACTAAATTAGGAGGTGCGTAAAGTTGAACAGACAGTAGTGACCTCCATACACACGTAAGGAAGAGAACACTTTAAACAGAAAATCACAATGATCTATAGGCTGAATGTGAACTAAAGTAAGAATAAAATGATAATACCAAAAAATCTCTAACACCAACTCTCACCGGAAACGAGCCCAACTTACTGCCGGCAATGCGGACCAGACTCTGACATGCATTGAGGTGAGACCGACCATTTCTAGCCAGAACATCTCAACTTCACACATGAACTCAGGTTCCTACACTTTAGTGTGTAGCTTGAAGATTTTGTAAGGAAAAAAGTTCATTGTTGCCATGAGTGTCATGAAATGGTTTGTAGTGATGAGGTTTGATGCAGGGAGACTCAGGGTAAAGTGGAGAAATATTTTAATACAGTCCAAAGTTGTGCATAATGTCAGGAACCTCAGGTGAACAATGAGACTCAGAGACCAACGTAGGTAGACGCACAATGACTTGACAGACTATTACTAGGATCCAGCAGGTGACGTTAAATACACTATGGATTAATCAGGGAACAATTAAAGGCATGACTTGAAAAAACAGGGACCAAATAGACCAAAATACACAGAAAATCCACATCCTCACAATGGAGTAGTAAGTTTTTATCCTTTACTGGTTAATTTAGCAGTAGTGACAGTGGAGATGAGGATGATGAAGAACCTGTCCCTCACTGAGGGACTTGATAGAATACAAACCTGAATGAATGCCAAAAAAGAAAAGAAAATCTGGCCTTAACAAAGCAGGAATTGAAGATATTTCTGTCATGAAACACGGTGAAGGTGGTGAGGAAGATGCTGTGGACCCAGATTGAAATGAAGGATGAATGATAAATTTAATGAAATTGTCAGAAATCCAAAATCCAGGCAGCAGAGAATGAGTGGAAGGCTAAGGCTCAAAACTGGTAGCAACTGGTTAACAAGAAACATCTGACAGCAGATTTGACGAGACAGATCAGACAGCAAGACAACTAGACAAGGACTCGACAAAGAACAAGGAAGACAGGTGGGTTTAAATACACAGGGAGACAATCAGGAGGAACAAGGAACAGGTGGAACTAATCAAGGGATAGACGGGACAACACAGAGACTCAATTGACTGACAACGATACAGAAACCTAAATGAACACAGAGAAAAACCCAAAACCTTACAATTTCCACGTATGGAATCATGTCACCTCAGATACATGAGGTCAAGAATGTATTGGTCATCAGAGCCAAGTCTTCATCTTTACATGATACCAAGTGTTTTTTCACTTCTTAGAGAAGATGAATCTTTTACATTTCAAAGCGTCTGTAGCTGCTGTGCTAATGAATGAGGGTTGCATCCAGACGCTCAGGAAGACCCAGTGCCACTCCATCACCATTAAAATGCAGACTGGTGTCTAGTGTGTCCAAAGTCAGTCCTCCAGCATCCTGCATGTTCTAGCTCTCTGGCTGGTGGTAGAAACTTCCTCCTCAGTATGTCTCCTGATGTCTTCTAACAAACTATCATTGAACCAGGGGGAGAATATGCAGAACTCCGGCCCTCCAGGACCGGCTTTGGACACCGCTGGTCTAAGATACCACATGAGATCAGGCTGAGGTCTGGGGAACACTGGGCCCACCTCACTGCAGCCAAAAATATCAACATGCAATGATCCACCTTGCACGCAAAAACTAGATACATCTGCATCCAATGTTTGCAACCTCAGTGCTTTGCACATTTTCACACAAGATAGACTTGAAACTGAAGATACTGTACTGTCATCTTACAGAAAAGTGTCCTGTTCAGTGTTGTTAGTTTTTTAAAATTAAAAATGTCCATAATGATATTGTATTGTTTGAGAGGAGCCAAAATAAGAGTAAAATGAGACCAAGTGGCTGAATGACAGGGATTAAATAAAGGGGCGAGATAGTAGTGAACATTAGACAAGGAAATGTTCTATATTTATGCATTCTGTTAAAACGTCAAAATACATTCACATTATAATGTACAGTATTTCATTTGTTAAATAATGTAAGTTTTAAACCTCACTGGACAATTGGAAAAATCCTAGAATTTTTTTTTACATGCCTTAAGAAAATCAAAAACACTTTTGAAAAAGTCCTGAATTAGGATCATAATTCAGGCCAGAAGACAAAACAAGTGAAGCAGTTATTGCTGCCACAAGCCATGTCTGAACGTAGTCCTGGCTCAGAGATGATCTGCTTCGCTGTGCTTCTCTCATAGATGAGGAATGAAAGGAGCTTCTACTGCCATGAACTGTGCACTGTTTCTTTAAGTCTCCAGACTCCCCTCCACATTCGACCCATTCCAGTTTGCCTACCGCCGAAACCGCTCCACTGAGGACGCTATCTCCTCTGCCCTACACCTGAGCCTGGCTCACCTGGAGGAGAAGAACACTCATGTGCGGATGTTGTTCCTGGACTTCAGCTCAGCGTTCAACACAATCATCCCACAGCATCTGGCAGGAAAACTGGGACACCTGGGCTTCAGCACCCCCCTGCGCAACTGGCTGCTAGACTTCCTCACCGACAGACCTCAGTCAGTCCGGATCGGACAACACCCCTCCGATGTCATCACCCTCAGCACAGGCTCCCCTCAGGGCTGCGTCCTGAACCCTCTGCTGTTCACTCTGATGACACACGACTGCGCCCCCAGGTTCGCCACCAACCACATCGTGAAGTTCGCGGACGACACAACGGTGGTGGGCCTCATCAGAGACGACAACGACCTGGACTACAGAGAGGAGGTGGAGCAGCTGGTGGACTGGTGCAGAGACAACAGCCTGATCCTGAACGTTGACAAGACGAAGGAGATGATCGTCGACTTCAGGAAGAACCGGCCCAGCCACGCTCCACTGCTCATCAACAGCTCGGCTGTGGAGGTGGTCAGCAGCACCAAATTCCTGGGGGTGCACATCACTAACGACCTCACCTGGACTGGGAACACCACGTCTCTGGTCAAGAGGGCACAGAAACGTTTGTATTTCCTGCGGAGGATGAGAAGAGCACACCTGCCCCCGCCCATCCTCAAGACGTTCTACAGAAGCACCATAGAGAGCATTCTGACCAGCTGCCTCTCTGTGTGGTGTGGAGGCTGCAGCGCCTCCGACTGGAAGAACGTGAGGAGAGTGGTGCGGACAGCAGAGAGGATCATCGGGGCCCCCCTTCCCTCCATTCAGGACATTTCATCCCAGCGCTGCGTGTCCCGAGGCCGAAACATCGTCAGTGACCCCTCACACCCCCACCATGGACTGTTCTCCCTGCTGCCCTCTGGAAAGAGGTTCTGCAGCATCCGGTGCAGGTCCACCAGGTTCCGAAACAGCTTTTTCCCACTTGCCATCAGACTGCTGAACTCTTAACTGGACTGCACTTAAAATCTGGTCTCCACTTCATACCTTGCACATGTACAGAGCTAAATAACTTCTATTTTACTGTCATTCCTGCACTTTATATTTTATATTTAGATTTATATTCATATTTTATACTGTATTTTATTTTATTCTGGAGTAACCTCACAACATTGGAAGCTCAAAACATTGTCCTGAGCCGTTTGCAACGAAATTTGGTTCTGTATTCACCCTGTGCATGAAAAATGATAATAAAGTCAGTCTAAGTCTCTAAGTCTAAGTCTAAGTCTAAGAGGGCAGCGCCTCCATGGCTGCAGCCCCAGACCGTGTCTCTCTTGTGTCCGTTTGGTGATTTATCTTTCCCTAGATGGGATTTACTGAATCTGAACATTGAAAGTTCTCCTGGTTCAATGCGTTTAGTGTTTTTGTCTCTGTCCTGTCAACCCTCACTCAGACATTCAGTGCAGTTCTGCTTCTACTGCAGATCCAGGAGGTTAAGAACATCATGACACACTGTTACCACATGAAGAGAGAGTACCCTTACCCTAACCCTACCCCTAACCTGATGCATTCGACTGGGCTGAAAACATTTAACCAATTGGAAAAATGATCTGAACTTAACTGAAATGTTTAATGATTGAGTTCAGCCTGAACGGACTCTGAGGCGTCGGTAAGGTTGGGTTACATTAATTCTGCATTTCTGGGTATAAACTGAATGTTTTTTATTGTGGTGATTTGGTGCGGAGTCGATAAACCGAACTGAATGAATCCCATCTTCATGGGATGCTGCTGTCATGTTTTGGCCAAAGGACTCAGAGATCTTCTACATGTGATAAACTGAAAACAAAGGACAAGTAGACTTAGAGTCCAGGACTGTGGTTCTGAAAATGCCACCATGATGTCAGCTCTGAACTACTTTCAAATCCAACCGCAGAAGGCGGCGGCCATCTTTAGTGCCGCAGACGGAGCGCTGCCGGGCGACGGCTACGTTCTTCTTCTGCAGGTCACTTTGGGGTTATGAACATTTTTTATTGAAGGTTATAATGTATAACTATATATTTGTTTTTATTAAAAATTATGCTTATATTAACTTGAATAATTTCTTAATATCTTACTGGTTGAATGTTTCTTTAAGAAGAAATGCTGTAATATCTTCTGTTTGGAGGTAAATATGTTTGATTTTAGCTTTAGTTATGATGACTGATTGGTTTCACATGAACTCAGTGAGAGATGAAGATGAGGGTCTGCAGGAGAAGAAGACATGGCTGCAGGTTTGGTCAGTTTCTGTGTTTTATTGAAGATCAGGCTAGAAGCGGAGGCCGACCGCTGAGCATGCTCAGTTGGCAGCGATGGTCTGGTCGACCCAGGCGCGCAGCTCGGTGACGCGGGCGTAGACAGCCGGAGTGCTGGTGCTGCAGGTGCTGCTGCCCCACGACACGATACCCACCAGAGTCCAGGCTCCGCTCTTCTCACAGACCAGAGGACCTCCAGAGTCACCCTGAGGAAAGAAACCCAGCAGGCTGATGAAAACCGGAGGTCAGACCGGATGAACAGAACCGGGTCAGAACTAAACTCCCACCATGCAGGAGGAGGCTCCGGCCGCTCCGGCGCAGATCATCAGGTCGGTGATGTTGCTGCCCCAGTAATTGCTGCAGTTAGCATTGGTGAGGAGGGGCAGAGCGGCCTGCTGCAGCAGAGCGGGGGTGTCGGGGGCTGCAAAACACACAACAGTTACCAGAAAGTTCATGTCATACAGGAACAAGGGCTCCATCTGCTGGCAGAGCAGCGAAGTCTCAAGTTGTTAAAGGTTATCCTGTTTTCTCTTGAACAGCTTCCTGTGCAGCAGAATAACATCTGTTATAGTTTCATGTGCTCAGATGATGAGATTAAGCTCCTTTCTCCCTTTAATGGTAATCAAGATAGAAAAATGTGTTATTTTAGTTTTACATGTAAAGAATTTGTGCTTGTAATTTTTTCCTAGCATTTGTAAGTAGATTGTTTCCTGTGTTTTATGTGAATTTTATTCTTCCTAGTTTTTATCTTTGGTGATATTTGACAGAAGAACCAAAAAAGGTTCTGATCTGAACAATCTAATATATTTAAATCACTTCAGTTGAAAAAAGCAACGTGTGGTCACATGGAGGGTTAGAGTCCTCTCCATTTAACTCGTGTTGGTTAAAAACTGGTGAAGCACCTCAGGGAGCCAGAGCTTTGTGAGCGTCAGCAGCTGTTACCGTTGTAGCGGGTCAGACCCCAGCCAGAGGTCACACACATCATGCCTCCAGGGAAGTTATCGGAGGACTCAGCCAGGCACACGGGGGAAACCCGCATGTTGAGCTGGGCGGGGCTGGACAGCTTGATCAGGGTGATGTCGTTATTGATGGTGAAGCTGTTGTACTGGGGGTGTCTGAACACCTGGCGGGAAGTGACACGTTAGGAGTGGCAGGTTAAAGGTCAGAGGATGTGAAGTGAAGGGTCTCACTTACCTTGCCGGGAGAAATCACCTGGATGCTCTCTGCGTTGGAGGAGCGGTCATGCTCTCCGAGGACCACGCGGTCGCTGGTCCTGCAACACACCAACAGTTTGATCTCTTCTTCTTTGGTAAAGCAGATCTCAGGTGTGTGACGCTTACCTGATAGTGCAGTGAGCAGCCGTCACCACCCAGTTCTCGTTGATGAGAGAGCCTCCGCAGAAGTGGAAGCCAGTGTAGTCCTGAAACAGAGGTCGGTCCCATTTTAACAGCTGTGCAAGTTGTAAGAACACTGCAGCCTGACAGGTCGGAGGTCAGCTCAGACACGCGGCAGATAAACTACGAGGAGGCGACGGCCGCAAGTCAAGGTCGCCGTTTGACGGCAAAGAGCAGCCGGGTTGATATTTTCCAGTCCTGGAAAAATCAGAGGATGGATGCGTTTCTTCTGACAGCAGCATGTTTGCGTGTGTGACATCTCTTCCAGCCTAATGTCGGACCTGGACCTGCCGATGTGGCCTTGAGGTCGGTGATCAGTATGCGACAGGCTGATGCAGAGCACGCCAAGATGCTTGGAAGAATTGCAAAGCAGGGTTATTCCACCAAACACTGATTTCTGACGGTAAACATTAGTGGCATGCAGTCTAAGAAAGATCAACTTTTATTCTTTGAGGTTGGAAAATGCAACGTTTTTGGCGTCTCCACCATTTTAATATTGGCTTCACATCCTCCAAAGTTCAGAAATGATCACATCTCCATAAAGTTGTTCAGTTTAACTGATCATCTGCAGGACGGTGAGGTACCAGCAACAATTATCGGTTAGAAAAGATTTCTATGTCAGAGATTGTTCCTAAGAAGGAGGCGAGCATCCCTGAAGTTAACAGAATAAAGCATCTTTGTTTGTGGGAGTTTACCTGAAGAGACACCTGCCAGGGCCAGGAGTGAGGCACAGCCTCCTCACCGTTCACAATGCGGGCGTAACCGGTGATGACGGGAGTGATGGCAGGTGAGCCGCAACCTGGTGACATCATCATTACATCATTACCAACAACAATTAGAAACAAACTCCTGACATCTCAGGAGAATGACGTGTTTCCTCTCCCTTCGACCGAAGCCGGACGTCTTTCTAACTTCGTGCAGCGTAGGCGGTCTGCAGACGTCTACGCTCGTCTCTGAGCGACTCTGCTGATGAAGGCCAGTCTCACCGTAGGCGGCGCCGACGAAGGCGAGGCAGGAGAGGATCCACAGGAAAGCCATGGCTCGATCATGTCCACTCCCTTTGGGCCCGCTGCTTTTATACAGCAGTGGAGCGATATGATTGGACGGGACAGCAGGGACATCTTATCAGAAGACAGTGGGAGTTTGGACAGGTGGGTATTTTTCCACCTGAAGAAGCAGGAACACGAAGGTCAGAATGAGACCATAAGGCTGGAGGTTGAATTAGTATTAAAATCAAACTGTTACCAAAGTGAAGCTGGACGTCACTTCATCACTGAGTGCTGAATAAATACCACCAAATAATTGGAGCTCAAAGCTCATGTTAAATAATATTGAAGTATCTTTTGTAGGAAGAATGATTCCTTCATAGAAGAACAACCTGTAAATTATTTACAGGTTTGGGTTGGTGCCAGATAAAAATAAGTAAAATAATATAGATCAAATGTAACAAGAAACATTCAAACAAAACGTAAGTAAAACATAGCTATGGCAACTACACATACAGAAATCATTATTTTCAGGGAAATAAATCAACCATGAAAGGTTTTGGTTCGCTGGTGTGTTTAACTCCAGCAGAGCGTCAGTCACCCCAGAGGGGGGCTTAGGGTTGGGGCTAGGGGGAACCGTCAAACTGCAGGGCAAAACCTTTTAAGGGATGAATAAAATAAGTTTCTAAAAGGAACAATGAACCCGTTCTAGTAGATCCAGAGTAGAGCCTTTAACTGCTCCATGTTGTACAGAAACTATTGCAAAGGTGAATGATAAGGAAGGTTCTAAGATTACAATTATAAACCTAAGAATTTTAACAAAATGTATTGAAAGTAGTTTTAGTTAGGGTCAGGGGTTAGGGTAGACAATAGACACGACAATAGACGAAGTCAATAGACACGACAATAGACACAACAATAGACGAAGACAATAGACACGACAATAGACACAATAGACGAAGACAATAGACACGACAATAGACAAAGACAATAGACACGACAATAGACACAATAGACGAAGACTATAGACACGACAATAGACAAAGACAATAGACACGACAATAGACACAACAATAGACGAAGACAATAGACACAACAATAGACGAAGACAATAGACACAATAGACGAAGACAATAGACACGACAATAGACAAAGACAATAGACACGACAATAGACACAACAATAGACGAAGACAATAGACACAACTACAGACGAAGACAATAAACACTACAATAGTCAAGACAATAGACACAACAATAGACGAAGACAATAGACACGACAATAGACACAATAGACGAAGACTATAGACACGACAATAGACAAAGACAATAGACACGACAATAGACACAACAATAGACGAAGACAATAGACACAACTACAGACGAAGACAATAAACACTACAATAGTCAAGACAATAGACACAACAATAGACGAAGACAATAGACACGACAATAGACACAATAGACGAAGACTATAGACACGACAATAGACAAAGACAATAGACACGACAATAGACACAACAATAGACGAAGACAATAGACACAACAATAGACGAAGACAATAGACACAATAGACGAAGACAATAGACACAACAATAGACGAAGACAATAGACACAACTACAGACGAAGACAATAAACACAACTACAGACGAAGACAATAAACACAATAGACGAAGACAATAGACACAACAATAGACGAAGACAATAGACACAACTACAGACGAAGACAATAAACACAATAGACGAAGACAATAGACACAACAATAGACACAATAGACGAAGACAATAGACACGACAATAGACACAATAGACGAAGACAATAGACACAACTACAGACGAAGACAATAAACACAATAGACGAAGACAATAGACACAACAATAGACAAAGACAATAGACACAACTACAGACGAAGACAATAAACACAATAGACGAAGACAATAGACACAACAATAGACAAAGACAATAGACACGACAATAGACACAACAATAGACGAAGACAATAGACACAACTACAGACGAAGACAATAAACACAATAGACGAAGACAATAGACACAACAATAGACAAAGACAATAGACACGACAATAGACACAACAATAGACAAAGACAATAGACACGACAATAGACACAACTACAGACGAAGACAATAGACAACAATAGACGAAGACAATAGACACAACAATAGACGAAGACAATAGACACAACTACAGACGAAGACAATAAACACAATAGACGAAGACAATAGACACAACAATAGACGAAGACAATAGACACAACTACAGACGAAGACAATAAACACAATAGACGAAGACAATAGACACAACAATAGACACAATAGACGAAGACAATAGACACAACTACAGACGAAGACAATAAACACAATAGACGAAGACAATAGACACGACAATAGACACAATAGACGAAGACAATAGACACAACTACAGACGAAGACAATAAACACAATAGACGAAGACAATAGACACAACAATAGACAAAGACAATAGACACAACTACAGACGAAGACAATAAACACAATAGACGAAGACAATAGACACAACAATAGACAAAGACAATAGACACGACAATAGACACAACAATAGACGAAGACAATAGACACAACTACAGACGAAGACAATAAACACAATAGACGAAGACAATAGACACAACAATAGACAAAGACAATAGACACGACAATAGACACAACAATAGACAAAGACAATAGACACGACAATAGACACAACTACAGACGAAGACAATAGACAACAATAGACGAAGACAATAGACACAACAATAGACGAAGACAATAGACACAACTACAGACGAAGACAATAAACACAATAGACGAAGACAATAGACACAACAATAGACAAAGACAATAGACACGACAATAGACACAACTACAGACGAAGACAATAGACAACAATAGACGAAGACAATAGACACAACAATAGACGAAGACAATAGACACAACTACAGACGAAGACAATAAACACAATAGACGAAGACAATAGACACAACAATAGACGAAGACAATAGGGTTAGGGGTTAGTTCTTTTAGATAGAGAAGTTTTGTAACATGCGTAGTGAACCTTAAATCAATAGGTTGCTGTTTCAGAATTTCCCATTTCAATCATACGCCCAATCCTATTGGGTGGTATTCATAAGGTGGTATTTATTATACCACCTTAAGTTGTCAACAACTTAAAGTGACCAATTTCAATGGAAAATAAATCCTGTTTGTATCGGAGGATAAAATAAGATAACATTTAGAATAGGCCATGATGAAAGGCCAAGTCTGCTAAAGACCACAAATTCTTGATTATCATTAATAATAATCCCCCCTTTTATGTAATTCCGGAGTATTTATAACCAATCAAGATTTCCTAGCATATGGATTTATAACATTTGTATATGCTGGGATCTGAGGTTTTTGGCTCTTTGTTGGAAATTTTCTGTTGCCTGCTGCTTCTCTCTTCGTCCACTAGATAGCGCCAAGGGACTGCAACACCTGGAGACTGACAGGTGTCAGCGCACCTGGGATCCATCGCCTGATCATCCAGGGGGACATGAGGAGCAAGAAGCTGCCAGCACTTTATTAGTTAATTTTACCATCACATGTAGGAATAAAAGGAAATGAGTTGGCAGATAAATATGCAAAACAAGCTACAAAAAATTGTTATATTGATATATTGGCACCATTCAGTAAAGATGAAATCAAATCTATTATTAAACAAAAGGTAAAGGAAAGATGGCAGAAACAGTGGGAAGAAGAAAGAACTGGCAGGTGGTGTAATGAGGAGAACAGGATGAAATGGAAAGGAGGAAACCAAAATGTCCAGATTACGTTTTGGTCATACAGGTTTAAATATTACTTTGTTTAAAATGGGAAAACATCCAACAGGAAAATGTGATTTTTGTTTTCAAGAAGAGACAGTAAAACATGTTTTTTGTTCTGTTCTAAATATTCTGTTGAGAGAATAGAACTAGTATGTAGATTACAAGAAAATAAATTAAAGCTAAATATACAAAATATTTTGGACAAAAATTCTACTTCTGAATATTTTTGTTCTTTAATGAAACAAGAAAACAAAATTGATAGAAAGGATATAAGTTTTATACATTTATTTTTGTGGGAGAATATATATGTAGCATCATGATCCACACTCCATTCCAGTAGATGGCGGTAATGCACATCAGTAAGTTGCTTGCCAACCGCTATAAAAAAAGAAGAAGAAGACTTTGACGCCTGAGTGTTTGTCAGTTTTGGTACTCTGCGCCCCTTTGAGTTTGCTCTCTAAGTTTCCCAAGATTACATCAAGTTTTATCTTTCTGTTGCCTCCTCCTCAGGTGTTTCCTCCTGATGCCTCAGACTATTGTCCACCTGCGTCTGAGTCCCTGGGTTTCTGGATTCCTCCCTCGTGACGCCGTGGATTGTTTACCCACTGGTTGGGTTAGGGTTAGGGTTAGGGTTGCCCTAGTCCCTTTTCACCTTTACAGAAGAATCATTGACACTTCCTGGTTTTCTCTGCTGGCAGTTGGATCGCTCCTCGTTCCTCCTCACCTGAACTTACCTGTCCGCCTTCCACCGCAGCCTCTACCATCTGAACCTCACACAGGAACCCGGCTCACTTTCAATGACCTCTACAAAGAGACCATACTCCCAAAGACCACAGTACTACTTAGTTAATTTGGGCCTGCTGGATTTGCTGTGTGATATCTACATACCTGAAAGAGTTCTTCTGGATTGTTCATGCTCAGCTGGCCGTTTTGAAGCATCTCCTCGCCTGCAGGTTGGAGCCTGCCCTGCCCTCATCAGCGATCAGAGCTAAAGGACGACCTGTCAGATTACAAGTAGTGTCTGCAGCGTCAGATCACTTCCAGGACTCCTCAATCCCCATCACCTCTCCCGGGCGGAAATTCCCATCCGGCTAGTAAGATCTTTCCACAAGTCCCTGTTCCAGTTTGTTCATTATACTCACTTTCCCGATCTGTCTCGATCGTGTCGGTCCTTCCAAGCCTGGCCATCAACAGATCCATTCATTGCATATTTAACATTGTTTTCCTTAGAAATAAATCCTTTAAACTATCTGGTTTCCTGAGAGTATCCCTGCATGTGGGTCCAGAATATTACCAACATGATACCTTTTGTTGGGTGCTGGAGTCTGGTCTTGTGGGGAGCTTTCTTCTTCTTCCACCAGGAGGAGCCATGAGGTTGCAGTCTGTTGGAGGGTGGTCCCCGCACACCTGTGCATAATCGGCACCATCACCACCAGGATAAGAGGAGCGGGCGGCCGGTTCTCCAGCGCTTGAGTGTTAACCTCTAACGGTACTCTGAGCCCCCTGAGCTTAGTCCTCTGTGTTTTCATCCGTGCTCCTAGCAACCTGAATTTATCTTTAAATTTCTACTTACAGGAATACGTCTCGTGGTGCCGTGGAGAAGTACCCTTTGTGAGCCCACGTTCAAATCCGAGACCCAAGAACCTCAGCTGAAGAAATTCCTGGAATACAATCTAAACTAGCAGAGACCCGCTCCTCACCCTACAGACTACCCTCTGACTACCTGCCCGCCCTCCAATGGCTCTCCCATCTGCGACCTCAGGGGATCCTCCAGCCATCGGACCCCTGATCGGACTCCTCCTCCTCCCGTCAGCTTCCCAGGCTCCAGTACCCCTACCTCAGTTTTCCCCCAGCGGACGCACCTCACCCACTAAACTCGTTCCTGAACTAGTTTGTTTCAGTTCAATATTTCACTTACCTTTCCTTTCCCCCTGCCTTCAGCGCGAAGACGATTCTTATCCATTGGCCCCAAGACATTTCACATACCACACCAGATATTTATGGTTTAAAAGAAAATAGACTTTATTTATCTCAGTCATTTTCCATCTCCTATTTGTGTCTCTGCATGTGGGTCAAGCATGTAGCTTCAAACATGACACCTTTCACACATTTTATTTTTTTCACAAGAAGCTACAGGATGAAGATCCTGCTTCAGTCCGACCAAAACTGGCTGACGCTGTTTACTGACCAATGAACTGCTTCATAAAAAAAAACACACAACTTCACTTTCAGTAATTTAAGGTGGTTTTTCCACGTCTGTAGATCTTGAATTTTAAAATAATCCATCTGAATTACATCTTTTTAAGGTCACCCAGAAGCATTGATTCGTTTACTTATTTTACAACAAAGAATAAACTAAAACGTAATTGATGAAATAAAATGAACCACAAAAACAAACCCAAAAATCCAGAATTATGACATTTGCTGCTGTAAGACTAGTAATGTTGGAACAAGAGGAGACCCAGAAAATCTGGAAACCACTGCTCAAAAATATTTGGTACTAAATGTTGAGAAGTGAGACATTTTCTACCTGCTGCTCGTCGTTCTCTTGTCTCCTCGGGTCCATTAATGTTGTGTGTAAAAGTGAAACCATAAAGACAGCAGTCACTGTTCAACTTCACAATCAACCAGAATTTATTCAAACAAAAAGTCACACCAACATCTCATCATGGTCACCAGAAACCAAAGCCACAAAGAAGAAATTAATTACCTTAGAAAAATACAAAGAAGGCTCCTTCAGAGACACTGAGTGGTGTTCAGACAGATCCAGTGATCTGATTGGCTGGTTTAGCTCCATTCCTTTTATATCCAGGCGTTTCTACTGTCTGATGGTCCAACATAGTTTAGACTCAACCAGCTGTAATGTTGCTGTTAGCAGCCAGAGACCAGGCAGGTTTTACCGAGGCCAAGATGGATCCATCCTGCTGCTCCTCCTGATCTTTACCAACAATAGATGTTTATTTCATACTGCAGCGGCCTCTTGGAGTGAACAGCCAGACGCAGGGAGTTCCAAAAGGGTGCAGTTTATTATTAACCTTCCTTGTCTGACACCGTGAAAACTGCAGTATAAACAAAGGATACATGATGTATAAATAAACATAAATGTTCACAAAACACAATTGCGCACATTCCTACCTCGTTCTGCTTCCCAAGAGCGCTATTTTACAGATTTTCTTTACTTTTCCTCAGGTTCTAACGCTGACTCGGCGTGGTTAGCAAACAGGAAGTGCCCAACACAAAATACGCAAAGAACTCTACCGCTCTTTAAAATAAATTCACAAATCAACCACTAAATGTCACTGTGGTACCAATGAACAAAAAGAAGAATTTCACCATTTAGTAGCTATTTACACTCCCACCAAATCCTGTCTCAATAAATGAACAAAAGAAGACATGAGGAAAGTAATTGAACAGGATTTCTTGACTCTACTAAATGAGCATGTCTGCAGAAAAGAATAACGTGGTGAATAAACTGTACAAAGGTTGTTTATCACTTCTCATCATTTTCCAAAAGAAGAACCAATTTCTGGATTGGTCTCTCAATAATTGAGAGTTTGGAAGAGGAATTGGACTTTCGCTCTCCGACTTGAACTTTGACTCGACGGACCAATCCATCATCGCCTTGAACAGTTTCAACCACTCGTCCTAGTTGCCACTGATTTCTTGGAAGGTTGTCGTCTTTGATAATGACAATGTCCCCTTTCTTGAGGTTGCGCTGAGCTGAGTGCCATTTCTGTCTCATGGAAATGTTCAACAAATATTCCCTTTTCCAACAACTCCAAAATTGTTCAATGAGATACTGCACTCTCCTCCACCTCTTTGTGGCATATAGGTCCTCTTTGACAAACACTCCAGGGGGAGGAAGAGAAACCTTAGATTTCATCATAATGAGATGGTTCGGTGTTATGGGCTCTAATGCTCGCGGATCATTGATTCCATCCACTGTTAATGGGCGGCTGTTTACAATAGCCATTGCCTCATATAACAATGTCCTGAGGGAGGCGTCATCGAGTCGGCCTGAGCATTGTGCAAAAGTAGCATTCAACACATTTCTGATGGTTCTGATCTGTCTTTCCCAGATACCACCTGCATGACTGGCAGAGGGGGAATTGAAAACAAATTCACACTGTTTGTCCGTCAAGAAAACTTCAAGTAACTTAGTGTCACATTGTTGCAGTGCTTGTGTGAACTCGTTCCTGGCACCAACAAAATTAGAGCCTTGATCACAGTGCAGTTGTCTTACAGCTCCTCTAATGCTGATAAAGCATCTCAGTGCATTTATGAAAGAGTCAGTCGACAGGTCTTCGAGCATTTTGATATGGACAGCTCTAGAGTAGAGACATGTGAAAATTAGACCATATCTTTTGTATTCTTTGCGGGCTTTCTTCACAATGAAAGGGCCAAAACAGTCCATGCCGCTATATGTGAAAGGTGCAGAGGATTCGACGCGTTCTTTAGGAAGGTCAGCCATTCTCTGCTATTCTGTTGGCCGCCTAAGTTTTCTGCAAAACACACAATCGCGTATCATCTTGGCCACCAACTTACTCCCACCAATGACCCAGAAGCCATTGGTTCTAAGTTCCATTTGTGTCTGGCCTCGACCCTGATGACATGTCTTAGCATGGTAGTGGGACACAATCAGCTTAGTAATATGACTGTTGTTGGGTAGTATCACTGGGTGTTTGACTTTAAGACAGAGAGATGACTGCTTTAATCTTCCACTGACACGAAGAAGCCCTTCAGACCAGATGGGATCACAACTGAAAAGAGCGCTGGTGTTTGGAATGTTCTTTTCACCTTTAAGCAATTTTACTTCATTTGGGAAGGTTTGTTGTTGTACAATCTTAATCACTGTTTCAGCAGCCTTTTCACGTTCGTCAACAGTCACATGTTCGCCATGTTGTTGCTTTGAACCTAGTCTCTTGATTCTGGCAACTACCTTGAGGAGTGTTGTCCAAGAGGAAAATCGATTCAGGCGATTGAGGATATCATTACTACATTTGACATCAGTTGCGAGCACCTGAATTGTCTTGACTTCAGGATCACCGACTAGTAATTCCGTTGGAGTGCTGGTCGTCAGTTGTAACTCATGCTCCCAAAGAAACCTTGGTCCTTGCAGCCAGTTTGTCGAATGAATATCTGAAGCACAAAGACCTCTGGATGCATGATCAGCCGGGTTTTCTGACGTTTCAACATAATGCCACTGATTAGGATCACTGTTATCTCTAATCAGTTGAACACGGTTGGCAACAAATATGTGGAACCTGCGAGCATCATTATTGATGTACCCTAGTACAACTCGTGAGTCAGTCCAGAAAAATTCTTGATCAATCTTTAGGTCAAGTTCACATCTAAGCATGACACTGACCTTTGTAGAAATCACTGCTGCTGCAAGTTCTAATCTTGGGATACTTGTGATCTTTGAGGGAGCAACCCTTGCCTTTGCTATCACAAGACTGCAGTGGACTTCATCCTTGTCATTTATGTATCTCAGGTAAGAACATGCACCATATCCTACACAGCTAGCATCAGAAAAATGGTGCAGCTCTACTCTGACAATGTTGTGGAAGTCAGGGGGGTGATAACATCTGGGAATTGAGATCTCTTTCAATTTCAGTAGATCATTTGTCCATTTCTCCCACCGTGGCTTTATGTCTTCTGGGAGAGGATCGTCCCATCCTATGCCTCGGTGACAAAGCTCTTGAAGAATCAGTTTTCCACTAAGACTGAATGGAGCAATGAATCCGAGAGGGTCATAAAGCGAAGCAATGATGGACAAGCAGCTGCGGCGGGTTGAAGCTTGATCTTTTAAGCCGATGTTAAAAACAAAGGTGTCATTTTTTATCAACCACTGAATCCCGAGTGCACGCTCAGATGAGGATGGATCCAAACCATGGGGCTCGATGGCTGCTGCTACTTCTGAAGAATCTAAGCATGTGAGAGCAGCTTCCTTGTTTGAGTTGAATTTATGAAGCCTTAAGCCTCCTTTCTTACACAACTCTTGTGATTCAATGATCAGTTTCTTGGCTTCCTCAACTGATGGCACACTGACTAAGCCATCATCCACATAAAAGTTTTTCTCAATAAATGTGGCTGCTTGAGGATAGTTAGCCTTGTGTTGCTGTGCCAGATGCTTTAACCCAAAGTTGGCACATCCTGGAGATGAAGCAGCTCCAAAGAGATGAACTGTCATTCTGAACTCCTGTGGTTCTTTTTCCAAATCTCCACCTTTCCACCAGAGGAACTTGAGATAATTTCTAGATTCAGGAGTGACAGAAAATTGGTGAAACATTCTTTCTATGTCACAAATTATAGCTATGGTCTCCTTCATGAAGCGACATAGTACTCCTACCAAAGGATTGATTAAATCAGGCCCAGTAAGCAATGTGTCGTTAAGAGAAACACCATGGAATTTGGCTGAACAATCAAAAACAACTCTCAGCTTATCTGGTTTTCTGGGATGGTAGATGCCATGATGTGGAAGGTACCACTCTGTTTCTCCTTCAGATGTTGTAGGGGCAGGCTCTGCATCACCCTTATTTATGGTTTCTTCCATGAATGTTTTGTATTGCTCATAGTATTGTTTGCTGGTCTTTAATTTTTTCTTAAGACCCTGCAGGCGAACTTGGGCTAGTCTTTTGTTGTTTGGTAGGTTAGGCGGGTCGTTGCCTTTGAACGGAAGAGGCATTTCATAATGCCCATCATCCCTCTGTGTGATGTTGTTACTGAGAAACTGTATAAAATTAACATCATCTCGGGACACATATTTTTCTTGGTAACTTCTCTCCGTAAAATCCGACTCTAAGACCTTTAAAATGTCAGTTGAAGACGGGCTTGGTAGCTCCTTTACTGTGAGTCGATGCACAAAACTTTGACCTCCTTGTCTGTCTAGGTGGGGGTTTGATGAGCCTATTATACTCCATCCTAGTTCTGATCTCTGTGCAAATGGTTGGTTTTTATCACCTGTTATAACTTCAAGTGGAGCTAGAGCAGCTGGACAGTCGTATCCAATGAGAAGCCCTACATCACAGTCCTGAACGGGAGGTAACTTATCTGCCAAGTTTCTGAGATGGGGCCACATTAATGCAGTTTCTTTCGTCGGAATATAAGACTTGTCCACTGGGATAAAATCTCTGCTATAAGCTTGATGTAGTTGGATGCGACTCTCAGAGTTAAGTCCTCGAACTTGTAGACCATGAACACTCTTGCTGGAAATGATTGTGTCGACAGCAGTCATAGTACTCAGTTTCAGCTTTGTTGGATGGAAATCCACATTCAGTCTGTCAATTACATCTTCTAACACAAACGTCGAGTCACTTTGTGTGTCCAGCATCGCATATGTTAGTATTTCTCTGTGTGGCTCTTGTAGTGAAGACACAAGTACTGGTACAATACTGGTAGTGGCAGAAACATGCTGAGTCAATGTATGGGACACAACTCTGTGTGTTTCTTGGTTTGCATGTTCTTCTGTGGAAGTGGAGCTATTTGTTGTTGTCTCTACAGATCTTTCCTTCCTCTCTTCATGTAAGCAGGTTGGATGACGACGTCTGCATATATTGCATGTGTGTCGTCTCTTACATTCCTTGGTCACGTGACCTTTTCTCAGGCATCCAAAGCAGAGCCGATTTTCGTGTATGAATGTCCTTTTGTCTTCAACACTCTTTGAGGCGAAAGCGGGACATCTGGCGATGCCATGGGCTTCACTTTTACAAACATAGCAAGATGATTTTGCTTTACAGTCATTTGTATCTTGTATCCCATGACTGAAACTCTTTTGTTGTGCATTTGTGTTGAAAGTCTTGGCTCTCTTTTGGGTTCTGTCGTCTGCAAACTTGAAATTTCCTATCAGGGGTGAGGCAATGGGATTACAGGCTATTTTTGCCTCTTTGCTTAAAAACTCTGTGAAGCATTTAAAATCTGGATAATCACCTGATTCATCAAGTTCATCCACAACTATTCGACTCCACTTGCGAACAATCCATTCAGGTAATTTTTTGAGCAACTTATGGTTCTCTTCACAGTCACTGAGGATAGCTAATCCCTTGACATGTGGAATTGCTTCCTTGCAACCTTGGAGGAAGTCAGAAAATTCACATAGTGCAAGTGAGTCATTTGCATTAATCTTTGGCCATCTTGCAAGCTTATCACGAAAAGCTTTCTGTATAATAAACGCGTTCCCATATCTGTCCTGTAAGACTTTCCAAGCTCCAATGTATGCACTTTCTGAGTCTCGGTAAAAGAAACCTTCAACAGCTTTGCGTGCTTCTCCAGCAAGATAATTTCTGAGATAAAACATCTTCTCACTAGCTGGGAGGGGCTTTCTGTCAATGAGAGTCATAAATGACATTTTCCAATCAGTAAACCTTAAAGGATCCCCACTGAATACAGTAGGTTCAGGGACTGGTAAGCGACTTATACTTAATGAGCTGGCGATTGCTTCAGCTAGATTGGATGACTCAGGATTTATTGTCACCTCCGGAGCTGATTGGTAAGGCTGGAACGATGTAGCTTCTGGACTCAAGCAGGGTTTATCTCTAAAGAAGATAGGGTTTGTTCTGTAATTAGTATCTTCAACATTGTTTTCACTGCGTTCAAATTCATCATATGCTCTCACACGAGCTGCTGCTACAGCTATTTCCTTTTCTTCTTTTAACCGCTGCAGTTTTGCTCTTTCCTGATCCAGCTGCTGTTGCATTTCCACTTCTTTTTGCTTAATTTCTGACAGCATTTTTGACTCTTTAAGTTTCCATTCGTTTTCTAATTTTTGGAGCTGTGCTTGAATTTCTTTGGTGGCCTTTGATTGCTCCACTTTAGCAGCAAGCTCTGCTTGCGCATCTGCTTTGCTGTTACTGCTACTAGATGAGCTGGAATGGCTGCTTGAATTCTCTGATGATTTTGATGAGCTTACGGTTTCAGTTTGAGTGTGCCCAAAGATAGAGCCATATTCATCTTTGTTTAATGTTTCTCTCACTCTTTCTTTCTCAAGATGACTATTATAATCGTTATCAATAGTCTCTGTACGATTGTTTATAAGGTCACAAATTTCCTTTGTGAGCGTAACACAAGCTTCCATCTTTTTGACAATCTCTGGTGTGGTGTTACTGTTACGTAGGATGGGCTCGTACTGCAGTCTTACAGCATCGTACTTTGCTTGAATGTTTTCTTGTAAATCATTGAGGTCTTCTAATGTACAGAGGGCCTTTAGTTTTTTCCTAGTTTCTCTTGCTACCCACTTCCAAGAATCATAAGCCTTCTGAAACGCTTTCTCACGTTTTTTGTTGTCTTGGACGTGCATCTCTTGGCCTTTTTCTGTTAGCTTTCTTTCTCTGGAGCTAGACCTGAGTGGCATGTCTACAGGATTATCCGTTTTCTCTGTTGGAAGTGACATCTTATTTGCTTCCTGCAACTGCCTTGGTTCACTGAAGACTTTTTAATTATCCTTTGACACACTATGCCAATTCAGTTATGCTGTGAGCTTGTTCATGTGATTGTCCATTTATCTTGCCTGTGTGACATCATCGATGCAAGCGGCGACAGCTGGGTTCCAGGTAGAATGGTGTCGGCTTCACTGCAGAAAGATCTGGTCATTTCCAGCAAGAGTTTTCACTGCAGCGGCCTCTTGGAGTGAACAGCCAGACGCAGGGAGTTCCAAAAGGGTGCAGTTTATTATTAACCTTCCTTGTCTGACACCGTGAAAACTGCAGTATAAACAAAGGATACATGATGTATAAATAAACATAAATGTTCACAAAACACAATTGCGCACATTCCTACCTCGTTCTGCTTCCCAAGAGCGCTATTTTACAGATTTTCTTTACTTTTCCTCAGGTTCTAACGCTGACTCGGCGTGGTTAGCAAACAGGAAGTGCCCAACACAAAATACGCGAAGAAGAACTCTACCGCTCTTTAAAATAAATTCACAAATCAACCACTAAGTGTCACTGTGGTACCAATGAACAAAAAGAAGAATTTCACCATTTAGTAGCTATTTACACATACAGAAACATTTTATTCAAGAAAGTGGAACCAAAGTTTATCAGCTATCTGTGTTTTTCAGTTCAAACTGGTTCACACTGGTTCCTGAGCCCACAGAGCTCTGCTGACCTCTGACCTCTGACCCAGGGCGTCAAACAGCAGATTTGATTATAAAAATTAACATGTTTCATATAATATCTTCAAACTCTTATAAAACAGACATAAGCAGTCTGTTTTTGTTTTGGTATTTTGCTGTTGTTTTCAATACCAAAACATCTTTTACACTCAATATTATCTGATTAGTTTTAGACTTCCTTAGTTATAATGAACTTAAACAATTTCCAGATTAATATATGATTTAAACCCTCTTAAGAATGTGATCCAATATAAAAACTACTGATTAGACTAATTTTAATCAAACCTAATCTTAACCCTACCCATTATATCTAAGAAAAATGTTCTACTGATTAAGTTATATATTGATGAAATCATGACTCTAAATCTAACCTAAATTGATGCCAATTCAAAATCAGTCTATTTCAACAAAGTTGAACATCATTAAAACTAGCATAATTAAACTAATATTTCCAACATATGTCAAAAGAATAATCCATGGACCAAAGTTGACGTAATACCCAAGTTTATTGTAATTGGTGTGTTTTGTTTCTGGCACAGATTTCTGAATTCTTGAATTTCTGGACGCCATCATGTACCAAGTTCACTATGGGAGAGTGTGTTTGACTCCAACTGCTATAGTTTGTTATATATATACATCTTAAGATGTGGAGAACCTTGTACAACCAGATTAAACTTATTTCGTCTCCCACTTGTTGCTCATTACTATTTAAAGGCTCAAACACCTGAGTAGCATCTGTTTCTCAAGCATTTTACATATAGATTTGTAATTTATTAAACCTAGATTGACAGAAGGCTTCTTAAATAAAGATTTAATTCCAATCTTACACTGTAGTAAGGGTAAATTAGTTCTATCTAAAATGGGGGCAGTATTTAAAGGAAACACTTCTTTAAGCCCTTAATCTGCATCAGAACGCCCCCCTGCCGTTTCTCCATTGTTTTATTCAGGGTGAGATTTAAGGGTTTTCTTAAACATGTTGACTTTAGGTTTTCCTTCTTTAGTGGATCCAGTTCAGTTATTTCTTAAGTCCTTCTAGCTTTAGTGTTTCTAGTTTTCTCATTTTGTCACTTTAGGTTTAGTTAGTCTTTTTGTCCTTCCTTCTTTGGTGATTCTAGTTAAATTATTTCTATTTTCAGATCTTCTACTTACCCTAGCTCTACGTCCCCTGGTTCTTCTTATTGTTAGATCAGCCTTCTTCCTGTTTAGGTTTATTTATGTTTTTCCCTCATGTCTTTTTGTCTTCTAGTTTATCAGGGTTTCTTTAGTATTCGAGGTATTTTCAGCTCCCTGCTGTTTCCTCTGTTTTTCTCCTCAGCCAACGACTCACACCTGGAACCAGTTATCTCATCTCGTTAGGCCCGTTGTCCCAGTATTCAAGCTCCTCTGTTCCAGTCACAACTCGCCGGTTCGTCTCGTCACCCTTATCGTTACTGCCCATGTCTACCTGTTGGTCCAGGAAGCTTTATTTTGTGGTTGATTTTCTTCATTAAACATCCATTTATTTCTACGACTGCTGCCTGCTGTGTTTGGGTCCTCTGCCACATCGTGATTCCCCCTTTTGATTGACACTGCATTTTACCAATAATGTTATGAAATGACTTTTTCTGAGCCAATAAAATCCAGAGAGCGACTTGAGTTCGTTTTGATATGCCTGTATTCTTTCTGGAATATTTCTGACTGGTCAACTCGGAGACTAAATCTAAAGCCACCGATGTGTAGCCAACGCGTGGCCTGTCATAAGGATATCAGGCATTTTGGGGTTTGTGTTGACATGCATCCACCAGCTGCATGCGTAACCACGCGTAATGTGTGCGTCAGGCTCTGTGCGCCCTCGTTCGTAACGGTGTTTACAGGACTTTTTCTCACCAACCACGTTGTCAGAACGGGTCAAACCTGGATGTGTTTCTTCATCAAAGCTTCACAACTCCCAGGAGTGGATGATTATGGCCGTAAGAGTTCTGACAAGTTTTGGATCTGAGAATACCGGAAACTTTTAGTCGTCTGCTGCTACAGTCAGAGCGACGGGGTACAGCGTAAAGAACAGCGGGAACGGGGAACGGGGGGGAGGGACCTAGTGTACCGTTAAAAGCTGAGTTTAGGGCATTAGAGGCTACATCTGGGCTGGCACCCTCTGTGTCCCCCCATTATATCGACCTGAGTATTTAACACTCAGATAGAAAAAAAATCTGAGGTCTGATCCAAACATTGCAAGTAAAGACTGGTGGACGGGAAAACGACACACAAATGAGAATGTGGTGTTTTGCATAGAGGGAAAGGAAAACTAAGGGTCAGAAGTTTCAACAAGCTGCTCTGTTTAGGGGAAAACGCGCCTTGTGTTGATGAAGATGAGGGTCTGCAGGAGAAGAAGACATGGCTGCAGGTTTGGTCAGTTTCTGTGTTTTATTGAAGATCAGGCTAGAAGCGGAGGCCGACCGCTGAGCATGCTCAGTTGGCAGCGATGGTCTGGTCGACCCAGGCGCGCAGCTCGGTGACGCGGGCGTAGACAGCCGGAGTGCTGGTGCTGCAGGTGCTGCTGCCCCACGACACGATACCCACCAGAGTCCAGGCTCCGCTCTTCTCACAGACCAGAGGACCTCCAGAGTCACCCTGAGGAAAGAAACCCAGCAGGCTGATGAAAACCGGAGGTCAGACCGGATGAACAGAACCGGGTCAGAACTAAACTCCCACCATGCAGGAGGAGGCTCCGGCCGCTCCGGCGCAGATCATCAGGTCGGTGATGTTGCTGCCCCAGTAATTGCTGCAGTTAGCATTGGTGAGGAGGGGCAGAGCGGCCTGCTGCAGCAGAGCGGGGGTGTCGGGGGCTGCAAAACACACAACAGTTACCAGAAAGTTCATGTCATACAGGAACAAGGGCTCCATCTGCTGGCAGAGCAGCGAAGTCTCAAGTTGTTAAAGGTTATCCTGTTTTCTCTTGAACAGCTTCCTGTGCAGCAGAATAACATCTGTTATAGTTTCATGTGCTCAGATGATGAGATTAAGCTCCTTTCTCCCTTTAATGGTAATCAAGATAGAAAAATGTGTTATTTTAGTTTTACATGTAAAGAATTTGTGCTTGTAATTTTTTCCTAGCATTTGTAAGTAGATTGTTTCCTGTGTTTTATGTGAATTTTATTCTTCCTAGTTTTTATCTTTGGTGATATTTGACAGAAGAACCAAAAAAGGTTCTGATCTGAACAATCTAATATATTTAAATCACTTCAGTTGAAAAAAGCAACGTGTGGTCACATGGAGGGTTAGAGTCCTCTCCATTTAACTCGTGTTGGTTAAAAACTGGTGAAGCACCTCAGGGAGCCAGAGCTTTGTGAGCGTCAGCAGCTGTTACCGTTGTAGCGGGTCAGACCCCAGCCAGAGGTCACACACATCATGCCTCCAGGGAAGTTATCGGAGGACTCAGCCAGGCACACGGGGGAAACCCGCATGTTGAGCTGGGCGGGGCTGGACAGCTTGATCAGGGTGATGTCGTTATTGATGGTGAAGCTGTTGTACTGGGGGTGTCTGAACACCTGGCGGGAAGTGACACGTTAGGAGTGGCAGGTTAAAGGTCAGAGGATGTGAAGTGAAGGGTCTCACTTACCTTGCCGGGAGAAATCACCTGGATGCTCTCTGCGTTGGAGGAGCGGTCATGCTCTCCGAGGACCACGCGGTCGCTGGTCCTGCAACACACCAACAGTTTGATCTCTTCTTCTTTGGTAAAGCAGATCTCAGGTGTGTGACGCTTACCTGATAGTGCAGTGAGCAGCCGTCACCACCCAGTTCTCGTTGATGAGAGAGCCTCCGCAGAAGTGGAAGCCAGTGTAGTCCTGAAACAGAGGTCGGTCCCATTTTAACAGCTGTGCAAGTTGTAAGAACACTGCAGCCTGACAGGTCGGAGGTCAGCTCAGACACGCGGCAGATAAACTACGAGGAGGCGACGGCCGCAAGTCAAGGTCGCCGTTTGACGGCAAAGAGCAGCCGGGTTGATATTTTCCAGTCCTGGAAAAATCAGAGGATGGATGCGTTTCTTCTGACAGCAGCATGTTTGCGTGTGTGACATCTCTTCCAGCCTAATGTCGGACCTGGACCTGCCGATGTGGCCTTGAGGTCGGTGATCAGTATGCGACAGGCTGATGCAGAGCACGCCAAGATGCTTGGAAGAATTGCAAAGCAGGGTTATTCCACCAAACACTGATTTCTGACGGTAAACATTAGTGGCATGCAGTCTAAGAAAGATCAACTTTTATTCTTTGAGGTTGGAAAATGCAACGTTTTTGGCGTCTCCACCATTTTAATATTGGCTTCACATCCTCCAAAGTTCAGAAATGATCACATCTCCATAAAGTTGTTCAGTTTAACTGATCATCTGCAGGACGGTGAGGTACCAGCAACAATTATCGGTTAGAAAAGATTTCTATGTCAGAGATTGTTCCTAAGAAGGAGGCGAGCATCCCTGAAGTTAACAGAATAAAGCATCTTTGTTTGTGGGAGTTTACCTGAAGAGACACCTGCCAGGGCCAGGAGTGAGGCACAGCCTCCTCACCGTTCACAATGCGGGCGTAACCGGTGATGACGGGAGTGATGGCAGGTGAGCCGCAACCTGGTGACATCATCATTACATCATTACCAACAACAATTAGAAACAAACTCCTGACATCTCAGGAGAATGACGTGTTTCCTCTCCCTTCGACCGAAGCCGGACGTCTTTCTAACTTCGTGCAGCGTAGGCGGTCTGCAGACGTCTACGCTCGTCTCTGAGCGACTCTGCTGATGAAGGCCAGTCTCACCGTAGGCGGCGCCGACGAAGGCGAGGCAGGAGAGGATCCACAGGAAAGCCATGGCTCGATCATGTCCACTCCCTTTGGGCCCGCTGCTTTTATACAGCAGTGGAGCGATATGATTGGACGGGACAGCAGGGACATCTTATCAGAAGACAGTGGGAGTTTGGACAGGTGTGGGTATTTTTCCACCTGAAGAAGCAGGAACACGAAGGTCAGAATGAGACCATAAGGCTGGAGGTTGAATTAGTATTAAAATCAAACTGTTACCAAAGTGAAGCTGGACGTCACTTCATCACTGAGTGCTGAATAAATACCACCAAATAATTGGAGCTCAAAGCTCATGTTAAATGATATTGAAGTAAAGAGAGTATTATCAGCCAATCAAACATTCTCCCTGGTGATTCTGCCAAACGGTGGATCCAACAGGATGAACTTCAGCCCAGATCTTGAGGTTCTGACTTCTCCATTGCTGTCAGATGAAACGGAGCCAGCTTTCTACAGTCTGAGTCTCTGTTGGTCTGACAGCTTCCAGAGGACTTTCCGTCTCCCAGCATGAACTCGTCCACCAATGGTCTCAGTGCCTCCTGCTTCCTTTTCCTCCTGCTGCAGATGTTGTGGTCGCAACTCTTCCACTTCCTTTCTGGAGGTTTTCACAGATGCCTTGTGTTTCCGTTCCTCAACTCTCCAGTGAGGGAGTTCAGGTGTTTCCTGAAAAAACCCTGCTGAGGATCCGTCAGTGTCTCTGCTGGGCCCCTCCAGGGGTTCAGGGCCCATCTGGACTCCTAACCAGGCTCACCATCCGTTCTCTACGCCTCAGCCTCCTGAAAACTCTTTGACCTTCAGACTCCATGACACCTTTGCTTCTTGTTTTGGTTTCTGGCTCCTTTGAGTCTTAGTGGAGTTCCCTTTGTGGTAGTTAGTCTTGCTTTATGTTTTGATATTTTCCACCCTGCCTCAGTAGTTCAGCTCCCGTTTTTGTGTTTGTCATTGCTGAATCTTTCTGTTCAGTTCCTGCGTTGCATGATCAGAGGATCTTCCTCCTCTCAGTTGTTTTTCTGAAGGTCTCTGTTGAACAGTTTTTTCTGCATTTGGGTCCTTTCAGACGTAACAATATGGACCTGATGTTCTGCAACATCTTTCAAAAAGAAGATCATGTCATCTAGATGGATGAAGAGAAGATGTTACAGACTCAGAAAACATAATTCACAAGGTCCTGGAAAACAGCAGGAGCATCTGTTAACAACTATGAACAAGCACCCCAAGTGACCCGCATGTATCTCATCTCGTTTTCTGGAAAAGACAGTAGGAGCTAGATCTGCTTCAGTGGGTGTGAGGAATTGTTTTTATTGACTATAATATGACAGATTGTCCCTGCAGCTGGGGATTTCTCTATGTATTTCTCCATAGCATCTCTTTCAAGTTTAGACAGATTGTAAACCTCTGCTAGGTGCTAAAGTGGTTCCTGAAAGAACATCTGTGGGACAATCAGTGGGTCTGTGGGGTTCCAGGTCCCTCACAGACTCTGGGTGTTCACAACGAACACCTTGTGAACAGTTCCTTTGGACAGATCACAAGCAAGAAGAGCCACCTTACTGAATCATTTCACTGCAGAGACCAGTTGATGCTTGCGTTGCGTTTCTGGAACTACCAGCATCCTAAGACAACAAATGTATTCTTGGTCTCATGTCTGATGAGTGACAGCTGAGAGACTTTCCATCCAAAGACGGGACCGAAGGGATCGGACAGGTTTGGTGGGAATTCATTGCAGTTTCACTGGTTCTACATGGAGCAGATGTTGCTGGGATCCATGAGAGTTTGAACAGGGAAATAGTCGTAATGTGTCAAGTTATCCTTTGATGTTTAAATGGGTGCTTGTTGAATTTATCTTCACTTTCTCTGTGCTTTTTGGAATAATATGTGATTATTGCTGATAGTGCAGCTGTTCTCAGCTCAGCCTCCTGAATGTTGACTCTGTTATCGCTGTGTCCACAGATCACCGACACGTGGGAATGTGCTGGGAGTAAAGCTCTCATTTAGCCAGAATACATCCAACGTTTCCCAGCACTGTTTTAGAAAAATGATAAAATGACCTTCATCAAAAATCTGAGAAATGAACCAGTTATATGGGAATAAAATCATGTCAATATTAGTCAATTCATCCGCATAACAAATATTTTTGTGATTCTGCATCTTCAGCTGAACAACTTCGCTCTGACGTTCAACTAAAGTTCATTCAGCAGGAAAAACTTTCACTTTCTTGTTACATTTCGTTTTTACCTGCTTAGTTTCTGAAAGTTCAGTTGAGCCAATCAGATAGCTTCATGTCAGGTCAAGTGACCCATGAGAACACAGCTTCTGCCTCAGCTCTGATAAGCAACTGACCCCAGAGCCAACGGCTGCTCTGATTGGCCGCTGGCTTCAGGAGTTGCAACAGAAAATCATCATCATCATCAGGTCTGACTAACAAATCAAGGCTGCTGCTGGAGTTCTGACTAAAACCAAGAAGATAGAGACACACCCTACTTCACCTGGTTCTACACCACCCGGTTCAGATCAGATCAATGCGTCTGGACTTTATTGAAGAAAGCTTTTGGTCGGATATCCAGACAGCAGGAGGAGGAGCCTAATTCATTTAGAATTTCCTCTGGGCTTTTATAGTTTAGCAGTTGAAATAGAACCATTTTTTTCTGCATTTGTTATGTAATTTGTGTAGCATTGCTGCTGGATTCAGTCTGGATGTTCAGATTAATCCTCTGATTTTTTTTTTTAACCTTTTCTCCAGTTTGCAACAAGCAGTTATATCAAAGTTAATCAGCAGAGGGCAGCAGAGTGCAGATCTGCCTGCATTAGCAGCTCGGCCTGAAGAACAGATTCATGTGAAACTGACTGATTTTTATTTTTTTTCAGTTTCTCAGGTCAAACCGTAATAATTCAGAGCTCAGAGACAGGAAGTGACTTTGACTCCTGCAGAGGATCAGAGGAGATCGAACATGTTAGAAAAGACTGGAACAGATGTTTGAAACGGTCCCCTAAAGTCTGAGGAAATGCTTTGATAGTGTTGAATTTCCATTGTTTTTATGTTTTCCCTTAGTTGTCTTTCCATCATGTATTCAATTGGTTTTGTCATATTTGATCATGGATTAATCGATGTTGTTGTGTTTCCCATCAGAACCAGGTTATTCTAATGAAGATGTTTCAGGGTTAAACTCTGAGCAGAAGGCAGATAGTCTGAGTACAGCCACCCAGCTTCCTGGTACTCTGGGTTTTTGTTTCAGAACATCAACCAGGCAACCCAGTTCTGAGTCAGGTCTGCCCTGAATGGTTCACCATGGCAACGGGAGAAAAAAACAAGCCTGAAAGAATAAATTTCTCACCAATTAGAAATCTTAATGACGGCATAAGGAGAAAATCACAACATTACAACAGAAGGTGCTGGGACCTGCCCAGATTATTCCCTGTATCTATTCATATGCATTCCTTATGATGACCATTTAATAGTTCTCTGTTGTGAAATCAATTGTCAAGGTGGGTTTCCAAAATCCCCAAATGTTAATCTTTGCTGACGACGATACTTAAAATGACATTTGTTAACTTATTTCATATGCTACCAGTGTTAATATGTAATATCTTAAGTCCCTTTATTGTGATTTTATAAGACATGAAATGAAGAAGAAGAATGAAGATTGTGATGCACTGTATGATTATCCTGCACATCTATTGTACAATCAAATCATGGCAGCGATTCATCTGGTGGATTTGGAGTTCTGCGTCAAAACGCTCTTTCTGGACATCATGTCTCCTTCTCAGACGACGAGTCAAACAGAAACACCTGAACAGGTGCAGCTTCACAGAGAAAACCACAGGGGCAATCTGGAGATCTTCCTCCAGCGTTCCTTCAGTACTTCCCACTGCCACTTTACTCAGTAAGCTGTCAGGATGTGACTTTGTTCATGAGATTAAAGCCGGTGGGGCCAGACTGGGAGGCAGCAGCGGCCCCATCCATCTCTGAATCTCAGAGCCGCTGCAGCAGCATCAGAGTCAAAACAGCCTTTCTTCATCAGGAACCACCATGAAGACCACAGGCTGCAGATAAAGTCCAGTTTTTATTAACATTTTTCATTTTCACATATATTAACATAACAGGTCAAATTCCCACCCACCCTAACCCGCACAAAATCGGCACATCATAAAACGGTTAAGACAACAAGGGATAAATACACCAAAAATTGATCCAAATCTTTCCACAAGTAATCAAAAAAAGACAATTACACAAACGACTAAGCAGTGGCAGGTCTGTCATTTACAGTCTTCCTTAAATTTCATTGAACACAGAGTCCTTCTTCCAAAATCTCAGAATCAACCTTTTAGGAATCACCATGCCAAACAAAACAGCCATTTTCTCACTTTTAGTGGCTGATTGCAAAGCATTGAAGGGCCCCAGGATGGCAAGAAGTGGTTCTGGGTCCCATTGTTTTATAAAAACTGTAAAAAAAAAAAAAGTATAAGATTTTCTTCCAAATGAGTGAAGCTAAACACAACCAGAAGGAGAATCACGTTACCAATAGTAGCCTGGCAACAATTACAAATTGGAGACACTTGTAAAGAAAGGGCTCAGTTTCTCCCTGGAGTCTGTGTGATGTTTTGAACTGGATGAGATTGTGTCTGGCATTGACTGAACAGTTTTGTACACTTCATCAGGCATCTGCTGCCCTAACTCATCCGCCCATGCTGTCTTCATTCTGGTTGTGTCTACAGGCATAATACTGAAGACCTTATAAAAGTACGACACTGCCCCCTGATTGACAAGGTCAAATTTATTTATTGCCTCCAGGGTTTCATGCTTGGTTAAAGCTGGTACACTTTTCCTAACATAGTCCCGGACCTGTAGATAAGTCCAGGTGGCACAGATGAGCTGAAGGCTAGGAGCTCAGAAACTGGTAGCAACTGGAACAAATGTAGAGACATGTGACACAAACAGACGACTGGATAGGCAAGGAACGACAAGGAATCAAGAGACAGCTGGATTTAAATACACAGAGGGTAATCAGGGAACACGAGACACAGCTGGGAGCAGTCACAGGTAGCCGGGACAACACTCAAAAAACACAGAAACCTAAATTAACACAAAGGAACAAAACAAATCCTGACAAGCTAAGGGACAGGAGATGTTCTGATTAGTAATGTAAATAAATTATTTCTATCCATTTTGTAAACGGGTCCAAAACCAACTTTTTTGAGGACATACATCATATAAGACCATTGTACTTGATCAAAAGGACGTTGTGCACCTAACAAAACAATAGACTCATCTGAATGATATGAATATAACATATTGAAAAACGGCACAGATTAAAAACATGTGCCAGTCTGATCCAGGTGGATGAGTAAACCTGTGTATTTTTTAAATCTATTGGCTAAAATTTCCCCAAGGATTTTGGTTTCTAGAGAGAGAAATGAAATTGGGCAATGGGACGAAACGACCTCTGGGTCTCGGCCAGGTTTAGGAATGAGCGAAACATTGGCTCTGTATGAAGTGGGAGGCAGTTTTGTCACTTGTTTAGTGGTTTAACATACGCAAAAATAGAGACGATAATTTGAGACTGAATACTTTGAAGAACTGGACACTGAAGCTGTCAGGACCAGACGCTTTGTTGCTGGGAAGGGTAGAGACAACAGATTCAACTTCCTGTAAAGTTATGCTGGCTTCCAGAGCTTCAACCGAATCTGATGGTAGTCTCAGCAGATTCAAATTTTCAAAAATTCTTCCCATATTTCCAATGTCCAATTTTCCCTGTGACTGATAAATAGATGTCTGCAAAGCAGTCATTGATTTTATCCGGATCTGTGAGTAAAGTCCCGTCTTCAAGCTCAATACGAAGTTTGGCTCCAGAGGTCAGCGATTGTTTAACAGCTGATGGGGTTTGTCACCTAACTCAAAGTGTCTTTGTTTGACTTGTACCAGTAATTTAGAAACGTTTCTTGACATAATATAATAATATTCATATCTTAGAGCTGATATTTTATTGAGTGTATCTGGACACTGCTTTAATTTATTTGAGTTATCTAAGTCAGCAGGTCATCCATCTCTTCCAACCTCGTCTTGGACTCCCTGCTTTTTGCTGCCTCAAACAAAATTATACATCCCCTTATTACCGTCTTCATTGCTTCCCAGAGCATTGAATCATCCACATCCCCCTTCTCATTACAGCTCAGGTCATTTTGTTTGAAATATAGGAGCAAAATTCCTTATCTTTCAACAGAGTTATTTAAGCGCCAGTTCCACCTTCCCTTTTTATAATCCAATTTAAGATTCAGCCACACAGGAGCGTGATCTGATATGTGAATATTGTGGTATTTGCAGCTTGATACTGATGCTACACTCCAGAATCCAAGAAGAAGTAATCAATCCTAGAGTAGGACTTATGTACTGCGGAAACTTTCGGCAACTTTAGCAGTTGTTTTCTTAATATGGCTTTCCTGGAGAAACCAAATATCAGCCTCAGTGAAGGCAGGTGTGCTTATACTTTACCTCTTTTTAGAGGGTTATTTATCCCTCCAACATTCCAGCTCATCAAATTAATCCTGCCCTTACTATATTTATCTGGATCGGTTCACATTCATTTGTGTGCATTTTAGTAACTAACTTGCATGACTGTGAAACTATTCAGAACATGAAACAGCCCCTGCAATAACATAACTAACCCTCTCCGCTACCAAACATAACTGCACAGAACCAGGGGCAGTTATGTTTGCCCCAACCTAAAGCCAGACCCAGCCGTGCACAAGACAGTTTGCAGACAAAGTCCGTCGGTTACCATTCTCCGCTCTCTCTTGTATGTCCACAATACGACCGCAGTGAAGTTAGTTTCAAGTTGGATATTGGCGCTCCACGGTGTAAGCGGCGTTTAGCTAAAGGTTGATCCGATTTATGAGCGCTAATGTCGGCCAGCCGTTCTCCACCGCTCCCTCCCCAAGCGCTCGGAGGTTCACTTAGGGACCGTCAACAAATTTCCGAACCAAACACTCCTGTCAAACAAATGTTAATAAATGCCTTGCCTTGTGACCAACTGACACAAAAAGTGCTAATTCATGCTTTTAAACTATTTTTTAGTCAAAATTTAGTATTTTTCTTCAATAGCTTCCAATTCATGCCACCTATCGACTCAAAATCACTTTGAAATTATTCAAATAATCTGGATTGAAGAGGCACACTAATTTTTATTCCATTTTAGTAGATTTTTGGCATTTTATCTATTTTTTTAGTTAAAATTTTGTGGTTTTCTTCAACAGCTTCTAGGTCATGTGACCTATTGACTCAAAACCAGTGTGAAATTATTCTACTAGTCTGTGTAGATTATGCACACTCATTTATATTCCTTTTTAACTCTTTTTTTATTTTTGGGGTCAAAATTAGTATGTTTTCTTCAATAGCTTCCAAAGCATGTAACCTATTGAATCAAAATCACTTTACTAATCAGCAGAGATAAGGCACACTCATTTTATTCCATTTTAACTCATTTTTTTTGTTTTTTGGATAGTTTTTTAGTCAAAATGTAGTATTTTTCTTCAATAGCTTCCAAGTCATGTGACCTATCCACTCAAAATCAGTGAGAAATTGTTCTACTAGATGGGAGGGATGAGGCACACTAATTTTTGTTCCATTTTAGATATCTTTGAATTTTTAAAGTAATTTGAATTTACGTATTAAAAAATATGATTGGTGTTAAATAGCTTGCATGTCATGTGACCAACTGACAAAGCATAAACAGGGTTAAATGGAATAAAAATGAGTGTACCTCATCTATCCAGTCCAGTAGAATCATTTCACATTGATTTTGAGTTAACTGGTCACATGACCCATAAGCTATTGAAGAAGAACCCAGAAGACCTGACCAGGGAGGCGTCCAGGAGGAATCCCAATCTGATGCCACTGCAAGAGGCTCCAGTGCTTCTATCCTGAGTCAGTTCCGGATCTCTAAGGGAGAAGACACCCTGTGGAAAAAAGTCATTTTGGCCGCTTGTGTCTGTGATCTTGTTGTTTCAGTCAAGACCCCTAAATCTTTGTGTTTTGATCCAGCTCTCTCTTCACCATGACAGACTGGGACAGCGCCAGTTTCACTGCAGCCAATCCGTCTATTGATCTCCTGTTCCATTTCACCCTCGTTCGTCATGTTATGGATTCTGTCTTTTCCTCTGTCTCTTTTAGCCTCTTTCCTCTGCTCAACAAGCTGCAGCTTACATAACCATGTTTATGTGTGACTGCTGGCAGTCATATGTAAACAGACTGAAACTGATTAGACTGTCCTTTAGGGAGGGAACAGATTGAAGAGAAGAATAAAAAGCTAAACTCGTGGAACCAATGAGTCTTCGCCTCATTGGTTCCATCCATAAGGTTTGCAGAGTGTAACTCTGTGTCTGATCCATCTGTATGACATGTATGGCTTGTAACATTTGATCATCTTTCGGCATTAAAGATGTTCTCTGTTTTTATATAACCAAATCTCATTATTTCCCAAGGTAATTTACACTCAGGGGTTCTGGTCGGGTCCTGAAACTGCTAAACGAACCTGGGTGGTGCACAGAGACAGAAATGAAAGAACTCCAACAGTGAAGGAGTTGATTCATTTACTTAAACTCCTCCACTTGGGTCAGGACAATCTCCCCTGACCCGGAGAAGGCACTCTACCCTTTTCCAGCTAAAGACCATGGCGTCGGATCTGGAGGTACTGATCCCGGCCGCTTCACACTCTGCTGCGAACCGCTCCAGTAAAGCTGTAGATCACGACCCAATGAAGCCAGCAGGACCACATCATCTGCAAAAAGCAGAGACGTGACCCCAAAGCCTCCATATGGACCAAAACGGACCAAAACGGTTATATATGGACCAAAACGGATCCCTTCAAAAGCCCGGCTGTGCAGAACGTGGCCTCGGACTCAATGTCCCCCAAATCCAAAAATCTAATTGTAACCCGCAATTAGTAAAGGACTTTTATTTTTGCGGGCCCACTTCCTGTGTTGCCCAAACGCTACTAACTTATTTAAAGCCACGCCTCCAGTGCGCAGTAAAAGATCCTCACCTGTTCCACTATGATTGTGGCTTGCTGTTGGCGTCTTCCTTAGGAATTCCTCAAAAAAATCTTTGAACCTATTGATTTGATTGCTGGGTGAGTTTGTTATTTGTTAACAGTGTTATTTGTTTTCTATGTGGTACTTCTGCTCGATTGCTCATTGGAGCGTTGTTTTATTAGAATCACTGGCATTGCTTACCTGGACCGTCACCAGGATTCTGTTAGTGCTGATTGTGGCTAAGTACGCCCCAATCTCTTCAAAAAAGTCGGGGGTTTTTTTTCCACCTGTCGGATCAGATCCTCATCTGGATCGAAAGATGGCGAGCTAGGAATGGACTATGGACTTTATGATTTGGAAAATCAATTTATTCTGAGTCAATTCTCATGTGTCTCATTGTGTTATTGTAATTGTATGTTTTTTTATTCAAATCACTTAATATATATTCACCAAAACTAAAAGCACTGCCTCCTCTGTTTTTTCACACCTCAGGCTCCTTAAAAGGCCACTCTTCCGATGCTGCTTATGTAGCCGCAGTTAGCTGCCTAGCCCATAACTGTTACATTACTTTGGCGAGCTAGCCAGGAGCCTGATACTGTGAATGTTTTGGTGAATGTGTTTTGTGGTTTGGTATTGAAATATGGATTTCTTTGACCAAGTTGGTATCAATGTTGCTAATTCTGTCATCATTAGTGGTGTAACGAACACTCACGCAGATGATGAGATTGTCAATCTTTTATGTAGTTATGGTGGAATTAAGGTTTTTTCTGTTACTGCATGTGAGAGTCCATTTTATAAAAACCTGACCGTTGAATTCATTAATTCTGCAGATTTGGAAAAGCTAAAATCGCTTTTACCATATGTTTATCCATCTCAGGTTGCAGAAGATGTTATATTTGTTGTTAAATTGCTTTCAAGAGAGTGCCCTGCCACAGTCACAGTGGACACGACCTTACCTCCCGATTATCTCCATGAACTGAAACATATTTCCCAGCAGAGTGGACAATCATTTGATGACGTTTTAAGAGGAGTTTTTGAACAAATAAGTGCTCATTTAGGAATAGCGGCTACCAGAGGGGAGCCTGATGGGGATGATGAAGGGGATGGTGATGAGGAGGATATTGTTGAAATACTTACCATTGAAAGAGAGTCCAGTCAGACTCAGCCATCTACTCTTTCCGCAAACCAATCAGATCAGTCCACCACCTACCAGGAGGGACCACAAACTCAGCCTAATCCAACTACAAATGTGGGGCCGAGAATTTTCCTCTCAGGGAATGATCTGAATCCTGTGTTGCCCAAACGCTGCTAACTTATTTAAAGCCACGCCTCCAGTGCGCAGTAAAAGATCCTCACCTGTTCCACTATGATTGTGGCTTGCTGTTGGCGTCTCCCTCAGGAATTCCTCAAAAAAATCTTTGAACCTATTGATTTGATTGCTGGGTGAGTTTGTTATTTGTTAACAGTGTTATTTGTTCTATGTGGTACTTCTGCTCAATTGCTCATTGGAGCGTTGTTTTATTAGAATCACTGGCATTGTTTACCTGGACCGTCACCAGGATTCTGTTAGTGCTGATTGTGGCTAAGTACGCCCCAATCTCTTCAAAAAAGTCGGGGGTTTTTTTTCCACCTGTCGGATCAGATCCTCATCTGGATCGAAAGATGGCGAGCTAGGAATGGACTATGGACTTTATGATTTGGAAAATCAATTTATTCTGAGTCAATTCTCATGTGTCTCATTGTGTTATTGTAATTGTATGTTTTTTTATTCAAATCACTTAATATATATTCACCAAAACTAAAAGCACTGCCTCCTCTGTTTTTTCACACCTCAGGCTCCTTAAAAGGCCACTCTTCCGATGCTGCTTATGTAGCCGCAGTTAGCTGCCTAGCCCATAACTGTTACATTACTTTGGCGAGCTAGCCAGGAGCCTGATACTGTGAATGTTTTGGTGAATGTGTTTTGTGGTTTGGTATTGAAATATGGATTTCTTTGACCAAGTTGGTATCAATGTTGCTAATTCTGTCATCATTAGTGGTGTAACGAACACTCACGCAGATGATGAGATTGTCAATCTTTTATGTAGTTATGGTGGAATTAAGGTTTTTTCTGTTACTGCATGTGAGAGTCCATTTTATAAAAACCTGACCGTTGAATTCATTAATTCTGCAGATTTGGAAAAGCTAAAATCGCTTTTACCATATGTTTATCCATCTCAGGTTGCAGAAGATGTTATATTTGTTGTTAAATTGCTTTCAAGAGAGTGCCCTGCCACAGTCACAGTGGACACGACCTTACCTCCCGATTATCTCCATGAACTGAAACATATTTCCCAGCAGAGTGGACAATCATTTGATGACGTTTTAAGAGGAGTTTTTGAACAAATAAGTGCTCATTTAGGAATAGCGGCTACCAGAGGGGAGCCTGATGGGGATGATGAAGGGGATGGTGATGAGGAGGATATTGTTGAAATACTTACCATTGAAAGAGAGTCCAGTCAGACTCAGCCATCTACTCTTTCCGCAAACCAATCAGATCAGTCCACCACCTACCAGGAGGGACCACAAACTCAGCCTAATCCAACTACAAATGTGGGGCCGAGAATTTTCCTCTCAGGGAATGATCTGAATCCTGTGTTGCCCAAACGCTGCTAACTTATTTAAAGCCACGCCTCCAGTGCGCAGTAAAAGATCCTCACCTGTTCCACTATGATTGTGGCTTGCTGTTGGCGTCTCCCTCAGGAATTCCTCAAAAAAATCTTTGAACCTATTGATTTGATTGCTGGGTGAGTTTGTTATTTGTTAACAGTGTTATTTGTTCTATGTGGTACTTCTGCTCAATTGCTCATTGGAGCGTTGTTTTATTAGAATCACTGGCATTGCTTACCTGGACCGTCACCAGGATTCTGTTAGTGCTGATTGTGGCTAAGTACGCCCCAATCTCTTCAAAAAAGTCGGGTTTTTTTTTTTTTCCACCTGTCGGATCAGATCCTCATCTGGATCAAAAGATGGCGAGCTAGAAATGGACTATGGACTTTATGATTTGGAAAATCAATTTATTCTGAGTCAATTCTCATGTGTCTCATTGTGTTATTGTAATAGTATGTTTTTTTTTATTCAAATCACTTAATATATATTCACCAAAACTAAAAGCACTGCCTCTTGTTTTTTTCACACCTCAGGCTCCTTAAAAGGCCACTCTTCCGATGCTGCTTATGTAGCCGCAGTTAGCTGCCTAGCCCATAACTGTTACATAATCAAATTTTATTTGTATAGCACATTTCAACAATAAGGCATTTCAAAGAGCTTTACACCATAAAAGCACAAAAATACAGTCATAGAAACACAGCCAACAACTGAAACATTACATTTTGTCGCTCCATATCAGATTATTAAGAGACAAGCTTACGATGCAGAGTTTAAGCTCCAGGCGATCAGTGACGCAGTAAAACACGGGAACAGAGCAGCAGCCAGAGAATTTAACATGAACCAATCAATGGTTATAGTGGAAGTGGATATATATTGTGATTTGATTTACAGTAACAGTATCAGACTGTTTTTTACATGTTTATTGAATCGAGGAAAAGTTCCCCTCCACTATATGTTACACCTTGCTGTTGTTAAAAGATAAACTGTGTCACGAAAATACCACTTTACCTCGGGGAAAATAATAAAACAGCTGTTTATTCATTTTGGGAATGAAGGGAGTTTTCAGAACGCTGGTTTGTAATCTATTAATAAAGTTTGACTGACCTGACTGTTTTGTCGACATTCCCTTTAGTGCAGCTCCATCTAATGGATGCATAACGTAACCCAGCCTCTACAGTAGCGGCTATTCTATGCGCCTTATAATGCGGAAAATATGGTAATTTCAAAGTGATTTTGAGTCGATAGGTGGCATGAATTGGAAGCTATTGAAGAAAAATACTAAATTTTGACTAAAAAATAGTTTAAAAGCATGAATTAGCACTTTTTGTGTCAGTTGGTCACAAGGCAAGGCATTTATTAACATTTGTTTGACAGGAGTGTTTGGTTCGGAAATTTGTTGACGGTCCCTAAGTGAACCTCCGAGCGCTTGGGGAGGGAGCGGTGGAGAACGGCTGGCCGACATTAGCGCTCATAAATCGGATCAACCTTTAGCTAAACGCCGCTTACACCGTGGAGCGCCAATATCCAACTTGAAACTAACTTCACTGCGGTCCACAAATCATCCAGCTAAGCTTGTGGCTGAGAGCACCGAGCAGCTAGGCTATCGTGTCGCTTCTCCAGCTCTGAAATCCGTCTATCCTGACACGACGGCGGCTTCGGTTGATGTCACACAGTCACAGATGCCGGAAAGCGCCGCTTTGAGACTGGAAATTGATCCACTGAGCTCCGCGAACCTCATGTCGACCCTGCTGCTAAGCTTGCTAATGGCTGCTGGGATGTTAGCATTAGCCACCTCGAAGCCTGCTAGTTTGGTCCGGTGGTCCAGAGTCTCATCCCCCGAGCCTTTGTCATCTTGTGCTTAATGTGGCACACTACACCTATGTTAGCAGAAGTTTTAAAGATTATTTAGGGTGAAATAATGAAGTGGAGCTGGAGCTTCCTCAAAACACGTCCACGTCCCAAAGTCCAGCTTTTGACCATCTCTGGATGCACCAGGACAGACGGTGAAGAAGCTTTCCATTCGCGAGGAGACATCCGGTCAGGAGCAGAAATAATGGAACGGTCATTTATCAGAACAAGATGTTTAATCTTTCATTTGTCAAGATAAAAAAATTAAGGCAATAACTGACAGAACCCTAAATGAAGCTGAAGATGTCTGCTGTAATCCTCTAAATATCTGGAGATGAAACAGATCAACCCCAGCTGATCGATAACAGTTATCTTCCTCCTACTCCTCTTCCTCTTCGTTTGCCTTGTTTTTGTGTCAGTGAAGTAAAATGACCCGTTCATCAGCAGCTGGTTCCGTCTCTATGGCAACCAGTCCATCTACACAAGTACTGATGATGAATAACAAAGTCAGAAAAGGTTTGTCAGGGAGGAATAAACAGTGGAGGCTGTTTCCATCTCTGTCCCAGATCAGATAATGATTTCTGTTTGGCTTCTTCAGCAGTCGTCCCACACACACCCACTCATGTCATTTTCCTCTGATATCATAAAGCATTAGACAGGAAATGAACTCCGCCGACTGTAAACAGGTCCGATCACCTTCTGTCATCATGAACACGTCTGAGTTAATCATGTTAACTTCCTGTTGGCTGTGGAAGGAGAAACCTGCTCCGGGTTCTCCCTCACATCTGATGGACAGGATCCGGCGCCGGGCTTTTCCTGCTGGGAACCAGTAAGGCCTGACTGGGGAAATGTCCTAAACACATTTCAAGTCATTCAAAGATTAATATCTGAGTCCAAACATCCGTCTTTAATCCAACTTCAGCCTCTTCATAATTTCAGCTCAGAAACCTGAAGGACATCCTGTCCTCATGTTGGCATGGAGACAATTCATCTCCATAACTGAGGGAGTCTCTGGCGGCTGTAGAGGAGAAGCTCAGGATTTATTTCTCCTTCTACCTCCCAACCCTCAGCTGAGTGAAAGAACCAGATCATGAACACAAGAAGCTGAAATGGGTTCCAGAGAAGAGCTGACTTCAATATGCAGGATTCCTTGTGCTGAGCTTCTGGTTTCAGCTCCCAACATGTTGGCTTTGACTCTTATTTGAGTTTTTCTCCCTGGTTTGTGGATCTTGTTTGTAATGTGATCGTGTTTCCTTTAACCCCAAACTAAAACGATCAGTCCTCTCCTGGTCCACATGTCTCACCTGGTTTCCGTTTTCTAGAGACGGGACATCCGAAGCCAGACTTCTTGTGAGGTCTTGCTGAAAACCATGTGACTGACAACATTGCATGGGACACTGTCTGCTTCATTTTGTGCGTCGGTTTTCAAAGTAAAAGCGCGATGAGTCTGCTGCTTCATGGGTTGTTGTAGGTCAGTGGTGTCCTGCAGTGGGTCCTGGAGGGCCGGGGTCCTGCATGTTTTAGTCTCTCCCTGCTGGTAGGAACAAGTCAATGTTCTTCATTAAACCAGGGAGAGAACTGAAACATGCAGGACTCCGGCCCTCCAGGACCCACTCTGGGCTCCACTGTTGTAGTAATTTGGAAGTATGTGTCTTCAGCAGTGGACGCCTTAATGGAACATTGACCAACATATTTAAATGAGTGTCCCTTTAAGGAAGACACTGATTAAAGTGGAATGTTACTGGTTCTCTCAGTTGTTGACTGCATGTGAACTTTAACACCAACTCAGTCCTTTCACTCGGCTCATTTAAGCTTTTAGGTCAAAATGAGCTACAAGCATGTGGGATATGATTAGCATGTTGACTAGCATTATCTATGGAGTTTAGTTTTATTACTAGTATGTTGACCGACATTAATATACTTTATTCAATGGTTAATGTAAATTAGTTAATAAGCTACTAAAGTTATTTAAAATGCTAATGTTGACTAATCTGCAAATTACAGTAGCATGTTAGCATGTTGCGTACGGTATGTATAAAATTCTATGAAACTGCCCTTTAAATATAATCAAGACGTCTCTTTGCTTTGCAGCAATTTGCCAGAAAGCTGCAAGTCCCAGATGTATGAGAGGTAGATTTTCAGAACCCAGAGAGGAATTTCTATGTTTTCATGTACAAATTGTGTAGAATGAGAGACAGTCAAATGAGTAACAAGAATTTGTTCAGGAATCTACAGAATTCTTCAAAAGGTTTAATATCTGAAATGACCAGAAGTCTTTTTCCAGTAGAAGCTGAATGTTCTGATTAATTGTTGAAATGGGCTGAAGTTACAAACCCTAAAGCAGAACATGGAGGAGAGAGAAACACAAACTACTAATAAGACCTACCTAAAGGAAGGAGACACTTACATAATTATTGATTTGTAACTATAATCTGAATTGATCAACTGAATTGTGAATCTCCTGATTCTGTTCTGGTTCTGGTTCTGCTTCTGTTCTGGTGAATCGGTTGAGCACAACACATCACAAAGGACACTTCTCACCCCGGACCTTCTCTGTTCACACTGCTGCCTTCAGGCAGAAGATACAGAGCAACCAGAACCAGAACCAACCGTCTCAGAGACAGTTTCTACCCGACAGCAATAACAAAACTAAATGCAATCAAAAACAACCATTAATCATCATGAATGATGGATGTGAGAATGTGGCTGTTCTGATTTATTTTTTTGCCAGTTGTTTGTTGATTCTTGCGTTGTGTGTGAATTGTGTTATTTTTTGTTTTTGGGCATGTGCACCGAATGATGGCACCTTTTAAATTTCGTTGTTCTTGTGACAATGACAATAAAGATTTATCTTATCTTATCTTATCTTATCTTTAAGGCTCCGCCATCCTGAACAAGAACAATAAATTACCACCAGGAAAAATTTAAATATTCTGGATTATTATCATAAATGATTTTTAGCTGAAGCTGAAAGAGTTCCAGGAGCAGACTCCCAACAGGAAGTAGAAACAACTGTTGACAAAATAAAAGCTTCCTCAGCGAGCAATGTGAAAAGAGAGAAGCAGAACCACTGCTCCAGCACTGCTGGAGTCCTGCTGGTTCTGACCCACTTTCAGCAGCTTGTTTGCATTGGTCGGATAAAAGTCTGTTTGTATGGGGGAATTTTCCTGCCATAATCTAAGACCACACACTTTCAGTCTGAAAGCAGGATTTAATTTCTTTTGTTCTCAAAACCTTTAATACTTTTGCTTGAATGTTCATTTTGAAAGCAGGACTTCATGTCTTTCTTCTAAAAACTTGTAACGCTTATACTCAACATTCCTTCTCGCGCTCACACTCAGTCTCTGCTCGCTTACGAAACATGGAACTGCCTTTTGGCACAGTTGCCTGGCAACCTCAGCCCATACATTGAAAGTGTTGTACTGGATGCGTTTGTTTCCTTCTAGCATGTGTGTGTGTGTGGCTACAATCGATTTGCAGCAACCTGCGCCACCCACTGGATGTAGGGAGAAACAACGACGTCAGCTTTCTGCGCCACAGTACATTAAACATCCACCAGGAGAGCTACTGGTCGCTAACAGCTACAAGTTGCTAACAGCTACTGGTTGCTAACAGCTACTGGTCGCTAAGAGCTACTGATTGCTAACAGCCGCTGATTGCTAACAGCTACTGATCGCTAACAGCTACTGATCTTAGGCAGGAGTTCATTCACTCAACCAAAGACAACATTGTCATGACATGATATCTGTCTGTCTGTCTGTGTGTGGGTGTGTGTGGGTTTGTTTCTAATACCTTGTGGGAACCATTTTCCTGACATATACTACGTTGTGGGGACACACTGCTCCTTGTGGGACCGACGCCTGGTCCCCACAAGGGGAAACGCTGTTTTTGGGACAGGGGTCAGATTTAGCACTAAGGTGTGTTTTGGTGAAGTTAGGGTTAGGTATATAATGGATAGGGGTCAGGGTAACGGTAAGGGTAAGATTTAGGCTGTAGAAATAAATGGAAGTCAATGGAAAGTCCCAGCAAAGATAGCTGTGTAAGCAAAAGTATTAAAAGTTTTGAGAACAAAAGACACGAAATCCTGTTTCAGACTGAAACTGTGTGCTCTTGGATTATGGCAGGAAAATCCCCCCATACATTTGTTCCGGAAGAGCCCACAGAACCAGAAGGACTAGTACCGGCTTTGTTCTGGACTCGGACCTGCAGTTTTACTGTGAAAGCCTCAGACCGGAAGCAGATCTCTGCGGTTCTGTTAAGTGGACGCGCTTCCAGCTGTTCCCTGAGCTTGGACTTTGCTGCCGGACGTGTCGGACCGAACCATGGACCCGCTCTGCGCTCGGCTCTGACCTCCAGCCGGCAGCCGGAACTCCAGCATGGTGCCGCCGGGAAACGAGTCGTACAGCTGGGCTGAGACTAACCGCACCGCGGGGGAGCCCGGGCCGGAGGTGGTGATCGTGCCGCTGGTGTTCGGACTGATCTTCGTGGTGGGGCTTCTCGGGAACTCCCTGGTGATGCTGGTGATCGGCAGGGTGAAACCCAGCGGAGGCGCGCGCCCGCTCAGCCCCACCAACATCTTCATCGTGAACCTGAGCGTGGCGGACCTCCTCTTCCTCCTCTTCTGCGTCCCGCTCCACGCCACCATCTACTCCCTGCCAGAGTGGGTGTTCGGAGCCTTCCTCTGCAAGTTCGGACACTTCTTCACCACGGCCAGCATGCTGGTCAGCATCCTCACGCTGGTTGCCATGTCCGTGGACCGCTACATCGCCGTGGTGCGCTCCAAGAGCTCTGCGTGCGTCCGCAGCCGCAGGAACGCGCTGGCCGGGCTGTGCGTCATTTGGACCCTGTCCTTGCTGTGTTCGGTGCCGGTGGCGCAGAACTACGTGCTTACCAGCCACTCCAGCGCCCCGAACAAGACCTTCTGCTGGGAGGCCGGGCTGGGAGCGCCGCGGCGCGCCTACAAGGTGTCCATCCTGCTGCTCGGCTTCATCCTGCCGCTGCTGCTCATCTGCTGCTGCTACATCAGGGTCAGTCCAGCTCCAGGCTAATGTTTCACTCCTCATGCCGCCGTAAAACCCGCGTTAATGGCGCGAGCAGGGGCCAAAGGCCGCGCGTAAACCTGCTGAGCCGTGCGTAAAGAGCTGCTGCGGGGCGCGCCACGCACTCACCTGCGGTGGTCCGACAGATGACCAAGAGAAAGATAGCTGGCCAGAGCTTCTGCGAACTGGTTTTTAGGTTCTACAGGAGGAACTGGGTCAGAACAAACCACTGGAGCCGAGGTCTTTAAAGCTTTTGAAACCTCTAAAATCTCCGGTGTTTCAGAAACTTAAAGTTCCAGTAAACAAGTTCAGCTTGGCAGAAATTCCTTCACACAGCAAAAAATGAAAGATAAAATGCTCCAAACAATGATATGTTTTCATTCTATGTTTGAGTATTTTCATGATGTCAAGAGTGAGTTCGGGTTAAAGACCCGCAGCGCTGTTGGGTGGTCCCAGTATGAGGTCTGTCAAGCTGGTCAAAGGTCGGTGAACTGGTGACGTTGATGATGTCGTGACGGTTGGTCCATCCGGTCCGCAGCAGCAGAAACACTTTATGGTTCTTCTAGAAAGGAATCTGAACACGAGTAGAAAGTAACTGAGCACAGATGAGGGACCGGGCGGCTGCTGGAGCTTCTGACAGTTGGTGCAGTTGGACCAAAGACATGAATACATAGACGCCTCGTGCAACTGGTCGGCCCGCTGCTGCGATACGTCACAGCGTCCGCCATATTGAATGTGGCCTATGCGCCAGTAAGCTAATACAAGGAAATGGACCGAACTTTATAAAGCGTCGTTGTACAAAGTATTTGAAGTTAATACCTGTCGTTTACATATTTTGTCACACACACTAATATATTTGGGAATTAAGAAGCTAAAGACAATATTTCAAATTTTTTGATGTGATTATTTAATTGTTTAAAGAGCATAGTGTTTATATTTGGTACAGCTGATTCTGATCAATCCTTTTTATACCCACATTGATGAAGACACACACACGCATTCATGAACATAAAAACAAACAAAAAGTGAAAGAAAAAAGTATACATTAACATGTGGATTTTTTTATACTGCCAACACCGGGCAGGTTCAGTCTGCTGCTCCAACTGTCCAGGTGAAGAATTAATATAGTAAGTATATAAAGTTTTGACATACTTTAAGTCAGACTAATCCTGAGTATACTTCAAGTTGGCTTAGGATTAGTTCCCTTGAAGAGTTATTTTGGAACAACTAATTATGTGCTTAGTGCAATAGTAATTAAATTGTAGAAAATCACAATTTAAAGTGTACTAAGTGTACCATTATATCAATCAATCAATCCAATTTTCTTTGTGTAGCACATTTCAGCAGCAAGACATTTCAAAGTGCTTTACATCATATCAAACACAGAATCACAAAGTCATAGAATCAATCAAAACACAGCATTAAGTCAAGTTTCATCAATAAATTTGTAATTGATTACATTTCAAATACAATCCTAAACAGGTGGGTTTTTAGTCGAGATTTAAAGAAGTCAGTGTTTCAGCTGTTTTACAGTTTTCTGGAAGTTTGTTCCAAATTTGTGGTGCATAGATGCTGAAAGCTGCTTCTCCTCGTTTGGTTCTGGTTCTGGGGATGCAGAGCAGAACCAGAACCAGAACCTGAGAGGTCTGGAAGGTTGATACAACAACAGCAGATCTTTAATGTATTGTGGTGCTAAGCCGTTCAGTGATTTATAAACTAACAACAGTATTTTAAAGTCTATCTTCCTGGTTTTAGTCAGAACATTATATGCTTCTTTGGAACAACTAAAGTTATACTTGGTATACTTTAAGTGTATGGCTCTTATATAATATAAATGTGCTTGATTAGAATATCTTAAGTGTACTCTTTTGTGATTATATATTTAGAATGTCTTCTGAGTATATTGGCATTACATATTTTATATATTAGTAGTGTGATTATTACAGTTTGCTACAGTTACACCTTTGGTTTATTATAATTGCTAATGAAGTAACTTTTTAGTTACTTATTGTCTTTTATTGTTCTGCTTTGTACATTAATGCTTCAGTGCAGCAACACATCAGAACACACAAGGATCCATTAACACACTTTACAGGTGAAACTCATAACTTTCTGCTGTCAATATATTACCATTTTTCAAGAGTACATTGCTAATATGCTATCACAGAATTATAGAAATTGTCAATATATTAAAAGTTTACAGACAATATTCTTATGAAAATTAGCACAATAGAACAACAGGTACACTTTAGAGGAAATGTGAAAAATGTTTCACCAAGGACTGAGTTTTGTTTTAATTTCAGTTTTACTCCAGACAAAGTGACGTTTCTCCTTCCTAAGATCAGTGAGGATCTGCAGAACATTCCCACTCACTGCACTTTACAGAAACCTACAAAACAGAACAACAGAGCAGTTAAACAGAGAAAACTCTTGTATTTTAAAGAGTACAGAAAAATGACAAAGAAAAAAAACGTAGAATTTTAAGACGTTTTGGACTCGATATGTATGAGACATCATCAGAACTGAAGATGATGGGACCGGATGCCTGGAGTGGAAAAACATTTCTGGGTGTTTAATTTACCTGTTTATGTTAGAAGTAGAAAATAGTCAGTAAAATCATAAAATCAGTTGATGTTCATTAACTATGAAGCTGTTTTAAGTGAGACAAACTACTTTAGTCTAATAATTTTTAAATGAAATCATGTTTATTAAGCACTTAGTGTTGGAAACACAGCAGGTTCTGCTGTTAAACTGGAACCAGCTGCTCAGGAAAAATCACAATCCTTCCACCATGAAGACGATGTGCAGCTTCATCCTCAGAGCTGGTTGGTGATCTGGTGGATCTGGTGATCTGGTGGAGCCAGAGCCTCTGCTGAGACAGGAAGTCTTTAGGTTTTCTAATCCCTCTTTCATCTTCATCTGCTTAGACTGAAAAAATATGTTGAAGATAAAACAATGATGAAGGAGTTATAACAGCCTCACAATATCAAAGTGTCTTTGTCAAACTGAGCTTAATTAAAAGCAGGTTAAGTTTATGAAGAAAACTAGATCAAGTGGCAACAAACAGCCTCCATACAGTTAGAACATGAAGCTGAATGATTGTTACAGTAAGAATCATAAAAGTCACAATAAAATTGATAAAGTAATTATTTCTGAAACCAACGTAACTTTGTCTATATCTTTACTGCACTATTTATAATTAAACAAAGATAATTAGCATTTTGAAGCAAACTTACCAGCAGCTAGCAGCACGTTAGCAGCCTTCGTCCCTTCGGCTCTTTTCGTGACCCACATTTCATTTCCATCGGTTCTTGTCCTGTTGTGTTGTCGTCTAACTTGGACTAGGACGTCACCAGCTTTAATTTACCAAAACTACTAACTATTATCAAGGCCCTCTTTACTTTAAAGGCAATATTGTGCGAATAAAAATGGCAAATTTGAACAGCCTCTGTTATCGTCATGGCTTTTCTTTTTTTCATGCTCTATTAAAAAAAAACTCAAGGTGTGCAATACCGCCACCATCTGGTCTGGAGTGTGAACTGGAGCTAATGTCGTTCAGTAATGGGCTCTTTGCTCCTCAGCTTCCTCGTTTGGGAAAAGCGGCTCAATCGTTTCCGATCTATTGAAAAAGTCTCTTTCCACTGGGTGTTAGCAGGGCTTGTCCAAGGTAACAATTAATGATGAACATCGATCCGAAGCCCCGACAATAAGCTGGAGAAAAGTTTTAAGATGTTCGCCTCGTTATAAGTTCACAGATACGAAGGTGAGTTTTACTTTCTTTAAACTTTGTGGCTAACATTAGCTTTAGCTTATGCTAGACATTTTTTTATAAAAATGTGCTATTTAAGTATCTAAACATTTTTCATCCATTCTAACGGACAATGTTTTTACCTTGTGTTCAAGTATATTAGGTGGTTTATTGTCGTTAGTGTCAGAGACCAAGTAACGGGGATTTTACGGTTCAGGCTTTTTGCTTCTGCAGCCTGAGGAACAACAAGCCCATAACTTAACAGTAGAGCAGCTCTGGTGTCAGAGTTCTAGTTCAGCTGACTGTTCAGGTTCAGTTGTTGCTTTTAGAAAAATATGGCCGTGTTCCTTAAGGTCTCCGTGTTATTTTGCTTTATTAGTTTAGCATGTTTCTTGTGAAGCAGGACGGTGTTTCCAGCAGTGTGTCCAGGCGGGTCAGTTGCTCGGCTGTCTGGTTCTGGTCTGCTCTCTGGTTCCCATAAACTCTTTCAGGCTGAATACAGAAGTGATTCCATGGAAATAACACAGGAGGCTCCTTTATCTTCTGCTTTAGGCTGAAGAAGTTGATCCGGAGTGACGTGAAGGCTGTAAACTTTGCTGTGCTGCGTTAGCTTTAACTGGTAGCGACGAATATTTACAAACCACCATCTTCTTAATTCAGGACAGCTTGGAAATCCATGAAAACATAAAAGCCCATTATATTAGGAAGACAATAATGTTCATAGTATTGTTTTATTTGTGTCTGAAATAAGACTTTGTCTTTTCTAGCTGTCATGGTAACTCAAAGGGTAAAAAAGAGAGGCGCATTTGCGCATGCGGTTGTGACGTCAGCGCAGCAGGTGCAAAGAGCCCATTGTGAGGATTTGGTTTCTCTGTGTGTTAATTTAGGTTTCTGTGTTTTTTGAGTGTTGTCCCGTCTACCTGTGACTGCTCTCAGCTGTGTCTCGTGTTCCCTGATTACTCTCTGTGTATTTAAATTCAGCTGTGTCTCTTGTTTCCTGTCGGTCCTCCTCTGTCCAGTCGTTATTTGTGTTTCCTGTCAGTTGATACCAGTGTGTGAGTCTTTGCCGCTGCTCACCTTTGGTGCCTGGATTATTTGTGTTTATTACCATTAAATCATCATTTACTCTTCATACCTGGGTCCACTGCGTCTACCTCACCACCACACATCATGACACTAAAAGATAGATCGTACATCATACATCTGAAAATGGATTGGGTAAAAATAGCTTCTGTGTTTTCATTAAACTCAGTAGATCAGATTCGGAGAAATGTAAGTGAAGATATCTGCTACATTTGGTGTTAAGGATGGGTATTGTTTGTTCTGTCACTAAACTGTGAATGTTTGATATTTTGAGGCATGAACAGACAGGGGCGCCGCCAGGAATCTTGGGCCCCATGACACAAAATCAGATTGGGCCCCCCCTGTGCAATTACTGTTACAGTTTCTTGAGTCTATCTGACACATCAAAAGCGTCACAGTTTTAAAGTCTTGCAACTGTCTTACTTCCTTTGGTCCAATACTGATAACTAGCACAATATTTACTGCTCATGAATTTTACATGTAAGTCGGAAACAGTATGCAAGTAGGTTGCTTAATTTTTTTATTATTGGTTTTATCTCATTGAAATGTCTCTCCTCACCAGCAACAGTCACACAATGTGCAAAATATACATAAACAATCCAGACTTTTCAAAAAATGCTGTGTTGTTGCAGTTGCATTTTATTCAAGCTGCAGTTTACAACTTTAATAGAAAATATGTTTTCTCCATATTAGTTAAAGCTGTCACCATGTCATGACAGTTTATGAGACAGATAATCTGTGAAAACAATCAATCTCCTCCACCTGCTCCATGCGCTGCTATTGCTAGCTAAAGTAATGCAACGTTCTGACCAAAAATCTAACCCAATCAGAACCAGGAGGAGGGTCTTAGTGCTGTCAATCAACCTCATTCACTCACTGCTAAATGTGCTAATGGTGGAGAAACAACTTATTGTTACAGGAAACCTGTTTATCTGCCGTCATTGGTAGCTAGACTGAGCATTCACAACAAGCTGCGCTAGCTGCAGCATAGGGATGAGCAGCCACATGAGATTGTGATTGACAGCACTAAAACCCGCCTCCTGCTTCTGATTGGTTGTTTCTAGGTAGCACTGGGAGAAGGCAGAGGAAATAATTTTTTCACAAATTATCTCTCATGCCATAGTTTGACAACATAATGACAGTTTGAAAAAATATGTAAAAAATATATATATTTTTTTATAAAAGTTACATACTTCAGCTTTAATTTCACTCAGGAGAGGAGAGAGGACAGTCAGGAGGGACGTGGCAACATAGATCTGTAATTTAGATGCAAGTTTAGGTAAAACTGTGTGGACTGGCTGCAGTCCAGACAGGAGGCTGTTTTTTATGATCATTTTATAAAGATTGTTTGAATTTCTGTCAGCAACAAATATATTGTTTTTGTTGTGTAATTGTGAAAAGAGCAAAGACAGAGAAATCCCTATAGACTGGAATGATGCTAACTAGCTTGTCATTGGATACAATGTTGCTCACCTTTTTCACTGGGACAGGGGTTAAAGGTTATGCTGGTATCGGGGTTAGAGCTGCTGCTGACCGACTCACCTGTTGTCAAGTGTGGTAAACGGTACAGGGACAAGATAAATATATGAATATCTTGGTATTTCTTTTCCTTAATTCATTAAATGGTATGGAGGCCAACAGTAGTCTGTAGCTAAGCTAACTATGCTAAATGGTTGATAATCTCACAGTCTTCTCCTCTCTTGGAGAAAAACTGTTACAAATGGACACTCTTGTATTTTTCTCTTATCTCTCTGTTTTTTAAACTTGACTTTATTAATTTTCTAGGCAGCATAGAAACTGCCACAGTGTCTTCTACTGACTGCTGCTAAAAAACATCAAGCGCTCCAAGCAGGAACGAACCATTTAGCAGATACGGGGGGAGTTCAATGCAAATATGAATGTGTGCTTTTTGTTCTGGGAGGGGCAACGTTTAATTTTTACTGCTAAAAACAATTTTAAAAAACCACAATAACAGTAATTGACAGGACCCCGAGTTTTTTTTCTATTTCTGTAAAATAGGCCCTGTGGTCAAGGGCCCTTTGAATGGTCATCACTTTTCCCCCTGTACTGTGAACACATTATACTTTATTAAACAGCATTACATCAAGTTTCACTATAAGGATTGTTATTTTTTTATTCTTTGCCATTTTAACAAAATAGTAAAAGATTTGTAAGGAACCTAAAAAGGCACTTTATTAGCCTAAAGTATACACTGAGGTGTCATTTAAAACTTACTGACATTTCAGTATATTTAATATTTACTTCTAAAGTAAGACTTAATTGAATTAAAAAAAAATTCTATTTTGATATATTTTAAAATATACACAATGTATTTAAACGCATATTATTTCATTGGTACACTTGAGCAAATAAATGTTTTGTTCACTTAAAATACTTTTATTTAATATATTTCTTAAAAGTGTATTTTGGTACAATTATATTTAAGTGTGTTTAAAGGTATAATGTCAAAATTGGTAAAAGCACGCCGTTAGTATACTTTGTATATATTTATATGTAGTACACTTAATACTTAGTATACTTAAAATGTACTTAGATAAATGTAAGTATGTTTGAACTATACTAAAGTGTTTTTTTGTTTATTTTCATCTGGGTGGGAGCAGACCAGTGACTTCTGAGACGTCCTGGTGGACACAGACAAAAGACAAATTATCTAACGGTGTAATAGAAAATTAAATCGTGGCTCCTTCACATTTTGGAAAGATATACATTTTGAACAAATAGGGGCATTGACTTGCAGCATCTTTACAACATAGTTAAACATCGACATTTTGAAACAGAAGACTGGAGAAAAACAGTCGGTGCTGATCCTGACTGACCTCTAAAACCCTCTGGTCATCAGCTTTCTCTTGTTAATAAAACTACACAGTATGAAAGTTAGCTAAGCTAACAAAATTATAACCAGAGTGGTTTCTTTGGCCCAGTTATGTACCTGGGAAATATTTCTTGGCTGTTTAGAAGCTAAATTCTAGCCGCAAAGCCAAGAAATTCTGCTCATAAAATGACATTATTTTCTCTCATTCTTACCTGTGAAATGAAATGCTAATGGGTCAAGTTTATCCAGTTTTTACTGGAAAACGATTGAAACAACAAGAACATGAAGTATGGAGCTCCCATCGCTCTACTGCCACATTCAAAATGGCAGCGACGTAACGTTGGGCTCAGCGTCCAGTGAGAATAAAGATGACTGGTCCAGAGGTTGGTTCCTGTCTCCTTCCTATCAGCAGCTGGCCAGTAGGGGGCGCTACACAACCTGACTTCATGCTGCCTGATGGATCTACTGATCGTCTATTGATCAGCATCGTTCTGCTCACGTCTGTCTCACAGATATGAATACGTCGACGCCTGCTACTGGTTCCCACTGGTTGGGAACCAGTAGGGAACCAGATGGGAACCAATAGAGAACCATCATATTGGTCTCCAAGGCAACACGCTGTTTTGTAACAATCCTGCTAATTAAGGTGAAAATCTGGATAGGAACTGAATAATTTTTTGAAGCTTTCAGGTGTTGTGAAGAAGGTTCTGGAAACGAATTTGCCCTCTGCCAGACCAGAACCTCCGACCCAAAGCTTTGCTGACTGATCCCAGGTCTGCTGTCTGTCTTCCAGGTTTTGTGCCACCTGCATAAAAAGATGAAGAACATGTCCAAGAGGTCCAAGCTGTCCAAACGAAAGGTGAACTACTCTTCCTATACCTCCTCCTTCTCTTCCTCCTCAGGTCAGTGATTCCTCCCAGTGAGAAGAAACGTTGATGGAAGGAATCAGTTCATCAGAGTTCAGAGTTCTTCTGGGTTTGTCATCTGGGCTAGTGATGAAGAGGAGGCTGATGATGATGAGCTTCTACCGTTAAGACATTTGATCTCAACACCTCTGCAGGGTTTTGGGTCCAAGCCGGTCCGGTTTAGACACAGTGCTACCAGCAGTACCATATCCAGTCAGGTCTCGGTCCAGGTACTGGTTGTGTTCCCGGCCCGGCTGGCAGGCGGCAGAGAGCAGGCGTCCTGCAGCAGCAGTACCGGGTCGTTTACAGGTTCTGCTGCGCGGTGCTGCGGAGGAACAAAGGCTGCTGGGTAAATATTTAGACAGTGTCTAAGAATAGAGGAGGTTCCTCTGAAGTCTTGGCACAGATTCGCCCAGAGCGGCGGGCCGGGCTGGGTTCGGTCCGGTTTCTGGAACAACCTGGTTCTGCTTTATGGATCTGTTCAGACTGATAAGAGGCGTTATTAAATCTGCTGTGTCACCAGAACAAAAACATGAAGTCATAAAGCAGATTTATTAAGGAATCCCTTAAGGAGAAATGATGAGCTGCAGGAAACGGCTCTGACCCAGAGATCTGGTGACCCAAACCATCACTACACCGGACCAGCAGGCCAGAACAGAACCTTTCACCTGGACCATCCGGTCTGCAGGTAGTTGAACTTTCCCACTCAGAAAAAATTTCCTGTCAGAAAGATAAACTGGATTAATCAGGTTTCGGCTGCTGAGTTCAGAGAACCGGAACCAACGAAACAATCAGTAGATTGGTCCTGTTCACCAACAGCGTCTGAGAAATGCAGAGAGAGAAGGGAAAAGTAGAACGGATGGTTGGATGATGGATGGTTGGATGATGGGCCGTTGGATGATGGACGGTTGGATAATGGACGGTTGGATAATGGGCGGTTAGATGATGAGCGGTTGGATGATGGGTGGTTGGATGATGGATGGTTGGATGATGGGCGGTTGGATGATGGGCGGTTGGATGACGGGCGGTTGGATGACGGGCGGTTGGATGATGGACGGTTGGATGATGGACGGTTGGATAATGGATGGTTGGATGATGGGCGGTTGGATGATGGGCGGTTGGATGACGGGCGGTTGGATGATGGGTGGTTGGATGATGGATGGTTGGATGATGGGCGGTTGGATGATGGGTGGTTGGATGTTGGATGATGGGCGGTTGGATGATGGGCAGTTGGATGGTTGGATGGTTGGATGGTTGGATGATGGATGGTTGGATGATGGGCGGTTGGATGATGGGCGGTTGGATGGTTGGATGATGGGTGGTTGGATGATGGATGGTTGGATAATGGGCAGTTGGATAATGGGCGGTTGGATGGTTGGATGATGGGTGGTTGGATGATGGGGGGTTGGATGATGGATGGTTGGATAATGGGCGGTTGGATGACGGGCGGTTGGATGACGGGCGGTTGGATGATGGGTGGTTGGATAATGAATGGTTGGATGATGGATGGTTGGATGATGGATGGTTGGATGATGGATGGTTGGATAATGGGCGGTTGGATAATGGGCGGTTGGATGGTTGGATGATGGGCGGTTGGATGATGGGCGGTTGGATGATGGATGGTTGGATGATGGATGGTTGGATAATGGGCGGTTGGATGATGGGCGGTTGGATGACGGGCGGTTGGATGACGGACGGTTGGATGACGGACGGTTGGATGATGGGCGGTTGGATGATGGGCGGTTGGATGATGGGCGGTTGGATGATGGGCGGTTGGATGACGGGCGGTTGGATGATGGATGGTTGGATGATGGGCGGTTGGATGATGGGCGGTTGGATGGTTGGATGGTTGGATGATGGACGGTTGGATGGTTGGATGATGGATGGTTGGATGATGGGCGGTTGGATGATGGGCGGTTGGATGGTTGGATGATGGATGGTTGGATGATGGATGGTTGGATAATAGGCTGTTGGATAATGGGCGGTTGGATAATGGGCGGCTGGATGGTTGGATGATGGGTGGTCGGATAATGGGCGGTTGGATGATGGGCGGTTGGATGACGGGCGGTTGGATGACGGGCGGTTGGATGATGGGCGGTTGGATGATGAATGGTTGGATGATGGATGGTTGGATGATGGATGGTTGGATGATGGGCGGTTGGATAATGGGCGGTTGGATAATGGGCGGTTGGATGGTTGGATGATGGATGGTTGGATAATAGGCGGTTGGATAATGGGCGGTTGGATAATGGGCAGTTGGATGGTTGGATGATGGGCGGTTGGATGATGGATGGTTGGATAATGGGCGGTTGGATGATGGGCGGTTGGATGACGGGCGGTTGGATGACGGGCAGTTGGATGATGGATGGTTGGATGTTGGATGATGGGCGGTTGGATGATGGGCGGTTGGATGGTTGGATGATGGATGGTTGGATAATGGGCGGTTTGATAATGGGCGGTTGGATGGTTGGATGATGGATGGTTGGATGATGGGCGGTTGGATGGTTGGATGATGGATGGTTGGATAATGGGCGGTTGGATAATGGGCGGTTGGATGACGGGCGGTTGGATGACGGACGGTTGGATGACGGGCGGTTGGATGACGGGCGGTTGGATGGTTGGATGATGGGCGGTTGGATGATGGATGGTTGGATAATGGGCGGTTGGATGATGGATGGTTGGATGGTTGGATAATGGGCGGTTGGATGATGGGCGGTTGGATGGTTGGATGATGGATGGTTGGATGATGGGCGGTTGGATGGTTGGATGATGGATGGTTGGATGATGGGCGGTTGGATAATGGGCGGTTGGATAATGGGCAGTTGGATGGTTGGATGATGGATGGTTGGATGATGGATGGTTGGATAATGGGCGGTTGGATAATGGGCGGTTGGATAATGGGCGGTTGGATGGTTGGATGATGGATGGTTGGATGATGGGCGGTTGGATGATGGGCGGTTGGATGATGGGCGGTTGGATGACGGGCGGTTGGATGACGGGCGGTTGGATGATGGATGGTTGGATGATGGATGTTGGATGATGGGCGGTTGGATGATGGGCGGTTGGATGGTTGGATGATGGATGGTTGGATGATGGATGGTTGGATAATGGGCGGTTGGATAATGGGCGGTTGGATGGTTGGATGATGGATGGTTGGATGATGGGCAGTTGGATGATGGGCGGTTGGATGGTTGGATGATGGATGGTTGGATAATGGGCGGTTGGATAATGGGCGGTTGGATGACGGGCGGTTGGATGACGGGCGGTTGGATGACGGACGGTTGGATGACGGACGGTTGGATGACGGGTGGTTGGATGACGGGCGGTTGGATGATGAATGGTTGGATGATGGATGGTTGGATGATGGGCGGTTGGATGGTTGGATGATGGATGGTTGGATGATGGATGGTTGGATAATAGGCGGTTGGATAATGGACGGTTGGATAATGGGCGGTTGGATGGTTGGATGATGGGCGGTTGGATGATGGGCGGTTGGATGATGGATGGTTGGATAATGGATGGTTGGATAATGGGCGGTTGGATGATGGGCGGTTGGATGACGGGCGGTTGGATGACGGACGGTTGGATGACGGACGGTTGGATGATGGACGGTTGGATGACGGGCGGTTGGATGATGGATGGTTGGATGATGGATGTTGGATGATGGGCGGTTGGATGATGGGCGGTTGGATGGTTGGATGATGGATGGTTGGATGATGGATGGTTGGATAATGGGCGGTTGGATGGTTGGATGATGGATGGTTGGATGATGGGCAGTTGGATGATGGGCGGTTGGATGGTTGGATGATGGATGGTTGGATAATGGGCGGTTGGATAATGGGCGGTTGGATGACGGGCGGTTGGATGACGGACGGTTGGATGACGGGTGGTTGGATGACGGGCGTTTGGATGATGAATGGTTGGATGATGGATGGTTGGATGATGGGCGGTTGGATGATGGGCGGTTGGATGGTTGGATGATGGATGGTTGGATAATGGGCGGTTGGATAATGGGCGGTTGGATAATGGGCGGTTGGATGGTTGGATGATGGATGGTTGGATAATGGGCGGTTGGATAATGGGCGGTTGGATAATGGGCGGTTGGATGGTTGGATGATGGATGGTTGGATGATGGATGGTTGGATGATGGGCGGTTGGATGGTTGGATGATGGATGGTTGGATGATGGATGGTTGGATGATGGATGGTTGGATGATGGGCGGTTGGATGGTTGGATGATGGATGGTTGGATGATGGATGGTTGGATGATGGGCGGTTGGATGGTTGGATGATGGATGGTTGGATGATGGATGGTTGGATGATGGATGGTTGGATGATGGGCGGTTGGATGGTTGGATGATGGATGGTTGGATGATGGATGGTTGGATGATGGGCGGTTGGATGATGGGCGGTTGGATGGTTGGATGATGGATGGTTGGATGATGGATGGTTGGATGATGGGCGGTTGGATGGTTGGATGATGGATGGTTGGATGATGGATGGTTGGATGATGGGCGGTTGGATGGTTGGATGATGGATGGTTGGATGATGGATGGTTGGATGATGGATGGTTGGATGATGGGCGGTTGGATGGTTGGATGATGGATGGTTGGATGATGGATGGTTGGATGATGGGCGGTTGGATGACCTTCATATCTTCTGCTTCTTTTTCTCTCCTGTAAATGGAAACTGCAGTTTAAAAGCTTTTCCCTGTTTGGTTGATTTAATCCTTGTGCTGACATTCATCAGGTTTATGAACTGCTTGGTGCGTCAGGCTGTTCTGAATGCTCCACCATTGGGTTGGACCCGTCTTCGGCTACATTGGTGTTTATTGGGTTGGACCCGTCTTCGGCTACATTGGTGTTTATTGGGTTGGACCCGTCTTCGGCTACATTATTCTGTAAGGATCAGCTTCCTGTTGCAGATGTTTAATAATTGGCTCTTCACAACCTCACAGGAACATTTGTGTGGAAACCTGTTTGACAGAAGACAGGATGTTTCTAGACAGCTTGTGAAAGACGAGCAGGAACATTAGCGGTTTGGGTCTGGAGGGAGCTGAGGATATATTTAGAAACAGGAGTGGGGTTTATGATGAAGAGCATATTTTATGGAGGACATATGGATGGATGAAAGAGAACCTGGCAACATATGTTCAACACCATAGAAAGCTGAGAAGCTGCTGGTAGAGACGTTAATGCAGCACAGCGATCTGGACCCGGTCAGATTCAGACCAAAGAGGAGGGAGATTTTCTCCTGACCCGCCGCTAGACAGGAAGGGTTAGGAAAGACTGATAGCTAATCTCTAGCTAGCTGGCTGCTGTGAAAGAAGCTACTTCATTTGTCTTTATTCATAAACTACAGTTGAGCTAAAACAGACGCATACGTTCAGTAAACTAGAGGAATCAAACATGGGCAGAAATCCCAGAAGGGTCCAGAGGTTTGCGCCACCACAATCTTGGAAAAGTCTAGAATTTTCCCCACAAAAACATAATTGAAGAAATGCATTTAAACAATATCAACATGAAAAGGCAAAAGATACAAAGAGCAAAATAAATCTGCTATTTCTCTAAGAAAAAAATAAGAATAAATTTTTAGGTTAGAACAATGGTTGAGTCCAAAGTGTAGGAGGAGCAACAGCAGGAACGGTACCGGCTCCGTTAGAGCCACTGAAGAGAGGAGCTAGCTGCTAACTGTTAGCTGCTAGCTGTTAGCGGCTAGCTGTGGCTCTGCAGCACAAATAAAAAGTAAATACTTAAAACAAAAGACATGTAAACATTTTATTTGCTTTCACTGCTCAATAAGAAGAAACACATTAACAATAATCAGACTGCAGTTTAATTTATTACTTTGGCTGAATTATGATAAACTGCCTTATTAGCAAAACTGCTACACTGCTTTCATAGACTTCAGCTTTTTTTGTCAAACATCTCATTTATATTTAGCTCTTTAACTTTTAGTTAATTAGAGTTTGAAACGGGAGGGAGGAGCTGAGGAAGTGGACCAGCTCAGAGTGGGGGCCCAGAACAGATAGAAAAAACTAAAAGTTATAACTTTATTTCTCACTCTCTTCAACGTAGAGCCTTTAAAACCACAAAATAAAATCTGAATATTTTTCTATATAAAGCACAGTGATTTAAGTGTTAGTTTAACTTATATTCCCCAGATATTTATTTCTATCTACTTTTTAGTTCTCATCCATCCAGGATATGGCAAAACTAAAAAAGGGTTAAAAATAAAGCAACTTAACAAGTTATAATTTCAATATCCCATAACTTGTATTGGGAGAGATTTCAATTAATCAATGTTTATGATGAATATTACTCATTAAAGCTTTTTTATTTAGAGCCTTAAATGTTTGTAAAGGTGAAGCAGAGATTAGATCAGACAGAACAAAACTTGAATAAAAGCAACATTTGAATTTTAGTTTTACTTCTCAATAATTTGCTTACGGAGAATAAAACATGTTTGTGCATTATCAGTCATTTTTGTTCCTGCAGCTTGAATGTGGTTTAAAAAGTTTTTAAACCACATTTTACTTTACATTTCTATGTAACTTTGCCAACCCCAAAAAATTGCTCTTAAGAAACTTTCCTGCTTATGTTTCCCCCAATAATGAGATGAGATTTATGGCCTTGGAATCAAACCTTTCTTTTAAAAGCTCAGCAGCTTCCTCCTCTGGCGTTTACCTTCGCTGATGGGCTAGTGGTCTTTAGCTCCATCATGTCATAAACTCAGAAAAAGTCTCAAATAAATTCAGTCTGACATCATCTGATGTAGCAGCTCAGGAGGAGCGCGGTTATCTTCCAGATGAGGAAAAATTGCAAATATTTGACATGTTGATGAGATCATGAACACGCCATAGCCCAGCATGCAGTGATGGGAAGAGCGGTAGAAAAGTTTGTGTGTATAGAAACAGTGAAAGTGTAGAAGATGGAGGCAGGAGGAGCGTTAAAGAGCCGGCCTGTTGCAGCTCCAGTTATTTATAGAGCTGCTTTAAACCAACCAGCAGAGAAACAGCAGATAAGCTTCAGTTTGTTTCCAACTGAAGGCTGTTCTGGAAAACCATCCATAACAGGAACAGCAGCCGCGTCATCATCCAGCAACAGGAAAACCAGGATCACTGGAAAAACTCCGGACAAAACCAGAGGCAGGCTGGCTGTGGATTAGAAAAGGAGATCTGTGATCAGGTCACTGGCCCCTGGGGGCCCCGATAGAGCCCTTCAGAGCCTCATCAGGGCCCCATCAGGGCCTCATCAGGGCCTCATTGGACAAGTCCTATTCTCTGTGGTTTTTGTTTGATCCATTCCACCCCCCAGTCACTCAGACACTCTGGTTCTGGTTCTGGTTCTGCTGAAATGTTCTTCCTGTAAAACGAGTTTCTTGTTTCCACTGTCGCCAGCTGGTTGCTATGGGAGAGTCAATCACTGTGTTTCCATTGACCATCAAATTTATCAGTCGAATTCCAAAAATGAATTTGTTTAGTGAAAACGTGGCAATTTTGAATCATCTCGATTTTTGATGAAAAGATCTGATGAGGCCAATTTTCAGCCGTATGAAAATTGCTGCTTTTCACAGAATTTCAACAGAGACCCTTTTCTGCAGCAGCTTATTGCTGACCTGGGCAGTACCAGCTGCCTCCACCAGAGGTCTCACAGCGTCACAGTTCCTCGCTCATTGAGGAACATTTCATTGGAAATGTTGAATCCATAATTCTGCAGTGAAATAATCTAAGGTTTCCCAGAATCTTTGCATGTCAAGCATGAAGCCTCAAGACACTGGATGGGATTCAGTTTGGTGATATGAACCAGATATTTAAGCATAAACTACAGTTCAAAGTAATTTAACAGGTGAACTGGAAGGAGTCCGAGAATCTGGTTTCCCAGCAGAATCCGGTTCTGGAACTGGACCTTCCCTCCACCCCTCACTGGTTTGAATGTTTCTGTCTGGTGGTGTTAAACTGGTTTGTGTTCCCTGTGGTTCCTCTCCAGACGGTCCAGACCATCCTCCTGGTCGTCACGGGCTTCACCATCTGCTGGATGCCGCACCACATCATCGTCATGTGGGTGGAGTTCGGCACCTACCCGCTGAACGACGCCACCTTTGCGCTCCGCATCGTGTCCCACTGCCTGTCCTACGGGAACTCCTGCATCAACCCCATCCTCTACGCCTTCCTGTCCGAGAACTTCCGCAAAGCCTGCCGCCAGGTGTTCTCCCGCCACCTGCTCTACGCGCCGCCGGCCGACGGGAGAGTGGTTCAATTCCGCATGGACAACTTCTCCACCACACACTCCAGCACCAACATCTGAAGGAGAAACTGGAGGTCCTGCCGGTCACATGACCAGGGAGGCTGCAGGTGATTGGCTGCTTTGGTCGAGAACCGGACTCAGCAGGATCCCAGCGTTCAGGAGCCATGAGCAGAAAGAACTGATTGATTTTGTGCTTTCATTATCTTGGAGATAATTTTTCACAAACTGAACAATTATTTTATTTGAATGTGTAAAGTTTCTCAGCTTCCTCCTGGACTCCAACTGAGCCAAGCCCAGTCAGCGGTTTTGGTTCTAATTATTAGCACATTAAAATAAATACATCACATGAATGCTGCCATGTTAGCACAGAGACTTAAATAAAGTTTCTGAAGAAGAATGGATTTTCAGTCTGTCTGCAAGATATTTGATGGTTCAGATCCAAATCTCAAACCCAGACCAAGAGGCCAGAAACATCTGGATCCTGATGCAGATGTTTTGTGGAGACCTGGTGGCTCCAGGTTTCTATCCCATAATGTTCCACTTTCTGTCTCTTGTCATTCTACCAGTTCAGGGAAGCCAATTCCAGAGTTCAGAGTTCATCCAGCGGTTTCTGCCTTCAGGCCTCTGGGGTGGATCCAGATGTTTCACAGCTGCAGAAGTTTATCTCTCTGGTCCTGACATGTAAAACTTACCTGCAGGCTCTGCTGGTTGGTTCCAGACCCCGGAGTCTGCTCGGCTCGCTGCAGGTCCCAAACCATCGAAACTGCTGGGAAATCTGGTCCAAGCCACGCTGGTCTCATCACAGGACATCGGTCCAACGCCCCTTTTCCACCGGTTCAGCTTGGTTCGACTCGGCCCGGCTCGGCTCGCTTCCAGAGCTTTTCCACCGGCTTTTTAGGGCCCTGCTGGTTTGGTGGGTGACGCAAGCTTCACTCCAGTTCACTGATTGGCTGAGGGCGTGGTCAGACGGTCAGACAGTCAGACGGAGCAGCAAAGAGAAGAAAAACGAGGCGCAACGTTTCAACTCGCTGCAACACGGAAGTGATGAAGATACAAACACCGACCCAGATGCAGCTAACGCCGCCGCCGCTGCTCTCCAGCCAGGTGAGCAGTTTGTAGATATATCTGTCTGCTTTTTAATATATTTAAAGTTGCCTACATACAGTCATGGAAGACATTTGAAACACAAAGTATTTTTATTGCTCAAACACATTTTCTGAAGATACTCAGTTTCACATTCCTCACTTCTAAATAATGTCAATATTGTTCAGCATTTTGCCTTCATTTGGTTTTATTGTTTTATCTTGAATCTATGAGCTTCGATTGTTTCTCATTTTGCTGTTATTGCATCGGAGTTTCCCCCATTGTGATAATAAAACATGTTATATGATATTCAGTTATTAAATGGTTATGAATTATTAATTGTAGAGGACATAAAACCAATAAACCTAAAGAAAACGATAGCAGTATTTTATACCTATGCTGTATGTCTGCATAGGTAAAAAACTTACAACTAATTACGTTTTGTCTTTAATTAATGCAACTATTGCAGTTATTTATAATTGTTCAGGTCTGGATGGTAAAAAAAAGTATTTGCATATATATAAAGTAACATGTCTGTTTTAAATAATTCCTTCTGTGTTTGTAACTCCCACATTAGTAACTCTGTTATTTATCTACATTTATGTGCTGCAAGCTCTAACATCTGATTACTTTTCCCAGAGAACAGAAGAGGAGGAACATGGCTGACATGATGGAGAACGATGAGGAGAACCGTCAGAACAACAACTGGATCTCCTTCAGGAGGAAGCAGCTACCAGCAGAGATGGCAGAGCTCCACGAAGAGCCGAGGCAAAGAAAAGAAGAAAATAAATGCTGTTTTCTCTCAGTGAACAAAGTCTCTTTTTTATAATCTCTCCTCACATTATTGTACAAACTGTAGTTTGTTTGGCATCAAGGTCCTAATATGATCCTCCCAAAACGAGAGGAGCTTTAGACAGAGTGAAAATAACATTATGTTGTAGAAATATGTCATTGACACATTATTAATACATTATTCAGCAAACCAAACATTTTCACATTATTATCAGGGCTGCTATTAACAAAAACCCAAAATACAAGTCATGTTCATTTCTACTTTCTACATCATCTTTCTATCCACTCTGTTTATCTGTCTGCCTGGAGAATCTTCAACGTAAGAAAGAGAGAAAATGTGTCCAAAACCTGGAACCTTAATTAGTGATAAATAAGACTAAGAGTTTAAACTTTTAATTCTTAGAGACTAAAAAGTGGAAACATGAAGGTTTGATTAAAACTAGAACCAGTCAGATTAGAAGGAAAACAGTTTTATTTGTTCTCAGTGTAACTTGGACGTCAGATGAATCATAATTAAACATATTGAAGTGAAAAACAACAGATTGTTAATGCACTTCAACTCTAAGAACATCAGACACATTTGAAATTAGAAATGTTTCATCAGCACATGGAGCTCATGTGGTTCCTGCTCCAGAAGCTGAAGGTCTCTGGACATCCTGGAGGTAAAAACCGACCGGCGGTCAGGAAGACGGACACTGATGAGATCCTCCAACTCAGAGGCTGCAGGAAGAACCGCGATGGTCTGCAGTTCACCAACATCTGAAAACACATTGGGAATGAATTCTGACACTATTACGTTATTTGCAACACCCTGGCTAACATTAGCTCATGTATATTCGGCACTATTACAAGTTTTATAGAAGTTTAATACAAAAATCATGGTTAGCTCACCTGCACCGTCTGAACCACCTGCTTTCCTCCCTGCAAGGTGGAGATCAGCTGTCCTCCTCTTCCTCTTCCTCCTCCTCTTCCTCTTCCTCTTCCTCCTCCCCTCCTCCTCATCCGTTTCCTCCTCCTCCTCTTCCTCGCTACATCACAGTTTTTCTCCCACCGCGCATTTTCTTGAAGTCTCAGAAAAATCACAATCAGCTATAAAACAATAGCTCAGCTCTCTCTTCTTCTTTTGTCTCAAAAAAACAACAACTGGCGTTAGGAAACACAGCACATGGCACCTGGAGGCAGAGCGCTATACCCCCCACCGCCAGGGGGCGGAACTCTGCTACAGAGCCGAGACGGCCGGTGGAAAAGCGGTAAAGCCGAAGTAAAGCCGAGCCGAACCGAGCCGAGCCGAGCTGCTGAAGTAGAGCCGGTGGAAAACGGGCACAAATGTCTAGTCCAAGTATTCCACAGTGCTGCTCTGCTGCTCCTGATAATAATAATAATAATAACAATAATAATAATAATAATACATTTTATTTGTAGGCACCTTTCTTGACACTCAAGGTCACCGTACATAATTTGACATTAAAACAAACACAATACCCTAAAACCCTGGGAACTGCTTTGAAAGTTATAAATATTTTATAGTTGATGCAATATGAGATGGGAAGAGATGGTGATGATGACGATGATGATGATGTTGCCATGCTTAATGGCTGGATGATGTCATTGATTACATCACTGGGTTCTACCAATTAGAGGGTTTTTTGCGTATTTTGTTTATTTTCTTTAACTTTTGGAGTTTTTTGTCCTTTATGACCTGATTTGTTTTGCAGACTATTTAATGAAGTAAAGGAGTTTGTAAATTCGATTAATAATCTTTTTCTTGTTTAGATTTTGTTTGGTTTGATTGTGGTCTAGTCCAATCAAGTGCAGGTGTGTTGCCAAGTGACTATCAGAACAGTGAGTCCAGTCGGAGCCAAACGTTGTAATAAACGTCTTCAGAAGAATCTGAAAGCGCTGGCTGACCCTTTGACCTCACTACTTCACAAGTGGTGGCAGTGGTGGATCCAGGCCGATAGGTGACAGCAATGCAATAATTCACTCGCACAGAAAACGTGTCGACTTCCTGCGACCTCCCAGTATCAAACTGGTTCCAGTAGCAGAGTCGCATCCAGCTGTGGTTCCGGTCCGAAAGAAATAATTATGCAGCATCAAACAATCAGAGAGCGAATGGGACCAAACGCAGCGAGATCAAAGCAAGGACAACATGAGAAACAGAAGGAGGACTTGCACCTGTGTAGCAGTGTGATGTTATTACACTAGATTGTAAAGTGGGAAGCTAATCCGGTAGGAAATTATATAAGCACCCACAGCTTTTATTTTGAAAAGTCGACAGATCCATTTCAAAACAGCGGGTAACTTCCTGTTTCAAAATTATTATTTTTATTAAAATTTAATGTGTTACGAAGGAAAATGCAAATGATCATCTTTACTGTTGAACATATTGAGTTCATGGATTGTTGTTTCGGTGTCAGTTCAGCATTTTAAAAGACAAGTTAACGGATCAAACCATTATAGTCTGTTAAGGGTTTTCCCGCCTCTCCGTCGCTCTTTCTGTCCGGATTCTGTGGGAGAAGGTATGAAGTTTTGCTTTCTGGGTTCAATAAGTGTTTTTGAGCTTAATAAGGGACAAATTGATTATTGTTCTTGTAAGATAATGTGCTTTGGAGCACTTAAACTGTTAAACAGCGATAGAACTGTGTTAACAGCTAGTTATGCTACATGAAACATTGCTAATGGAAATGCTACATTCATGTGCTAGAAATAGTGATGTTCATGATTAAACAGGCGCTGCGGAGCACTGTGGCAAGAAAAGCCTGTTTTAATCACTATTTTCTGCTGTTTGAATGCAGGAGCATTAAAAGTGCCTTCAGAGCCGCTGTTGTCTGGCTATTATTTCACACAAGACACAACACAGAATCAACTACGCTACACCTGCATGGACTGGGAACAAACTGGGAATGGACTGGGAATCTGCAACAGAAGGAGCCAGATTAAAGATACCAGGAAGTTTAAGTTTGCAGACGGAGGACTGAACCACCATCATCATCACCATCATCATCACCTTCGCCATCAAGAACTCACCCCGTCAAAACTCCATTTTGGATCCTGGACAACTTCCAGGACTTCCACAAGGAGACCAAACCCCAGAAACCATTGTTTTACCCCCCCGGCGGAAGATAATCTTCATTTCAAGTAAGATGAGTCTAATTCTTCCTGAAGCTCCACTTTCCGACTACCTCAAACTCACCATCTCTATCTCATTGCTCTTCAGAGTACAGACAACCCCAGTTGCTGCTCTAAAGAACAAGATCCACACAATCTCACTTTTCATCATTGTTCAAATAAACTTTATTCACCTGATTATCTGTTCTCTATGTGGGTAAAGAAACTAGAACCCTTCATAACACCTTCCAGATTAAGAGTCTTGTTTTTGGTCAACAGAAGCAGTTTGGAAGATTAATATTTGTTATCAGTGCTACTAAGTCATAGCTTACTGAGGCATGGCGTTTCATATTTTAACAGTTGGATTATATTCTGAACCATAAATAGTTTCTACATGTTTCCTTAATATGCAGGCTTGTAAAAAGTATTCATACCCCTTGAATTTTTCCAGATTTTATCACAAACAGCCACAAACATAAATTTCACTGGAATTTAATGTGAAAAACCAACACAAGGTGGTAGATGATCTGAATAAAGGGTTACACGATTCAAAACATTTTTTTAAAGTAAAAAACTCCAAGGTGTGGTGTGCACAAGTATTCAGCTCCATGAGTCAATGTGGTACCACCTGTTGCTGTAATTGCAGCTGCTAGTCTTTAGGGTTTGTCTCTCTCATCATCTAGTGACTCTTTGCCAAACAGCTGAAGCTCAGATTAGATGTCTGACCTCAGAGAAATGGGGGCTGAACACTGTTTTAAAGTTTATTTGCAAAAATATTTTGAATTGTGTAATTTTCTTTGGGCTTGCCAATAATAAACCACTTTGTGTTTCACATAAAAGTCCAATGAAATATTTTTATGTCTATGAAAAGTTCCCTGGGGTGTGAATACTTTTGCTACTGTGTAAAGAGGTTTATTTAAGGATGTTTTAGTCAGAAATCGACAATAACTTAGAATATTGCTCATCATTTTTAGCCATAACTCTCCTGGTGAAACCCGACCTTCACACATTAGCAGGTTCCACAGCTGATTAATGCTGTGCCCTCTTGTGGCCAGACAAGGTATTGCAATAACTCTTCTCTGAACATTGAGCTTCTAAACCATCTTTACTTTTCATGACTTTTTTAATTTGGTGCAGAGAAATAATCAAACTGGCCATCACATAAATCTATGATTTATTAATAAAATGTGAACAGACATGATGAGCAAACAGATTTTCACGCTGAACAATAAAGATAAATGAAAAACTTCTCCAAAAGTAACCAGTATAAGTTAGTGAAGATTTTAGTCTTATCCCAGTTGATCACTGCTGGTGTATTTTATGTATTTCAGATTTAAAGTTTGAATGTAAAATGTTCTAAATTTAGTCTGCATCACTTCCTGTTTCCTCCATCACTGTTCACCTGAGATTTCTCTGGCTACTTCCTACTTCATGTCAGATGCTGACTACACTCATATTCTCCAACAAACCGTCTCTTCAACATCCAGAGAACAAGTGTCCGTTAGCAAACTGGCTCCCAGTGCTCCAGACCAGTGGCCCCAACCAACACCTGATTTAGTCAACGCTCTGTTTTTCTGTAACTTCCTGTTTCCTGTTTTGCTGCAGAAACTAACATTTTTTTTACTCTGGGAAAAAAAGCAGAATTTGAAAAACCTCCAGAACCCAAGAGGCCAAAGACCCTCTGGTTCTGGTTCTGGTTCTATTTCTAGTTCTGGTTCTGATTCTGATTCCGTCTGAACACTGACACCAGGTCTGTGACACTGCTGGAGGGGCGGGGTTTCTCCTCTTCCTCACACCTCTTCGTCCTCTTCATCACCTGGTTACTGCTGAAACTTTTGGATCGAAGGCTCGGGTACTTCCTATCTTCATCCACCAGCAGCTCCTCTTCATCAGCATCTGGTTCAGGAGCCGGAGGCCTGGCTTCATCAGCGCCCTTCATCGTGGGGGGGGGTGGGCTGTGGAGCGCCCCCTGTTGGGCATCTGGAGACAATAAATACTGCATCGCCTTGTCCAGGGGCCCAGAGGACACGGCCTGCAGCCGGCTCCTCTGGGCCAGACCATCGGCGTCCGCCGGGTTGCCGTGACGAAGAGGAGAGGCGGGGCCACACGGTGAGATCAAGATGTCCACGTTGGACAGAGACTGTATCCTGTCCCTCGGACTGGAAACGAGATCGCCTGAAACCAGAAGGAGGCGTTCAGACCGGGTTCCTCATTGATACAGAAACGCAGAACCAGCGCCACCTTCTGGCCAAAACACAAACTGTTTCAGAAATCGCATCTAGTCACAGATTTTAATAACTGTTTGAATTCAAGTCTAAATATAAAGGAGAGAAATTCAGTTTATGATGCCTGGTGGTCAAACATTAGCTGAGCAATGCTAGCTTCCTCCTGAATATGCATGTGGCGACAGTGGAGAGCAAATTAAATCATTTCCTGTTGTAAGACAAGAATCTGAGTCCTGGAACCCATAAGGAACTCTGCAGGTAGATTTAGCACTAAACGATAAAAACTGGGATCTGGAACCAAATTCAGTAAAAACCAGTCAAGTGCCGGGAGAAACAAGGGGGATCCGCAGGGGAACGGGGGCACCAGGGAGAACTGGGGGCAACCATGGGGAACGGGGAGGATAGGAGGGAACAGGGGAACTGCAGAGTAAAGGGGGAAACTGAGAGGAACAGGGGGAACCGGGGGGAACCGAGAGGAATGGGGGAACCAAGGGGTAAGGGTTAGTTAACTAAATTCAGTAAAAACCAGGGGGAACCGGGAGGAATTGGGAACACACCAAGCTGTGTATCCCATAGCAACAGTGACACCTGATGATTCCTTGTTGCTTGGACTTTTAGTTTCTCTGATTTTCTCTTTAAGAACCTTGTGTGTGTAGAGCAGTTGCCTTGTGATTGGAAGGTTGTTGGTTCAATTCCTGCTTTATCCTGTTACATGCTGATGTGCTGCTGAGCCCCAGGCTGTTCACCGATCTGTGTATCGAATGTGACTCTAGAGTAAAGAACTTTCAGTGGTCAAAATGATTTGAAAGCATTGTAGAAGTTCAGTCCATTCACCATTTTAGTTTTTATCATTTTATGTATCAACTCTTTGTTTTGTTTTGTTTAGATCTTTTTGTCCAGCTGTTCTGTGGAGGCCTAAATAAATCCATAAATGTGGCATCGTCATGTTTCCGTACCTGCTGGTTTTGCTCCCGTGGAATTCGCCGTTTCTCTCTCTGGACGGACTCTCCTCTCCTCGGCGTCCGTCTGGTCGTCGTGGTCCAGCTGGTACCGGTACAGGCTGCAGCCGTCGACACTGCCGACGCTGCTGCGCCGCATTGGGCCGGGCGGCTCGAACACCGACGAGCCCCCGGAGCGAGACCGGACCAGCTCGGCCCGGTCCACTCCGGCCAACTTCTCCAGGGCGTTCATCATCCGGCCGGAGAAATCCTCCAACTGGGCCAGGCGCAGGTCCACCGTCTGCAGCGACGCCTTCATGGAGCGCTGCCGCTCGTTCACCTCCTCCAGCCGCATTGCCATGTTCTCCACCCTGCAACGCCCAGAGACGGTCAGCAGCTGAGGGGTCAAAGGTCAACTATTAGCTCAGAGCTACTGCTGTACTGGAGGTCAGAGGTCACCTCTCAGCTGTGACTCTGATTCGCTCGTTGTTGGAGGACTGCTTCTCGTCTTCTTTCTCTCTAAAGTATTCCTCCACACATTGCTCCTCGAACTCGTACAGACTCTTTATCTCTTCTGCGTTCAGAACCAGCTCTGACGAAGCAAAACACAGAAATCTGATTTTTACAAACTGTTACTGTCATGCAGAGGATCAGATGTGATGAAGTTGTAGATTTAATGAAAAAGAAAAATCAAAGCTTAAAAATAATAACAGGGGAAGCAGGGAGCCAGAGAAGAACAAAAAACACTTTAACCAGGAAGCAAAAAGACAGCAGAGAGAACAAGGAAGTAATAATGGAATTAAACTGGATTAAACAGGAGGAACCAGCAAGGAGGAACTGAGAATGAGATGCCAAAGTACTGGAGGGTGAATGCTGAACAAAGTCCTGGGTTGAGCTAACGGGCTGACAAGCTAACTAGGAAATTACTCTACCAAAAATAAGGAGACATAAGAAAACTGGCGTAACTAAGAAAAGGACTAGAAACAAGTAATAAACATAACTAGAATCACTAAGGAGGAACTGAAGTAAAACTGGTTCAAGGCAGAACTAATAAAACTACAGAACACAAAGAAAACCTGAAACAAACTGAAAGATCCTGACAGTTTCTGGATCCAAAGAGGAAACGTTGAAACCAGAGACTCAGTTCACCTCCTGTTTCTAAAGCTGCTTTTATTCTCCCTCAGCTGGGCCTGATGAACAAGCAGAAACTGTTTCATGAGTTTTACTTTTAATACAGTTGATCTGGAAAAGATAAGGCAATAAGATTCACACAGACTCTTCACCCTACTGGCCTCTGGGAGGCGCTACAGGAGCCGGACTGTCGCTGTCCTGCACTCTCCCTCCTGTCGGCTGTTTTCTCTTGTACACAACAGCAACACATGTTTATGCGCATACTTACAGTTTTAGCATGTAAATATTTTTGTTATTTTGTGTTTTTCATGTCTTTTAATTTTTTATTTTAGTCTTTAAAGTAACAGAATCAAACCATATTTTTCTCTGCATCATTTTAAATCTTGACTCCTTTCTTGGACGTTTGAGTAAAACCGTGTTGATGTGTTGCTGCTCTTACTGCTGATGAGGAATTTATCCATCTTTCTATAAACTCACTAGCTATGCTATGTGAATTGATTTATTAGTGGTTCTGTGTTCCTGGGCCAGCGTCTGAGTCTGCAGCCACGCTTTTTCTACCAGCAGCTGATTAAATTATTCTGTTTTCAGAATAATTTCAGGTTCCCCAGTGGTTCTTACGGAGCCGGCGCGCGCGGTCGTCCCGCTCCCCCTCCGGCTTTCGCCTGCAGGTGCAGCACAGCCTCTTCAGGGCGATGTAGATGTGGGGGAAGACAATGAGGGGCGGCGGCAGGATGGGGCGGTCGTGGAAGGTCATGATCAGCTGGTACCGCTGGAACTTCCACACCTGGTTGGAGATGGACTTCACCTCAAAGAAGGTGTTGCTGTGGAAGAGACGGTTGCGATAGCAGCAGTGTCTGGAAATGCGTCGGACATATTTCTGCTCCATATTAAAGCATCAGGTCTGACTGAAAGCAGCGTTCTGCTGAAAACCAGGAACTGATCTGTCTGTAGATCCTGTTGAAGTGTAAACTAACTTGAAGACGGCAATGAGCAGGTTGACCAGGAGGATGTTGGCCACCAGCAGGTAACACGCCATGATGGCCGGGGTCAGCCAGGCTCCAGGAATACATGGAGGAAGCTTCTTCCCATCTTCATCATACATGTTGTCTCCACATGGAGCTGAAAACACAGACAGATACGTCAGTGCCAGTTCCTCTACAGTCTTCATGGATGGACTGGAGATTCCCTGCAGCTGAAGGCCGATCTGTCATCAGGAACGTTGCCTGGTTCTGCTTGTTCTCATCAGAACCATCAGTCACCTAACTTCTCTTTGGACTCACCTTCTCAGCTAGCATCGTTCTTTCTACAGTTATTAGCCCCCTGCATGGTGCCGTGGGTGTTCCTTCAGGCTTCCCAGGACCAGAGGCAAAAGTCTGAGACTATTTAAAGCCTCCATGTAACTTTGAGCTAGAAGGAAGTCAGAGTACCTGGAGAAAATCCCCACATGAAAAGGGAGAACAAACTCCACCCAGATAGATGTTGACAACCTGATTCCTTTGAACGGTTCTTTATCAGAACAAAACTCTTTGCTTGCTTATGATGATCTTCACACACGGCAGAAGCTGTTACTAAAGAATTTAATGTAAAATTAGATTTATTTAATTGGTGAATAAATAAAATACATGTAAGGGCCTTTGGGTCCGTTTTGGTCAGGTGTCATGGCGGCTCTGATGCAGGAGGATGAGGAGGGCCACCTTCCTCCTGCATACGGTTACCTCACCATAACTGATCACTGCTGGACTCTTAATTATTATGACAACATTTTTTGTTTCTGCCAAAGAAACTCAGGTTAACTTTTCTCTCAACTGTTTGTTACATTTTGTTTCTATTTTGAAAATAGCACTAAAATGTTAATACAATTAACACTAGGAATATTTAACATCTATATTTGTATATTTTACCCTCCATTGGCTGCCACATTATTGTGGTGGAGGGGTTTCAGTGTCCCAGTGACCCTAGGAGCTCTGCTGTCTGGGGCTTCATGACCCTGGGAAGGTCACCCCAGGCAGTCAGGTCCTAGGAGAGGAACCAGACAGACCTCAAGACCCCTTATGAGAGTCGTGGGTTCAGTGTTCCCTCGCCCGGGTCACCGGGGTCCCACCCTGGAGTCAGGCATCTCACAAGGGGGAAGCAGTACAGCACCAACACTCTTTACCGCCAGTGCTGTCCTTTGTCACCGATTCTGTTCATTACTTTCATGGACAGAATCTCTAGACCAGCCAAGGTGTTGAGGGGATCCAGTTTGGTGGCCTTAGGATCTTATCTCTGCTCTTTGCAGACAATGTGGTCCTTTTGGCTTCATCAGGTCATGATCTGCAGCTCTCGCTGGAGCGGTTCGCAGCCGAGTGTGAAGCGGCCGGGATGAGGATCAGTGCCTCCAAATCCGAGGCCATGAGCCGGAAAAGGGTAGAGTGCCTTCTCCGGGTCAGGGGGGGGGTGTTCTGCCCCAAGTGGAGGAGTTCAAGTATCTCGGGATCTTGTTCACAAATGAGGGAAGAAGGGAGCGGGAGGTCGACAGGCGGATTGGTGCAGCGTCTGCCGTTAAGCGGGCGCTGTAGCGGTCCGTTGTGGTGAAGAGAGAGCTGAGCCAAAAAGCGAAGCTCTCGATTTACCGGTCGATCTACGTTCCCACCCTCATCTATGGTCATGAGCTTTGGGTCATGACCGAAAGAACGAGATCGCAGATACAAGCGGCCGGAATGGGTTTTCTCTGCAGGGTGTCTGGGCTCTCCCTTAGAGAGAGAAGCTCAGTAATCCGGGAGGGACTCAGAGTAGAGCCGCTGCTCCTTCACATCGAGAGGAGCCAGTTGAGGCTCAGGCATCTGGTCAGGATGCCTCCTGGACGCCTCCCTGGTGAGGAGTTCAGGTCCCACCAGGAGGAGGGGAAAACCCAGGACACGCTGGAGGGACGATGTTCCTGGGCTGTTTCTCAGATTCCCCCATAGGAGCTGGAACAAGAGGCCGGGAAGAGGGAAGTCTGGGCCTCGCTTCTGAAGCTGCTGAAGCTGCTGACCCCGCGACCCGACCCCGGATAAACGGAAGAAGAGGGATGGATGAATTTCTCTATTTTATAAAAGTATAGAATTTTTTTTTCTACTATACAAACTGCATTAATAGCCATGATTCAAATTTGTGGGTGAACTTCACCCACAAGAACTATTAATATGAAATTATCCTGAAGTAACATTAGTGAAGTCCCATCACTAATGTTGGCCCAACTAGGATTTGAACCAAAGACCTTCCACCTATCAAGAAACCTGACAACATTAACTCTTTGGATTTCAGATTTTCTCCCACTTAAATGTCTTTTCTGTAATATTCAATTCTGTTTATAATTTGGTGTGAATAAAAGTTTCTATTTGTGACAAACTTGAATTAGAAAAATATGGTTGTTGTGTAATGTTTGGTTCTGCAGAACCGGAGTATGAAAATTAACTTCAAAGCCGATCATCTACAAGAATGGAGTAGGTCAGAAATATGCTCTTATTTTGAAAAACCTGTGTTTGATCAGCACAAATTGTGTGGAACAAGCTGATTACATGAAACAAAGAGTGAATCAGACTGGACTGAGAAGCTTTGGCCACAGTTTGACAGAAAACGGCAGAAATGTTCATATTTGCTTACGGTTAATTTCCATGGCATAAACTGTCCATCAGCAGCGGAGGAGAGGCAGAAGAAACGCAGCATTAATCTGAGACAAACAATAACAAGTCACATCTTAACAAACCAGTTTAGATCAAAGTGTCTTCCAGGTGAAAATGAGGCAACGCTGCCACCTGCTGTCCTTGTTTGCATCAACATCAAGAACATCTTCAGCTGCTAAATATTTCTGGAGAATTTTGTGATCAGATGAGGAAGGAAAAGTTGTTGAGGTTTGAAGCTCTGCAGACAGATTGAGCTGATTTTAGCTGAAACCAGCTGGTGGATAATCTGGGCTTGTTTGGGTTCATAATCTGGATTTTTTGTTGCTCTTTGTTCTTTAGTCTCTTATTCTGTGATTAGATCAGCTTGTTTACGCTCTTTGGTACTTTAGATGGTTTATTCTTTATGTCTAGTTATTCTTTGTTACAGTGAGGTTCATTTTGTTTGTTTACTCGCCCTTCGTGACATTCTCTCTCTCTCTCCTCACCTGCAACCAGTTAGCCAATCAGCTCGCTCCAGCGTTCACATGTCCTCCTCACTGGTTTGTTCAGCTCTGGTTTCCATTTTTCTTTTCTAAGATTATTTTTTCATCATTTCTACATAAAAATACCAAATTAACTCAAATCCATCACTTCTGCATTTCGGTCCACAAATCGTGACAGATAACTGAATAGAAACGTTTGGAAGGTTCTGCCGGGTCCGTTTTACCAGCGGAACCATCAGGTCGGGCTTCTGTTTCCTTCCAGTTCTGTTTAGAGCCACTCTAGGCATTGACCTCTGACCTATTCCCTCCAGAGCTGCTGCTCCTGAAAACCAAGTCCAATGGATCCAGTGGATCTACTGACCTCAGTAGATCCACTGGATCCATTCCTGTCCCTTCCTGACGTCGCCCAGTGTTGTCATTATTATTTTATAGTTGCGTGTGTGTTGGGGTGTGTGTGTGTGTGGGTGATGTAACTTTAATGCTAGATCAGTCTTCAATGTCGTCATTTTGTTGAACGGAATTTTCTGTTTTTGAATCAAAGACTTTGTTCTTCTGATGCTGTTGGAAATATTTATTTAGAAAGTTCTCCAGAAACTTTCTAAGTTTAAACAATAAAAGGTATTTCAAGTTTACTTTACAAACAGGTGAAATTCAATTGCAGGTATAGAAAATCCATGCTGGTTCTTATCTGAATACAGCAGCCGTGTTTGAGTTGCTGCTGCCCCCTGCTGTGCAGAGGAGCAGAACGGTGAGGACGAGTGAGAAGATGAGGTGAGCGTCGGAAAAGAGGAGGTGGAGAGAAGTCTTTATGGACAGAAGCAACATGAAGAGCAGGTGGGAGACAATGAAGACCAAGATGGAAACAGAGACTGGAGGTCAGGAAAGGAAGGGACCACATGACCAGGATGGGGGAAACTGAGGGGAGATTAACAGATGGCTTACTATGGACGCTAGTCTTACGGTCTATGGAGTCTGCAAACACTTCTCCGTAGATCATCCAGTACGGCATGTAGAAGATGTTCCTGGCCAGGCGCCATGTGGGTTCCTCATCTGGATGGAGGATGGCCTGCCGAGCCACCCCAAAACTCATCAACACCACCAGCATGATGACTACGAAGTACAGCATGTCAATCATCTGGAGACACACAGGAGACGGACGACAAAAAACTTGAGAAATTTAAAGCTACAAATTCAAAATTCCGACTTTATTTAGAACTTTGTGATGCTATAGTTCTGGGCTAAAGCCTAGTTCCCTCCAAGAATCCATATCTTCCTGTAATCTTTGAAATCAATCTTGATCAACAGCCCTCTGGGGTTTCTGAAAGACTTCTCAGTCCACTGTGTGGTGTCAGAGCCTTGGTTAAAGGTACACATCACATCCACCTGGCTCCCTACCATCTTGCCGATCATCATGACGTAGGGGCCCAGGTACTTGTTGACTCCAAAGATGTCAAGGACACGGATGTACCAGAAGATGATGTCAACACAGTAGATGACTCGTCCATAGCCCATGGAGGGCTCGCCCTGGAGCCGCAGCAGGAGGCCAAGCAGGAAGACAGAGATGGCCACCAGGTCAGTGATGTTCCAGTAGTCCTCCAACCACACACTGATCTTCTGTTTCAGCTTCCCTGGCTCTGACATGAGGATCTAACAGCAGAAAGACTGTCAGGGTTCTCAGCCAAAGAAACATGGTGATCATGATCTCACTGAGAAACCCCGACCTGTCTGACTTTCTCCAGCCCCAGGGTGATAATGTAGGAGATGACTATCCACTCCTGCAGAGAGGGCCAGCGTTCCATCTTCACCAGGATGATGTAGTTATAGAGCATGAGGTACACCAGGTATGAGATCTGGAACACAGAGTTTCAGTTTAGGTGACTGACATGACATGAGGGTCAAATCTGGGAAAAGAAATTGACCAGCAGTATGAATAACAATCTTCAGACAGTTACAGACATAAAGTTGTCCACCCATCAGACATAGTCTCCTCTAAAACATGACACAAGGCATATTTGGTCCATCCAGTGAGTTTGGAGTTCACCAGAATGTTTGTGAAAACCCATGTGGCACCTTAGTCAAATCCTCGATGAACCTGATTCCTTTTAGTGAGAAGAAGTAGCTCCACCTTACGGTTCCTACCTTGCAGACCCTCAGCCCGACAGAAGATCATTTGGAACGTAAACATAAATTCAGAGCTTCCTCGTTCAGTTTGCTCGCTCTACACCAGAAAAGATTAAAGTCCTGCCTTCACAGCTCCGCCGCATCCTGCCAAACTTTGGAGCAAGAGAACCTGACCTCAGGCAGAGATCCATTACCGGTGGATCGAAGCATTTCATGTTATTCTGGTTTTTAACCTTAGAGGATCTGACTCTCCTATAGGCTGCTTCGTGCTCTGCTCCTCACTCAACGTTACATCTACAAGAAAGCCAACGGGCCGCGTTATGGATTCTGCTGCTGCTGCTTCTTGTTTATCTGACATCTAACTTCAGTGGCAAATAAAAATATATTTTATTCTGAAACCAGAAACAACTTAGTCACCGGATATTTAGTATAACCCAGCTTTCAGTACTCTTGCAATATTCTGCAGAATTACTAACATAATTTTTCCTAGTCTGATTATGCTTGTGTGCCACTGCAGTCAACATGAGTCGATGGAAAAAGCCCAGTTTCTTCAGTTACAAACCAGAAACACACTTCAGGTTCTCAAACCTTTGTTGAAAGAGGAAGCTCTCCATATATGAGATAAAAAACCATAGAATATGAACTGAATTTTTCTGATTTATGAGCATCCAGTCACTATCACCAAACATTAATACAAGTTTCTCTCTTCAAGGTGAAGTGAACTTGCCGTGTTGAACCAGAACTTGGTGAAAGGGGCGTTGTAAAACTCGTAGATCTTCCTCCCAATGGGAATCCTTAGGTTTTTCTTCTGGTTCTCTTCTTCATCTCCTTTCTTGGACGTTGTGTCGACATTGGAGGCGGCATCCTGAAAATGATAAGCTGTGACTCAAACTGCTTTGATAATGGCATTAACAACATCTACTCTGTTCAATCTGTACCTTGTTGGATTTATTCTCATCTTTAGTTTTCCCAGTAGTGTTTTCTTTCCATGAATGGTGAGAAGTTTCATCTCCAAGTCTGAATTCAAGGAACAGGATGGCGGGGGGGAAAATAATTCCTAAAATCACCTGAGGACAATTCAAAAAAGGCAAAAGGTTAACAAAACTAAGACTCCTTCTACACAGTGATGAACACAGAAAAATTTGCAAACATCTAAGAAAAATGCACGTAGCACCACTGAAAATGCTGTAGTGGGTCAGCCAGTCCAATGGGTGGCGCTGTAACACTACAAGGGAAAGCCAAAAACACAGAACAACTCCATATGTTTTATTTGTGAGAGTGAGGCGCAAGCAGAATAGAGAGATTGGACATTGCCTCACAGAAACATTCGCTCTGGAACCGGCCCGGTTTCAAAAATGATCATTTCTGGTCTCAAAATGGCGGATCGGTGAGGACACACAGTCTGAACGATGACAAACCGTTTGGATACACCTAACATGGTCTCTGTGAGGATGGGGAATGAGTCATAATGAAGCCTTTATGTGGAAGCACTGCTGGAGTCCCTCAGGTTGTTATTCAACTTTTTTGTAGAAGATTGAAATGTTTCCGATTGATCATGAGAAAAACGGACTGGTGTTGGGGTTGCTGTCTGTGTTTCCTGTTGTACCTTCAGGCTGTTGCTCTTGCCCATCCTCAGACAGCCCATCCACATGTCAGTCAACAGCATCTGGCTGCAGGTGTGAGCGATGAAGTCTCTGTGTTTGGCAGCTACAGCCAGCTTCAGGCAGGTGGAGTTACTCCAGTTCTTCAGCTCATAGGTCAACATCTTCATGGCTAGCTGCTCGTCGTGTTTGTACGACTGATCCAGCAGTTCATAGGCCAGCTGACCAAACTCCCTGAACAGAAACACAGCGCTGCTGCCATTTTCATGTTATGCACGAAAACACATTTTTCACAACATGTTCCTAATAGATCAGCAGACATGAGTCAGCCTGGAGGAGGCTGACTGGCTTCATTCAGAACCACTACCAGGAACAGAGCTTGTGGTCCCAACATGGAACCAGAAACGGACCTGCGCTGTGTGGACTCACTTGGAGTTGTTCTCCAGGTCCTGGTAGATGTCGTCCACCAGCTCGCTCTGGGAGGATTCATGGGCCATGGCCTTGTAGAGCTTACAAGCCACCAGAGCTTTGGCCATGGCCTCTTCGCCCCGCTGCCACAGGAACAGCGCCATCTTCTGGCGCTTCATCAGCACAGCCCACACCATGAGCTCATGGAAGGGATACTGGAACCTGCTGACCTCAGGGTCATCCACATCGATGTCCACCTCCTCCTCCTTCTTCTTGTTCTTCTTCCCTTTTCCCTTTGGCCGCGGCTCATCGTCCTACAGACAGAATTTAGAATAGCTGACCGACTCGTCGTCTCTCTCACTCTTTCCCTTTCAGACTGGCAGCGACACATCCTCACCTCCATCCCAAGCAACTTCAGAGCTTTGGGCTGCAAGACAAAAACATGGAGATGAGCCAACAGATCAGATTGGTCTGGGGTCTGCTGAGGTTCTCCTTCCTCACTCACTCGTTTCAGACCGTACAGGTTGTTGTACAGTGTCCTGAAGTTCTTCCTGGTGTAGTTGCAGCGGTAGGCCCCACCCATTAGGAACTCCAGAACCAGCCCAATGTCGATCAGAGTAATCTGGTAATCTGGAGGAAGATTCCCCTGAAACACACATCAGTCACTTTAGTTAAGAAGGAATCAATCTGCTGCTCTGCCCTTCTTTTTAGACCACAAGGTAACATGTGAAACATCTGCTGCCTGAACAAACCCTCCAAGGGAAACTGGCACCCTAAGGCACCGAGGGGGAACCAGAACCTAACGGACCTGAAGAACTCTGGGATTACAGCTGGAGTGAGGAGTTTATGCTGATCTAATTTCCTCCATCTCGGTTCTGTCCATCATCTCCACTCTGTTATTGTCTGTCCAGAGGACATTGTCCCAGAAGTTTCGTCTCTGCTAACCTCAGGCTGGTGGCCATCTTGTTTCTAGAGAGCAGAGGCTTTCAGTGCTATGAACTTTAACCTGTGTGCTGTTAACTGAGGCCTGTAGAATCTGTTAATTTCTCTGAGCTGCATGCTGTGACCTCTGCCAGCTGGAGATGTTTTCTCACTGGATGGTAACAGGCCTTAGATGATTTGGAGATGACCTTTGACCCTTCCCAGGCAACAGCTGCTCATGTGAGCTCACTCCTGGCGTCGCGTTGGGCTTTGGACTCTGGATGTCACTGCGCGTTAACGTGTCTTCAGTCTTAGTGGCGTAACAATGGGGAGCTCAGAGGAAACCAGTGTGTTTTTTCAGTGGGGAAACTGGTCACCAGTAACAACACTCACCTTCTTCACGTCTCGTACCACAAAGTGGAGCGTATTCACAGGACCCAGCTTCTGCAGAAACAAAGACAGTTGGAGGTTGACCTTTTCCGGTGACTGTGACCCTGAACATTAGTCAACCCTTAATCCCTGAGTTGGAGCGTCAGCCAGCGAGCAGCGACTCTGTAATCTGAGAGTAGCTGCTGTTGTTTTAAAAGCTCAGCATGTCGTTTTACAGATTAAGGTTAAAACAGAGATGGAGGACAAAACAAAGAGCTTTTATCCTTAGATTCAATTTGTCTGAATAAAACCTTAATTTGATTCAACAACAGATTTACAGGAAAACTTTCAACATCTAAAAGCTTACTGGGTTTAAGTGCATTAATTAATATCAATAACTGATCAATAATTAATTTTCCTATGTCCTACTGTGGTTCAGCCATGTTTCTGCCTGGTGGAGGGTTTTCTGGTACATGTAGTTTCCAGATGTGGCCTCACCGTGTTGTAAAGTTCTTCTAAGCGCGGAATCGTCAGGAAGTGATGGATGTTGACGCCGTTTTCAATCAGGAGCTTCACAAAGTCCACCCGGTCCAGAACCAGAGCGTCCATCATGGCCTGTTCCAGGGAGTTCACCTGTCAACACGAGACTTGGTCAGACCGTGGAACTGGTTCCAGGGCTCTGATGGAACCGGGTCTTTGCTCTAGTGGAACTGATTCTGGGGTTCTAGTAGAAACGGTTCTTGGTTCTACTTTAACTGGTTCCGGGGTTCTATTGGAACCAGCTCTTGATCCAAGTGGAACTAGTTCCGGGGTTCTGATGGACCCGGTTCCGGGGTTCTGGTGGAACCGCCTCTTGGGTCTAGTGGAACTGGCTCCCGGGTTCTAATGGTACCGGTTCTTGGATCTAGTGGAACCGGCTCCAGGGTTCTAGTGGAACCGGTTCCAGGGTTTTGATGGACCATGTTCCGGGGTTCCGGTGGAACCGGCTCCAGGGTTCTGTGGAACTGGCTCTTTGCTCTAGTGGAACTGGTTCAGGGGTTCTGATGGAACTGGTTCAGGGGTTCTGATGGAACCGGTTCTTGGTTCTAGTGGAACCGGTTCTTGGTTCTAGTGGAACCTGTTCCAGGGTTTTGATAGACCATGTTCCGGGGTGCTGGTGGAACCGGCTCTTTGCTCTAGTGGAACTGGTTCTGGGGTTCTGATGGACCCGCCTCTCTCACCCAGCTGAGCAGCTCCAGTTTCCGCGGGTCGGTTTCCTCCGGCAGTTCCGCTTTGGCTTTCCCTCCTTTGCCTTTCTTTCCTCTGACTTTTCCCTTTCCGGCCGGTTGGCGCTGCGCCGCCGGGCTTTTGGGCCGGTCAGCCGCCACGGCGCCGGCAGGCTGAGAAACAGAAATGCTGAGGTCAGAGATGAGGTCAGACGGACAGACCGAGGAATGCCGAAGTGCTCACGGGCCAGTGCAGGCCGTAGACGAAGATCTGGCTCCGAGCGATGTCCACGCGGTTCCAGGCCAGGGCCAGACTCAGCTGGTCGGACGCCGAAGCGTTCGTACCTGAAGACATCAAGATGGTCAGGTTGGGCATCTGAATGAAGAACACCTGCCGTCTTCATCGCCATGGTTACCTTTGAGTAGGGCTGTGAGGATGGACATCTCGATGTCCTGCTGGCCCTCTGAGCCCATCCTGAACACGGTGATCTGCACAGAGACACAACCGATCAGGACGCGCCTTCCAGCCGCTCAGTCAGCTTCCTGCAGAGGATCAGAGCAGCTCCTCCTCAGAATGAGCCAATCACAGAGTAAAGCTCTTTACTTCAAAAGGCCTTGAGCGAATGTCAGAGCTTCATCAGGGTTTCAGCAGCAGCAGCGCATTCAGGCATCAAAAGTTTCAGAACCTGCTGATATACTGGGATTTTAACCCGCAACCAGGGGACTGAGGAAGAGGAAAGCAGGAAGTCTCACCTGGAGCCAGAGCTGTCAGGTAGAACAGCAGTGGCTCCAGGCTGAACTGTTAGAGCCTGAAGGTTACTGGATGAAGATCTGCTGATTCTTCTGGAGGATTTCTGTTGGACTTTTTAAAGGAGATGTTTGGATTAAAGTTGTTCTGAAAGCAAACATGCCTGTTTGAGCTGAGGTCATGTGATCCTGTTAATCTGACAGCAGATCAGTTTAATGAATTGATGCTCCGATTGTTTTACATGCTGCTGCAGCTGTTCAGTGGAAGAAGCGCGGGATTGTGGGATTAAAGAAATGGACAGAACAATCTCAGTTAAGTGCTGCATGAAATGTAAAACCTTCATCATTATGCTAATGTTGCAGTGAACGGGTCAGAACCGGCTCAGATCCAGGACAGTCTGGACTGGTCGTCCCGGAGTCACATGGAGCTGCTAGCTGGATGCTAACCTGAACGCCAGACGCTTTTCCAGGCTCCCAGTTTTAGAAGAACATCCAACATTATGCTGCAGCTGTGCGGCTGTGCACACTGTGCTTAGCTTGGGATTTCCCATTTAGTAAAAATAAGATTATTATGTTTTTCCTGCTTTACTATTAATATTGTGGACAAAAAAATAAAAACTCTGTTTTGTTAAAACATCCTATCTTTAGCTCACATCTGTGTGGGTGGAGCGGTTTTCAGGAATTGAGGAGCTGATGGTAAAACCTGATCGCTTCTCTGTTGACCGGCTGTGACATCTGAAGGGTTAGACCGTTAAATCTGTCTGAAACGTTTTCCAGAAAGAGTAGAAATTAAACGACTGTCCCTCCGTCCTCTGGATGTTCAGACACACCTGGGAGCAGGCACGTAGAGAGGGGGGGACGGAGCGCCCTTGAGTCCCTGCCCCTTTTATCCTTGATGCCACTAAAGCCCTTTTTGAGGGGTTTTTTCCAAACAAAATTGTTTTCAATTTTTTATTATTATTTTTAATCTGTGCATCAGAAGGCCTGTTTGTGCCCCTCAGCAATCATATTTATCTAAATATAATAATTTAGCAAAATAAACCGGCTGCCCTCAGTCTGATAATGACTCTCAGTTTCTGCCTCCATGTTGTTCAGACTCCATGGTGAGGAGGAGGAGGATCTGTTCCTCTATCAAATTATGGGCAAGAATATTTTTCATACACTGGTTTGTGAATAAAAACGTAGGTCTGATGTTGACGTTAGAGAAATTTTTTCTATTTATATTTTCAAAATAGCAGGAAAAAACCCGCCTCGCCCCTAAACACAGAAATGCTTCAAAAAAAAACTTCTGACTTTAACTTCATCATTCTGCTAAAAGCCCGGTTCGGTTCGCTACAGGCAGTCTGGGTCGGAACCACCGACTGATAGAAAGAATATCTGACATCCTCAGTGATGGAATAGTTACTTTGAAAAAGTAACTTTAATCAGATTACTGATTACTCCTTGAAAAAGTAACTGAGTTAGATTACTGATTACTTGATTTGGAAAGTAACTAAGTTACATTAAAAGTAACTTTTTTAGTTACTTTCAGCAGCTAACAACAACGCTGTGAAAATTACATTGATCTTTGCCAAAACTTAATTGTAAGTTACACTGCCTGGCCAAAAACAAAGTCGCCACCAAAAAATGGTCACACTCTCTAATATTTTGTTGGACCGCCTTTAGCTTTGATTACAGCCCGCATTCGCTGTGGCATTGTTTCAATAAGCTTCTGCAGTGTCACAAGATTTTTTTCCATCCAGTGTTGCATTAATCTTTCACCAAGATCTTGTATTGATGATGGGAGAGTCTGACCACTGCGCAAAGCCTTCTCCAGCACATCCCAAAGATTCTCAATGGGGTTAAGGTCTGGACTCTGTGGTGGCCAATCCATGTGTGAACAAGATGTCTCCTGCTCCCTGAACCACTCTTTCACAATGTGAGCCCGATGAATCCTGGCATTGTCATCTTGGAATATGCCCGTTCCATTTGGGAAGACAAAATCCATTGATGGAATAACCTGGTCATTCAGTATATTCAGGTAATCAGCTGACCTCATTCTTTGGCCACACAATGTTGCTGAACCTAGACCTGACCAACTGCAGCAACCCCAGATCATAGCACTGCCCCCACAGGCTTGTACAGTAGGCACTAGGCATGATGGGTGCATCACTTCACCTACCTCTCTTCTTACCCTGATGCGCCCATCACTCTGGAACAGGGTCAATCTGGACTCATCAGACCACATGACCCTCTTCCATTCCTCCAGAGTCCAATCTTTATGCTCCCTAGCAAACTGAAGCCTTTTTTTCTGGTTAGCCTTACTGATTAGAGCTTTTCTTACGGCTACACAGCTGTTCAATCCCAACCCCTTGAGTTCCCTTCTCATTGTGCGTATGGAAATGCTTTTGCGTTCACAATTAAACATACTCCTGAGTGGGGACTTCCGGGTATGACCGCAAGGTAGAAGGTCGCGTTCGACACTGCTCCTGACAAAAATCCTGCAAATTCCCTTTTAAAAATTACTGAACGCTACAACAACGGTAATTGAGTTTGATTTGGGTGAAACTATGCCAGGCCCTGGAAGAACGAGCAAAGATAAGTCAAAATAACTATGCAATCCAAGTTGACGGACTACGGACCACAAAACGTGGAGCTTAGCACAAACGAAGCTAGCAAGAAAGTTAGCAAGGAGCCGAGCAGCAGCAAGGCAGTTGAAGAAGAACTAGCAGCTAACAGCGGCAAAATGAATAGCTCACTCGGCAACATAGCAGATATACTTGGAGCAATAACGAGCTTAAAGTCTGATTTTTCTGGAAGATTTGACGATGTTATGACAGCAATAGAAGCAGTGAGGAAAGAAGTGGGTGAGTGTGCGAAGCGTTTGACGCATGCAGAGGAACATTTGTCCACGATGGAAGACGAGCAAATGTCGCTAATTAACAAAGTTAAAAGCTTGGAGGAAACGAAGAAGCTAATGGAGGAAAAAATAGTTGACATGGAAATGAGGTCCCGCCTCAACAACCTTAGATTGGTGAATCTCCCCGAAGGCGCAGAGGGCTCTGATGCCTGCGGAGTTTTGGAAAGCTGGTTACCAGAAGTGTTGGAGTTGCCTGCCCTGAGAAATCCGCTGAGTCTCGAAAGAGCTCACCGCGTTGGCCCGAAAAGAAATGCAGACGCACCCCCAAGAACCGTAATTATGTGATTCCTTAACTGTAAGCAAAAGGATCTGATATTCAAAGCAAGTAAAGCAAAACGGATATCCTGTACAAGAACCAGCGGGTGAGATTCTACAATGATGTCGCTACGGAGATACACAAGCAGCACAAGCAGCACGATGCTCGGGCTGAGACACGGCATCATCCCTCCGGCTAAACTGGTGCTAACGTACCAAGGGGAAACCTTCAGGTTCAACACACCAGCAGAGGTCCAAACGTTCATCGATCGGATTCAGAAGGGACAGAAAAGTGCAACGGAGTGACTGAATAAATAAAATAAATCTTATCTTATCTGAATAGATGCAGTACTGATGTAGTGTAGCGTTGGTGCGTCTCTAATAATAAATATACCTTTTTGTTAGATCATCATTATGTTAACATGGTATAACGTGAAGCTGCACTGTTTATTATACTTTTTTTTTATATACATACCTTATACTTCTAGTTTCATTGTTCTGTTGTGATGTTCTACCTCTATTATACACACTAGAAATCACCTCAAATGCATAGGGATAACTAGACTGTTGGAAACGCAGGAGAAGGTCGAGTACAGTACATATATTTATTTTTTATTTGTTGGTAGAGATTAAGAATTGCGAGAATAGATCATAAGGATCTATACATGTCAGTGGCTGGAAGCAACATACTGGGAGGACCTGACCATTTGGTTGGGAACGAGGTTTTATTTGTTTAGGTAGTTCAGGGATTGTGGGTGTATGTTAACTGTTCAGTTGTTTTTGTTGGCCCTCTTGGACATATTAGTGGAGTTATTGCATCAATGTCTTTTAAGTTGACATGACACAGAGGACGGAAATTAAATGCACATCCTGGAACTGTAGAGGCTTACATAAAACAAAAAAAATCAAACAAGTCATGAACAAACTGAAAGATTTAAACTCTAAAATAAAATTTTTACAAGAGACCCATCTCTTGGAGGAAGAAAATATAAAATTATGTAGGAGGTGGCAGGGGGATGTATATTTAGCTCCATTTATGTTGTACAGGGGATTCTGAAACAGTGGGGGAAACTCGTACTCCGGGATGGTGTTGTGTGTCGAAAAGTAACAGACTGTAAAACTAATGCAACTTTTTTCCAAGTTGTATGCCCCACAAGCAAGCGCAGGGAGGTGTGGGAGAAGTACCATCAAGCAACTGCCCATGCAGGAGGGGAGAGGACATTGTCCAGAATTCGTCAGTTCTTCTATTGGCCCAATATGGAGAAGGAGGTGCATCAGTTTCAGTTGGGCTGCGCTGCCTGTAGCTTGCAAAACAGGGCAGAGCCTAAGGCCCCACTGCACCCCATATCTGTGTCTTACCCCCTTGAGGTTATAGGCCTAGATTTTCTTTCTCTGGGTAGACCTACAGATAGGTACCAGAATATTTTGGTCATGACTGATTGGTTCACACGATATTCATGGGCTGTTCCAACAAAAGATCAAACTGCCCAGACAACAGTTCAGGTGCTATGGTCACATGTGATACAGACATTTGGTTGCCCAGCTAGATTTCATACAGATAGAGGGGCCAATTTTGAGTCTGCTTTACTGCAAGAGCTTTGTAAGTGCTACGGTATCACTAAAAGCAGGACCACTCCGTATCATCCCTCAGGGAACGGAAGTGTGGAGAGGATGAACCAAACTCTCTTGAATCTGTTGCGGTCCCTTGGATCAGAGAGACAACACAGGTGGCCAGAGTATCTACCTGAACTGTTGCAGGCTTATAACAACACTGTTCATGGCTCTACAGGTTATGCCCCTTCGTTTCTGATGTTTGGCAGACACTTGAGGCAGCCGGTGGATGTGGGCTTAGGAGTGGGACAACTCCAGTCTCAGCATGACATGGGAGGATGGGTTAAAGACCATCATGCAAAGCTGTCCTTTGCTTATGAACTTGCTAAAAAGCACATGACAAAAGCTGCTTTTTATGGCAAGAAGCAATATGACAGGAAAGCGCAGGCCCTGCCTTTGGCACCTGGTGAGAGGGTGTGGGTGAGAGATAGAAATAGGAAAGGACAAGGTAAACTGCATCCAGGATGGAATGATGAACCACATGTTATTCTGGAGCAAGTAGGTGAAACAGGGGTGGTATACAAAGTGCAGCCAGAGAAGGGAGGCCGTGAAATGACCCTGCACCGCAATGCATTGAAACTTTGTATTGCTCCTTTAAAGGAGGAACCCCAGCTGGTGGCTAGTAAGGAGAGTGTGGTAGAGACTTGCATAAGTCCCCCATTTTTTGGTGTCATGTTTACCCCGTCAGCTCCTTTTCAGGAAGAGGTTTTAGGACCTCGGCGCTCTGCGAGAGCAAACCTAGGACAACCACCTGCTCGCTATCGAGCAGCAGATTAGTGACAGGGACTGTCATTGTAAAAGTGTGGGGGGATGTTGTACAGGGGAAAATATGATTGTGTTTTTGTTGTGCTTTGCATGCTTGGGGTTTGTTTTTCTTTTTTTCCCGTTAACAATCCAAACGCACTAGACTGAAGGTGCTTGTCTAGGGAGGCGGAGCGCACTAATTGGCCGCCGATACAGGTGTCAGCAGAGGCTGATTAAAGCCAAAATAAAAGGAGCCTGGATGGAAGGAGGAGAGAGGAACAAACAACTTGTTTCGGTAGACTACAGAAACCGACACGCTGCGGAGCGAGGGGAGGACGGAATCTGCACGTCAGGCGCAGAAGACTGGGAGCTAGACAAACGGCCCAGTACAGATTAGGGCAGAGGAGAACTTCTGCCCGCGCCTGTAAGTAGCGCTCTATTTTTGATCAGAGAGTAGCCATTAGCAGGAAGTACGTCTTCCGGCGGAGTTTTGGTGCAGGGATGCTGGCGCTTTCCTGCTCTTTCTTTTAGCTGGATCGGACGGAAGAGGGGCGTTGCACGCCGAAGAGTGGAGCGGTGCTGGAGCATCGTCCCGGCAGCTGGGGATTGGCAACGGAGTGCGCTGCAGACGGATTACCTCCACCAGAAGCAACCTAAGAAGCGGAGCCCAGCCTGTGGCCTCGGATTGGTGACTTTTAGACAATTACTGAGCCCTGGATTTTATTGAGGACAGGAGGGCGGTTTTATTGAGCCACTATTAGTGACTTTTATTTTTTTTTTTGGTAATAAAATACCTTGCGCCTGATCGCTTTTCCGTTTGGGTTTTTGAGTTGTTTGCTCTCCCTTGTACCAAGGACAGAGTGTGGGGCCATATTGGCTGTCAACATTTACATCAAGAGCCAGGGGAGTAATGATCCTAATTCATAATCTGTTCCTTTTCAGGTGACCAATGTTGTTAAAGATAAATTGGGGAGATATCTGATTATTCAGGGGTCCATTTTACAAGAAACTCTGAACTTAGTAAACGTGTATGGTCCCAACCCTGATGATGATGTTTTCTATACCAACATCTTTCTTGCCCTTTCATCGCTGACAGGAAAATACATTATAGGGGCGACTGGAACTGTGTTCTGGACCCCGCTCTGGACAGGGCTTCAGGAGCTGACCAAACGCACACCAGAAGTAGGGAAACAATATGTAATTTTATGAAAGAATTAAATTTAGTAGATATCTGGAGACATTTAAAACCCACTGAAACAATCTACTCATGCCATTCAAAAGCATTTAGAACATACTCGCGCATAGACTATTTTTTGATTTCAAAAGAATTACTCTCAAATATTACTGATTGTTGCTATGATAGCATATTAATATCAGATCACGCTCCCTGTAATTTATTATATTCTAATAACAACATGTTGAGAGACCCTCCTCGATGGTGCTTACACCAGAAATGGCTGAAAGATGAGACATTTCTTAATTATGTTGGAGGAAAGATAGACGAATATTTCAGTTTCAATACCACACAAACTTCAGCCTGTATAAAATGGGAGGCTTTTAATGCATGTTTGAGGGGTTATATAATCAGTTACACCGCATCAAAATCTAAAGAACAACGCAAGAGCAGACAACAATTAGAATCTAAGATTAAATTATTAGAACTACAAGCTTTTAGAAATGGCAACACAGAAACAGAAGGAATTGCTGTTATTAAAGGCGCAATATGAAAAAGAATCTGCAGACAGAGCGGCCTCCAGTTTATTAAGATTAAATCAATCATTCTATGAACAAGGAGAAAAACAGGGGAAACTCTTGGCATGGCAAATAAAACAACTGGAAGTGCAAAAAAACATAACCTCTCTTATTAATAGTAAAGGGGAAACTTTAGTAGACCCAATCAAGACAAATGAAGAATTTAGAAAATACTATGAAAGGCTGTATGATTCTCAAGACACCTCCGATTTACAGGAACACGACTCATTTCTAAATAAGTTAATTATTCCCTCGATAGATGAAGGTTATAGAGAACAATTGGAAGCTGAAATGACAGAAGAAGAGCTGGGTAAGGCTATTGACTGCATGAAGGCAGGGAAGAAAGCTGGGCCTGATGGGTTCCCTATAGACTTTTATAAAAAAATTAAAAAACAATTACTAAGTCCTATCTTAGAGATGTTTCAGGAGACATATTGTAATGGTGGCCTGCCAAAATCTATGACAAGTGCTTTAATCTTTGTGCTACCCAAACCAGGGAAACCCAGCAATAAATGTGAAAACATGAGGCCAGTAAGTTTGCTTAATGCTGACCTAAAAATACTCTGTAAATTATTAGCAATACGCTTACAAGATTCACTTCCTTCAGTGATACACAGGGATCAAAATGACTTTGTTTTGGGTCGGCAAGGTCTACACAATGTGAGGAGGCTTCTAAACATTATTCATGGCTTGGGTGTTAAATCAGGAACTGCACTTCTTTCTCTAGATGCCGAGAAGGCATTCGACCGAGTCGAATGGGCCTATCTTTTCAACATTTTAAATCGTTTTGGTTATGGAAACAATTTTAAAAATGGATACACTTATTATATTTAAATCCTACTGAAGAAATATTAACAAATAAAAATGTGTCTAAACCAATTGTTATCAAACGAGGATGTCGTTTGTCCCCTTTGTTATTTACTTTAGCATTGGAGCCTCTTGCTATAGCTGTAAGGTCCCATAAATCTATAGCAGGCATTACAATTAGACAAGTAGAGCACAAACTTTCATTATATGCAGATGACATAATCCTGTTCATTTCAGACTTAAAAGAATCTATTCCAAGTTTGCTTCATTTAATAGAGGAATATGGTCATATTTCAGGGTATAATATAAATAAAGCTAAATCTTCATTACTACTATTGGACGAAAAAGAAATGTCCCCAGAAATAAGTTCAGAATTTAAGGTTGTTAGAGATTTCACTTATTTAGGAATTCAAATATTTTCAAATCTAGACATGATTGTAAAGAAGAACTATGAATGTTTAACAAAAGAAATCACTGAACATATCAATAGATGGATGCCCCTTCCCTTATCACTGATTGGCAGGATCAACACATACAAAATGAATATACTTCCAAAAGTATTGTATATTTTTCAGAATGTCCCCCTGCTGCCTCCTGCAAACTGGTTCAATAATTTTAGGAAGTTAATTGTTGGGTTTTTATGGCAAAATAAACGGCCCAGAGTTAGAATGTCGCTCTTACATTTACCTCACAAGGAGGGAGGACTAGGGTGTCCCAATATGAAGTGGTGTTACTGGGCAGCCCAACTTAGGACTATTAAATATTACTTTAATGCCAGAGATGCTCCGCAATGGACAGAAATGGAATCTGAATAATCTGTAAGTCCACCTTTACCTGTATAAATTTTTTCTGATTCAGTCCCAAGACTGTTGGGAAAAACAGTTAATCCTATTGTTAAAAACATGATCAAAATATGGTATGAAGTAAAGAAATTCACAAAAGAACCAGTTACATTATCACAGTTTACTCCTATATGGGGAAACCAAGATTTTAGTCCTGGAAGAGCAGACTCTGTATTTAGACAATGGGCCGCAAAGGGAATAGATAAAATTCATGATTTGTATCAAACAAATTCAGCTTACATGATGTCTTTTGAAGAATTCAGGCAAAAATTTAATATAAATAGAAAATACTTCTTTAAATACCTTCAGCTTAGAAGCTACATTAGGACAAAAAACAAAGATTTAACCAAGCCACCAAAGTCCCAGCTAGAAGAAATGGTTTGCAAAGATAACACAAGTAAAGGTGCGATTTCAAAATTCTACAACTTTATGGTTTTAAATTCCCCAGAGGACTCGGCACTGAAACTAGAAGCCTGGAAATTAGACCTGGGAGTAAACCTGTCACTGGAGGACTGGCAGTCTGTCTGTACAAAGGCTCAGAAACAAACTGTTAACTCTCGCTTAATGTTACTGCAATATAAATGGTTAATGAGAATCTATATTACACCAGTCAATTTAAATCGGTACAATCCTAATATACCAGATATATGCACAAAATGTTTAGAAGAATAGGGACTTTGTTTCATTGTATCTGGGAATGCAGGAAAATTCAAAAATTTTGGAAAGCAATAAAAACAACTGTAGAACATCTTGTGTCAAAGGATGTTGCACTAGACCCGGTTTTTCTAAGTTTAGGTCTGTATCCAAAAAATACCTTGTTTACCAAATGTGAGCTACTATTGATTGATATGTGTCTATTACAAGCTAAAAGACTGATAGCACTATTCTGGAAGAGAACAACAGGACCAGGCATCAAACAATGGATCAGACAAATGATGAAGACTTTACCTCTGGAACGCATAGCATATCTCCAAAAAGGGAAAAGCAAATTATTTGAAAACATTTGGAGACCCTTCAGGAATTTTGTTGAAGGAGAGGACTTGTCACAAGACGAAGAAACCAGCTAAAGACAAGATTGATGTCAAACCATAATGTTAAACAAGGGAGTCTCAGCAGTGGACTATTATCTCCTGTTTACTTAAAGGAATGTATGCAGATATGTATCTAAGAGGGCGTTTGTTGGTCTGGTTTATTGTATTGGTTATATGGCAGATATATCTGTAAAAAACACAATAAAACTATTGTTGAAAAAACAACAACATACTCCTAAGTTCTGCTGTTGTTTTTCTTCGGTTTGATTTGACCAAACGTTTAAGTAATCGCCGATCACCATCATTCAGGATTTTTTTCCGACCACATTTCTTCCTGGAAGACGATGGTTCCCCACCATCCTTCCAGTTTTTAATGATGCGTTGGACAGTTCTTAACCCAATTCTAGTAGTTTCTGCAATCTCCTTAGATGTTTTCTCTGCTTGATGCATGCCAATGATTTGACCCTTCTTAAACAGACTAACGTCTTTTCCACGACCACAGGATGTGTCTTTTGCCATGGTTGTTTAAGAAATGAGGAGTTACTCATTGCATCAGCTGGGGTTAAATAACTTGTTGCCAGCTGAAAGATAATCGCCTATGCAGTACTTATCCAATAGGAGGCTTGTACCTACACTGTTAGCCTTTGCTGTATTTTTTACAGTTAAATACCACAAAATGCCCAGTAAAACTACCATAAGACATCTTTACAAGTAGTTACTGTAATTTGCATTGCATTATGGGTATAGTGCATAGTATTACAGTAACTTACTGTATGTTTTGAATTTGCAGTAATTTACTGTTTACACATTACAGTAGTGGTACTGTACTTATAATATACAGTAAGAATTATATTTGATTTCCAACGGTCATCATACCGTTGGAAATGATAACCGTCATTTCCAACGGTATAATGGAAATGACGGTTAGCCTTTGCTGTATTTTTTACAGTTAAATACCACAAAATGCCCAGTAAAACTACCATAAATAGGGTGACCATATTTTCAGTTGGGAAAACCAGGACACCTTGGAGCGGGTGTGGGGGGGGCGGTCTAAAAGCGGGGAAACTCTTTTGTAAATCGTCGGTAAACATACATTTGCGCTTTGGCATGTTGTTGGCGTACTGACAGCCACGCTATCTGACGCGGCTCAGGGATTACGTCACACGCAGCGCCGTGCGCAGTGCCCTACACTGTTAGCCTTTGCCCAGTAAAACTACGACAAGACATCTTTACAAGTAGTTACTGTAATTTGCATTGCATTATGGGTATAGTACATAGTATTACAGTAACTTACTGTATGTTTTGAATTTGCAGTAATTTACTGTTTACACATTACAGTAGTGGTACTGTACTTATAATATACAGTAAGAATTATATTTGATTTCCAACGGTCATCATAGCTGCTTCATCGTGGTTCCCTGTTTCTGTATTTTTACTCCTTTAGTGGTTAACATATTTTTAAGGCAGAAAGAGAGCATGTACTTTTGTTTTTTTCACATCCTAGCTAACATTAACATGCAGTTTATCTAGCTACGTCATCAAGCGTGGCTTCGCTTCCAACCAGCTTTTTCTCTCCAAGTGCAGCTCTGTCTCCGTGCTGTGGGCTCACACTGCTTCAGCTCTTCAAGACAGGTAAAAAACACGTCTTAGAAAACTGTTTGAAGCCAAAACCTAGTCTGGAAATGTACATTTTAGATGGAGTTAACGTAGCTTATAGCATCATGCTATCATGCTATAACTTAGCATGATAGCATGAGCTCGTTTGCCTGGTAACATAACGTTACCTTTACGTTACTAACTCTGGTGTTTTATATAACTGGCATATTGCAACGTTATAAGTTACGTGTCTGTAAATGAGGTGAAAGAAAGGAAAATATGATGGTGTTATTTTTTGAGCTGGTTCGGAGTTAACGTTAGCTAAGGTGCTAATTTTACCATTGAAGGTTTTAGCTTGACTTTTGCCGCTTAATCTTCCTCGGGCAGCTTTGGGTTGAGATGAGCTCAGTGCTGAGTGTCTGTTAGCATTGTTGTTACATCCTTTGTATTTATATAACCTTAACTGATAATTGACCCCCCCCCCCCCTTTTCTTTATTTTACATGTAATGACTGTTCATTTGTTTAAACCATGATCTTGCAAATGTTAAAAGTGCAGATTAGCTACGTAGGTCAGCAAGGATGAATTCTAACATTCTTTTTTTCTTTTCTTCAGATGACCTTTTGTTTTAACTCCCAAGCTTTTTCCCTCCAAGTGGCTGTGCAGTTCTGTCCTGCTGACTGCTAACATAGCTTCATCTCTTCAAAGACAAGACAACAGGTAAAAAGACAGCTCTTCAAACATATTTGAAGCCACAAAATAGTCTGGAAAGGTAGAGGAGCAGCTAACCTAATCTATAACTTTGAGCTTGCTACAGCTGGTTAGCCTGCTAAAGTACCATTACATCTCCAACATAGTGTATAAGAGTCTGTAAATGAGGACAAAGGTGAAAAACATTAAAGTAGTTTCTGTTATTTTTTGAGTTTGTTCAGCCACAGTGGCAGGTGGACAAAAAAGTTAATTTCCAACCCTGGTTACATATAAGGACTGTTCACATGTTTAAACCATGCTCCTGTGAATTTAAAGTTAAGTCAGTACTAACAGGTGCAACTATGTACATGTGTAAATTCTGCAGCATTTGTACTTCAGAATTTACAGAATTTTGTAGTCATGTGAAGAAACATCAACACACAGCTAATTATCGGTTTGCATGTGGAATAGAGCAATGTCCTGCTTCCTTCAGAACATTTTCTGCATTCAGGTCCCACATGCACAGGAGTCACCGCCATTGCAGAAGTCAGACTGAACACTTGTGGAACTGTTCTTGTGGAATGTAATGCTTTAAAAAATGCATTTAGCCCCACAAACTGTCATTCACATCCGCTGTTTCAGAGTGGTAGCAGGATGTAGGGGTAAAGTCTAGTCTAGTCTCCGGGATGAGGTTCTCAAAAACCTGTTGTAATCTGGGTGAACTGGCCCTTTAAATATAAATTACTACCAGTAATTCATATTTAAGAGAGTTTTCCTTTTATGTTTTAAAGGTATCTTCCACCAAGATGTCTGTTGAACTGGAAATGACCTTACCCACTACACCAAGGGTAATTATGCTTGGTAAGAGGAATATTTTCTATCACTATAATTTTTTTGTAGCAATGTATGTAATTGTTATGGTAGTCTGTACTTTTACTCACTAGCGTTAGCCTGACAAGGGTTTGTCTATTTTAGGAAATAGCTTGATGTCTGCAACCCGGTGGATGGTCAGTATGGAGGAGAAGGTATTTTTCCAGCCAGACCAACTACATGACTTTGCCAGCGTCCTTGCTGTCGTTTTTGGGTCATATTATGTCTTCAATCTGGAGTATCAGGAGTCGGCATCCACCACGCTGGAGATGATACAACGGCAAGTACTCTACACCAAGCCATTTATGAATTAAATTTAATGACAGTTTGACTTATGGTGAAGAACCATAGCTGATTGCTGTATTGTACGTCTTCATTAAAAAATACAATTAATATATTTTATTTCTGTTAAAAGATTCTTTGTGAGGATCAATCCAGATGTTGGTACCAAATGCACAGCCAAAGTCGATACAAGCCGCAAGACGGGAAGTCTTGTCAAGAGGAAAGTAGTCAGTGTGAACTCCCAGATCACCACCTTCTTCCAACGACTTGCTGAATTTGAATGGAGGACTTCCAACTAGGTAAGTATTTTACCAAATGTAAATGTTTATTATTTTGTTGTCTTTTCCTCCTATCTTGCATGCTCTGACTTTACTTTAGCCTTTTTAATCTGATTTTAATGATTATTTATAAATGGCATGTGATTCCTACACAATAGCCCTTTAGAGTAGCCTGCATCTTTTCTGTGTCCGTGGTAAAAAGTGGATGTCGCTGCATCTCTTAATAAATCACAGAAATGTATAAGTGTGTAGTCGTTTAAGTGTGGTGTATGTTTATACTATGCAGTTTTCAGTTTATTAGGCACACCTTTGCAGTAATCCGTCAGCACCAACAAAATGACTAAAAAGATTGTTGTACTTCATCGTCCCCTTGGGGACATTTATAGTACGCAATCTTTTGAATTACTGAAGACTGACTGACTGCTTTTGCCATAAACAATCCAAAAACCTGAAGTGAAGCCAGTCCTGCTCATTCTTTATGCAGCTTCTATTATCACTTCAGTCCAAATGATTTTTTTTTAAACAAATGATCAACTTAATGCTGCTTTATGACAAAGATTTTATGCATTTGAACATTGTCACTTCAGCTTAATTTGTCAACCTTCCTGTCGATTTGAAAATGTTGATAACTTCCTGACCATCTCATGACCTCCACATTGTCTGTCTTATTCTTTACAGTTCAGCTTCCACAAGATGGATCCCACTGATTTTGTTTGACGAATGGAATAAAAGTTCTTCTGATGTAGGAAATGTGTTCTATAGTTTTGTTGTTTTACAGCACATTATATTGTATTGTGACATTGTTCTTTATGACATTGCGAATATGTAAATGGATTTTATTTCTACAAATCTGCTGAAAATAAATACCTGTTATTCACAGTACTTGGACTAAAATTTCTTTTATGAAATTTTTCGGTTTATGGTAAAATATTCTTATATTAAAAAAATGTAAACTTTAATTTACAGTAAAACTCTGACATTATGTTGTGAAACAAGTTTACAGTAGACCAGCTTTACTATAAAATACAATTACAGTAAAGCAGTTATAACTGTAAAGCACACTCACAGTAAAAATTAACTGTGAAATATCATAACAATAAAGGTACTGTAGAATGGTAATTACAGTAACTTACTGGCAACGGTGTTGCCAGTAAGTTACTGTAAAATTACAATAAAAGGTCTAACAGTGTATTTGCTTAGTTAAATCCAGGTGGCGACTTTTCTTTGGGCCAGGCGGTGTATTTTATAACAGTAACATCAACATGTTGTCTCCACTTATAAGGTTGAACTGAAGGGGAGATTTTTTAATGGTTACAATAAAAAACAACATTAGTAATTTGTGCAGTTTTTGTGTTTTCCACTATTGTCTGGAAAACTCTAAGGATTTTAACCCCCAGCCTCCAGGTTGTGTGTTTGGTGTCAAAGGTCAGAGGTCAGAGCTCCTCCTGCGGCTCCACAGTTCAGATGGCTGCTGCACAGATTAGTGACTCTTATCGTAATATTAATAATTATAATGGTGTTTAGTTGCACAACTTTATGGACTCGTTCATTCGTGGCTGTTTTAGGGTAGGGTTAGGGTTATTGCTCTGTTCATATTAGTCTCCATGTTTCCAATGTTCTGGACATCTGGACGTCATTCACAGGTAATATATTAACTTTAACAGAGACGCAGCGGGACGGATCATCCTGGAAATGATGGACAGGGAGAGTCTGACTAAAACTAGCTGGAGGTCAGACACATTCTGGGGTTTCTGTCTGTTTATTTCCAAGCCCAAATGAGCAACTTCACCTTCAAAAACCAGCCCAGAAAGCGACTCATTAAATTTGTTAGCGACTTTAAAAAAAAAACACAGCCACTTATATTAATCAGACTTGGCGACAGAAACTCAAAGTAGTTCCTGTTTTTCTACCAACAAAATGCGCATCTCCCTCCATTGTTTACGTTTCTGTCGCTGTGGATACTGTCACATAGAAAGGGGTTAGGGTAACCCTAACCCTACCCGATCACTCGACAAGACGTAGAGGAAATAAAATTCAATTCCAAAAGAAAATAGTAACGCAAACTGATTTTGATAAGTAACTGTAGTCTGACTATTGGATATGAAATAGCAACACGTTAGATTACTGGTTACTTTAAAAAGTGGTCCAACATCTGGACATCCTGATATAAACACGGTACTGAGACTGACACCGCGAGTCGCAACGCAGCACAAAGCCCCGGTACTGCCCGGTACCACCTGGTACCACCCGGTACCGCCTGCTGACTGTTCTCTGCTTCTCCTTATCGTTTCTGCCAGGCGGGTTAAAGCCGCTGCTGATCTGGGCTGGAGGTTCTGGGCTGTAAACAGAAGTTACTGCAGAACCTCAAGTGATAAAGAAAGATTCGGCCCAATTAGAGTTCAGAACATAAACATCAGAGAAAATACTGGAGCAATAATTAGAACCGCAGCAAAAAGCCAAACATGCCACAATGAAAGGAACCAAAATGTTTCCAAAACATCGGGGGACTGACAGGGGCCACCGGGGGATTCCAGGTAGATTCCAGGTAGATTCCAGGTGGATTCCAGGTAGATTCCAGGCAATGTTCCCTCTAAGCTGAGTGCTTGCGCAATCGCGCACTGCTCGCACATTCTTAGCGCCCAATAAAATCTATGCAGCGCATCAAATAAAATCCAATGTAAATTATACATTGGGCTCAGACATCAGTTTTGACTATGGACCAATGATGTATAACGATCTAACCCGGTGAGTCACAGGCGTCCAGCCAATGATACGATACAGTTCACTTACGCTACGCAGCCAATCATCGCATGTTATTGTGTTTATGCGCTTTGCCAAAATGCGTTGTGGCACTGTGCAGATTTGCTTGGTAGGAAAAGTGCGGCGGAGTTAAGAGACGCTAAAGCTACCACCCTATCATGGCTAAGCGAACAGGCAGCGGGACATCCACTCATCCAGCCAAAGTAAAACAGAAATGCGCTTCTTTTACGATGGAATGGCTGTCGGAGCTTGTGCAAAAAGAAGAACAAGATTTTTTCTTTTTCGAGTGAGAACGTTTACTCTGCAAAACATGCAGCGAAGCCAAAGTAGCAAGCGAGTTTTCAGAGGGAAAAATGGACTGAGTGGAAGTTGGACAACCACAAGCGTCACAGTCACTGGAGAAGTGAGAGACAGACTTGAAAAAACTGCGTAATTAAATATTTTACAGACAGAGTTACAAAAATGTATACACTATCACAAGCTAGAGCACACATTTCATTGTGCAGAATGTGAATGTTTTAATGTGAACAAAAAGTTATGTCTCATTTCTCACCATGGCCAAAGCAGGACTCTTATATAGAACATACTGCATCTCATGAACAGCAATGTTTTTTGTTGTTTTTTTCATTTTAAGTGCAGCAAATCACTTAAATTAAAAGCAAACTAATGGAAGTTGCTGCTGTAATCTGATTCTTTTAATAAGCCATGTAACTTTCTATAATCCCAGATTTATTACAGGTGTAATACAGGTGTGTGGCCATCGTGCTCACACCTGATGTTGCTCACAGTGGTCCTCAGTGTACTCAGGGACCCTGTGTGTATTATCGGTTTAAATGTAGTGTAATTTTATCGGCCTATTTCGAAGCTGCCTTTTCTTTCTAAGGTTTTAGAAAAACTTGTGTACTGTCAGCTGAAACAGTTTTTAGATTACAATGGCATTCTGGAGGTTTTCCAGTCAGGTTTTAAAACTCTTCATAGCACAGAATCTGCTTTAATAAGAGTTTTTAATGACATCCTTCTTGCATGTGATTCTGGTAACCATGTTGTTCTGATTTTACTTGACCTAACTGCTGCCTTTGATACAGTAGACCACGACATTTTAATATCGCGATTACACCACGTTGTAGGTATTGGTGGCACTGTTCTTAAATGGTAAAGGGCTTACCTGGAGGAGAGAACAATCTCAGTCAAGATTGGTGACTCTGAATCATCTGCTGCTTCAATGCCTTATGGCGTCCCACAGGGCTCAATTCTGGGCCCACTGCTTTTCTCTCTTTATTTACTGCCTCTGGGTTCTGTCCTCAGGAAACATGGGATTTCGTTTCATTGTTACGCTGATGATTGTCTATTTTAAACCTGTTATTACAGATCTTGGTTTTAAGGTGGACAGTGATTTTAAATTGGATAGCCAAATCAGAGCCGTGGTTAAGTCCAGTTTTTATCATTTAAGGCGATTGGCGTCAGTGAAATCTTTTCTTTCCAGGCAGCATTTTGAAACAGTGATCCATGCTTTTATTTCAACTCGATTGGATTACTGTAACGCACTTTATCTGGGAGTTAGTCAGTCGCTGCTCTCACGTCTGCAGCTAGTACAGAATGCTGCTGCACGACTGCTGACAGGAACTCGAAAGAGGGAACACGTGACCCCTGTCCTGGCGTCACTTCACTGGCTGCCGGTATATTTTAGGATTCATTTTAAAATTCTTATGTTTGTTTTTAAATCACTACATAATCTTGCCCCGGCTTACCTCTCTGAGCTTCTTCACCCATACATACCTTATCGGTCTCTTAGGTCCGCAGATCAGCTGCTTTTGGAGGTACCGAGATCAAGAAGGAAGCTCAGAGGGGACAGAGCTTTCTCTGTCATGGGCCCCAAATTATGGAACAACTTGCCTTTGCAGGTCAGGGAGGCCCCTTCACTATCCACTTTTAAAGCTCGTCTTAAAACCCATCTATTTTATTTGGCTTTCAACTCTAGCGGGATCTAGTTTTAAATTGCATGTTTTTGTTTTTAAACTGTAAGTTTTTATTTTATGTTTTTTTTATTGTTATGTTGTGTTTTGATGTACAGCACTTTGTATCAGCTGTGGTTGTTTTAAAGTGCTTTATAAATAAAGTTGGTATGGTATGGTATGGTGTGTATGACCAGACACATGAAAAATTAGAGGGAACATTGATTCCAGGTAGATTCCAGCCCAGAGGCTGTTCATGCAGGGCCGGCCCAAGATAATATGGGGCCTTAGACAGACCCCCCCCCAGCATCACTAACATGTTTAAATGTCGATCAGGTGAATCTGAGAGGGAGACCAGGTTTAAAATCAATCACTGATTATTGGTTATTGGCTGTGATGTATTTGTGAACAAACACAAAGATTACACCATATTGTAGCCATGGTAACACAACAATCAAACTATCAAGATGATTATTTAAACTTTTACAAAGTAAACGTCCTAATTAATTCCTAAATGTAGTTTTTTTTCTCAGCTGATGCATTAAATAAAATGTAATAACATTGTTATTCTCTATAAATGATGCTACAGGTTTAGATCTATGGTGTGTGGTACAATTAAACCATTTCTAGGGGCCCCTGAATCTCTGGAGGCCCCTGAATCTCTGGAGGCCCCTGAATGTGTGGAGGCCCCTGAATGCGTGGAGGCCCCTGAATGTGTGGAGGCCCCTGAATGCGTGGAGGCCCCTGAATGTGTGGAAGCCCCTGAATCTCTGGAGGCCCCTGAATGTGTGGAAGCCCCTGAATGTGTGGAAGCCCCTGAATCTCTGGAGGCCCCTGAATGTGTGGAGGCCCCTGAATGTGTGGAGGCCCCTGAATGTGTGGAAGCCCCTGAATGTGTGGAAGCCCCTGAATCTCTGGAGGCCCCTGAATGTGTGGAGGCCCCTGAATGTGTGGAGGCCCCTGAATGTGTGGAAGCCCCTGAATGTGTGGAAGCCCCTGAATCTCTGGAGGCCCCTGAATGTGTGGAAGCCCCTGAATGTGTGGAAGCCCCTGAATCTCTGGAGGCCCCTGAATGTGTGGAGGCCCCTGAATGTGTGGAGGCCCCTGAATGTGTGGAAGCCCCTGAATGTGTGGAGGCCCCTGAATGCGTGGAGGCCCCTGAATGTAATACTTTTATAACAAATTTATGTCAGCTCATGATTTCTTGGTTAATGACAAGTTGTCATAACAAAGACATTTTGAATAATGTCAACTTTGTATTAAAAGTGTCATAATTTACCAAATGATACTTTATGACAACAGTCATAAATATTCATGAAGACTTCCTGATGTTTATGACAGTGTCATGACGATCTTATTCACAACCTGTCAAATAAAGTGTTACCAATTTACCCAGAGAAAACGATCAAGAAAACAAAAACATCTGGTCAATTAACGCCCAGCTGGAGGAAATTAAAGAGAAAACTCAGGACCAAAACTTGGATCATGACACTAAGGTTAAAGGATATGACACACTAGAGGGGAACGCCCTTTTTGGGGCGTACCTTAGATAAAAGCTATTGAAGGGCTTTACAAACTGTTGCTTGATGCCATTTTGTTCTGCTAGCCCTTAAGGATAACATGAACTATGGACCAGCTGTATTTTGGTATTAATAAATGGAATTCAGCTCACTGACTCTTCTTCAACCTCATACATCAAGAACGTAGCTTGGGGGCGTGCTGTGATGGCGTAGCGGTTAGCACGACCCGTATTTGGAGGCCTTGAGTCCTCGACGCGGCCGTCGCGGGTTCGACTCCCGGACCCGGCGACATTTGCCGCATGTCTTCCCTCCTCTCCTTCCCCATTCCTGTCAGCCTACTTTCATAAAAGGGACACTAGAGCCCACAAAAAGACCCCCTGGAGGGGTAAAAAAAAAAAAAAGAATGTAGCTTGGAGAAACACTATGCAGACATATAAGTGTGTGTCTGTATGCGAATGTGTCGTGTTGTGCACGTTAGGCCTTATGTGGATCAGATCCTCTGTTTTTGTGGGCCATGGGCATTGTGTTCTTGTGGATTATTTTGTGGGTTTGCTAGTTTGTTGGTGATGTGGTTGTGCTCCTGTCTTGTGTCTTGTGCAGAGATAGTTTTGTGCGTACCCTCCGATAACGTCCTGCCATAGCAGACCACTGTTTCAGTACATCTGACTCTGCTAGGGTGTTTTCCTTGGATTGCTGATACGCATGGGAAGTGAGGACTGAACCATGTGAAAACTGAAAACAGTCCTGCTGGTTTTGATAGGATGCTGTCAGAACCAGCAGAGAACCTTATCTGTTTACTGTGTGAACAGGACAGGAAAAAGGGTTTCTGATGTCAGGAGGATGAATGATGACACAGTCAGGGTGATGAGAAGGAGATTTGTTGTTGCAGCAATGAAGGGACTGAACAGGACGATGCAGCCATTGCAACAGCTAGAGCTTTGCTGTCCTACCAGAGCCTTCTTCTTCATGCACTCCATCACCATCTGGAAGATCTGCTGCGCCTGGCTGCGGCTATAGTTGAAAGTTTTCTGGATGGTGACCAGGAGCTGATCTTTGACACTCTCGTTCACCAGCCTACAGAGGTAGAACAGGACACTGAGGAGAAACCGGAAGGTACGTTGTCATCCGGAGGTAATATTGTGTCTGAGAATACACGGCCTCTCAGGTCTGCAGCTTAAAACCCGTTTCTCACAGAACTGACAAGATAAATGGTTTCCAGCATCACAGAAGGGCAGGAATCAGGAACTGATGATAACAGAATGCATAGAAAGACTTGAGTTAAGGGTGGACAGGCCAGCTGTGATGAAGAATGTCAGTAGAACCAGAGGTCAACTCCTGAGATCTGCAGGAGTTCCTCACTGATTGGCATGATTCCCCCGATTCGGTGGTTGTGCATAAAATCCTTCGCTGTCCACCTAAGGTCGTGTCTGCGCCACCTTTAAGCATCATCACACATGCACCTTGAAAATTACCACCAACAAATACACCAAAGCAGCAGAAATGTTCTCACCCGTCCTCTTCGCAGTATCTGTGAGCAAAGGAGAGGATGTCGGAGGCCCGGCCGCTACCGTCACAAACCACAACCGGGACAGGTGGTTCCTCCTTCAAACTCTCCAGCACAATGGAGATGACATTAGGACCCCCCTCTAGGATCAGGCAGACCACTGGGACACCCTGGCCCAAACCTGGCAACATCAAAGCACGTGTCAGGATGACCATCGCCAGCCTCCCAAAGCCACGCTCAGACTCAGACAGGAGGAGAAAAGGGACTGTCATGAAACTAAAGACAAAGTAATGGAGGATCGTCGGTGAAAACAGGATCTGATTGTAGAAGGTCTGACCAGTAAGTATAAACATTTCATCAGATTTTTGTGCCTTCCAGGAACAGAAGGCTTCACAGCTGCCCATGGCAAACAAAATGTCTTTTTCTATGATGTTGTGATTGTATCAGTGTGTTTTATTCTATGGTTGGAGAACCAAAATAAAGGCTCTTTTTTACCTTATAACTCTGAGGCAATGTAAACATGACCCTTTAACCCCATTTAAAAACTCCTCAGCAATTTTCAATTTTCCTTCCTGTTCTGTGGACATTAGATCATAACACAAAGGAGGTTGAGTAGTGTCACTGATTTCCTGACATTGAAGGACTCTAGAACCTTCCTTTGGTTTTGTTTGGTTGGTTTTATGTTGATGGGTCTGTTCTGTCTCTGTCTGGAGGGTTGGACTCTCGTTTGGGTTTGCCTGGTTCTGTGGGAGTTGAAGGAAGGGGTGACAGCTGAGGCTCCCCTTGCTGTCCCTGCCTTACAGACACCTCCAGGCATAGGACGACAAAGGGAAACCCACAGGTCACCTGACCAGGCACATGAGTAGAGGAGACTTAGCAGGCCAGGGAGAGGCTGCTGCAGGGTCACATGACTTACGTGTGTTGATCTTCTGCAGGGAGACATGTTTCTCCAGCTGCCGGCGGAGGCGGACCTCAGCTCCATATTTACCGGTGGTGCCATTGTCGGATAGGATGAAGTGAGAGTGGCTGCTGTTCAGGACCGACAGCTTACTGAGCGGGTTGGACATGGTCTGGTAAGGACGAGTCACCTGAAACACAGCAGCAGGCTTCCATTAGAGCAGGGGTCTCAAACTCCAGTCCTCGAGGGCCGCAGTCCTGCAACTTTTAGATGTGCCTCTGCTGCACCACACCTGAATAGAATAATTAAGTCGTTAGCAAGGCTCTGGAGAACTGACCTACACAAGGAGGAGGTAATTAAGCCATTTCATTCCAGTGTTTTGTACCTGTGGCATATCTAAAAACTGTAGGTCTGCGGCCCTCGAGGCCTGGAGTTTGAGACCCCTGCATTAGAGGTTATCATGGTGATATTAACATCATCAATAACAATGAATTAAACACTTTCACAGATCAATGAACATTCCCGACCGAGGATAAGGGTCCGAACACAGATGGAGCAACCGATCTTTCTTCTCTTCGACAGACCAGATTAGCAAATCACAGCATCATCACCCCTGTCATCTACACAACTCCTGCTCCATATTTCCCTCATGACCTCTTGAATTCCAGCTCATGACTCTCATCCTGGTCACTTCAGACTCAGCTGTTAGCATCTAGAGTGCATACTGAAGATGCCAGCATCCCAACCAAAGACCAAACCCGAGGTTCTCCAGGTCTTCTTCCTGAAGGTACCTTGAGATCTGGTCCATTAACACCTGACAGAGGGCTGCCTGGCAGACTCCATGCTTCATCCTCCACAATGTGTCAGAAATCTGGACCCAGCTATCGAGGGCATGGGAGGAGCTGCACAGTACCTCCTACTCCTCCCATGATACCCAAAGGGCCACTAGCTCATGTCCTCTACAAACCCATCAAAGATGGAACCAACTGAACTAAGGGTGAAGAGAATCCCTTCATCAGTAGAAATGAACAGACCACTAGACATCAGGAGATATCACAGCCATTTTCATTCATGACTGTCTACTAACATCCAATCAGAGCAAGCTACCACCAGACAAGTCCACCACTGAGTAAACAAAGGCAGAAGCTCAGAGATGCTCTGGACTTGTAAACCTGATTTAATCAGACTCTTCTTACATCTTTCCCAATCAAGTCCTCTTTGTTTTCGACAATTCCCCAGGGTGCGATGCCGATGGCACAGACCTTTCCTCTGGACTTGGATGAATGGTCTTTGAGAGCGTCTCCAACATGTCGAATCACCCCTGCAACAGCAGATGGAGGGAGCTCAGCAGAATCAGAGTTAATATGATCACACTTCTCTCTTGGTTTGGTTCTGCTGTCATCAGCTCATCAGGTTTTCATCCTGGGTATTTGTGGCTCTAACAGACACACTGATAGATATTAGTCTATTGGAGCTGAGTGTTGCACCTGTGCTGACTCCTCCTGTGAAGATCCAGGCTCCGGTGGTGACTGCGGCCTTGATCAGCCCCCTCCCAAAGACCTGCTTCAGTTTGGGGGGCAGGTCAAAGTTCTGCAGCCCTCCATGGACGGAGATGAGCAGCGTAGGCAGCTCCAGCTGCCATTCCTTCACCATCAGGTGGAGCAGAGAGTCTGGCTTGGAGTCATAGGAGACCCTGATGTACTGCAGGACAGAGACAGCATGAAAGGGAGAGAGTCAGTCTGAGCTGCTACCATCATCCTAGTAACCTGGTCTGCTCCGTGTTACCATGGCCTTGTTGACATGTCCTCCCCCCTGGAACTCCAGGACTCCATAGGCGTCAGTGGAAAAGGTCTGGGTGTGTTTCAGGATGCTCCATCTCTCTGCAGGCTGGACATCCAACTGAACCAGCTGGCCCGTCTCCTCCACTGCCCCTGCAGGGATGGGGGGGTGCTGCGCCACCAGCTGGCCACAGCTGCACCTACACAGCAGAAAGAAGACATCCACTTTACCTCACATTAAAGGCAAGTTTATTTATGAAGGGTCATCATGCAAAAGAAACTCACTGTGTCTCATTGACTGGAGATTTGATTTTAAAACCAAAAATAACTAAAACAGAATTAAAACCTCCATCCAGAGATTATTATGCCTGTAAGAGAAGAGCTGACTTCTGACCTTCAACCCCTCATTGATGATCTAGGAAGCACGGCACTAGTCTTTGGCTGAAACCTGAAGTCAGTTCGACTGCATCATTCACCGTTCAGTCTGCTTCAACCCGACTCCAGTCCATTTGCCTATAAAGTCCGGTCCAGTTGGTCTGAATCCTAACAGACCTCTGACCTCTGGTCCTCCAGACCTCGGTCTGGGTTCGGTTGAAGTGAACTCTGGTTCTGTTTGAATTCAAACATTCAAACAGAACCAGAGACCTCTCCAAAAGCAGGAAGTGAACTACAGCACAGGGTAAATTCTGGGTAAATACAACCAAAGCTAACTTGCTAGCCTAGTGCTAGCAGCAGAAATGGCTACTGGTCTCCTGGCCAAAGACTAAAGAGAAATCCTCCAACCGCTAAAATCTGACGCCTCCATCTTGTTTCCATCTGGTGAAGAAGGAAGTTGCTCTCAGTGTCTTCAGAGGTTTTTGTGTCGTTTCCTTCAATGGTTCTTGGTGCAGCGCCCCCACAGGCCAGGAGGGGAACAGGTTGGTTTGGGTCAGAACCACAGCAGCTGGAGGTGGAGCAGATGTTTTCAGATTTTAGCTTCCCTGCTTTGCTCCACCTTCAGGAAATCTCTGAATATGAGAAGCTGCTCTGCTTCGTCCTGGTTCCCCTTGTGGGCCTGGTCCCCACAAGGGGAACCGCTGTTTTTGGGTCAGGGGTCAGGGGATTTCTTGAGAGTCACATGACTGAAACTCAGACGAGATCAGCACCATGTGACCGCCTTGCTCAGAGCACCTGAGCTTCTCTTCATCAACACAACAACAATATAACAGAGATCTGTGCATCATTTCACCTGCTGGCATCTTTGCTGGGAATGATCTGGATGCATTCTCTCTTCTGGAAGGTTCTCTCGATCCACGCTCTGTGAACCTGCAGCAGGAAACAGCAAGCAGTGGTTAGGGTGTTGCTGCTCTAAAACACTGCAGACTCACTAAGGCTGGATATAACAGCTACTGTTTATTCATAAAGTACTTTTCACAGACATAAGATCCAAACAAACGTTAAGAATACAGAAAAAAATCTAGATACAAAAACCTATGGAAATAAATGCTTTCAGTTTCGACAAAACAAAGCTGCTGGAGCAAACTGGTCCCAGTCACTGACCAAACTGGGCCCAGTCATGGACTGAAATGCCTCTTTAGGTTCCAGCCACTATGTTTGGCGGTGAAGGTCCAGAGCAGCAGAGTTCAGTAGCTGACTCAGCCAATCAGAAGCCTGGCTAGTAAAAGCCGTTGTCAAGGTGATAGGAAGTGCAAATAATTGTCTCTAAATCAGCTCTGGAGGCCATGTTTTGCATTTTGAAAATGTTTCTTCAATGAAACAAGAACAGGAATTGTCTGGAGTTTGACCTGGAATTTGGCTGATGGGCCAGGAGGCGACTGACTGATTTCAGGTAACTGGGAATTTGTATCAAAGTCTTACTGGTTTTAAAACCAGAATGTTACTGGAGAGCCAATCAGTGAAAGACAGAAGCTGATGTGCTGGTCTTTGTTTTGCTGTAAAAATTTCTGTCTACAATGTGGGGTTATGGGGACCATTGCTCCTTGTGGGGACTATTTCTTGGTCCCCATGAGGGAAATTGTTGTATTTGGGTTAGTGGTTAGGTCTGTGATAGTTAGGTTGAGGGCAAAGGTTAAGGTAAGGGTTAGGTATATCGTAAGGCTTAGGCTGTAGAAATTAATGGAAGTCAATGTTAAGTCCCCACAAGTGATGAAACCACGACGGGGTGTCGGGGTGTGTGTGTGTGCGTGTGCGTTTGTTTCTAATACCTTGTGGGGACCATTTTCCTGACATATACTACGTTGTGGGGACCCACTGCTCCTTGTGGGACCGAAGCCTGGTCCCCTTAAGGGGAAACGCTGTTTTTGGGTCCGGGGTCAGATTTAGCACTAAGGTGTGATTTGAGTTTTGGTTGGTTAGAGTTAGTTATGTAATGCAGTGGTTCTCAAATGGGGGTACGCGTACCCCTGGGGGTACGTGGAGGTACTGCCGGGGGTACGTGAAGCTTTTCAAAATATCTTTAAAAAATCAGTAGGCTCCTCATAATAAGTCTTGGGAAAAATTAGTTTGTAAAAAGTTCGATAAAATATAAATGTGTGTTCATCCACTGAATTATTATTTATGTATATATTTAATTTTGTACCATTACAGAGACCAATATAAATTAACAGCGTTTTGCATATTTCAGTTTTGACTGGTTTTATACCTTCCTGGTGGTCACCGTCTTCTGTTTTTCTTTTTTGTTTAACCAAGCAATGTTTGCAATATGGATGTATTTGTCAGGTTCACTGATATAAGTTGTTTGGCTTTAATAAATCAGACAGTGATTTTACAGCACTGTACCTCTTTTTTATTCCAAAAATGTTTTGCCCGTGTCAGGGGGTACTTGACTAAAAATATATTTTTAAGGGGGTACATCACTGAAAAAAGTTTGAGAACCACTGATGTAATGGATAGGTTTGGATAAGGGTAAAGGTTTAGGCTGTAGAAATGAATGGAAGTCAATAAAAAGTCCCCTCAAAGATAGCTGCGCAAACGTGTGGGTGCGTGTGTGTGTGTGTGTGTGTGTGTGTGTGTGTTCCCGAATCTCCACTTTGTTAAAGTAATGGATTACTGTCTGAGGAGAACATTAGCCTCAGTGTGATTTGTCTGTTTCATGTGAACAATGAAGCTGCACAGAAACCATAATCATCATCATCATCATCACATGGTGGAGGAGTGACTCAACAACTGCATAATAAAGGGAAAAAATGATTAATCTTCAGTGAAATTGAACAAAAACAAATGTTTATTCTTATTTTTCAGCTAATTTGTTGGATTTTTTTAATATCTTCTGATTGTTGTTGAGAACAAAAACATTTGCTCTCTTCCTCCTGGTTGGAGCTGGACTCTTGACTCCAAGTTTTGTGACCTGTTTGGTTCAAACATTTTCAGCTCTGACTGAACCTGCAGACGTGGAGACGCTGCATCCTGCTGAGGAAGAGGAGGACCAGGTGGAACCTCGGGTTCAATAAACCAGTTCACTCCGACTGGACTAAACAACCCAATTGGACAAAAAGAACTTGAGAGAATTTCAGCAGAACTCCAGTGAAGGTCCTATAATGTGACCAGATCAGAGGGAAACTGAATCAGGAGACAATGAGCCCAGATGATTTCTGACTTGTCAGTCCCAGTTTGTTGGCTAATTGGGAGCACCAGGACATTTCTCAGTGGGCCACTGTTCTGTTTATCTGTGCTACCCGTAAATCCGTCCTACCTTGTGGTAATGCGCTCATCAATGCTACGTCACATACTGCTGACTCAGCAGATTTCTTATAAATATGTCCTACCTGTGGACGTTTTGTTTCATGTGTTTTATTTCATCTATTTTATTCCTGGTTTTCATTAAGCTGCTGAATTACTTCATGGTTTTACTTTACATGACAGCAGCTTGTAAATATATTTATTAATTGTTTTTATTTTGCCGTCTGCAAAGTCGTTACTGTAAACAAGTCATTGTTTATCAGGACAAATTATGTTGTTTTTGGGGCTATTTTGTCCTTATGCTTTAAAATATTTTAGTTTAATTACACTCTTTTTTATGATTAAACTTTGCTAAATAGAAGTTAGCGATAATAAGTGGGATTGAAGCTGTAATAGCCGTGTAATATTAGTGTATATGAATCATATCCTATCATTTCAGTGACCTGTGCGGTTCAGTGACACATTGTGGCTGCATTTAATAAAGTCTGTCATACAGCAGATTAATGTGCATGAAAGAGTTGTGTTGATCTGTTGTCTGCGTTTAATTCCAATAAAAACCTGTTTACTGTTTTATCCTTACTAACCTCTGTATCTAAAATATTAACAGGTAGGATATTCTAGTAAAGGATTAGTGCAAACATCTACAGCTTTTCACTTTAAACAGGTAGATGTTCAGATGAAGGAAGTGATCTTCTTGTGGTTTCGTCATGGATAGAAATTGTTCCGATGCTAAGCTAACCATAACTGCTAAGCTTCCACTTCAGTCACTCAAATATTGTTATCCAATATATTTAACATTAACAACCTGCTATAGTTTTCTGATTGTAAACATGACGGTAGCAGTTTTGGACGGGTAGCACAGACAGATAGACTTAGCTATCAATCCGTGCTACGGTAGGAAAATCTGACGAGGTAGCACTGATAGTCAGAACACCGGTCTGAGTCCATGTATGAACTGAAGTCCAGTCAAAGTTTGGACTCATCCTGGTTGGAATGCAGTGGGATGCTTAGTGATCTGAACAGACCTAATGTAACTGAAGAACCGTGGGAAAGAGCGTTGGACCAGAACACCAAGGAGATGCAGAGATGGAAATGGTCAGACAGAACCAGTGCTGGGGTTCTGCTGTCAGGTCAGCATCACTCCATCATCAACATAGAAACTAGAGCCATGACAACAAATCCGGTCCAATCGTACCCCAACCTGATTCCGGTCCAGTCTGAACCGCTCCGATTGGACCAGAGGACATCTGTTCCAAACCATCTCCAGAAAATGCAGAGACTGTTCTATCCCTGCATCTTCTAGTCACTCAGCAGCATCTTACCCTCTGGGATCCAGAAGACACGCTGCGCTTGATGGACGAGCGTTTCACTGACCCATCGGTTCCTCTGCGTCCTCTGCTGTCCATCACGGCATCACAGTTCCTGCAGCAGAATCCTGATTGTCCTCCTGCCCTTTCTGTCCTCAACTCAGCGTCTCACTCTCTAATCTGGATTAGCGGCGCTGTGGGTCGGGCTTTTTACCAGATCAGCTGAAGTATTTCCTCAGCAGCTCTGGATGAAAACAAACATTGTTTTTCAGATTTCCTTCAGCCGGGAAATTCAGAAGCTAACAGCACCACCTGCTGGGTTAAGAGCAATAAAGAACAATTACCCCAGATAGCAAAATCTGGTGAAACAACATTAGGCAGAAACATTGAATCTACGTTGAAGCCTGACATTGAAATGAAATTGAAAGCAGTTGGTGAGTCTCATGTTGAATCAAAGTTTTTGTGGGGATTTGGTTTTCTGTGTGTCAATTTAGTTCTTGTGTTGTCTTGTTGGCCCCCGATTGTTTCCAACTGTCTTTCGTTTCCCTTGATAACCTTCCCTGTGTATCTATACCCACCTGTGTCTCTTGCTCTCTGTCAGGTCCTTGTCATTTCTGTTGTGTCATTGTCAGACTTATGGTCGTATTTTTGTTCATTGTACCAGTTGCTACCAGCATCTGAGCTCCTGGATTATGAACCATCATTTATTCACTATAGCCTGGGTCCTGCTGTGTTCCATCCTCACCAACTGCCGCACTTCATGACAGTTTCAACTATAACTGACTTTGTATCAATGTTGATTGAACCATCATTTGAATGTGGATCTACATGCACATTTAGGTTGATTTTATATTGAATGAAAGTTAAGGAATCAATGTTCATTCATGTACATTTTTGGTCTGATAGTTCTACATCATAGCATACTGTTAAAAGTTTCTTCACTGGTGTTAAACACACAATCTTATTGGCAGACGATGGGTATCATGTCATTCATAATGATCTTACATTACCATATTTCCAAAAATGTGTGTACACAAGCTAAAAAATGACAACATGGCATTAATATAACATTTTATTTAAGAAAACAGACATAGGTCTGTAAACATTTGACTCCTTTTTGACTGTCAGAGCAACAGTCTGTTGTCCAGGAGGTTCAGCCTTGTACTGTATGAACCAGGGAAACGGTACAAGTTGGGCTAAAACCAGGTCTGACTCTGGTTGGCGTCACTTTGGTTCCATGATTCTTTCCTCCCTTTCTGGCGCATAATGAAGCCACTTCTTGACAGTTTAGAGTAAGGAAGGAAAATAAGAGTTTTATAAAAGATGTCGGCCGTTAATGAGAAAGATTTTCCTAGTCTGAAGAATGCTAACGCTGCTAAGCTAAACATGCATAACTACGCTGCTGCTGCTGCTAGCGCTGAAACACCGATGGAGACATCAAGAAATGCCTCCGGTATTAGACGGCAACTGAATGCAACTCCAACCAAACTCCCACCTGCTAAAAAACAAGCCACTGAGACTGAGGTCTCCTGAGCTGCCGTCTTAGCAGCCATTAAAAGTCTGGATATCAGGCTGATGACTTTGGAAAACAGCTAAAAGAAAATTCTGACTTGTTTGCCCGCATTACTCTCCAAGTGGAGCAGAACACCGTCGGCGTTGCTGAATGTAAATCTACGATGGAAAACCTTGAACTGAGGTTCGCTGCAATGAATAAAGAAAATGCAAATTTGAAAGAAAAACTCTGGGAGGCTGAAAGATACAAGAACCTGAAGCTGTTGGAGAGCAAGAAGGAGAAAACCTCAGAGAAAAGGCAGAACAACTTCTCTCAAGAATCTTAGGACAGTGGGCGGACCAGATAGGAGATGTGATCCATACAATCCACCGATTAGGAAGAAAAGAAGAGGGACGGACCGTCAGGTCATCCTGCAGTTCACCAGGAGGCGCCACTAGGAGGCGCCATCGAGACACAGTCTGGAAAGTGACGAAGGATTCAGAGGTGTGCAAAGAACAAGGTCTGCGTTTTGGTCCAGATTTTATTAAGGAAGACCGGCTGGCAAGAGAAGAACTGTGGCCCAAGATTACCAAAGCCAGATCCCAGGGTCAGGTGACCTTTTACAGAGGTCACATGGCAGTGATCGACGGCAAGGTGATCAAAGCTTCATCTCCTTTCTGAGACTACAGATTAATCTGATGTTTACATCATCCTATTACAAGGTTAATAAAAATCAAAATCCACACTGTTTTTCCTTTTAATATGGAGTTATATCTCTAAGTTGCCTGTCAGAGTAAAACTCTTCTCTGCGCTCCAGAGGTTATTTCTGTTTTCGCTCAAATGAAAAAAGTTTTAAGTTAAAGTTAGTGAAGGTTGTGGATGCAGGTTGATTTTTCTATGTTATGATGTAAAGGGTATTCCTAGACTTCCCAAGTTCTTGGCTTTAGTTCATTGTATCTTAACAAAACTTTTAATAAGGTTTGTGTCTTTTAAACTTTTCTTTTGTTTTAATTTTATGTCTTTAAAATCTAATCTCAAGTTTTTGTCGTTAAATGTAAGGGGCCTGAGAGAAAATGTCAAAAGGAAGGCGAAGTTTATGTAGAAACAAGAATCCACATTTTATTCTTCTTTAGAAACTCATTCAACCGACTCTGATGAAAGATTTTGGTCAAATCACATCAAATTACTGATTCACATGGTACGTCAAAATCAGCAGGTGTGGCTATATTGCTGAATAACTTTCCAGGGAAAATAATATATACAAAACATGACAGTGATGCCATTGGTCTCTTTCCGTATTACATATTGAGGACTCATTAATAATCCTAGGTAATATTTATGGTTACTGTAACATTTTGAAAAATAAAGAGCTTCTTACTATGATTGAAGTAAATATCAAACAACTTAAACACAGATTTCCTACTAAATATGTTTTATTAGGTGGGGTTGGAACGTGGTTATGGACGAAGCTCTTGATACCCAAACAAATTCACTAATGTTCATCCAAACCGGATTCTGTCTGATTTCTGTACCAGTTTGGGTCTTATTGACTTATGGAGAGACAAACATATTAATGGAAAACATTTCTCTTGGTTTAAATCAGATGCTTCAAGCAGATCTAGAATAGATTTTTGGTTAGGAACAGATGATATTCTCACACTAACATCAGACTGTAATATGTCTCCAACTCCTCTCACAGATCACTGCAGCATTAATTTATTAATTACTCCTCTTCCTGACAGTTTGAGACATGGAGGGTTTTGGAAATTCAATGCAAATCTCTTAAACTATGAATTATATTGCAGGGAAATCAAGAAACTAGTGAAAAAGATTCTGTTAGACGATTCAAAAATAACCTACACTAAAAAATGGGAATACCTAAAATATAAGATACGGGCAAAAACCTAAAAAGAAACAATGGCCTGGAAGAAGTAAGGTTAGTTAAAGAGTTAAACCTACTATGTGTTAAACAAATGTTGACTGATGCTGACAAAAATAACCTCGTGACCTACAAGCTAAATTAGACTCAATCTACGAAAGAAAAGAGCTTTTGTCAGATCCAGAGCTGCGTGGATTCAGGAAGGGAAAAAACAGTTCATACTCCTGCAGGCTGGAAAAGAGGAGGCAAGTTAAAAAGCACATTCAATCCCTTATTATTAACAACAATGAATGTACCGACCAAATTCTAATGGCAAAAGAAATGAGCAACTTTTACCAAAACCTTTATTGCTCTTCTTTTTCAACCCCACACTGCGACCTTCTGCTAGACCAAGTCAGAGACTTTGTCCCTCAAATCTCTGATGATTTCAAGGAAAACTGCGACAAAGATATTAATATGGAAGAACTAGACAGCGCCACCATGTGCTTGAAGCTGGATAAATCTCCTGGCTCTGATGGCCTTACTGCAGGGGTGTCCAAAGTCGGTCCTGGAGGGCCGCCATCCTGTGTGTTTTAGTTCTCTCCCTGGTTTAACGCACCTGGATCCAATGATGGCTCATTAGAGGCCTTAGGAGAACATTGACAAGCTGAGAAAGTTGTTACTACAACCAGGGAGAGAACAAACACATGCAGGATGCCGGCCCTTGAGGACCGACTTTGGTCACGCCTGGGTTACTGCCAGTTTCTATAGAAACGTCTGGGATGTTCTCAGAGAATTTATGTTCCAGGTTTTTAAAGAGATCTTGTGTGATAATTCACTTCCACACACCATGAAACAGGAAGTCATCACCCTGAAACCCAAACAGGAAGAGACAACAAGGTTCTCCACAATTACCGTCCGATCACCTTCTACACTGTGATTATAAACTACTGACGTATATCTATACAAATAGATCAAAGACTGGCCTTAAAGACGTTATTTCTGAAACACAGACAGGTTTTATGTCCAGAAGATCTATACATGATGACATCAGGTTGGTGCAGGATTTACTCCAGTACAGTGACCTGACTGAGGATAAAGGCTTCATCCTTTTCCTAGATTTCTACAAAGCCTTTGATATGTTGGAACATCAGTTTCTTTTCAAAGTTTTACACATGTTTGGATTTGGACCAAACTTCTGCAGAATACTAAAAAGCTTTTATAACAAGTTCAGCTGCTCTGCCACACGGTGCGTCTCCACGGTTCTCCATTAATAGGGGAGTAAAACAGGGCTGCAATATTTCCCTGTTTCTCTTCATCTTAGCTGTTGAAATGATGAATATTTTCATAAAAAACTCAAATAGACCCAAATTGAAAGTTTTAGATGACAAATTATAATCAGTCAACTAGCTGATGACACCACAGTTTTTTTGAAGAGTCTAGACCAAACCCCTAAAGTACTTGAGTTAATTAATACTTTCTCCAAAGCATCAGGATTGACCTTTAACCTGCAGAAATGTGAACTGATGGAGATTCATGGCTCTGATCTGATGGAAGCTTATAGTATCCCATTAAATCCTCAGTTAAATATCTGGGAATTTTAATGACTAAAGATGCTAAACGCAGTGAAACTGTTAACATAGAGAATAAAATACAGAATTGCAAATCTCAGTTAAATAGAAGCTCCAAAGAGATCTGAGCCTGTTTGGGAGAACCTGTTGAACCAAACCTAACAAATACATTAAAGATATAAATCAGCTGAACTTTAATTTCATCTGGAAAAATCGAGTCCACAACTTAAAGAAAGCAAATCTGGTTAAAGACTTTAAAGATGGAGGTTTACAAGCTGTTGACTTTGAGTGTTTAAATGTGGTCTTAAAGGTAAACTGGTTGAAATCTTTTCTAATGAATAGAAATAGTTTCTGGTTTTGTCTCCCCAAAGGTTTGTTTAAAAAAATTGGATGCATGGATTTTGTTCTTAGATGTGACTTTAATGTCGACAGACTTCCTGTTAAGTGATCTGCCTTTCACAAGCAGGTTTTGTTGTGTTGGAAACTAATGTACACACAACTTCACTCCTCACCAAACTCCACCTGGAACAACAGATCTGTGTTACACAGGAATCAGTCTCTGTGTTTGGATCACTGGATGGAAAAAGGTATTTGGTCCAGAAGACATTTTCTTAATGACGATAGAGATTGGTTGTCTTATGACGAATTTTGCTTATTGTATAATCTGGACTGCTCAGGCACTCAGTTTAACACAGTAATGACCTCTGACCCCTGGGCAGTCAAATATCTGGTTAAAATATAAACAATCAATCAGCTAATCTTCAGTTACTTCAACTGTTTGGATTTGACCTTTTGGACAAAAGTAATTCTAACAAACGGAGGCGTCAGCATCTCACTAACTTTATATTTCCTGTCCGACCAAATAAAACTCCATTTTAAATTAGTTTTCTGATTCAGAGGTTAATAAGTGGAGAACTGCTGACCTTAAATCTCCTCTAAGTCCTAAAGCTAAAGAAGTTCATTTTAAAATTCTCAATAACTTTTTTCCATCCAGGGAATTATTAAGACAAAGATTCAACTTTGATACCAACAGCTGGACCTTTTGTGACAACGACTGAAACAACAGATCGTCTCTTTTTCTATTGTGTGCAAACTGGAACATTTTGGAGGAACTTTCAGGACTGGATCTCATCCAAACTTTCCTCCATCATCCCTTAAAAAGAGAGGATCTAATATTTGGAAAAACCCACAGAGACAGAAGAACCTCATTCTTCACAACCTGCTGATCCTCACCAGATTCTTCATCCACTGCTGTAAATGGGAAATAGAAATCCTGACTTTTCAGCTTTTAAAAACCTTTTAATGGACAAAAATCACTTCAGAACCTTAAAACTGAAAAACCAGCAGGAATAAATAAAACTTTTAGACGCCTAGAATGGTCTGAATTATTAGAAAACTAAAGGCCCTTTGTCTCTGGTCTTTGTTTTGTTTTTTCCGGTTTGTTTTTGTCGTTATGCTATCCCTCTGTTTGATGTCTGATCAATTTTATTTATTTATAATTTTATTTTACCTGTTTACATTTTTTTTATATTTTATTTTTTATTGTCATAATTGTATGTGTGCCTTAAGCCTGTAAGACTTGTTTCTTCACGTATGTACATGCCACGTGATATTGTACACTTGTTCAAAATGTTTAATAAAAATTTTTTTTAAAAAAGTTGAATTAATGGCTTTAGAATGGATTGAAGAAGAGAGAGAGAGAAAGGCTATACTTTGTTCAGATTGAAGAAGTACATTAATACTCAAAAGGTAAATTCACAATCAAGGCAATATATTATATTGGACTTAATTCTCTCAAATTCAGGATTAAAAATCATGGATCTCAGGTAAAACTAGTTTGGATTCCTGCCCACTTTGGTGTGGTAGGAATATTATATATATTAAATTATATATATTAAAATAAATAAAAATGAGATAAAGAATATTCTAAAACTTTACATTAAGAAGAAATGGCGAGAACAATGGGATAGAGTCGGTAATGCTAGGTTTCATTATAGTATTTAAAAAGTTGGGAATTTAGAAAATGTCATAGAATTTTTTTTAAAAAGTAGAAAATGATATTATATCCAGATTTGGACATACAGGATTAAATATTGTGAACAAATAGAAACAGTACAACATATATTTTAAAATGTAATAATATTCATGAAGGCCTGCCGTGGTGGCGTAGCGGTTAGCGTGACACATATTTGGAGGCCTTGAGTCCTGGACGCGGCCGTCGCGGGTTCGACTCCCGGACCCGACGACGTTTGCCGCATGTCTTCCCTGTTTCCTGTCAGCCTGCTGTCACTTAAGGGACACTAGAGCCACAAAATACCCTGGAGGGGTAAAAAAAACCCAATTACATAATGTTCATGAAAGTGGTGTTAATTAACAATTTAGATAGGAACGCAAGTAAACTAGATATAAGGGAATTGTTTGAGATATCATCTGGTGATTTTAATATTATTTTTAGTTTTTAAAAAAGAACGGGAGATTATAGGTAGTAAAAGCATCTGATCCATAATCCAGTCTGGAAGGTGGCGCTAATGCACATGATGTTGTTTGCCAACCACCATAAAAAAGGGGAAGAAGAAGTTACTGCGCATGCTCCCTGAACCTCGTGCGTTCAGAAATCAGTGACTCCGGTCCGGTGGTGTGAGCGATACAGAACCAGAATCTGGAGCAATTTGGGGCTGCGATGGAGAGTCGGGACCAGGACCAGGACCAGAACCGCGACCAGAACCAGGACCAGAACCAGAACCGCGACCAGGACCAGGACCGCGACCAGAACCAGAACCGTGACCAGGACCAGGACCAGGACCAGCTCTCCTGCTCTCCTTTTAGGTGGAAGAAGGTCAGTGATTCTGGACTGCTACTAAAAACCCGGTCTTGTGCGCTATTCTGTTCCCCTGTGAAAATCTGCCCCCTTGTGTCGGGAGCGCGCATTGCAGCCAGAGAGGCGGATCTGACCATTTTCACGGCGCTTCTGATCGATTTCTCGGTAAAAACAACTCAGTTAATCATGTCAAGCTTGTAACATTTAGTTTAATCGGCTGCTATTGTTTACAAAATTGTCAAAATAATTAAATAAACCAGGTTTTTTTTACGCTGTTTTGTGTTATTTTAAACGACAAGAGAATCGGTCTTTTTCCAACTTTTGTCACTTTCGCCTGACAGAAATAAAAGTCAGTCACCAAAACGCAGTTTTCCAACACGTAGTGTGTATTTATAATTTTTCATTGCTGATATAAGAGGATGGCTGAAAGCAGGGCACAAAAATTAAGACTTCCTGAAAAGACGAGAGCGTGGACTTTCTGGTAAATCCCGTTATAATGTAAATTAAAGCTGCAAGCAGCCTCGGGCGGCCCTCGCAGCAAGCGCCGCTCCGGCCTATTGGCTACCGCGGGGGTTCCGGCCACCGCAGAAGCTCTCGCACGGTTTCCAGAGCCGCAGCCCGCTCACCACCGCAGAAGCTCTGCCGCAGTTTCCCCGCCCGTCCACCGGGCGATACGCGTGAATGCGTTCGGCAGCGCTCCCTGACGACTGTAAAAAAATCTGGTGCAGATCGGTCGATGCATCGAGGAGATACAGCCGATGTATTAACTTAGGGGGCGCAGTGGAGTCAAATTACATTTCAAACTCGTTGGGCTCTTTAGAGGTGAACAAAGGTCATACATATCCAGTTTGGCGCCAATCGGATGATGCATGCGTGAATAAGAGCCGAACGTATGAATATGGCGAGGGACTGATATTCGCCATTTGGCCACGCCCACACGGTTCAGCCAGCAACGAGCATTGACAGAGCTCATCATCCGAATCATCTTGATTAGGTCAAGAGAGCCATAAACAGAGCTTTCCAAGGAAAAAAACGGCACTTCCTGTTCTGAGGGGGCGGGGCTTAGATGATGTCATAATATGATGACATAGGATCATCAGGAATCCCACCAGGATCACTCAGGCCAAGTTTGATGCAGCTCGGTCAAAATATGTGGAATGTAGAGGCAAACGTATACGAACGGCGTTGCCGCCATTGAAAACTCTTGGCACTTTAAAGCAAGCGACACCAACTTCCTTTCTGTCATCCAACACAGAATCACCTTGATTAGGTCAAAAGACCCATAAATGGACCTTTATAAGGAAAAAAATAGCACTTCCTGTTCTGGGGGGCGGGGCTTAGATGACGTCATACTATGATGACGTAGGATCATCAGGCATCCCACCAGGATCACTCATGCAAAGTTTGGTGCAGAAGCTATCGACCGTTCACAGTAAAATATGAGACTTCCTGTTGTCAGGGGGCGTGGCCTAAGTGATGTCATCATTTGACCATTGGATATTATTGGACACCCGATGATGATCAATAACAGAAAGTTTGGTGTCTCTGTGAGTTTTTGTGTTAGAAATACCAATTTTTCATTTTTTCCTCTTCATTACAACATTGGACTGTCATTCCGTAGGGCAATGCTGCCCTCTGGTGTCGAATTACTGAAATAGTTTCATTATTTAAGTAATTCGACACCAGAGGGCAGCATTGCCCTACACATGACAGGGATCCCCTTTGTAATTACATATTACACAGTCGATCACAGGGGAACTTTGAGCCCTGCTAACTCCCCTTCCGCCTGTTCAAATGTCACCATTTTGATAACTTTGAATCAAACATGCCTTATGATCAGACTGACCGAGGTTGAAGCCGATCAATCGAAATCCCTAGGAGGAGTTCAATCAAATGCAAAGGCTGGAAACGTCAAAATCGGGGTCAAAATTGGAACTTCAATGGCCGACTTCCTGTTGGGTTTAGAGCATGGCTCCAAGAGACTTTTTTGTATGTCCTGACAAGATACACATGTGTACCAAGTTTGGTAATTCTAGGTTAAAGCATGGCTTGGGGCTGATCATTTAAAATCTCCTAGGGGGCGCTATAGAGAAATTAGGCCACACCCATCAAATTTCGCTATGGATTCCTGTTGGCGGGTGGATAAGGATCCATCCTAGTGAGTTTGGAGCAGGTCGGCCCGAAACTGTGGAATTCAGAGCCAAACGAATTTCGATGGCGTTCGCAACGCCGCCACGCCCACCTGCTACATCGCAGCCGGTCGGGGTTGGAATCCACAACACACCAACATGTCTTCTGTCTCTGGACACAGTTTCATGTTGATTAGGTCAAAGGGCTAAGATAGCGACCGTTCACAGTAAAACATTACACTTCCTGCTCTCAGGGGGCGTGGCCTACGTAAAAAAAAAAATTTCACTGCAGGGTATTATAGGACACCCGATGACGATCAATCACTGAAAGTTTGGTCCCTCTCTGTGTTTTTGTATAGGAAATATAAGAGGTTTTTGTTTCATGGCTAGTAGGTGAACTTTGACCCCTGGTAACCCCCCTTCAACGTGCTCAAAAACTCACCATTTTGATAACTTTTAATTGGCCATGCCTTATGATCAGACTGACCGAGTTTGAAGCCGATCAATCGAAATCCCTAGGAGGAGTTCGATCAAATACGAAGGCTGTAAACGGCCAAAATAGGGTCAAAAATGGACCTTCAATCCAACATGGCCGACTTCCTGCGATACTTGCACTATGACATTACTTGTAAATTCTGAGCGTCTTAGTGAGCTCTACAACTGTACCGAATTTCAAGTCTCTACGATGAAGTAAGTGAATAGCAATGGGTCTTTTGAAAATTGCTAGGTGGCGACCATTTTTTTGCGACCTTAAAATACGAAATTTTTAAACTCCTCGTGTGCATCCGCCAAGTTTGGTGAGTTTTTGAATATGCTAAAGCCTCCAAAAAGGCGCCTCTTTGGGGGGCAGAAAAATAAGAATAACAAACAGTACAGATACAACACAACTAAGGCAAACTCAGGCAACTCAGGCAAACTCAGGCAACTAAGGCAAACTCAGGCAAACTCCGGCAACTCAGGCAAACTCCGGCAACTAAGGCAACTCAGGCAACTAAGGCAAACTAAGGCAAACTCAGGCAACTAAGGCAACTAAGGCAACTCAGGCAACTAAGGCAAACTCAGGCAAACTCAGGCAAACTAAGGCAAACTAAGGCAAACTCAGGCAAACTAAGGCAACTAAGGCAAACTAAGGCAACTAAGGCAAACTCAGGCAACTAAGGCAAACTCAGGCAAACTCAGGCAACTAAGGCAAACTCAGGCAAACTCCGGCAACTCAGGCAAACTCCGGCAACTAAGGCAACTCAGGCAACTAAGGCAAACTAAGGCAAACTCAGGCAACTAAGGCAACTAAGGCAACTCAGGCAACTCAGGCAACTAAGGCAAACTCAGGCAAACTCAGGCAAACTAAGGCAAACTAAGGCAACTAAGGCAACTAAGGCAACTAAGGCAAACTAAGGCAACTAAGGCAAACTCAGGCAACTAAGGCAAACTCAGGCAAACTCAGGCAACTAAGGCAACTCAGGCAACTAAGGCAAACTCAGGCAAACTCAGGCAAACTAAGGCAAACTAAGGCAACTAAGGCAAACTAAGGCAAACTCAGGCAAACTCAGGCAAACTCAGGCAAACTCAGGCAAACTCAGGCAACTAAGGCAACTAAGGCAAACTAAGGCAACTAAGGCAAACTCAGGCAACTAAGGCAAACTCAGGCAAACTCAGGCAACTAAGGCAACTCAGGCAACTAAGGCAAACTCAGGCAAACTAAGGCAAACTCCGGCAACTAAGGCAACTCAGGCAACTCAGGCAAACTCAGGCAACTAAGGCAAACTCAGGCAAACTCCGGCAACTCAGGCAAACTCCGGCAACTAAGGCAACTCAGGCAACTAAGGCAAACTAAGGCAAACTCAGGCAACTAAGGCAACTAAGGCAACTCAGGCAACTAAGGCAAACTCAGGCAAACTCAGGCAACTAAGGCAAACTAAGGCAACTAAGGCAAACTCAGGCAACTAAGGCAAACTCAGGCAAACTCCGGCAACTGAGGCAAACTCCGGCAACTAAGGCAACTCAGGCAACTAAGGCAAACTAAGGCAAACTCAGGCAACTAAGGCAACTAAGGCAACTCAGGCAACTAAGGCAAACTCAGGCAAACTCAGGCAAACTCAGGCAAACTAAGGCAAACTCAGGCAACTAAGGCAAACTCAGGCAAACTCCGGCAACTCAGGCAAACTCCGGCAACTAAGGCAACTCAGGCAACTAAGGCAAACTCAGGCAAACTCAGGCAAACTCAGGCAACTAAGGCAAACTAAAGCAACTCAGGCAACTCAGGCAACTCAGGCAAACTCAGGCAAACTCAGGCAAACTCCGGCAACTCAGGCAAACTCCGGCAACTAAGGCAACTCAGGCAACTCAGGCAAACTAAGGCAAACTCAGGCAACTAAGGCAACTAAGGCAACTCAGGCAACTAAGGCAAACTCAGGCAAACTCAGGCAAACTAAGGCAAACTAAGGCAAACTCAGGCAACTAAGGCAACTAAGGCAAACTAAGGCAACTAAGGCAAACTCAGGCAACTAAGGCAAACTCAGGCAAACTCAGGCAACTAAGGCAACTAAGGCAAACTCAGGCAAACTCAGGCAAACTAAGGCAACTCAGGCAACTAAGGCAAACTCAGGCAAACTCAGGCAAACTCAGGCAACTAAGGCAACTCAGGCAACTAAGGCAAACTCAGGCAAACTCAGGCAAACTAAGGCAAACTCAGGCAAACTCAGGCAACTAAGGCAAACTCAGGCAAACTCCGGCAACTCAGGCAAACTCCGGCAACTAAGGCAACTCAGGCAACTAAGGCAAACTAAGGCAAACTCAGGCAACTAAGGCAACTCAGGCAACTAAGGCAAACTCAGGCAAACTCAGGAAAACTCAGGCAAACTAAGGCAAACTAAGGCAAACTCAGGCAACTAAGGCAACTAAGGCAAACTAAGGCAACTAAGGCAAACTCAGGCAACTAAGGCAAACTCAGGCAACTCAGGCAAACTCAGGCAACTAAGGCAAACTCAGGCAAACTCCGGCAACTCAGGCAAACTCCGGCAACTAAGGCAACTCAGGCAACTAAGGCAAACTAAGGCAAACTCAGGCAAACTCAGGCAAACTCAGGCAACTAAGGCAAACTAAAGCAACTCAGGCAACTCAGGCAACTCAGGCAAACTCAGGCAACTAAGGCAAACTCAGGCAAACTCAGGCAAACTAAGGCAACTCAGGCAACTAAGGCAAACTCAGGCAAACTCAGGCAAACTAAGGCAAACTCAGGCAACTAAGGCAACTCAGGCAACTAAGGCAAACTCAGGCAAACTCAGGCAAACTAAGGCAAACTCAGGCAAACTCAGGCAACTAAGGCAAACTCAGGCAAACTCCGGCAACTCAGGCAAACTCCGGCAACTAAGGCAACTCAGGCAACTAAGGCAAACTAAGGCAAACTCAGGCAACTAAGGCAACTCAGGCAACTAAGGCAAACTCAGGCAAACTAAGGCAAACTAAGGCAACTAAGGCAAACTAAGGCAACTAAGGCAAACTAAGGCAACTAAGGCAAACTCAGGCAACTAAGGCAAACTCAGGCAACTCAGGCAAACTCAGGCAACTAAGGCAAACTCAGGCAACTAAGGCAAACTCAGGCAACTCAGGCAAACTCAGGCAACTAAGGCAAACTCAGGCAACTAAGGCAAACTCAGGCAAACTCCGGCAACTAAGGCAAATCAGGCAACTAAGGCAAACTAAGGCAAACTCAGGCAACTAAGGCAACTCAGGCAACTCAGGCAACTAAGGCAACTCAGGCAAACTAAGGCAACTAAGGCAAACTCAGGCAACTCAGGCAAACTCAGGCAAACTAAGGCAAACTAAGGCAAACTCAGGCAAATAAGGCAACTAAGGCAAACTAAGGCAACTAAGGCAAACTCAGGCAACTAAGGCAAACTCAGGCAAACTCAGGCAAACTAAGGCAAACTAAGGCAACTAAGGCAAACTCAGGCAACTAAGGCAACTCAGGCAAACTAAGGCAAACTAAGGCAAACTCAGGCAAACTCAGGCAAACTAAGGCAAACTAAGGCAAACTCAGGCAACTAAGGCAACTAAGGCAAACTAAGGCAACTAAGGCAAACTCAGGAAACTAAGGCAAACTAAGGCAAACTCAGGCAACTAAGGCAAACTAAGGCAACTCAGGCAAACTCAGGCAAACTAAGGCAACTCAGGCAAACTAAGGCAAACTAAAGCAAACTCAGGCAACTAAGGCAAACTCAGGCAAACTAAGGCAAACTGAGGCAAACTAAGGCAACTAAGGCAAACTCAGGCAACTAAGGCAAACTCAGGCAACTAAGGCAAACTCAGGCAACTAAGGCAAACTAAGGCAACTCAGGCAAACTAAGGCAACTAAGGCAAACTCAGGCAACTAAGGCAAACTAAGGCAAACTCAGGCAAACTAAAGCAACTCAGGCAAACTCAGGCAAACTAAGGCAACTCAGGCAAACTAAGGCAAACTAAGGCAAACTAAAGCAAACTCAGGCAACTAAGGCAAACTCAGGCAAACTGAGGCATACTCAGGCAACTAAGGCAAACTCAGGCAACTAAGGCAAACTCAGGCAAACTAAAGCAAACTAAGGCAAACTCAGGCAAACTAAGGCAACTAAGGCAAACTAAGGCAACTAAGGCAAACTAAGGCAACTAAGGCAAACTCAGGCAAACTATGGCAACTAAGGCAAACTAAGGCAAACTAAGGCAAACTAAGGCAAACTAAAGCAACTCAGGCAATCTCAGGCAAACTAAGGCAAACTAGGGCAACTAAGGCAAACTATGGCAACTAAGGCAAACTAAGGCAATCTCAGGCAAACTAAGGCAAACTAAGGCAACTAAGGCAAACTATGGCAACTAAGGCAAACTAAGGCAATCTCAGGCAAACTAAGGCAACTAAGGCAAACTAAGGCAATTAAGGCAAACTCAGGCAAACTATGGCAACTAAGGCAAACTAAGGCAACTAAGGCAAACTAAGGCAAACTAAGGCAAACTCAGGCAAACTAAGGCAACTCAGGCAATCTCAGGCAAACTAAGGCAACTAAGGCAAACTAAGGCAACTAAGGCAAACTAAGGCAAACTCAGGCAAACTCAGGCAAACTAAGGCAACTCAGGCAATCTCAGGCAAACTAAGGCAACTAAGGCAAACTCAGGCAAACTATGGCAACTAAGGCAAACTAAGGCAACTAAGGCAAACTAAGGCAAACTCAGGCAAACTAAGGCAACTAAGGCAAACTAAGGCAACTAAGGCAATCTCAGGCAATCTCAGGCAAACTAAGGCAACTAAGGCAAACTAAGGCAAACTAAGGCAAACTCAGGCAAACTAAGGCAAACTAAGGCAACTAAGGCAAACTAAGGCAACTAAGGCAAACTCAGGCAAACTATGGCAACTAAGGCAAACTAAGGCAAACTAAGGCAAACTAAGGCAAACTAAAGCAACTCAGGCAATCTCAGGCAAACTAAGGCAAACTAGGGCAAACTAAGGCAACTAAGGCAAACTAAGGCAAACTCAGGCAACTAAGGCAAACTAAGGCAAACTCAGGCAAACTCCGGCAACTCAGGCAAACTCCGGCAACTAAGGCAACTCAGGCAACTAAGGCAAACTCAGGCAACTAAGGCAACTAAGGCAACTCAGGCAAACTCAGGCAACTAAGGCAACTAAGGCAAACTAAGGCAACTCAGGCAAACTCAGGCAACTAAGGCAAACTCAGGCAAACTCAGGCAAACTAAGGCAAACTAAGGCAACTAAGGCAAACTCAGGCAACTAAGGCAACTCAGGCAAACTAAGGCAACTAAGGCAAACTCAGGCAAACTCAGGCAAACTCAGGCAAACTAAGGCAAACTAAGGCAAACTCAGGCAAACTCAGGCAAACTAAGGCAACTAAGGCAAACTCAGGCAACTAAGGCAAACTAAGGCAAACTCAGGCAAACTCAGGCAAACTAAGGCAACTAAGGCAAACTCAGGCAAACTCAGGCAAACTCAGGCAAACTAAAGCAAACTAAGGCAACTAAGGCAAACTCAGGCAAACTCAGGCAAACTAAGGCAACTAAGGCAAACTCAGGCAACTAAGGCAAACTAAGGCAAACTCAGGCAAACTCAGGCAAACTAAGGCAACTAAGGCAAACTAAGGCAACTAAGGCAAACTAAGGCAAACTCAGGCAAACTATGGCAACTAAGGCAAACTAAGGCAAACTAAGGCAAACTAAGGCAACTCAGGCAACTAAGGCAACTAAGGCAAACTAAGGCAACTCAGGCAACTAAGGCAAACTAAGGCAAACTCAGGCAAACTCAGGCAAACTCAGGCAACTAAGGCAAACTAAAGCAACTCAGGCAACTCAGGCAACTCAGGCAAACTCAGGCAACTAAGGCAAACTCAGGCAAACTCAGGCAAACTAAGGCAACTCAGGCAACTAAGGCAAACTCAGGCAAACTCAGGCAAACTAAGGCAAACTCAGGCAACTAAGGCAACTCAGGCAACTAAGGCAAACTCAGGCAAACTCAGGCAAACTAAGGCAAACTCAGGCAAACTCAGGCAACTAAGGCAAACTCAGGCAAACTCCGGCAACTCAGGCAAACTCCGGCAACTAAGGCAACTCAGGCAACTAAGGCAAACTAAGGCAAACTCAGGCAACTAAGGCAACTCAGGCAACTAAGGCAAACTCAGGCAAACTAAGGCAAACTAAGGCAACTAAGGCAAACTAAGGCAACTAAGGCAAACTAAGGCAACTAAGGCAAACTCAGGCAACTAAGGCAAACTCAGGCAAACTCAGGCAACTAAGGCAAACTCAGGCAACTAAGGCAAACTCAGGCAACTCAGGCAAACTCAGGCAACTAAGGCAAACTCAGGCAAACTCCGGCAACTCAGGCAAACTCCGGCAACTAAGGCAAATCAGGCAACTAAGGCAAACTAAGGCAAACTCAGGCAACTAAGGCAACTCAGGCAACTAAGGCAACTCAGGCAAACTAAGGCAACTAAGGCAAACTCAGGCAACTCAGGCAAACTCAGGCAAACTAAGGCAAACTAAGGCAAACTCAGGCAACTAAGGCAAACTAAGGCAAACTAAGGCAACTAAGGCAAACTCAGGCAACTAAGGCAAACTCAGGCAAACTCAGGCAAACTAAGGCAAACTAAGGCAACTAAGGCAAACTCAGGCAACTAAGGCAACTCAGGCAAACTAAGGCAAACTAAGGCAAACTCAGGCAAACTCAGGCAAACTAAGGCAAACTAAGGCAAACTCAGGCAACTAAGGCAACTAAGGCAAACTAAGGCAACTAAGGCAAACTCAGGCAACTAAGGCAAACTAAGGCAAACTCAGGCAACTAAGGCAAACTAAGGCAACTCAGGCAAACTCAGGCAAACTAAGGCAACTCAGGCAAACTAAGGCAAACTAAGGCAAACTAAAGCAAACTCAGGCAACTAAGGCAAACTCAGGCAAACTAAGGCAAACTGAGGCAAACTAAGGCAACTAAGGCAAACTCAGGCAACTAAGGCAAACTCAGGCAACTAAGGCAAACTCAGGCAACTAAGGCAAACTAAGGCAACTCAGGCAAACTAAGGCAACTAAGGCAAACTCAGGCAACTAAGGCAAACTAAGGCAAACTCAGGCAAACTAAAGCAACTCAGGCAAACTCAGGCAAACTAAGGCAACTCAGGCAAACTAAGGCAAACTAAGGCAAACTAAAGCAAACTCAGGCAACTAAGGCAAACTCAGGCAAACTGAGGCATACTCAGGCAACTAAGGCAAACTCAGGCAACTAAGGCAAACTCAGGCAAACTAAAGCAAACTAAGGCAAACTCAGGCAAACTAAGGCAACTAAGGCAAACTAAGGCAACTAAGGCAAACTAAGGCAACTAAGGCAAACTCAGGCAAACTATGGCAACTAAGGCAAACTAAGGCAAACTAAGGCAAACTAAGGCAAACTAAAGCAACTCAGGCAATCTCAGGCAAACTAAGGCAAACTAGGGCAACTAAGGCAAACTCAGGCAAACTAAGGCAACTAAGGCAAACTATGGCAACTAAGGCAAACTAAGGCAATCTCAGGCAAACTAAGGCAACTAAGGCAAACTAAGGCAACTAAGGCAAACTCAGGCAAACTATGGCAACTAAGGCAAACTAAGGCAACTAAGGCAAACTAAGGCAAACTAAGGCAAACTCAGGCAAACTAAGGCAACTCAGGCAATCTCAGGCAAACTAAGGCAACTAAGGCAAACTAAGGCAACTAAGGCAAACTAAGGCAAACTCAGGCAAACTCAGGCAAACTAAGGCAACTCAGGCAATCTCAGGCAAACTAAGGCAACTAAGGCAAACTCAGGCAAACTATGGCAACTAAGGCAAACTAAGGCAACTAAGGCAAACTAAGGCAAACTCAGGCAAACTAAGGCAACTAAGGCAAACTAAGGCAACTAAGGCAATCTCAGGCAATCTCAGGCAAACTAAGGCAACTAAGGCAAACTAAGGCAAACTAAGGCAAACTAAGGCAATCTCAGGCAAACTAAGGCAACTAAGGCAAACTAAGGCAATCTCAGGCAAACTAAGGCAAACTAAGGCAAACTAAGGCAATCTCAGGCAAACTAAGGCAACTAAGGCAAACTAAGGCAACTAAGGCAAACTCAGGCAAACTATGGCAACTAAGGCAAACTAAGGCAAACTAAGGCAAACTAAGGCAAACTAAAGCAACTCAGGCAATCTCAGGCAAACTAAGGCAAACTAGGGCAAACTAAGGCAACTAAGGCAAACTAAGGCAAACTCAGGCAACTAAGGCAAACTAAGGCAAACTCAGGCAAACTCCGGCAACTCAGGCAAACTCCGGCAACTAAGGCAACTCAGGCAACTAAGGCAAACTCAGGCAACTAAGGCAACTAAGGCAACTCAGGCAAACTCAGGCAACTAAGGCAACTAAGGCAAACTAAGGCAACTCAGGCAAACTCAGGCAACTAAGGCAAACTCAGGCAAACTCAGGCAAACTAAGGCAAACTAAGGCAACTAAGGCAAACTCAGGCAACTAAGGCAACTCAGGCAAACTAAGGCAACTAAGGCAAACTCAGGCAAACTCAGGCAAACTCAGGCAAACTAAGGCAAACTAAGGCAACTAAGGCAAACTCAGGCAAACTCAGGCAAACTAAGGCAACTAAGGCAAACTCAGGCAACTAAGGCAAACTAAGGCAAACTAAGGCAAACTCAGGCAAACTCAGGCAAACTAAGGCAACTAAGGCAAACTCAGGCAAACTCAGGCAAACTCAGGCAAACTAAAGCAAACTAAGGCAACTAAGGCAAACTCAGGCAAACTCAGGCAAACTAAGGCAACTAAGGCAAACTCAGGCAACTAAGGCAAACTAAGGCAAACTCAGGCAAACTCAGGCAAACTAAGGCAACTAAGGCAAACTAAGGCAACTAAGGCAAACTAAGGCAAACTCAGGCAAACTATGGCAACTAAGGCAAACTAAGGCAAACTAAGGCAAACTAAGGCAACTCAGGCAACTAAGGCAACTAAGGCAAACTAAGGCAAACTCAGGCAAACTAAGGCAAACTAAGGCAACTCAGGCAACTAAGGCAACTAAGGCAAACTAAGGCAAACTAAGGCAAACTAAGGCAAACCAGGGCAACTCAGGCAACTAAGGCAACTAAGGCAAACTAAGGCAACTCAGGCAACTAAGGCAAACTAAGGCAAACCAGGGCAACTCAGGCAACTAAGGCAAACTAAGGCAAACTAAGGCAACTCAGGCAACTAAGGCAACTAAGGCAAACTAAGGCACACTAAGGCAAACTAAGGCAAACTCAGGCAAACTAAGGCAAACTAAGGCAACTCAGGCAACTAAGGCAACTAAGGCAAACTAAGGCAACTAAGGCAAACTCAGGCAACTAAGGCAAACTAAGGCAAACTCAGGCAAACTCAGGCAAACTAAGGCAAACTAAGGCAACTAAGGCAAACTAAGGCAACTCAGGCAAACTAAGGCAAACTAAGGCAAACTCAGGCAAACTAAGGCAAACTAAGGCAAACTCAGGCAACTAAGGCAAACTAAGGCAACTCAGGCAAACTCAGGCAAACTAAGGCAACTCAGGCAAACCAGGGCAACTCAGGCAAACCAGGGCAACTCAGGCAAACTAAAGCAAACTCAGGCAACTAAGGCAAACTCAGGCAAACTAAGGCAAACTGAGGCAAACTCAGGCAACTAAGGCAAACTCAGGCAACTAAGGCAAACTCAGGCAAACTCAGGCAAACTAAGGCAACTAAGGCAAACCAGGGCAACTCAGGCAAACTAAAGCAAACTAAGGCAAACTAAGGCAACTAAGGCAAACTAAGGCAACTAAGGCAAACTAAGGCAACTAAGGCAAACTCAGGCAAACTATGGCAACTAAGGCAAACTAAGGCAAACTATGGCAACTAAGGCAATCTCAGGCAAACTAAGGCAAACTAGGGCAAACTAAGGCAACTAAGGCAAACTAGGGCAAACTAAGGCAACTAAGACAAACTAGGGCAAACTAAGGCAACTAAGGCAAACTAGGGCAAACTAAGGCAACTGAGGCAAACTCAGGCAACTAAGGCAAACTCAGGCAAACTCAGGCAACTAAGGCAAACTAAGGCAACTCAGGCAAACTAAGGCAAACTCAGGCAACTAAGGCAAACTCAGGCAAACTAAGGCAAACTAAGGCAACTAAGGCAAACTAGGGCAAACTCAGGCAAACTAAGGCAAACTAAGGCAAACTCAGGCAACTAAGGCAAACTAAGGCAACTCAGGCAAACTCAGGCAAACTAAGGCAACTCAGGCAAACCAGGGCAACTCAGGCAAACTAAAGCAAACTCAGGCAACTAAGGCAAACTCAGGCAAACTAAGGCAAACTGAGGCAAACTCAGGCAACTAAGGCAAACTCAGGCAACTAAGGCAAACTCAGGCAAACTCAGGCAAACTAAGGCAACTAAGGCAAACCAGGGCAACTCAGGCAAACTAAAGCAAACTAAGGCAAACTAAGGCAACTAAGGCAAACTAAGGCAACTAAGGCAAACTAAGGCAACTAAGGCAAACTCAGGCAAACTATGGCAACTAAGGCAAACTAAGGCAAACTCAGGCAACTAAGGCAACTCAGGCAAACTAAGGCAACTAAGGCAAACTCAGGCAACTCAGGCAAACTCAGGCAAACTAAGGCAAACTAAGGCAAACTCAGGCAACTAAGGCAACTAAGGCAAACTAAGGCAACTAAGGCAAACTCAGGCAACTAAGGCAAACTCAGGCAAACTAAGGCAAACTAAGGCAACTAAGGCAAACTCAGGCAACTAAGGCAACTCAGGCAAACTAAGGCAAACTAAGGCAAACTCAGGCAAACTCAGGCAAACTAAGGCAAACTAAGGCAAACTCAGGCAACTAAGGCAACTAAGGCAAACTAAGGCAACTAAGGCAAACTCAGGCAACTAAGGCAAACTAAGGCAAACTCAGGCAACTAAGGCAAACTAAGGCAACTCAGGCAAAGTCAGGCAAACTAAGGCAACTCAGGCAAACTAAGGCAAACTAAAGCAAACTAAGGCAAACTCAGGCAAACTATGGCAACTAAGGCAAACTAAGGCAAACTAAGGCAAACTAAAGCAACTCAGGCAATCTCAGGCAAACTAAGGCAAACTAGGGCAACTAAGGCAAACTCAGGCAAACTAAGGCAACTAAGGCAAACTATGGCAACTAAGGCAAACTAAGGCAATCTCAGGCAAACTAAGGCAACTAAGGCAAACTAAGGCAACTAAGGCAAACTCAGGCAAACTATGGCAACTAAGGCAAACTAAGGCAACTAAGGCAAACTAAGGCAAACTAAGGCAAACTCAGGCAAACTAAGGCAAACTCAGGCAACTAAGGCAAACTAAGGCAACTCAGGCAAACTCAGGCAAACTAAGGCAACTCAGGCAAACTAAGGCAAACTAAAGCAAACTCAGGCAACTAAGGCAAACTCAGGCAAACTAAGGCAAACTGAGGCAAACTAAGGCAACTAAGGCAAACTCAGGCAACTAAGGCAAACTCAGGCAACTAAGGCAAACTAAGGCAACTCAGGCAAACTAAGGCAACTAAGGCAAACTCAGGCAACTAAGGCAAACTAAGGCAAACTCAGGCAAACTAAAGCAACTCAGGCAAACTCAGGCAAACTAAGGCAACTCAGGCAAACTAAGGCAAACTAAAGCAAACTCAGGCAACTAAGGCAAACTCAGGCAACTAAGGCAAACTAAGGCAAACTCAGGCAAACTAAGGCAACTCAGGCAAACTAAGGCAACTAAGGCAAACTCAGGCAACTAAGGCAAACTAAGGCAAACTCAGGCAAACTAAAGCAACTCAGGCAAACTCAGGCAAACTAAGGCAACTCAGGCAAACTAAGGCAAACTAAAGCAAACTCAGGCAACTAAGGCAAACTAAGGCAAACTCAGGCAAACTAAGGCAAACTGAGGCAAACTCAGGCAACTAAGGCAAACTCAGGCAACTAAGGCAAACTCAGGCAAACTAAAGCAAACTAAGGCAAACTCAGGCAAACTAAGGCAACTAAGGCAACTAAGGCAAACTAAGGCAACTAAGGCAAACTCAGGCAAACTATGGCAACTAAGGCAAACTAAGGCAAACTAAGGCAAACTAAAGCAACTCAGGCAATCTCAGGCAAACTAAGGCAAACTAGGGCAACTAAGGCAAACTCAGGCAAACTAAGGCAACTAAGGCAAACTATGGCAACTAAGGCAAACTAAGGCAATCTCAGGCAAACTAAGGCAACTAAGGCAAACTAAGGCAACTAAGGCAAACTCAGGCAAACTATGGCAACTAAGGCAAACTAAGGCAACTAAGGCAAACTAAGGCAAACTAAGGCAAACTCAGGCAAACTAAGGCAACTCAGGCAATCTCAGGCAAACTAAGGCAACTAAGGCAAACTAAGGCAACTAAGGCAAACTAAGGCAAACTAAGGCAAACTCAGGCAAACTAAGGCAACTCAGGCAATCTCAGGCAAACTAAGGCAACTAAGGCAAACTAAGGCAACTAAGGCAAACTCAGGCAAACTATGGCAACTAAGGCAAACTAAGGCAACTAAGGCAAACTAAGGCAAACTCAGGCAAACTAAGGCAACTAAGGCAAACTAAGGCAACTAAGGCAATCTCAGGCAATCTCAGGCAAACTAAGGCAACTAAGGCAAACTAAGGCAAACTAAGGCAAACTCAGGCAAACTAAGGCAAACTAAGGCAAACTAAGGCAATCTCAGGCAAACTAAGGCAACTAAGGCAAACTAAGGCAACTAAGGCAAACTCAGGCAAACTATGGCAACTAAGGCAAACTAAGGCAAACTAAGGCAAACTAAAGCAACTCAGGCAATCTCAGGCAAACTAAGGCAAACTAGGGCAAACTAAGGCAACTAAGGCAAACTAAGGCAAACTCAGGCAACTAAGGCAAACTAAGGCAAACTCAGGCAAACTCCGGCAACTCAGGCAAACTCCGGCAACTAAGGCAACTCAGGCAACTAAGGCAAACTCAGGCAACTAAGGCAACTAAGGCAACTCAGGCAAACTCAGGCAACTAAGGCAACTAAGGCAAACTAAGGCAACTCAGGCAAACTCAGGCAACTAAGGCAAACTCAGGCAAACTCAGGCAAACTAAGGCAAACTAAGGCAACTAAGGCAAACTCAGGCAACTAAGGCAACTCAGGCAAACTAAGGCAACTAAGGCAAACTCAGGCAAACTCAGGCAAACTCAGGCAAACTAAGGCAAACTAAGGCAACTAAGGCAAACTCAGGCAAACTCAGGCAAACTAAGGCAACTAAGGCAAACTCAGGCAACTAAGGCAAACTAAGGCAAACTCAGGCAAACTCAGGCAAACTAAGGCAACTAAGGCAAACTAAGGCAACTAAGGCAAACTCAGGCAAACTATGGCAACTAAGGCAAACTAAGGCAAACTAAGGCAACTCAGGCAACTAAGGCAAACTAAGGCAAACTCAGGCAAACTAAGGCAAACTAAGGCAACTCAGGCAACTAAGGCAACTAAGGCAAACTAAGGCAAACTAAGGCAAACTAAGGCAAACTCAGGCAAACTAAGGCAAACTAAGGCAACTCAGGCAACTAAGGCAACTAAGGCAAACTAAGGCAACTAAGGCAAACTCAGGCAACTAAGGCAAACTAAGGCAAACTCAGGCAAACTAAGGCAAACTAAGGCAACTAAGGCAAACTAAGGCAACTCAGGCAAACTAAGGCAAACTAAGGCAAACTCAGGCAAACTAAGGCAAACTCAGGCAAACTAAGGCAAACTAAGGCAAACTCAGGCAACTAAGGCAAACTAAGGCAACTCAGGCAAACTCAGGCAAACTAAGGCAACTCAGGCAAACCAGGGCAACTCAGGCAAACTAAAGCAAACTCAGGCAACTAAGGCAAACTCAGGCAAACTAAGGCAAACTGAGGCAAACTCAGGCAACTAAGGCAAACTCAGGCAACTAAGGCAAACTCAGGCAAACTCAGGCAAACTAAGGCAACTAAGGCAAACCAGGGCAACTCAGGCAAACTAAAGCAAACTAAGGCAAACTAAGGCAACTAAGGCAAACTAAGGCAACTAAGGCAAACTAAGGCAACTAAGGCAAACTCAGGCAAACTATGGCAACTAAGGCAAACTAAGGCAAACTAAGGCAAACTATGGCAACTAAGGCAATCTCAGGCAAACTAAGGCAAACTAGGGCAAACTAAGGCAACTAAGGCAAACTAGGGCAAACTAAGGCAACTAAGACAAACTAGGGCAAACTAAGGCAACTAAGGCAAACTAGGGCAAACTAAGGCAACTGAGGCAAACTCAGGCAACTAAGGCAAACTCAGGCAAACTCAGGCAACTAAGGCAAACTAAGGCAACTCAGGCAAACTAAGGCAAACTCAGGCAACTAAGGCAAACTCAGGCAAACTAAGGCAAACTAAGGCAACTAAGGCAAACTAGGGCAAACTCAGGCAACTAAGGCAAACTCAGGCAACTAAGGCAAACTCAGGCAACTAAGGCAAACTCAGGCAACTAAGGTAACTAAGGCAAACTCAGGCAACTAAGGCAAACTTAGGCAAACTCAGGCAACTAAGGCAAACTCAGGCAACTAAGGCAAACTCAGGCAAACTCAGGCAACTAAGGCAAACTCAGGCAACTAAGGCAACTAAGGCAAACTCAGGCAACTAAGGCAAACTCAGGCAACTCAGGCAAACTAAGGCAAACTCAGGCAACTCAGGCAAACTAAGGCAACTCAGGCAAACTAAGGCAAACTAAGGCAACTAAGGCAAACTCAGGCAACTCAGGCAAACTAAGGCAAACTCAGGCAACTCAGGCAAACTAAGGCAAACTCAGGCAACTCAGGCAAACTCAGGCAAACTAAGGCAAACTCAGGCAACTAAGGCAAACTCAGGCAACTCAGGCAAACTAAGGCAAACTCAGGCAACTCAGGCAAACTAAGGCAAACTCAGGCAACTCAGGCAAACTAAGGCAACTAAGGCAAACTAAGGCAAACTCAGGCAACTAAGGCAACTAAGGCAAACTAAGGCAAACTCAGGCAACTCAGGCAAACTAAGGCAAACTCAGGCAACTCAGGCAAACTAAGGCAAACTCAGGCAACTCAGGCAAACTAAGGCAACTCAGGCAAACTAAGGCAAACTAAGGCAACTAAGGCAAACTCAGGCAACTCAGGCAAACTAAGGCAAACTCAGGCAACTCAGGCAAACTAAGGCAAACTCAGGCAAACTCAGGCAAACTAAGGCAAACTCAGGCAACTAAGGCAAACTCAGGCAACTCAGGCAAACTAAGGCAAACTCAGGCAACTCAGGCAAACTAAGGCAAACTCAGGCAACTCAGGCAAACTAAGGCAACTAAGGCAAACTAAGGCAAACTCAGGCAAACTAAGGCAAACTCAGGCAACTCAGGCAAACTAAGGCAAACTCAGGCAACTCAGGCAAACTAAGGCAAACTCAGGCAACTCAGGCAAACTAAGGCAACTAAGGCTTGTCACTTTCCATCTCTCCACAGAAGTGACACAAGTCTTTTAGGTCCTCTGTTAACAACAAAAGTATAAAAACACACACACACGATTATACATGTACAATTGTGACCGTATAAATGTGTGTGTGTATGAAACTGTTACACAGGATGTGCTAAGCACCAACACAGTCATTTATAAAAAAAATATAGAAGATGAAATGATTGTACTTATTAATTTGTAGACAAACAATTTCCTTAAATAAATGTTTTCAGAGTCCATGTTAATGTTTTAAGTTTTGCTAAGTACAGATGTTTTAGCCAAACATCCAAATAATAGTAATCATGATAACAATTGTCATAAACACTCAAAATAAGAATATTAATGTTAAGGATAAGTCTCATGCTGTGGAAACTTATCCGCCTCTCTGGAAACAGGAAAATCCACAACCTCTTTTGATAGGATTTGTTCTGCAAACTGAAATGAACAGCTTCATTTAATGTCTTTAAATTTAAGTAACAAAGAAAGTAATTCACTGTACATGTCTCAAAATATATATCAAAATCCTAAAGTCATACACTGTGTGACAATATGTCTGAAACCTTCAGTGAAAATCCACCACATGATGAACTATCCTGTTGTTTTGGACGCTTGACTGGGTCACATGTCCAACGTGAGACATTGCTCCCCTTCTTCCTCATAAATGCCCTGTAAATATAGATATATTAATAAGAACAACTTTATTTGATTTTCATACTTGAGTTAAACTTACATTTTTATCCATACCTTGTGATTTGCAAACATTTCTGGATGTCTTGTTTCGATTCCCCCAATGGATTCAAGAACAAAGACTTTTTGTCTTGTGGGTAGATCACCTAGAAAGTGGGCATTTTACAGTTTTCATGTGGTTTTTGTTTATATAGATTGTTTTTAGAGTTTAAAAACATTTATTACCACTAAAGTCTGTGGTGGTGTTGATTCTTGGTTCCCAGAATTATTTCATAATTCATTGGGTTCATCTGTGAATAATAAAAAGAAACATAATTTTTTCATATCAAGAACAAAACATGTGTAGTAACACACGGCGCTGAGATTATACTTTTTTATAGGTGATACAGAAAAATCTGTAAAAACATATAAAAATCAAAACATTTTCTTTTCATCAATTCAAAAATACTAACAACACATGGAGGAGTAACAGAAGCACAGCAGAATGTGTAACATCTACTTTCTTGAATCTAGGACTTTTTCCCTGCCACATTGCTGTCATTGCAAATGAATCGATGAACTCAGCCTGTCCTGTTCTGGCTGTTGTAATCCTTCACCATGACAACCAGAAATGCATCAATAGACTGCAAATGTATTACAAGAAGAAAGATGAGTTAAATACTGTAACAGCTGTGAGATTTGAAAACAATGCAGTCATGGTACCGACCCGACTCTCCAGTTCCATGTCAGGACCAATTTTATTCATGTCAAAGTAAAACAGCTTATATAATTTCACTTTTGACAGAAGGACAAAGAAGTTTCTTCCAGTTAAAGCATCATCTGATGATGACGAGTGGAAAACAAAAGTTAAAGATTAGTTTCATTTTACAAAACATTTGATATGTTATCCATACAATGCAAATCATATGATTGGAGTATGAGGAAGTATTAACTTCACTGATTCATACAGCTATTTTCTGCATAGGAATTAATAATAAAGCAAGCAGTTTGTTGCACTGACTGAAATTATTCCTTTCATTAAAACAAGATATCAGTATATATATATATATATATATATATATATATATATATCTATCAGTACAAAGACAGACAGTTTTTGTGAAACACATGTGTATGATAATACAAAGTGAAATTTATGTGCTTTGATATATATTTATAAGAATTTAAAATAAAATGTACATTTCTCTGCTAGAGATTTTCTCTGGGTAGCAGATGCTGCATCAGCCAGGGGATGAGCAACATTTATTTTGCTTCCTTGATTTTTTAAACAATGTGGCAGTCGGGGACTCTCTCTAATGCAGATTTTCAGATGGTCAGTGTTTATCTTCCAGAATATCACACCATTATCATCTTGAATATCTGCATTTTTGCCTTGGATACTGACGACTGTACAGGGTCCGAGAGAACCAGCATCCAATTTCCCACCTTTTCTGTGCTGACTGCGTATGTTCTGCCTCCGCACTCGGTCAGCAGGTTTAAACCTGGTTTAAACCTAGTTTAAACCAGGTTTAAACGCGGTTTTAAACGCGGTTTTAAAGCAGGTTTAAACGCGGTTTTAAAGCAGGTTTAAACGCGGTTTTAAAGCAGGTTTAAACACCGTTTTAAAGCAGGTTTAAACAGTTTTAAAGCAGGTTTAAACAGTTTTAAAGCAGGTTTAAACACCGTTTTAAAGCAGGTTTAAACACCGTTTTAAAGCAGGTTTAAACACCGTTTTAAAGCAGGTTTAAACAGTTTTAAAGCAGGTTTAAACACCGTTTTAAAGCAGGTTTAAACACCGTTTTAAAGCAGGTTTAAACACCGTTTTAAAGCAGGTTTAAACACCGTTTTAAAGCAGGTTTAAACAGTTTTAAAGCAGGTTTAAACACCGTTTTAAAGCAGGTTTAAACAGTTTTAAAGCAGGTTTAAACAGTTTTAAAGCAGGTTTAAACACCGTTTTAAAGCAGGTTTAAACACCGTTTTAAAGCAGGTTTAAACAGTTTTAAAGCAGGTTTAAACACCGTTTTAAAGCAGGTTTAAACACCGTTTTAAAGCAGGTTTAAACAGTTTTAAAGCAGGTTTAAACAGTTTTAAAGCAGGTTTAAACAGTTTTAAAGCAGGTTTAAACACCGTTTTAAAGCAGGTTTAAACACCGTTTTAAAGCAGGTTAAACGCGGTTTTAAACGCGGTTTTAAAGCAGGTTTAAACAGTTTTAAAGCAGGTTTAAACAGTTTTAAAGCAGGTTTAAACACCGTTTTAAAGCAGGTTTAAACACCGTTTTAAAGCAGGTTTAAACAGTTTTAAAGCAGGTTTAAACACCGTTTTAAAGCAGGTTTAAACACCGTTTTAAAGCAGGTTTAAACAGTTTTAAAGCAGGTTTAAACAGTTTTAAAGCAGTAAGTTTTAAACACCGTTTTAAAGCAGGTTTAAACACCGTTTTAAAGCAGGTTTAAACAGTTTTAAAGCAGGTTTAAACAGTTTTAAAGCAGGTTTAAACACCGTTTTAAAGCAGGTTTAAACAGTTTTAAAGCAGGTTTAAACAGTTTTAAAGCAGGTTTAAACACCGTTTTAAAGCAGGTTTAAACAGTTTTAAAGCAGGTTTAAACACCGTTTTAAAGCAGGTTTAAACGCGGTTTTAAAGCAGGTTTAAACACCGTTTTAAAGCAGGTTTAAACAGTTTTAAAGCAGGTTTAAACACCGTTTTAAAGCAGGTTTAAACACCGTTTTAAAGCAGGTTTAAACAGTTTTAAAGCAGGTTTAAACACCGTTTTAAAGCAGGTTTAAACAGTTTTAAAGCAGGTTTAAACAGTTTTAAAGCAGGTTTAAACAGTTTTAAAGCAGGTTTAAACACCGTTTTAAAGCAGGTTTAAACACCGTTTTAAAGCAGGTTTAAACGCGGTTTTAAAGCAGGTTTAAACAGTTTTAAAGCAGGTTTAAACACCGTTTTAAAGCAGGTTTAAACACCGTTTTAAAGCAGGTTTAAACGCGGTTTTAAACGCGGTTTTAAAGCAGGTTTAAACGCGGTTTTAAAGCAGGTTTAAACGCGGTTTTAAACGCGGTTTTAAACGCGGTTTTAAAGCAGGTTTAAACACCGTTTTAAAGCAGGTTTAAACAGTTTTAAAGCAGGTTTAAACAGTTTTAAAGCAGGTTTAAACGCCGTTTTAAAGCAGGTTTAAACACCGTTTTAAAGCAGGTTTAAACACCGTTTTAAAGCAGGTTTAAACAGTTTTAAAGCAGGTTTAAACACCGTTTTAAAGCAGGTTTAAACAGTTTTAAAGCAGGTTTAAACACCGTTTTAAAGCAGGTTTAAACGCGGTTTTAAACGCGGTTTTAAAGCAGGTTTAAACGCGGTTTTAAAGCAGGTTTAAACGCGGTTTTAAAGCAGGTTTAAACGCGGTTTTAAACGCGGTTTTAAAGCAGGTTTAAACACCGTTTTAAAGCAGGTTTAAACAGTTTTAAAGCAGGTTTAAACAGTTTTAAAGCAGGTTTAAACACCGTTTTAAAGCAGGTTTAAACAGTTTTAAAGCAGGTTTAAACACCGTTTTAAAGCAGGTTTAAACACCGTTTTAAAGCAGGTTTAAACACCGTTTTAAAGCAGGTTTAAACGCGGTTTTAAACGCGGTTTTAAAGCAGGTTTAAACGCGGTTTTAAAGCAGGTTTAAACACCGTTTTAAAGCAGGTTTAAACAGTTTTAAAGCAGGTTTAAACAGTTTTAAAGCAGGTTTAAACACCGTTTTAAAGCAGGTTTAAACACCGTTTTAAAGCAGGTTTAAACGCGGTTTTAAAGCAGGTTTAAACACCGTTTTAAAGCAGGTTTAAACACCGTTTTAAAGCAGGTTTAAACACCGTTTTAAAGCAGGTTTAAACACAGTTTTAAAGCAGGTTTAAACGCCGTTTTAAAGCAGGTTTAAACAGTTTTAAAGCAGGTTTAAACACCGTTTTAAAGCAGGTTTAAACACCGTTTTAAAGCAGGTTTAAACACCGTTTTAAAGCAGGTTTAAACACAGTTTTAAAGCAGGTTTAAACAGTTTTAAAGCAGGTTTAAACGCGGTTTTAAAGCAGGTTTAAACACCGTTTTAAAGCAGGTTTAAACACCGTTTTAAAGCAGGTTTAAACACCGTTTTAAAGCAGGTTTAAACACCGTTTTAAAGCAGGTTTAAACACCGTTTTAAAGCAGGTTTAAACGCGGTTTTAAAGCAGGTTTAAACAGTTTTAAAGCAGGTTTAAACAGTTTTAAAGCAGGTTTAAACACCGTTTTAAAGCAGGTTTAAACAGTTTTAAAGCAGGTTTAAACACCGTTTTAAAGCAGGTTTAAACACCGTTTTAAAGCAGGTTTAAACGCGGTTTTAAAGCAGGTTTAAACGCGGTTTTAAACGCGGTTTTAAAGCAGGTTTAAACACCGTTTTAAAGCAGGTTTAAACAGTTTTAAAGCAGGTTTAAACAGTTTTAAAGCAGGTTTAAACACCGTTTTAAAGCAGGTTTAAACAGTTTTAAAGCAGGTTTAAACACCGTTTTAAAGCAGGTTTAAACGCGGTTTTAAACGCGGTTTTAAACGTGGTTTTAAAGCAGGTTTAAACACAGTTTTAAAGCAGGTTTAAACAGTTTTAAAGCAGGTTTAAACAGTTTTAAAGCAGGTTTAAACACAGTGCCAAAGTGTTGTGCTCTGCCCTTTGCTTTCTCCTGTTTTTGGAAACACTGTCGTTGACGATGCTCCTCAGGCTTTCTTGTATTTTGACCTCCTCTGCCAACTCCTCCACTCCAATGATGTCCTCCACAGCACCGTCAATCTTTCAACACAAAATTAATATTTCATGTGTCAGTTCAAATCTGTCATTTAGAAAGCATACACTCATCATATTTATGGCATGCTACAGTGAGATATCACAATATATTCTGGAAGAGAGTATACCGACAATGTCTCTTGAAATGGTTTACGCAATTTTCACATTTATAGAAAAAATTCTGAAACCCTTTTCAGAATAAAGTTCTTTGTGAATGATGCACTTAAAGTAGATGCTTTACATAAATTCATGACCTGACTGAAATTTAATTCAGATGCAAAGTCTTCCTGACTATGCAAGAAAACAAAATGTTTTTGAAGAAACTCAAGTGGCAACTGAAAAATAGAATTTTTTACTTAAATACAATACCATGAAATGGAAAAATTGACCATGTAATGTTCAGGGACTTCCGAGGGATAGCGTGCCTCTCTTCCGAACATGAGGAAGTTTGGGGAATACTGTGTGGTTATTAGTTTTTTGGTGTGCATCCCAACATCACAGCATCCAAATACTCGTCCCAGGTGTGTGGACGGCCATCCACAACCTTACTCAGAGCTCTGAAATACACAAAAAGTGTAAGATGTCACACATAACACGTGATTTCTTACAATTAGCCCTATTTTGTAAGTAGTTTAGCAAATACACGTCTTGTTTTGTGACCTTTCTTTGAAAATGTATAGATTAGAGCAGGGCTCACCAACACGGTGCCCGCGGGCACCTGGTCGCCCGCAAGGACCACATGAGTCGCCCGCAAGCCCGTTCTAAAAATAGGACAACTCACTAGTGAGCTGTGTCTAAAAATTTTTTTATTCTGTTGCTATTCTTTTTTTAATCACACTTGCATTTATATAGCTTTAAAAATGACAGTATCTTAAAAATATCCTCATTATACATGACGTTTAGAAAAGTTAGGGTGAACTCTGACTTACTCTAGTTCTAATTCAATGGTCAGTATTGTGCGCATGACAAAACCAGTGCCAATGGAACGTAGGCTAGCGGACACGGTGCTGAATGCATTTTCTTTCCCCAAAAATATGGCTGAAAAAAGAAAGAAAACTTATCACTTTAACGAGGAATGGGAGAAGGAGTTCTTTTTTACGGTTGTGAAAGAAACCTGCGTGTGTCTCATTTGTGGGGCGACCGTAGCGACGGCAAAGCGGCACAATATTGAGAGACATTTCACTACGTGTCACAAAAATTACCATGCTAACTACCCACCGGGAAGCGCAGTACGTGCAGAAAAAGCCAGTGAGCTAAAGGCAGCTTTGGGTAAGCAACAATCTTTTTTCACGAGGGCGGGAAAAAAGTCACTAAAAGCAACCGACGCCTCGTTCAGAGCTACACATTTTCTGATCAAGAAGAAGAAGGCATTTTCAGATGGAGCAGTTGTCAAAGAAGCAATGATGATAATAGCTAACACTGTACTTAAAGATGACAAAAATGGAACCGATCTAATCTGTACTCTCTCCGACGTCCAACTGGGGGCATCTACGATGGCTAGACGAGTGTCAGCTATGTCTGGTAACCTGGGCGATCAGCTGGACCGGGATCTGGCAAAGTGCAGGTGGTTTAGCATCCAGTGCGATGAGTCCGTGGACAGCAGCAGTACAGCTCAGCTGTTGGTCTTCATCCGGATGGTGTTTGAAGATTTCTCCACAAGAGAAGAACTCCTGACACTACTGCCCTTAAAGACAACTACGAGGGGAGTTGACATTTATAACACGCTGAAGGAGTTTTTCGTGCAGAAGAAGGTAGCATTGGAAAAACTGGTGGCGGTGACAACAGACGGGGCTCCTGCTATGATCGGCCGACATACAGGTTTCATCGCTCACTGTAAAGGTGACCCAGACCTCCCAACATTTCTGCATTATCACTGTGTCATTCACCAGCAGGCGTTATGTGCAAAAGTGATCGGCTTTGAGCACGTGATGACTCCCGTTGTAAAAATCATTAACAACATCCGCTCCAAAGCTAAACAGCACAGGATTTTCAAGGTGCTATTGGAGGAGATGTCAGCTGAATATGGTGAACTGCTGCTACACACAGAAATTCGATGGCTCAGCAGAGGACGAGTTTTATTTCGTTTTTTGTCACTTTTGGGTGAAATCAAAGAGTTCATGCAGTCCAAAGGCGAAGACGTCTCACTGCTAGAAGACACAGAGCGGACCCTTGACCTTGCATTTTTGACGGACATTACTGGGAAACTAAACGTCTTGAACTGCGAGCTGCAAGGCAAAGGTAAAACTGTTGTTGATATGATAAGTGCTTTAAATGCATTTAAAGCCAAGATGAACATTTTCTCTGTGGATTTACAGAGAAAAAAAGTGCTGCACTTTCCCTCTGTGCAGTTGGTGCTGAAAAACAATGCTTCTGCATCTGAGACATTTGACAAAGTTGCAGAAAAGTACTGTGAAGTCATAAACAGACTTGGGCAAGAGTTTGAGAATAGGTTTTGTGATCTTGATCAGCTTGAGCCATGTGTGTCATTCATTTCCAATCCTTTCATGAATGTGGACACAACATACTTTGCTGAGAAACTAAGTGCAACATTCAACTTGGATGCTGGACAGGTGGAGATGGAAATCATAACATTGCAAAATGACCTACACCTCAAAGTTTACCAGACTGCACCAAACTTTTGGTCCCTTGTTGACACAGAGAAGTACAGTGGTGTATGCACAGCAGCTATGAAGGTTGCCAGCCTGTTTGGTTCAACCTATCTCTGTGAATCAGCGTTTTCTGACATGAACTTCATTAAGAACAAACACAGAACATGCCTCACTGATGCACATCTGAAAGATGCACTCACAGTTGCAGTTTCAAGTTACACACCAGATTACAGTGCACTGGTGAACAGCATGCAATGCCAGTCTTCTCACTAATAAAGAAACCAATGCCAGATGTTAGTGGCAACATGGCAGTGTCATGGCAAAGTTTAATTAAAATATTGAGGAATTGTGTTCAATTTAAAAGTGTGTTCATGACATATAAGTTATAATTTTGTTAAAAATGCATCAGATTTGGTCATGAGTTCAAAATGTGACAAGATTTATTTAAAAATATGTAAGTTGATTTTTCTTTAACATTACATAATTGATAACTTTTTGAAACATGGTGCAACATAGTTCATGATTTGCTAAAAAAATGTTTGTGAGTGGCTAGTGAAAATTGGACATTTTTCCTATGAAATGTAGTGATGTAAGTGATTATCTAAAAATGTGACAATTACTGAGATTAAAAGAGATAAAGTGCTGAATATTGATATCTGTTTCCCACCTTGTTTTCATTGCTAATTATTGGGAGAAACCATTAACATGATCAGTGTCTTCTCATAGATGAGTATCATTAATCATTATTGATAATGTATAACTAAAGGCAAACTGAGTAAATTTGTTATTTCAGAAGAGCGTGTCAAACTGGTGCCCTTTGTATGACTCAGTACCCATGAAGTAGCTCTCAGTTTCAAAAAGGTTGGTGACCCCTGGACTAGAGATAGTACTCACCTTTGAATTGTCCCATTCATTTTTTCAACCAAGCCATTGGTTGGGGATGGTATGGGGAACACAGACTTCGTTTGATATTGAGAATTTTGCACATTTCTTGGTTATGAACAAATAGCTCTGAGAAAATAGATGCATATTTATACAACATATTGAACAAAGTAGTGTGAAGGAGGACATTCATTGTGTTAAATTTCTCTAAGACGGCGGTTTTCAAAGTGTGAGGTGCGCCTCCCCTAGGGGGCGCCAGAGCACTTTAGGGGAGGGAAAAAATAAACCGGAAAAGAAGCTATCTGCTTGCTGTCTTGCGCATAGCGTGCGTAATTGTTTTTTCCTCTGTATGCCTCCGCTCTTTCATACAGCAGCTCTTTTAGCTCGAGATAAATTGTTTAGATGAGCCACAAAAACAGCTCCACCATTTTGCAACTGTTTAGGTTTTTGATTTATTTTTTAATTTCAAGGAAATGTGCAACATTTACAGATGTGTTTCAAAGATCTGATCAAAATGTTTTTGTTAAGATGTGAAAACACTGTTGGTATCTCAAACATTAAACTCAGAATCTCAGATGTAACATTTGTTTGAGAAAACGGTTGAAAAATGAGTTTGGGTTTGTTCTTATCATTAGAAAATGAAAAAAGGGCGTATTTGCTATACAAAGGCCCTGATAAAATAATTAAAATGGGAGAAAATGTTTTAAAATGTTCATGTGTTAAATTTCATTCAGATAAAGTGTCATTTTAAAAGATGAGATGGTTCTAAAATAAAAGCAATTAGTTTTGTAGTCTCCTCCATGGGCTGCCACCTTATCGTGGTGGAGGGGTTTGAGTGCCCCAATGATCCTAGGAGCTATGCTGTCTGGGGCTTCATGCCTCTGGTAGGGTCACCCAAGGCAGACAGGTCCTAGGTGAGGGACCAGACAAAGTGCAGCCCGAAGACCCCAATGATGAGTAAAAACATTGGACTTGGTGTTCCCTCGCCCGGACGCGGGTCACCGGGGCCCCACTCTGGAGCCAGGCCTGGAGGGGGGGCACGATGGCGAGCGTCTGGTGGCCGGGCTTTTACCCATGGAGCCCGGCCGGGCTCAGCCCGAAGAGGAAACATGGGTCCCCCCTCCCATGGGCCCACCACCCGTGGGAGGGGCCAAAGGGGTCGGGTGCAGTGTGGGATGGGTGGCAGCAGAGGGAGGGGGCCCTGGCGGTCCGATCCTCGGTTGCAGAAACTGGCTCTTGGGACGTGGAATGTCACCTCTCTGGTGGGGAAGGAGCCAGAGCTAGTGCGTGAGGTCGAGAGGTTCCGGCTAGAAATAGTCGGTCTCACCTGGACGCATGGCTCTGGTTCTGGAACCAGTCTCCTTGAGAGGGGCTGGACATACTTCCACTCTGGAGTTGCCCAGGGAGAGAGACGTCGGGCAGGAGTGGGCATACTTGTTGCTCCCCATCTCGGCGCCTGTACGTTGGGGTTTACCCCGGTGAACGAGAGGGTAGCATCCCTCCGCCTACGGGTGGGGGGACGGGTTCTGACTGTCGTTTGTGCTTACGGGCCGAACGACAGTTCAGATTACCCACCCTTTTTGGAGTCCTTAGAGGGGGTACTGGAGAGTGCTCCTCCTGGGGACTCCCTTGTTCTGCTGGGGGACTTCAACGCTCACGTGGGCAACGACAGTGAGACCTGGAGGGGCGTGGTTGGGAGGAACGGCCCACCCGACCTGAACTCGAGCGGTGTTCTGTTGCTGGACTTCTGTGCTCGCCATGGATTGTCCATAACGAACACCATGTTCAAGCATAAGGGTGTCCATATGTGCACTTGGCACCAGGACACCCTAGGCCGCAGTTCGATGATCGACTTTGTCATCGTTTCATCGGATCTGCGGCCGTATGTCTTGGACACTCGGGTGAAGAGAGGTGCGGAGCTGTCCACTGACCACTACCTGGTGGTGAGTTGGCTCCGGTGGTGGGGGCGAAAGCCGGTCAGACCTGGCAGGCCCAAACGTGTTGTGAGGGTCTGCTGGGAACGTCTGGCGGAATCCCCTGTGAGACGGAGCTTTAACTCCCATCTCCGGCAAAACTTCGAACACGTCCCGGGGGAGGTGGGGGACATGGAGTCTGAGTGGACCGTGTTCCGTGCCTCCATTGTCGAGGCGGCCGATCGGAGCTGTGGCCGCAAGGTTGTCGGTGCCTGTCGCGGCGGCAACCCTCGAACCCGTTGGTGGACACCTTCGGTGAGGGATGCCGTCAGGCTGAAGAAGGAGTCCTATCGAGCCTTTTTGGCCTGTGGGACTCCGGAAGCAGCTGATGGGTACCGGCGGGCGAAGCGGCATGCGGCTCGGGCGGTTGCTGAGGCAAAAACTCGGGTGTGGGAGGAGTTTGGAGAGGCCATGGAGAAAGACTTCCGCACGGCTTCGAGGCGATTCTGGTCCACCATCCGGCGTCTCAGGGGGGGGAAGCGGTGCAGCACCAACACTGTTTATAGTGGGGATGGTGTGCTGCTGACCTCTACTCGGGACGTTGTGGGCCGGTGGGCAGAGTACTTCGAAGACCTCCTCAATCCCACCAACATGCCTTCCACTGAGGAAGCTGAGCCTGGGGACTCAGGGTTGGGCTCTCCAATCTCTGGGGGCGAGGTCGCCGAGGTGGTTAAAAAGCTCCTCGGTGGCAAGGCCCCGGGGGTGGATGAGATCCGCCCGGAGTTCCTTAAGGCTCTGGATGTTGTAGGGTTGTGTTGGTTGACGCGACTCTGCAATATCGCATGGACATCGGGGGCAGTTCCCCTGGATTGGCAGACTGGGGTGGTGGTCCACCTGTTCAAAAAGGGGGACCGGAGGGTGTGCTCCAATTATAGAGGGGTCACACTCTTAAGCCTCCCTGGCAAGGTCTATTCAGGGGTCCTGGAGAGGAGGGTCCGTCGGATAGTCGAACCTCGGATTCAGGAAGAGCAGTGTGGTTTTCGTCCTGGTCGTGGAACACTGGACCAGCTCTACACCCTCAGCAGGGTCCTGGAGGGTGTATGGGAGTTCGCCCAACCAGTCTACATGTGTTTTGTGGACTTGGAGAAGGCGTTCGACCGTGTCCCTCGGGGAGCCCTGTGGGGGGTTCTCCGGGAGTATGGGGTACCGGGCCCTTTGATACGGGCTGTCAGGTCCCTGTATGACCGGTGTCAGAGTCTGGTCCGCATTGCCGGCAGTAAGTCGGGCTCGTTGCTGGTGAGAGTTGGACTCCGCCAGGGCTGCCCTTTGTCACCGATTCTGTTCATCACTTTTATGGACAGAATCTCTAGACCAGCCAAGGTGTTGAGGGGATCCGATTTGGTGGCCTCAGGATCTCATCTCTGCTTTTCGCAGACGATGTGGTCCTTTTGGCTTCATCAGGTCATGATCTGCAGCTCTCGCTGGATCGGTTCGCAGCCGAGTGTGAAGCGGCCGGGATGGGGATCAGTGCCTCCAAATCCGAGGCCATGGTCTTGAGCCGGAAAAGGGTAGAGTGCCTTCTCCGGGTCAGGGGGGGTGTCCTGCCCCAAGTGGAGGAGTTTAAGTATCTCGGGATCTTGTTCACGAATGGGGGAAGAAGGGAGCGGGAGATCGACAGGCGGATTGGCGCAGCGTCTGCTGTCAAGCGGGCGCTGTACCGGTCCGTCGTGGTGAAGAGAGAGCTGAGCCAAAAAGCGAAGCTCTCGATTTACCGGTCGATCTACGTTCCCACCCTCATCTATGGTCATGAGCTTTGGGTCATGACCGAAAGAACGAGATCGCGGATACAAGCGGCCGAAATGGGTTTTCTCCGTAGGGTGGCTGGGCTCTCCCTTAGAGAGAGAAGCTCAGTCATCCTGGAGGGACTCAGAGTAGAGCCGCTGCTCCTTCACATCGAGAGGAGCCAGTTGAGGTGGCTTGGGCATCTGGTCAGGATGCCTCCTGGACGCCTCCCTGGTGAGGTGTTCCGGGCACGTCCCACCGGGAGGAGGCCCCGGGGAAGACCCAGGACACGCTGGAGGGACTATGTCTCTCGGCTGGCCTGGGAACGCCTCGGGATTCCCCCGGAGGAGCTGGAAGAAGTGGCTGGGGAGGGAAGTCTGGGCCTCCCTTCTGAAGCTGCTACCCCCGCGACCCGACCTCGGATAAGCGGAAGAAGATGGATGGATGGATGGATGGATGGATAGTTTTGTAGTGGCATTTGTTAGTGTGTGTGTTGATCATTGGGGGGGGGCACAGCAGGCATTGTGCTCCTTGGAGGGGGGCTCACCCTTTCATACTTTGAAAACCCCTGAGCTAAGAGATTCAAAATAAATACTTACAGAATTAAGTATTTATTTCTCGTCTTTGGTCAGACTGATGCACAAACTTAATTATGCATCCCGTGACTTCAGCTGCTGGTTTAGTGTTTAAACCTGTGGTCACTTCGTCAAATAGTCAATCATGACACAAATATGCTTGTGTCCAGATTTTGTTTCGGCCAGTTTTCTAATGAGGTCCATCCCAATTAATTCAAAGGGATGGGTAACCTGAAATGAAAGACTTAATAGATTAATAAATAAATTAAAAAATAGAACAGGAAAATCTTTGAAAGCAGTATATCCATCCATGCATTCATTTTCCTCCGCTTTATCCGGGGTCGTGTCGCGGGGGTAGCAGCTTCATAAGCAGTATTTTGTCAAGCTAAAATAATATGTTCTCAGTATATTGTAAAATGTTTAGTATAATAAAAATACATTCCTTAATTTTATACATCAACTTGTTCAAAATGTAGGCCCTTTGTGAGAACATGGACTGCACTACCATGTAGTCTCACTAATAAAAACGGTTTCTTTTTATTACTTTACCGTTATGGGATGTTCACTGATGGGCGCCGGCCTGACAGGATGAGACTGACACCTGGGAAAACACAAAAACCAACAAGAATTTAACACATGCAAAGTTGACATTATTGGACAATTATAGTTTCATATTGGTAAAACAAATAAGGCTTACACATTTATTTTCCTAAAATTTAAATGTTGTATTTTTATTACGAAAGAAAATTATTTATTTAGTCCACTGCTTATGTAACATACCCATTTCTTGATGTCCACAGACATTCCTGGCCAATAAAATCTCCTTGAGATGAATCTGTAGTTTTTATTTGTGCACCTGGCAGGAAGTCAACAAATATTCCTTCGGCTTCCTCAGCACCTTTAACAACTTTGACCTTTGTTGAGGACAAATTGCCTTTGTGTTTAACGTAGAAGAGGTCATTTCCTTGGAAAAGATAAAGGACACCAATAAAAATAGGACTGAAGCATGAAATTCTATTATTAAAATACATTTATATTTCTACAAATATGCAAATGTATACTACTACTGAGTTATACATAGAAGCTGAAACAAGAAGCATGCAATAAACAGAACAGGAAGAAAGACATTATCAAACACATATTTATTTTAAAATTTTACTTTTGGAGAAAAATAAACGGTTCTCATTTGAAGGAGTAATGTCTGTGAATTTGTTGACATAATGGTTTTTATTCACATTTGTCCACTTTGCTAGATTTTGTTTCTTTTATTGATGAATATAGAAGTACGGGAATCTTTCTACAACACAACTTAGAAATAGAACTGGAGTAAAAGTGTAATTCACATGAATAACATCTGCAGTCAAGAACATTGTGCGTTATTCCTGCGTTATAACGTGGAGCAACGTTCCTGTGTGCACACATATTACTGCAGCAGTAAATCAATAACAAAAAAACATTGAATGTTATCTAACTGTTTTTAGATAACTTATGCATTCCACTATTTGCTACATATTAAAGTAGAGGTTACCGTCAATGCATCACTCTGGAAGATAAAGATAATTACCTTCAATCTTAGGCTTTCCTTCCAATGACATATTTTCTTTGCTTCATTGACTGCGGTGGATATTCGCCTTTAACTTTATAGTTAAAGAGCGTTTCATATTCCACACCGTCCATATTTATGAAAAGTGTCGACTTACTCAAATAGTTGGCTTAACTTAAAGCAAAACGTGACGAACAATCTGCCCAACACCTGCACATTTGCATAATTGATTGAAGGAAAAGCATCATGATTTTTGACTTTCTAGAAAACACCGTATGTGTTTATATTGTAAGGTGCATTGTTAGATGTAAAATCTGCAAAATATTTGTAACTTGGAAGATAAACAGAGCATACATTACATAAAGATCATCAAATCAACAGTCATATTTATTATAACCATCTTAGATTTCAAAATATCAAATAATTAATTGCTTCAAACGATACATAGACAAATAATGACCAACAGTTTCAAAATTCACAGGATTTGCTTATTTTTTCCCCATTTTATGGAGGAACGGATTATATCAGGCAGCTAAAAAATATATAAAGATTGTTGCTGAATTAATTTGTTCCCATGTTATGGAAGGGAACGGATTATTTTAGGTTACTAAAATATATGGTTCCCCCTCATAACTTTGTCAAATAAAGAGGAAATGTTACCAAACTTACATGATTTATTGTTGATGATAAGAGGAATAAACAGAGTTAAGGCCTTGTTGGTGAATTAATTTGTTCCCATGTTATGGAGGGGAACAGATTATTTCAGGCAGCTGAAATATCCATTCTCTACTCTCCTCCTCCATAACTTTTGGGAATAAAGAGCAACTGTTGCCAAATTCTCAGAAATTGTTATGTGTGATAGCCTGTAATTATAGTAGAAATTTCCTTACTACAGTAATCTGTCATATTTTACATTATAACGGGATTTACCAGAAAGTCCACGCTCTCGTCTTTTCAGGAAGTCTTAATTTTTGTGCCCTGCTTTCAGCCATCCTCTTATATCAGCAATGAAAAATTATAAATACACACTACGTGTTGGAAAACTGCGTTTTGGTGACTGACTTTTATTTCTGTCAGGCGGAAGTGACAAAAGTTGGAAAAAGACCGATTCTCTTGTCGTTTAAAATAACACAAAACAGCGTAAAAAAAACCTGGTTTATTTAATTATTTTGACAATTTTGTAAACAATAGCAGCCGATTAAACTAAATGTTACAACCTTGACATGATTAACTGAGTTGTTTTTACCGAGAAATCGATCAGAAGCGCCGTGAAAATGGTCAGATCCGCCTCTCTGGCTGCAATGCGCGCTCCCGACACAAGGGGGCAGATTTTCACAGGGGAACAGAATAGCGCACAAGACCGGTCGGTCTCTAACGTTACCGAACTGGACCTGAACCTGTCTAATCAATCCGAACCGGGCCCGAGTTCTGATCCACCAGCAGTGAATAATCCGACTCCAGCTGCTGGTTTTCCTCGTGAACAGATTGAATCAGTGGTTCGAATATTTCCGGTTAATTTCAGGGTTGAATTATTGCTTTGTAATTGAAAACCATTAATTGACCAAATAAGCAACATTTTTGATAAAACCATTTATGCTGCTAAATTATTGAATAAATGGACAAATGAGCGCAATAACATGACTGTAAAGGCAAATGAATAAATAGATTCATAAAGCTACAAATAAATATTTTTTATTTTATTTGGCTGTCCTGCTGTGATCATTTTCTGGGTTTGGTCAAATCATTTAGAAGCAGAAATGAACCGAGAAAAGCCGCTTCCATCGCTACTGTTAGCGACGTAGCTGTGCGTCAGATTTACGACTGTACCAGAAACACAGGAATACAAAGGTTCCCCCTTGGGACTGTTTCTTGTAAAAAAAACATGTATATATAAATATTGCAATTAACTGGGTTACAATATGCAACTCATTAAAATCGATGTAATTAATTACTCTAAATTAATGTTTTCAAATCCCATCTCTATGTTATTATCAACATTCCTGATTCATTTGTGGATTGTGAAGCAAAGAAGAGAGGAAAGACAGTTCTGTTTGGATTTTAATGGACTGTGACGTTTGGCCGGGTTCTGTGGTTCACTAAACGTCCAACATCCTCAGAATGAGAAGAAAAAGGTGAGGAGGATCCAGTGGTTCTGTCGCTTGGCCTCCAGGATCTGAGCTGCTGTTGCCTCCATGTTGGATCATTTGCCAGCAGAAGGTCTGTGGCTCTCCGGTACCTGAACCTCCATCTTTCCCCTGCAGTCGATCTGAAGCTGCTGCTGGAAAACGAACCGTTTCTGACAGCTTGATGATGTCGACGCCTCCATAACCAGAATGGCAGCAAGAAGAGACCATCTGGACAACCAAAGAAAAAACTTTTAGAGACGAACAGCAAGAATCTGAAGTGGGAAGAAAACGAGTCCAAGGTGAAGAAAGCAGGAAGTAGAGCCAAAACATCCAGAACTTAACTGGAGACGACGACCAATCTGGATGTGTAGATCTGCTGGTCCATCAACTCTCCAAACGTCTTGATGATGAAGAATCAGCAGAGAAATGTTTCCTCCATGAATCTGTTAATGTGATCTTTGAAAATGTATTCTGTCTGTAAAACCACTGCTGGTTTAGATTTTTGATTTTGATAATGAAAGGAGAGTTTAATAAATAAGATTTGAAATAAGATGATCAGCGTCTGGTCTAGAAGGGAGCTGATCTCATTCGGGTTTCCTCTTTGTTTTTGGGGTTAAACATCGGTCCAGATACGACTTGTTTTTTTCTCCATGTAGATTCTAACGCATTCAAATGTTGTTTATTTGTGTTCAGCAGAAACGTAAAGGGAAAGCGAGGTCAAAGGGTCACCGCTGTCTGCTGTGTAGTAAAACCTTCCAGTCAGCTGAGAGGCTGAAGGCCCACCAGATCGTCCACAGTGAGGAGAGACCACACATCTGCAGCGACTGCGGCGCCTCCTTCAAGGTGTTGAACTCCCTGAAGCTCCATCAGCGGATTCACACCGGAGAGAAACCGTACGGCTGTGTGGAGTGCGGAGCGTCCTTCTCCGTGTCCAGCAGTCTGAAGAAACACCAGCGGCTGCACACGGGGGAGAAACCCTACAAGTGTGACGAGTGTGGGAAGTGTTTCGCTGAGTCCAGCGCCTTGACGGTCCACAGACGCACACACACGGGTGAGAAACCGTATCAGTGTGACGTGTGTGGGAAGGGATTTAAAACATTGTCTGAGGTGAAACAGCACCGGATCCACCACACCGGAGAGAAACCCTTCTGGTGTCACCAGTGTGACAAACGTTTCGTCACCAAGCAGTCTCTCCAGACCCACCAGGTCATCCACTCGGACCTGAAACCGTTCATCTGCGGCGAGTGCGGAGAAGCCTTCAAGCTGGCCATCTCCCTGAGGCGCCACCAACGAGTTCACGCCGGGTATCAGTGTGACGCCTGCGGGGAGATATTCGCCACGGCGCTGATCCGTGCCAATCACAAGCGCAGCCACAAGTGGCTGGACGTGCTGCAGCGCAACTGGCGTCTCCGGAAGCTCCAGATGATGTCTGCCAGACACGGCGTGGTTCCAGGACAGACTGGACCACCCAGGGATCTAGCTGTGAAAAGAGACTGGACTGAGTCATGAACAGAACCGGCCAGCTGCATCCCAAAGGCTTCATGTCTGCTGTCCGTCAGCCGGACCAACAGGAACCTGAAGGAAGGTCAGAGGTCATCTTGTCTTCAGGAAGATTCTTTTGGTTTTTACTTGATGAACTTGAATAATCTGATTTCCTGCTGCAAATATTGAAGAAGTTATGTTTCTGTAGTTTTCAGAATAAAGTTTGCGTTGCATCAAACGATTTTCTGTTGAGTCATCACTTCCTGGTGGAGTTTGGACCACTTCCTGTTTTCTGTGGTGCATCATGGTCTTGCTGTTAATGTTTCCTCACTGCTCAGTTCAGCTTCAATTCTCTAGATCGCTTAAGGCGGTCAGGATCGTTTAAGGTCAGTTAAGGTGGTCTGGATCGGTTAAGGTGGTCTGGGTTGTTTAAGGTGGTCTGGATGGGTTAAGGGGGTCTGGATTGTTATGGTGGTCTAGATCGCTTAAGGTGGTCTGCTGGTTTCCTGAACGTCAGTCAGAGCTTCTGGACCTTCAGCAGCTTCAGGTTTTCATTTTGTTTCATTTCTTCCTTATTGGGTTTTAGTTGGACTCATGGAAATGGAGCAGATTTAACATCCTGCGTTATTGAAGCATTTTTACTGAAACATTTACAGATTTTTCTTTTTTTGAGTAGTTGCATTTACTTTTCAAACACAATTATTTCAATAAAGAATCAAGTAAAGGTCTGAATCAACCCAGAGTCTGGTTATTTCTTCTAAATCCAACAATGTTTCACAAAAAATGAGCAAACATAGAATTATCTGACAGCATTAAAATGTTTGAGTTTAATCTCTTCTTTAGTGCAACATGGATTAACCTGTTGTAGCTTATCTCTGCCACGAGGGGGCGCCAAACACCTGCAAACTGTTTGTTGCTGTTGGACATTTTTCTACCAGAATAAATAATTTCCTCTTGGAATATTTAATTTTTTAGATTTTTGAGCTTCTAATTTATATGATGAAAATATTTTTTTCTCCAACTCAACATTTTCTATTCAGCTCAGAAATCTAACAGTGATTTAATAAATCATATTTTCATAAACTCCATCGGATGTGAAGTTTATTACAGGAAGGAGACATTGTGAAACAACCTAGAAGCTCTAAATGTTGTTTATTAATTCCTGGTTCCACCAGCAGGTGGACCGGAGTTCTGTTCAGCTCCCTCCATGCAGGGTTTGGTCCAGTCCCAGAGGACTTTCTCTGAGCTTCCAGCAGGGGGCGTCTCCTCACTTGTCGGCGTCCTTCACCTTGCTGTCGTACGTTCCGGCGTCCTTGTACGCGTTCACGTAGCCCGTGTGCTCCACCAGGTCTTCGCGGCCTTTGCCCCGGCCGCTGTCGTCGAAGCGCTCCTTGTGGGAGCCGGTGTAGCGGGACGTGTCCGTCAGACGGTCCACCGTTGCCGTCTTCGCCACTTTCTGAGGGACACAGAGAGGACAGGAAGGAAATCGGGGGACAAGTGCAGCTACTTCCTGTCTGCTCCGCAGAATGCGACAGAAAAGTTAGGAGTTCCTGACGAAGATGAATTTGATCAGAAATATTTAAATAAAAATCAAGATTTCAAAAACACTTCAATACTCATGATTCTAAGTGGAAGACAGATTATGAAGAACCCGATCCAACAGCGAATGACTGGTTAAAAAGCAGCAACTAAAGTCAGTCAGTTGGAGGATCTTACGATGAAGCTTCATCTCTTCCGACATTATTGAGTCTCCCAGTTTAACGTAGATAGAAAACGTCTTTAGAGCGGCCTTAACGCCCGGCTCACACGGTTCACATCATCCCATTTCCTCCTTCCACCATCTCAAAGACACTCCGATTATCAGTTTTAAAGTTAGTATGAGGAGATTTTCCTGCCGTGTGTTCAGAGTTTCAACATGTGGGATCATTTTGACCCGATATCGCAGCGTGAGAGAACGCCGCTTGTTGAATGTGACATTTAGCCAATCAGAAAGCGAGGTGATGGAAACACTGAGGAGAAACACAAAAGATAAAACAACGTGGAGGAGCAGAAAGTCCAGTGGACGTTGGAGACGTCTTTGTATCTTTTTGTCCATTAAAAATAGTACACAAACTGCTTTCTCCTAGTCGGCCATCTTTGTTTACTCTGAGCTCATGTTGGGTCTCGAGAGATGATCTCACCTGGATGTTTTTGAGTGAAAAGGGTTTTTGTGTGAAGAGCTGCTCCTACCATGACGCTCAACGTCACACAGTACGACCAAACCTGCTACATCCAGGAAGCTTTATGGGTGCAGGGCGCTGGGGGGTGGAGCTTAGGTTTGAACATCGTCTGATGGTTTCTAAATCTTGCAAGTGAACCAGCTGGACGCCTTGAGGTTTATTCCAGTCTTTGTGATAAATTTTGTTTCATTAGCAGTTCAGTGATTTTCCTCTGAACATCTTTTATTCTCAGAAAGTCAGATTAGCAGAAGCTAATCAAGGGTCGGACACTTTCTGCTCTAAACTCGCCTGGTCCAGAGTTTCTAGAAGCCTTCAGTCGGAAACAGAAACTAAACGAGATTCAACTGAACAGGAAACGTCTCCACGAAGGCTCACCGTCACGCCGACGTTGGTCGGCTCTTGGCCCTCCACCAGCTTGTGAATGGACTGCAGCGCCGCCTCTTTACTTTGACCTTTGAACCTCTTGGGAGCCAGTTCTTCCAGCGCCTGCTGGAACTCCTTGTAGGTGATGACCCGAGCTGACCTCTGTCTACAAGACACAGAGATATTCCATCAACAACCTTCATCTCAGACCTTCACCAGAACCTGTATTCACTCCAGAACCTCCAATGGATCCAGCGCCAAACTGAATCTGCTGCTTGTTCATGAGCCATGAGAGGAAACCCTGGCCCGATGTGGATCTGCTGCAGAAAAACTCACTTCACTTTGGAGAAGACGATGTCCACGTCGGTGCCGGTGACGCTCTTCCCGTCGATGACCCGGCAGTCCTTGCACAGCTTGGCCCAGGCCTTCCCGGTCAGCTCCCTGCCGCTCGCCTTCGTGTCTCCGTAGACGGAGAACCTCTTGAAGGCCACGAAGAGCGGCTCCGCGTCTGAACTGACCGCCATGATGAGACAACTCCTGAAGAAGAGCAAAGGTCAGGCAACGCACCGTCACTATGAACATTTACATGTGAAAACTGTGGAACAGAACCCGGCTGACAACAGGAAGTAGGCAGAAGATCTCAGATATCAACAAAGCATTCCATAACAGATCAGAACCAAAGACTCCATCAGTCTAGAAACAGTTCAAGAACCAGAACCGTCTCTAAGGTCTCCAGAGAACCACAGAAGAACCATGGTCCTCACCCGGGCCAGAACCTCCTACAGCTGAACGTCCGACGGTCAGTTCTGGATCTTCAGAGAAATCCTCCAACACTAAAATCTGACGCCTCCATCTTGTTTCCATCTGGTGAAGAAGGAAGTTGCTCTCAGTGTCTTCGGAGGTTTTTGTGTCGTTTCCTTCAGTGGTTCTTGGTGCAGCGCCCCCACAGGCCAGGAGGGGAACAGGTTGGTTTGGGTCAGAACCACAGCAGCTGGAGGTGGAGCAGATGATGGAGTTCTGGGTCCAGTAGAACCGGGTCGACCCGACTGAAGGAGGAAAACATCCTGAGTCGAAGCCGCTGACCAGAACAGAACCTCTCTGCAGCCTTCTGAACCAAATGGACCTCTTCACCACTTCACCAGAACTATATGGACCCTTCCTTCCCCACATTAAATGACATCATATTGATGCAGATTCATGACCTCTGACCTCTGCAGACTAATTCATGAGTTATAGAACGTCAAAGCTGTAGAGTTGGGCTAAGAAGGTAAAGATGGACATCAGAGCACTGGACCAGAGATCCTCCAGGTTTACTGGAGACCTGAAAGGAGAGTGGAACTGGACCGAGACCAGAACCCAGCAGAAATTTGTGATCATAAAAATCAACCTGCAGGTCGGATTCAAAATAATAAATCATCGATAAAATCCTTCCGGCTGTTTTGCTGCAGAGATAATATTGTATGATGGCAACCACACACACTCACACACTCTCTCTCTCACACACACACCTACAGTTTTAATCCAGTTTTCTTTGCAGGTCTCAAGCAGTAAGATGCTTGACTAAGCAGCAGTTCTGAGGTCCGACCCGGTTTCTGGAGACCAGAACCCAGCAGGTCTACCAGGAAATCCTTTCAAGGTAAAAGCTTCAAAAACTAAAACAGAGTTTCCCAGAAGGTCAAAGTTCAAACCTGAGCTCCTTGATGTCTCACGTCCTCCTGCGTCTGTCTCCGTCTGTCCTCTGGTCCGAGGCGCGCTCCGAGGCGCTTGTTATCGTCTGTTTACCTCGTCGCCATGACGCCAGCCTGTCCCACATCAGGGGAGGGGCAGCGAGGCAGAGGAGGAAGAGGAGGAGGACGAAGCCGGGCAGCTCCCAGTGCTTCAGGTCAGAGGTCAACACACACACACACATTCCCTTAATGAAGCCACAGTGAGGCACAACAGATTCAAACTGATGGAAACATGATCAGGTCAGAGGTCACATTCTGCTCCTAGTGAGGCAGAAGCTATCAATAATCAATCAGTTTGATTATCTGCTCCATCATCAGTCAGCAAAAAAACAACCAGGATGTTTGTAAACTGGAACATAAACTTCTGTTTCTCACTGGGAAATTGAAGCTCTTGAACTTCCTGGATGTCCCACAGCTGTTGCTGTTTGTGTGGCCATTGCCATGACGACCATGGTCCACATCCAGCCAGACAGAACCAGCAGCTCCTGATAGACCGACGACTGTAAACATGCCAATGTGAGAGAAAACGTGTTGGTGATATATTGGCAGAAAAAAATCAATAATAATAATTACTGATCAATTATCCAGTTAATTATTGAACCAATCAATCGCTGTAAACACCTGATAAGCTTCGTTTTATCCATCTACAGCTGCTATCTTAGCTAGCTAAGCTAATGTGCTCCAGTGTCTGTCTGGATGTACTCCAGTACCTCAACCTAGATGCAGCCCTGGAAGGACGGCCAAGAGAGAGGACGGATATGAGGACGGCCATGAGAGAGGACGGATATGAGGACGGCCATGAGAGAGGACGGATATGAGGACGGCCATGAGAGAGGACGGATATGAGGACGGCCATGAGAGAGGACGGCCATGAGAGAGGACGGATATGAGGACGGCCAAGAGAGAGGACGGCCATGAGAGAGGACGGATATGAGGACGGCCATGAGAGAGGGCGGATATGAGAGGTCACTTTTAAGACTCCGTCTCACCAGCCTGCAAGGATAAGCAGGTTCAGATAGTGGATGGATGGATGTCTGTCTGTCTCTGTCCATCTGTCTTTGCTGATCCAGTTTTCCCTGCTCTCTGTCTGTCAGGCGTCTCTTTGTGTTCCATGATTTTAAACTGAAATAAAGCGACTAGAGATTATTTTGGTCTGGAGTTATTATGGAAACCTGTCCTCCTGTTGGCTGTTATGCCTCATTCACTCTCTAAAAACCGCGGTCTGGCTGTGTGTGTGTGTGTGTGTGTGTGTGTGTGTGTGTGTGTGTGTGTGTGTGTGTGTGTGTGTGACGGGTCCCTGGTGTTGCTCTGTGAACTTCCCACGCTGCTTGGTGTGTGTCTTTGTGTGTGTGTCACATACTTCTCGCTGCCCCTCCTTCGTGATTGACGTTGTTTTGATGTTGTTGGAGGCTGGTTGCCAGAGCAACCACTCCTCATCCGGGGAGGATGATGACATGCAGCAACACACACCGATGATATCAGCTTGTCAAAATAAAAGCCTGAGGTGTTGCTGGTGACTGACGGATCATATTGGTTGGTTTTAATGTGTGTGTGTGTGTGTGTGTGTGTGTGTTTGTGTGTGTGAACCATGTATTAGATGCATTGTGGGGACCCACTGCACCTGCTGGAGCCTAAAGCGTGGGCCCCATGAGGGGAAACGCTGGTTTGGGTTTTGGGTTCGGGGTGAAGTGAGTTTGGGTCAAAGGTTAAAAATGAATGGAAAGACAGAAAGACAGGAACCAGCAGCAGGACGTGATGTGGTCCGGTTCTGGTGGAGCCGGGTGCCCTGTGGTTCTGAGCAGAGTCAGAACCAGAGGTCTGGTTTTAATAAACGTCAGAACCGCTGGGTGTCGGGATGAAAAGTTCAGCTCAGCTTTTAGATCCAGAAGTGAAGCTGAAATGGGTCGGTTCTGATGGTTCTGGTTCAGACGGAATGAGAACCCAACATTCTCTGAGCATTTGACACAAATTCTTCCTGAGGTTTTCAGTCATTGTGTTGTTGACCTTTGACCCCAGATGGCTCGGTTGGTGTGTAGCTGAAACCCGGAGCGTTCTGACAGAACTTCCTGTGTCGTCCACTGAGGGGCGCCGCAGGGCTCTGGACCAGGACCCCTGCTGTTATGCAGGAAGTTCTTTGTTCCTCGGTTTGTTGGAAACCCCGGTGACCTCCGCAGCCTGAGCGAGGCTGCAGGTCAGAGGTCAAAGGCCTTTCCATGTCGCTTGCTGTTCGGCTCACTTCCTCTCTTTCTGAACGTTTTGCCTTTGTTAACGTTTAGCGTGCTCATGGAAATGTGTTCTGTAAAGAAAGTGATTCGTATGGAAATCAATTCAACCTTTTCTGCTACATTTTTCCTTTCACCAAACTTTCCATTAGTATTGTTGCATGCACCAATCGAGCTGGTTCAGTAAAAATGATTTATGTTTTTTGGTTGTGATGAAGAGGAATATGCGACTGTGGATCATAGTTTATTGCAAACAGTGACATCACACAGGTGACTCCGCCCCCTTGCTAATCAGATTTAAAGGAGCAGTTCACACTGACAGATTCAGACTTCAGGTCAGAAGCAGGAGGATGAAGAGAAGAGGCACAGCAGAGTAGAAACGACCTCTGACCTGGAAACCTCAGTGTTCTGCTTTCTTTGAGCTGCAGTTCACAGTTTAGCCACTGGGTGTCGCCACACAGATGGCAGTGAAACACTGAAGTGATCGGATTGATTCACCAAATATATTGGTCGAGTCTGAGTTACCATAGAAACCAGGAGAGAAGGTTGCTAAGGAAACAGCAACAATAACAATTGATCATGTGAAGCACCTTGATCTGCTTTGACTAAACCCGATGAACAGCGTCCGATCCGATGGGGTTGAAACTCACAGGAATCACCTTAGCTTTCAAATTAAAAGTCATGTCCACCAATAAATACACACAACCTTTCACAATAAAAGTCCCTTTCCAACAGCGGCTGCTGTTTCAGGTCAGAACTCAGTCCAGGAGGCTGGACCACAACCAATGGACCCAGTCAGGACTCCAGAACCGGTCTGGATCCGATCTGCGTCCAGCCGAGGACTTCGGCCGTCTCTCCGCTGGTGCGGCTGACGAACACGGACGGCGGCTGCGTTGACGCCATCTCAAACCTCAGCTGGGCCGTGGTTCTGTTCCCTCGAGAGGACGGGTTCTTTTTCCTGGTCTTGTGGAGCGCCGGAGCGGGCCGGTCCGGCAGGGGGCCGCGGGCCCCTCGGGCCAGACGGCGGTCCGCCCGGCGAGATGTCCCGGCGGCATCTCCGGAGGACGAGGAGCCCAGCTTGGCCAGCGCCACGGGGATTTCCTCCAAGGACTCGGCAGAGTCCGAATGGTAATCGGCTGGGGGGGCGGCAGCCTGGATGGGGCCCGGGGCCGGGGCGTGTCCTGGGGGGGCCCTCAGAGGGAATGCTGGGAAAGGAAGCCGCTGACCCTGGGAGGACTCTGCTGGAAAATAAAAGGACAATGGGATCAGAGGTCAGAGGTTAGGAACTTTAGATGAGCTCATCAGTAAATATCAGGGTCATGTTCAGCCATGAAACTTAAATTCAACAGTTTCCCATGTTTTGTTCTTCAAAACCTTTCTGAACTTAGTAATACTGGGGTTCCCAACCTGTGTGAGCGATTGGACCGCCAATGCAAGGCAGTCCGCTGGCTCCAGCAGAGCGTTACTACGGCACGTTGGAATCTTGTTGGAACCCTGTTGGAACCCTGTTGGAACCCTGTTGGAACCTTGTTGGAACCCTGTTGGAACCTTGTTGGAACCTTGTTGGAACCTTGTTGGAACCCTGTTGGAACCTTGTTGGAACCTTGTTGGAACCTTGTTGGAACCCTGTTGGAACCTTGTTGGAACCCTGTTGGAACCTTGTTGGAACCTTGTTGGAACCCTGTTGGAACCTTGTTGGAACCTTGTTGGAACCTTGATGTTTTTTCATTCTTCTTCTGTTTCTCAGCTGAAACGCTGCCTGCATCCTGCCCCCTTGAAACTTATTAGAACTTTTATTCTCATCTTGCTTCAGGACCACACTGCTACTCGGTTACACATATTCAGGCAGATTCACCTGTAGGTGGCGCTATCATAGAAATACGGGTTTCAACTTACAATTCTAAAACTCAATGTTCCATTAACAAAATGTATGTGTTCAAAGTTTCTTAGTAAGAGACAGATGAGCTACTGTGCAAAAGTTTTTGGCCTGGAATTATTTTTCAGCAGAGAGCCATGAAGATTGCACTTGTCAAAACCAATCGCCCTCTAGGACCAACTGTGAACCAAATGAAACCTAGCACTATATACCCTATAGAAGAAACAAAAAATGTCATCGCAGAGGATTTTTGAATTTTTCCCCAATTAGAACATAATAATTAAACATCCCTATGCACATAGCTGCAAAATTAAATTGCCCATAATTTTGAAACCGTAAAGAGGATTCAAAGATTCTTTATTGTCATACCAGCTTTGCTTGTTTGTGGTACAATGTTTGACCAAGGTCCCAGACACATAAATAAATAATAAAGTGATTTATGCTATAAATGTAAATTATTTAAAGGCCTGGTGCTCTTGCTCTGGATGCTCCTCAGCCTCCTGCCTGAGGGGAGCAGCTGTGTGCAAGATGGGTGGAGTCCTTCATGATGAGGAGCGTTCTCCTCCTGCATCGTACTGTAGAGGTCCATGGTGCAGGAAAGGCAGCTCCCCACAGTCCTCTGTGCAGCCTTGACCAGCCTCTGCAGAGCCGTCCTCTCAGCAGCAGTGCAGCTGCTGCGCCACACGGTGATGCAGACAGAGAAAGCTCTCCACCACACAGCGATAGAAGCTCCTCAGGACTGAGTTCCCAAGTCCAGCTCTCTGCAGCTTCCTGAGGAAGTAGAGATGCTGGTGGACCTTCCTGACCAGACAGGAGGTGTTGGTACTCCAGGTGAGGTCACTGGATATGTGAACACCCAGGTACCTGCAGCTGGAGACCACAGCTGCTCCTCCGATGTACAGGGGCTGAAGGGGATCCTTGTCTCTTCTGAAATCCACCACCATCTCTTTGCTCTTCTTCACGTTGATGCAGAGGTTATTTTCTCTGCACCAGGTGTTCCACCTCCTCTCTGTATTTGGACTCATCACTATTCATGATGCGTCCCATTACTGCTGTGTCTTCGGCAAACTTCACTATATGACAGCTGGGGTGTCTTGCCAAGCAGTCATACGTCAGCAGAGTGAAGAGGAGGAGGCTCAACACGCAGACTTGTGGCGAGCCAGACCTGAGGGTGATGGAGAAGGAGACGGCGTTGTGGATACTGGCAGTCTGAGGTGTGTTGGATGTAAGATCCCTGCTCTCCAGGTGGGTGAGGGCTGTGTGGCATCAGCAGTGAATCGGTTCTTCCTATAGCCGTACTGATGGGGGTCCACAGGGACGTTAATGGAGTCCTTGATGTGGTTCATGACTAGCCTCTCGAAGCACTGCATGACTACCAATGTTAAGGCTGTAGGCCGGTAGTCATTCAGGCTCGTTACTGTGGAGCACTTGGGGACAGGGACAATAGAGGCGGTCTTTAAGCAGGTGGGCACAGATGACAGTGAGGCGTTGAAGATGTCCGCCAACACCTCAGACAGCTGATGTGCTCAGTCCCTCAGTACTCGCCCTGGGATGTTGTCGGGGCCTGCAGCCTTACAAGGGCTGATTTCCTGGAGGGACCATATTTTCTGTGGTCACACAGAGAGACGTGTCACCAGATGATGGTATTAGTTTGGTGCTGAGTGAGATATTATGATCCTCGAAGCGGGGGTAGAACTTAAGTGCATCTGGCAGTGAGGGGTCCATTGGGCATCGTGTATCCCTGATGTTGTGGTTAGTGATGCACTTAATGCCCTTCCACATCCACTGGGGGTCGCTGGTGGTGAAGTGACCTTGAATTTTCTGGGCGTATGCGGCTTTGGCACTCACAATGCCTGCAGCCAATTCTTTCCTCGCTTCTCGGATTGCTGATGCCTTCCTGTCCTGAACGCAGCGTCCCTAGCTTACAGCTGAGCTCTCACCTCAGCACTCAGCCAGGGTTTCTGGTTCGGGTAACAGGTTACTGTCTTGGTGGTGGTGACATCATCAGCACACTTGGAGATGAAACCAATGACAGAGGAGGTGTATTCCCCCAGGTCCACCTCTCCTTCATAAGTAGCTGCCTCTATGAAGACCTGCCAATCTGTGCACTCAAAACAGGGCCTGGGCCACACAGTGACTGTCTTCTTCGTTGGTCTAACCCATCTCATCAGCGGATGACATGCTGGCACCAGCAGGACGGAGATGTGATCAGAGAGGCCAAGATGGGGGCGAGGAAGAGCTCTGAATGTTAGTGTACACACAGTCCAGAGTGTTGTCTCCGCATGTAGGAAAGGTGACATGCTGGTAAAAACCGGGCAGAGTGTTTGTTTCACGGGATTATAGTCCCCTGCAACTGCGCAAAAAGCCTTCGGGTGCTTCATCTGCATTGAGCTAATGCTGTCATTCATACAGGTTCTTTGAGGCTTCGTTATCATTAGCACCCAGTGGAGTGGGTCGCTTCAGAGCAGCAGCTTTTTACTAGTCCACAGTTCGTACACCAACCTTCATTCACGTACACACAGAGTCCTCCTCCCCGTGTTTTTCCCGACCGTTGGTTAAGATCCGCTCAGAATAAGTGAAGACCGTTGATCTGGAAGGCTGAGTCTGGCATGTTACTGTTAAGCCAGGTTTCTATTAGGCAAAGAACAGCACAGTTCTTCATCTCTGCAGAAACCCTCAGCCTCAGATGTAACCAGTGAGTGAACATTGCCCAAGAAAGAGAGTCATAATTGATGGCTTCCTAGCTTCCTAGATGTTAAAGTAGGGCTAAATCTCAGGAGCTAGAAAGGCTAATGCACCTTTGTACGCCGCCATAGCAACAACAAAACAAATTCAACAATTTCCTTCGTTCCACCAGTTACAAGCATTTCAACCATGTCCAGCTGGTTTGTCAACTTTCCACCACTAGGTGGCACTGTAAAACCACTGATCGGACTTTTGCCAAACTCTCCACACAATCCTAACTAAATTGCACACACTAGTGGTACATATCAGCCTTCGTCTAGTAAGAATCTGTGCTGCTTTGTTTAAATAACAGCAAATCAAACTTTGACACTGAGTGCTCTTAATGCTGTTTTATGCATGTATAATTCAACAGAACAGCGTTGACAAAATTCAGCATAAATGACAAGCAAGTTTGGTCATTATATCATTATAATTACATACCTGCTAGTAAAGCTTACTACAATATCTTCCATTATTGTTTGAAACGAAAGATAATTATTTTTCATTAAAACAACATGGAATATGGGGACATGGAAAGGTCTTTATATTATTCCAGATATTAACACACTGATAAATGTTTTGTAATTTTTATGATCAGTACAGGACTCATTTGAGCAAAGACGTTATGTCTCTCCAATTAAAGCATTGCCTTCAGTCTCCTTACCTCTGGTAGAGAGAGGAAGCTATTGGTGGATCTGGAAGAGCAACTGAAGTTCCCCAGCCACATTGCTCAGACACACGTCCTTGTGTCTGAGGTCATCAAGCAAACCGTGCTGCTGGAGCCGAGAGTCCAATGGTAAGTTTGAACAAGAGTCTAAGAAAAGGTTCTCCAAGAACGCATGGCTGATCAGTGACTGCAAGCAGGCAGGTTGGAGAGCAACATGCTTCACACATGAGGTTGGTTGCAGAACTTTTACGGCTCACTCTTTGGCCAGAGCCTTGAGTAATCTTGGCATCGAGGGAGAATGCAAGAGGAGAGCCACCCATTGCGCCACTGAAGCAGCAGAAATGGCCTCAAGATGGGTGTGGCTTAAGAAAGGAGAACTGTGGAGTCAATGTAGCTAATTAGCCATCTGGACCCAAGCAGGGACTGAACATCCCTGGATGGGTCACCTGGAAGAGGGTGTGTGAAGATGAAAGACCCAAAACACGCAAACACGCCAGGAACATCACCGATGACGTGTCCAGACGCATCAGTGGACATACTTACACATGAACACGCTGAGACATCAGTGGCAGCCACAAAAGACTGGATGACAACCATGTCCAGTGTAGCGACTACTGGAGAGTCAGAGACAGAGTTGGCTGCCCAATAAAGCTACGATTGACTCAACGGAAAGTATTAGCACAGGGTGCACCGTCTCTGTGACTCTGATCTCCCTGGCCATGAACACCTTCATCAAGTCTGCGGAGCCACAGTGCAGACCCGAAGGTGGCCAAAGCTGGTATCCAGCTGAGGATGAACAGGAAGCGGAGGGCAGAGGAAGGACCGAGCCGGGCTAGGATCTTTTCCAACTCCTCAGATGGACACAGAGGGAAGGAGAGACGCCGCCATATCCAAGAGGAGGATATAGAGTGTGGAGGAGTTAAGATCATGCAAGACGGTCGGAGGCAACAGGGTGTGTGGGAGCCCCGTTTCTGCACGCTTTCTGTTCTTAATGGAAAAAGCCTTGGCTCTACAGGAACTCGACGGGTTAACTTTGCTCCAGAAATGAACTTCTGGCTGATTTTATGATCAAATTTCGATTTTAAATCAGCACCTCTACAAATAGTGAGCGATCAGATGTTCATTAAATGCATTAGAAGTCCCACTGATTTCTCTCTCAGAGAATCAACCAGCAGCTGGAAGCCTCATCTCTGCTCTTTATGTAAATGTTCATTTTTCTGTTTGGGCCTCTGAGCCAATCAGAGGTCTTCATCATCCAGACCCGAGCAGCAGACGGCCGCTCTCCACGCTGGAGCTAACTCGCAGTACACAGCTAGCTCCAGAGCCTGCGGGTCGGCCGGTAGAAGAGAGACAGGCGAGCTCATACCTGGGGGCGGCGCTACAGGTGAGCAGTGCTCTCTGGTCACCTCCGCCGGAACCTGACGCCCCTTCTTCTTCTTCTTCTGTGGTATAAAAGAGATAAACACAGAAAAGTGACTGAACAGAACCAGAAGAGCGGGCCAAACGGAGCAGGACGAAAATGCTTCGAAAACAACATGGTTGAGATGAAACAACTGTTTGGGTTGTCATGATGGTGTGTGTGTGCTGACCTGTGTGTGTCGGTGTGTGTGTGCCTTCAGCTCTGTGGAGACGATGGGCGGAGCCTCCTCGTCATGGACCGGATTGGACGCGCTCCTCCCTCTGCCATTGGCCAGGAAACTGAAACAGAGAGGGGAGCTGACGTGACGGTGCAGTTCCTGCTGTGACCACCAGAGAGCAGATTTGATCTGTTTTTTCCACATTTCTTGGTAAATTTCAGAGGATTTTAAGGTTGTAGGTGAGACTCAAAGACTGTACTCCAATCAGAGTAGCATAACTTCAACATGTTAGTATTAATACATTAAGCTTTAACTGATCAAGTGTAAAAAGTACTTGGTAAAAAATTGTCTTAAGTACAGAGTAACTAATCATAACACATAATTTAATATTTTAAAGTCATGTCATCAGATTCTTCTGTAAACATTCTGGTGTTTTAAAGACTAATACCAAGATATTTATTTTTGTCCGCCACGACAATTTAGCTGCCCTCAATATTTCCTGTGTTTATTTTGGTCATTGTTGTGACACTTGGTGTCGAACAAATCGCATCTCATATTGGTTCAATACGGGACGATTCCCTACAACACACACTCCCTCAGCTCAAACACACAGCACACTCTCTGTTTGCTTCCTGGGAGTCGGAGACAGCAGTCTCCATGGCAACAAGGACCCCCTGCTCTGGGTTTGGACGTTACCTGGGGACCGGATCGGAACCAGCACAGGTTTCCGCCTGTTCTTGCTGGACGTCCAGCTGGGGGTTGGTGTAGCCCAGCGTCCCTGAGTAGTTCACATCCTGTGGGGACAGCAGAGGCGTCAGGACGCAGCGGCGGGTTGGGCCGTTCAGGTGAGCGGTTCGTTACCTGGACGACGGACGGGCGTCTGCTCTGCTTAGCTGCGGCGGCCGTCCTCGGGTCTCTGCTGTCCAGGCGGTGGCGCTGTCGCACGATGTACTCATAGGTGCTGAGTCTGTTCCACACTGAGGAGACACACGGCTCCGGGTGAGCTAGAGCGGCTGGCGGGGGACGCAGGTGAGGCAGATGAGGCTCTTACTCAGGTAGATGTGGAAGCAGAGCAGGTGGCAGAGAAGCCCCGACGACAGCAGGCCCATTACCATGGTAATGGCAGCCAGAACCGGGATGACGGCAGCCGCTGACCTGAGAGGAGCCACCGGGAGGAAGACGAACCACACACCTGTCTGATTCTGGACTGTGGACACAATAAACACATTCCGTCTCACACTCCAAGCTACAAGCCTTGTTCCATGGGGTCAGAGGTCAAGTCTTACCCAGGAAGTATTTGTCGGTGCGCAGGTTGGACGGGTCCCTGAAGAACTCGACGAAGACGTAGGAGGCAAAGACCAGAACCAGAGACACGCCCAGCAGAGCGGAGACAACGCTGTGGAGGAACAACCTGCAGGACAGGGGGACACGTGAGGACACGTGTCCTGCCCCGCCCCACTGCAGTGGATCAGCCAATCAGAAGTCACAAAGAGGACAATAACACAAGTGTGATCAACGTGGCGTCCAGACGGCGCAGTAAGGTACCCGGTAATGATGCAGCAGAACTCCGGTTCCCTCAACAAGCTGCTGCAACTCAGTAAGTGAGAATATTATACAATATTAAGTCACACGTCATATTCATGTTTTCAACACTATCTTCTGTTAATTGTGATGATTTTCTGCTTCCAACCAATGAAAACTTCAGACCAATAAAAAACATTTTAATACCCAAATCTCCAAGCAGTAGAGAAGATTTCTGTCAAAAGGTTGGATCATAATCAGCTTTTCATTTACTGACACGTAGCTGCGCTTCAGACTGACAGGAGGACTTGGAGCTGGCGGGTTGGAGGAGGGAACCCGCCAGCTGACATGAGGAAACAGGAAGTACTCACTTGTAGTTCCTGCTGCCCACACAGTTGTTGAGCCAGCGGCAGTGGTGGTCGAAGTTAGCAACGCACTTGTTACAGGCGCTGCAGTGTTTCGACTTGGGTCCCCTGAAACAACACACACTCCAAGCTAAGTAAAATACTACAATCCCCAGAATGCAATGCAGCATGCCAGGTTAAATCTGTTTCAGATATTTGATGAGCAGCAGAGGATCATGGGAGTTTTCCAGTCCCAGGAGACCTGGTTTCAGCTCCCATCATGCTCCACCTCACAGGCACTTAATGCCACGTGTTGCCCCCTGCCCCCTGCCCCCCTGCCCCTGGCCCCGGTTGGAAGGGGACAGGAACAGCAGCTCTGTCCTCCATGTTTTACTGATCATGGTGGTTTTATGAAGCCGTGTTTTCTGAGCAGAAGCTGCTCATGTGAGTCAGAGCTGAACCGGCTGACTGAGTTGCTGCTGTGTTTGCACTGAGCGGCCTGCGGGGGGCACTCCGACCTCCTGAGGCCGATTTAATGACTCCCTAAGCGGCGGCGCAGGTAAACACGCCTGAGGCAGTTTGTGAGGCTGTTACTCACACATCCACCTGGCACAGGTAGCAGTGGCAGTTCTCGATGACGTGTGCGTGTTTGGAGCGGTCGAAGGCGGGGACCGGCCCTCTGTCGCTCCTCATCCTCACGTTGAGGTCAGCCGGGTCGATGGACACGGCCAGGACGTGGACGCACAGGTGGGACACGAACAGGATGCCGGTGCACTGAGCGGCGGTTAGGGATCAGCAACAGGTGGAGACTAGGAGACACCTGTAGACCTGGAGCCGGACTCGGCCACAGCAGCTGAGCCACTCTGTCCCGCCGTTTCCTGCAGCTTTCGGTGTTTTTTGTTGCTGCATTTCTGTTACTAATGTTTGAAAATCATTAGTAAATGATCACAAGTTGAAAATTGTGATTGAAAATCACAATTTCACACTTTTTAGTGTTTCCATTAAAGAAGAAAGGACGTTAATAACTTTGTTCACTAGTTGTTAAAAACCATGTAGCGATGGGTGTAAACATTTACATGAGATAATAATCCAGCCGCTCGCGCTCATCATCATCAGCCAATCAGAGGAGACGTTGGAGCAACAAGCCCCGCCTACTTAGGAGCGGCGACGTTTGGGAAAACTGAGAATTTCCAGAACAGTTATGAATTCAACACAATGAAATGACGTAATGAAGTAAAGCCAAAAACCAACATCCTCCTCCTGCCACTTCCTGCCATCGTCTTCTGCATTTCCGCCAGTAGTAACATTCGGCTGTTGATCATCTGACTCAGATGAAGCAATTAAAATGTTTCCATTGCAGTTTTGAGAATAAATCTATCTTAATATAGCTGAAAACCACTTCATCCCAGCGCCAAAGCTTTTTATCAGAACCAGAGTGTTTTCAAAATTGTTGTTTCCATTAAGCAGGTTTATTTTCATAAATTTTGTGTAATTCTGTGGATAATGGAAACACAGCTGCAAACTCCGGATCTTCCAGAGAAGATCCGGAGTTTGGTTCGGCTGAGACCAGAACTGAATGACTGGATCAGGAACGCCAACATCCGATCCACTAAACCCGGCTAAACCTGGCTCTATGTGCTCAACCGACCACAATCTCAACAAGAGGTACAGGGCGACGTGGTTTGACCTCTGACCCCGGCCGGCAGCAGGAAGGATACGATGTAGCCCGCAGGGACCCAGTGCGGCGGCAGCAGCGGGACGAACACGCCGAAGCCGGTGACGGCGAAGTAGACGTAGAGCAGCCAGGCCAGCAGCTGGAAGGGGTGAGGCGGCCAGGTCCAGCCGTTCGTCCGCGAGCAGAGCGGCACCTCGGAGCGCCGGGGGTCAGGGGTCGGCGCCGTGCGGTTGGGGTTCCTGCCGCACACCTCCATCCCTGGGGGGGGGGCCTCATCAGTCTGAAGCTTCACCCAGAACCAGAGTCACTAGATCCGTTCAGCTCCTGGTTCTGGGATCACTGGTCTCTTTACTCCAGACTGGTCCAACTGGTCAGTGGTTCACATCTGGAGCTCAGATGATTGTTGGGATGATCACCAATAACTCTATAAAAACTGATCAATAAATAGAAACATTTAAGATAAAAACCTGTTTCTGTAAATCTGTTCCACCAGAACCGGCCAGGTCCGGGTTTTAGCTTCACCTGCTTCACAGTCTGAAAAATAACCTCCAATTAATCACCTTTAGCATCCAGCTATTGATCAGCTAATCAATAATTCATCAGCCGATCAGTGAAACACAGTGGTACTCTCCACTGTCGCCACATGCTTGGTGATTCCTGCTGGCAGCTGGGTTTAGATATTATAATCAACTGACTCAGATTGTTCTGATAATAATTAGAACCGAACTGGACCTGAATGAGACCAGTGATCCACTAGAAGCTGACAGGACATGGACCAATAGGAAAGCTCCCTTAAGATGATGTCAGGATAAATAATCTGCACTGAACTGATTTACAGTTAGAGACATATTTCCTAGAAAGCAGCTGCTGTTATTTTAATTCATTTTTTAGCCTGGAATCTTTCACTGTTTTCATCGTTAAATCGTTAAACTGGACATGAAAATATCCCGACAGAAATGATCAGTTCAATCTTGATCATCACTGATTCAGTGTAGCGGGTCCATCTGACCTGAGACGCTTCCTCTAGACCAGCGGAGCCCAAAGTGGGTCCCTGAGGTTCGGCATCCGCACCTGGATCAAATGATGGCTCGTTAGAGGCCTAACAAGAACTCTGAGCTGCTGCGAAGGTTGTTGGTACCACCAGGGAGAGAACTAAAACGTGCAGGATGCCGGCCCTCGAGGACCGACTTTGGGCACCCCTGCTCTAGTCGAACCGAGCCCGGTTCTGGAGGCAGCTCACCTGGCTAACACGACTGGTCGGGTCTGGGTTTCAGGTTCGGTCCGCGGCGCTTCATCTCATCCCACATCCCTGGGTCGGTCTCCAAAAGGAGACGGGCTGCTGTCCAGAAAAATTGGGTCAGTACCAGGCCAGACGGTCCCGGCCCGGCGACTAGCTCAGCTCCATCCCCGCAGCAGAGCCCACAGTCCGGGAGAGGTAACGAGGTCTAGCCCGCTCTGTGGTCCCGTGCTAACTGGCTAACTAACCCGCAGGGAGCCGGACTGAACGCCCACTCCGGCCACAGAAGCGTCAGCCTCGGCAGAGATCCAAACCGCTGCCGGAAATATGAATTTTTATTAGAAATCAGTAAAAAAAAAAAAAAAATATATATATATATATATATATATATATTGTAGAAGCTGCGCCTCGGTCCGCTGATCCGCTAGCTGCGCTCTTGTAGCCCCTCACAGTCACGTAGCCTTGTACGCCGTTTCCTTGGTAACGCTCCAAATCTGCTCCTATTGGTCAACGTCAGCCAGGACCCGCCTAGCGACGTATGACGCATCGGGGTGATAAACTCTGGATTACAGTCTTGGTAAGGTCCATTGGACCTTAAAGTTTAATAACGAAATCCTGGAGCATCTCAATTTAATATGTAGTGATAAAAATCTGAATTCTTACACGGAAAAATGGGAATTCTTTAAATTTAAAGTTCGCCAAATCTCAGTCAAACACAGTAAATTAATGGCTACTCAAAATAAGGAAAAGGAATTAAAAATCATTCAAGAACTTAGTCACATCTGCTCTAAACCGTTTTTTTAATGATGATGACAAACAGTTAGATGATTTTTATACTAAAAAAAGCCAAAGAATCATATCTGAGGTCTAAGTGGATTGAAGATGGTGAGAAAAGTTCTGCATATTTTTGTAGATTGGAAAAAATTAGACAAGAAAGAAATGGCATAAATTGCTTGCAAATTAATAATAAACCATGCAAAATTAATATCTAAAGAAATTTTTACCTTTTATAGCTATTTATATTCTTCTGCATATAATAACTCAATGGCAGGAACATTCTGTCATTCTGTTGATGACAGTTTGAAGCAGATATGTGAGGCAGACATCATCACAGAGGAACTGGATAAAGCTTTTTATCCAAGGACAAAACTCCAGGCTGCGACGGCTTAACAAGGAACTTTTATAAACATTTTTGGGTCACATCAGAACCTTGTGTTTGGATGCTGACAGAACTATTAGAAAACGGCTGTTTGACCCAAACAAGGTGTCATCAGGCTAAACCTGGAAATGATCCAACTCTTCTTGATCATTTAAGATCAATAACATTATTAAATAATGATTACAAGCTTCTGACACACATTTTTACTAACAGGTTAAAATCAGGAATATCCCAAATTATTTCTGACACTCAGTCTGGATTTATAAAAGGCGTCTATACATAATAATATCCGCCTTATTTTGGACTTAATTGACTACAACCACTTAATTGAAAATGAAGGCTTTGTATTATTTTTAGACTTTTATAAAGCCTTTGATATGATAGAACATGAATTTATGTTCAAAGCTTTAGATTTATTTGGGTTTGGAAATAAATGTATTAATGTAATGAAAACATTTTACAAAGATACAAACAGTTCAGTGTTTTCCTCATGGAGCCTCAAAGATTTAATAAAGGCAGAAAACCAGGTTGTTCAATCTCTCCTCTGCTGTTTATTGCTGCTGCAGAAATGTTTTCCATATCAATTAAAAATGATCAATTTGGTAAATTATCAGTGGTAGGCAAAGAGTTTTCTATTAGTCAGCTGATGACACAACTATCTACTTAAATAACCTGAATGAAATTCAAAAAATTCTTAATTTAATTGAAACTTTCTCAAAGGCTTCAGGACTTAAATTCAATTTAAACAAAAGTTAAATTTAGCCTCTAACAGACTGTCCTATATCCACTGCTTTTAATATTCCTGTCAAATATCTGGGTGTGCATATAAATAAAAATAAATCTGAGTTAGAAAATCTGAATATTTGGGAGAAACTTCAAAAATGTAAAACTCATTTAAATAAATGGACACACAGAGATTCATCTATTCTGGGAAGAATATTTCTCACCAAAATGGAAAGTATTTCCAGACTTATCTACCCTGCATATACATTAGGAATAAACAATAATTCAGCAATCAAATCTATCCACAGGATGAATTTTGACTTTATATGGAAACAGAAAACTCACTAAATCAGAAAAGGTAATTTAACCAAACAGTTTGAAGATGAAGAACTGCAAGATATTGAATCTGACAGCATGAACTTTAAAAATAAACTGGCTTCGGTCATTTCTAACAAATCAAAATGAATTATGGTTCCATATTCCAAGTAAAATATTTTCAAATCTTGGTGGAGTTAATTTTCTTCTTAGTTGTGACTTTGACTTTAAAAAACTGCCTGTTAAACTTTCCTTCTTTCACCAGCAAGTTTTATTATATTGGAGATTAATCTATAAACATAACTATAGCCCACACAATACTCCCTAAGGAACTGCTGTTACATAAAAATTAATAATAAATCAATCTTTGCACATAATGGGCTGGAACAAGGTGTTTGGTCTGTGATGCATTTATTAAATAATGGAGGGATTCAGTGTTAAATATAACCTGCAAATTAATAAAAGTGAATTTTAAAAAATGATTAGTTATTCCCCCAAATATTTTATGCACAGCTAAATGTTTTTATGAGAACCGAGATTACAGAACCTCTGACCTTCCTGGACTTCTGATTAATGGACCCAATATCACAGATAATAAACTAAAAAACTCAAAAATTAGGGAATGCTTTACTAGGACTTTGTTTACTTTTGTATCAAATCCAAATTTTATATCGCATTTCTTTTCAAAGGTTCAAATAGTTAAAATTTGAACAAATTACTTAAATCTTCCTCTTCCTCCAAAACCCAAGGAAGTCCATTTAAAATCTTTTCAGGTGTTTTTCCCTCTAAGGAATCCTTAGACTTCGATTTGCTATTGATGATAAAACTTGTTTATTTTGTGACATCGAGTCGACTGAACATCTTTTCTATGAATGTGTTTATTGCAAAGTTTTCTGTTATAATGTTCACTACTGGCTTTTCCCTAAAACTCCAAACTTACCTGAATTTTCTCAGAAACATTTTTGGGACTCTGAGAAAAGAAAAGAAATTTGAAAGGCTACTAAATGTAATAATTATCTTGGGCAAGTTTTTCATTCACAAATGTGTTTTTCTTAAAGCCAAACCATCTTTCCTCACTTTTCACAAGGAACTCTGCCTCCTTTTCTTATCTCTAAAATTCATGGACAGAGAACAAGATGCAGATCTGGATAATATGATAAACTATTTGAAACTGATGGAAAACCCCTGCTGGGTTTTTTGTTTCATCCTCTCTGTAAGTATGGAAGCAGCCTGGTTCGGCTTCTTCAAGTTTTTCAGGTTTGTGTACATCTGATGCCGATACCAAGTTTGTTGTATATGATGATAATAAAAATAAATAAATTAAAAAAAACGTCCATCGGACCTTACCAAGCTCCGCCCACAACGACCCACGTGACCCCAAGTCTCACAAACAAAGCCTGGTTGTTTCTAGGTAACATGACTGATTAGTGCGTCATTTCTAGCAGATTTTCACAATAAATCAGCTACTAAATGGACAGAGGAACTAACCAGTTCATGTCATCATCTGGGAGGAGGTTACTGGTTTCTCAGTCACAAGCTGGTTGCAAACCTGAGGCCAGCAGGTATCAGTCAGTTATGGTAGATCTGAACTTTGACCTCAAAATGAGAAGCTACAGTCTGACAGGAGGAACCAAAGAGCTCTGTAAAGGTAAAGGCAAATCTTCTGAAGTTGGGATATAATTAATTTAATTTCACATAATTACCGCGGTAGAAGCCATTTGTTTGTTAAAATTTTATGAAATATATTTGATGTTTGTTGTGAATGACGTAAACTCACAAACTAACGAGGTAATTAGTCCAACGTTTAGAAACTACAGCGGCTGTAATGAGCCACAGCAAAGGGAAACAAAGGTAAAATAACCTGAACAGGTGATCAACTCAAAACCATTCCTACCTTTTTACTCTCTCTCTCTGTAGTTTAAGCACACCTGTTACCGTGGCAACCGCCTGCGCCCCGCAAGACGAGCAAAGATTAGTTAAAAACATAACATTCAGTTTGTTACGATATCAAGTTTCCAGGCTTGATATTTATTTATCGATTATTAATCAGCGCTTCCCTGAACACAGCGATGGTTGACTGACTAGCTGTACTTGGTGCTAACGTGGCTAACAGGAGTAACAGTTTAGTCCAAAGCCTTTTCTGCTAAAATAAAATCTTTAGTGTATGTCAGATACAGACACATTGCATATTGATCTGTTTAGCTAACGTCAGACTGTGTAGCAGACAGGCTTCAAGGTGTACAAGTTGGATCAGTTCTACCATTATGCTGCACTTAGCTAACGGGAAGCTAAGTGTGTTTGTGAGACGGCCACGCACGTGACCAGGTAGAATGGGCATCAGCCAATGAAAAGCGGCCTCTGTGGTAAGGTCAGTGTTACGGTGAATCCGGTAGAAATGATGCACTGATCCAGTCATGTTTACATCGGAACAACGCGCCGCGAGGCTTTGTTTGAGACTTGCGGTCACGTGGGTCGGTTGTGGGCGGAGCTTGGTAAGGTCCATACAGATGTCGGGGTTCGATTGCCGTTCCGAGCTTGTATTTATATTTGTTATAATAAATTGAAATTAAAATAACAACAGAAAATAATAGGCAGTCTACAAAGGATAGCATCAGCCAATGGGTCATGCAGATAAAAAAACCTGAAATTAGAGAATAAACTGTGTTTTTATTGTTCCACTTTTTTTTAACAAGACAGAAAATGAAAATATTTCCTCAGATCAACAATGAGCTTTATTTTTGAATTTGCATTTATGAATAAAATACTTGGCTCAAAAATAGATGAGATTTATCTTATTAAAATTTTTTAACATTTCTTTAATTCAATCCCAAAGAGAAATGAAAGAATATTGAATTGATGCACAACCCATTCTCTCAATGTCAAACCAAATCCTTATTTACATGTCCTGCACCTGAGCATTTAGTGCTAATTATTTATCATTTCAAACTCCTGCTTCTATTTTTATTGGTATTTTTCTTTATTTTAACCCCTTTAGTGCAACATTAGTAAGATAATTATTAAGTTTTTTTTGTTGTTTTTTTAAAGAAAAGAACTCAACAGTTGATCATTTTTATTATTTGATCAAAGTCAAGTATAAATTTATTCCACTTGTCTCCCTTAGGGACACAGAAAATGATGTCTATTAACTCAGTTAAATTTAACAAAGCAACTGCTCCTTATCTGGAAAAAAGTCTGAAAAGTAGTTTATTAAAACCATAAATGTGAATATGTCTGATTGGCTATTGATTGGTTTCTGATTTATATCTGAAATATTTAGGAACTTCTGTTCTTGTCACCTCTGTGGTTTCTAGATTTGTTGTTTCTTTTCTGTTTCTCGGTGTCCTTCCAGCAGTGGGATCCAGAGCGAAGAGTTCCTCTGGCTTCTGCAGCTCATCCTCATTGTTGCTGCTGCTGTTGTTGCTGAGGTCCAGGTTCGCCTGCAGACCCATCCTGCTTCCTGAGCGCACGTGGCATCAGCGTCTTCTTCAGAAAGCGTTTCTGCAGGAAGCGGTTCCTGATGCCGATTGGACAGTAGTTATACAGGAAGTACATGAGGCCGAGGCCGCGCCCGGCGAAGTAGCGCAGCTGCGGCTGCGGCGACAGCAGCGCATGGACGATGGCGTTCACCACGGGACTGAGGTCTGGGTTGGCGTGCTCGGCGAAGTTCTGGAACAGGTTCTTGGTCTCGGCGATGTAGTCCTCGCCGTATTCCTCCATCAGCGCCGGAGGCAGACTCTGGAGGAGCTGCTGGTGCTGCTGCTCCCAGTAGGCGTTGTTGCTGGAGGGAGCTGGGAAGAGATAGTGTGGTTGTTAGCCTTAGCTCAGTATTGGTTGTTAGCATTAGCTCTATTTTAGTTGTTAGCATTAGCTCAGTGTTGGTTCCTAGCATTAGCCTAGTATTGGTTGTTAGCCTTAACTCAGTATTGGTCGTTAGCCTTAGCTTAGTATTAGTTGTTAGCATTAGCTCAGTATTGGTTGCTAGCATTAGCTCACTGTTGGTATTTAGCATTAGCTCACTGTTGGTTCTTAGCATTAGCTTAGTATTGGTTGTTAGCTTTAGCTCACTGTTGGTTCTTAGCATTAGCTTAGTATTGGTTGTTAGCTTTAGCTCAGTATTGGTTCTTAGCATTAGCTTAGTATTGGTTGTTAGCATTAGCTTAGTATTGGTTGTCAGCATTAGCTGTGTTTTAGTTGTTAGCATTAGTTTGGTGTTATTTGTTAGCATTTGCTCAGTATTGGTTGTTAGCATTAGCTCAGTGTTATTTGTGAGCACTAGTTCAGTATTAGATCCGCTCTTTCTCTGCTCTGCTGTCATTTTGTCTGATGATTGAAAATTTCCAATACATAAACATCCAGATATCTGTGATGTTAGCGTCTCTAGTTTGTCTGGTTCTAAAGTCTTCCTGCACACAATTATGTTTTTAGCACTAGCATAGCTCTTATTGGTGTGAAAAACATGAAAAACACATTTAGGACTTCTCAATTTGCCATTTGATGCTCTGATCAACTCTTATAACCTTCGACCAAAAATGGAACTATAAATACTTAAAATAGATTTTAACAAAAAAAAAAAACGGTAGTGATGCCGCTTCACTGATTCACATAAAATATCTTTATGGTTTTCTTGTATTAAGGGCTTCATACCAGATTTTGAAGATTGATTCTAAATGGTCGATCAGGACCATTTAGTGTGCTGAAAACTCACTGTAGCTGCTTTAGCTCTACTGGTTCTGATCCAATGGGGAGAGATATAGCAGGAACATATTAGCAATGCTGTGTTCTCTAAATCGACCTGAAATCCAATCTAAAACTCACCAAAACACAAAACAGAAAGAAACACTGTTCTAAGGAAACGAGTCCCTGCAGCTGCCCCTTGCAGGTGAGGCCAGGTCGACGTCTGGGTGCGGGGCTTACCTGTCTTATATGAGGACGGCAGGATGGTGCTCACTTTGACCCCCCAGGGAACCAGCTCATGTCTCAGGGTTTCAGTGAACAGGTTCAGCGCCGCCTTGGACGCTCCGTACGCCGCCAGGCAGGGGAACGGCTGGTCACCTGGAAGACGAGGTCGGAGCGTCATTCTGATGTCACACACAGTCTGACCAAGGAGATGCCCGCTCTGCCCACCGCCGGCCCCCAGTGAGTCAGCGCAGAGCTGGACTTTAATGGATTAATGTCACAAAAACACAGTTTGCTAAACTTGTTGTCCAGGGTGGAAATTATCTGGCCTGAAGATCTGTGATTGATTAGTTTTGGCTCCCAGACAGTTTGAGTTGGATTGGCTCAGTCTGTTTGCTTTGGCAGGTGGCTGATTCTGGAGCGGTGCAGAGTCCTGCCAAAGTATTTACACCCCATGAACTCTTTCACACTCTGTCACTTTGCAGCCAATTGGAGCGAGACTTTTGGCCTTGTGCAGCTGTGGTCAAAATAAGGCTTCACTTTGGGAAGGTGGTGTGGGCTCCATCCATCCGTATGTCTGGGGGTTCGGTGTTTGGGCACGAGCGGGTGGGGCTAGGGGTGGTGACCTCTGGGTTTGTTGGGTTATGATGGTGGAGTTCATGATGGTTCTACCTGGGCGGATGTTGCAGTAATGGTGATGTTATATGTTATATAACAACCTGATGGGCTGAGGTCCACAAAGCTCAGCCCATCAGACACTATGAACCTGTAGCCGTGAAGAAGAGCTCCTCTCACAGTGCCAGAGTCGCCAAACTTCTCCAAACGCTTCCGGTAACAAGAAGCAAGATCCCTTTTATGGCAACATTCTTTGCAAATATGTTTTCAGTTTTTAACTGTTGCAATGAGGCGGCTGAAAACAGCTTTTGTTTATAGTACTACTTGATCTCTGCTTCAGCTGGTGCTTTAACTTTTCTCTCATATCTTGACTTCCTAGTGAGTTTCTTGGTACATTTTAGTGTTCTTGCTTCTAGGAGCCTGCTGGGGATATGTGTGTGTGGGCGTGTGTGTCACACCTGTTGGGCTGGAGATGTTGACGATGCGACCTTTGGCCTGTCGTAGCAGCGGCAGGAAGCTCTTGGTTACGCTCACCGTGCCGAAGAAGTTGACCTCCATGCAGCCTCTGAAGTTGGACATCAAGGACAGCTCTGCGTCTCCCAAGTTTACACACACTCCTGCGTTGTTGACCAAACCCCACAGACCTGCACACACACACACACACACACACACACACACACACACACACACACACACACACACACAGATTGGCTGGCCCACAACCATCAGCACATGGAAAACTGGCAGAGGTGTCACAATGACTCACTAAAACGCATCATTAAATTAAACCGAGAAGAACAAAATTCTCTTTTTCCCAGCAGCTATTAAGTCCCTAAAAATGTGAAATGTTGAGGATTGGCGAGAATGTCTACTTTTCTTATATTCTTGTATCCTGTGTTATAATGGTAACTGTTAGCTTATGCTAAGACTTTGTTTTTGCCTCAAATCAATTTATCTCTCCGTCCCTCAAAGCGCCGTCTCCCAAAACTCCGTCCCCCAGAGCACCGTCCCTCAAAGCGCCGTCCTCTAGAGCTCCGTCCTTTGGCTCCAATCAAACTTTACTGCTTTCAATCCATGCAAGGTTTGTTTTCCTGACTCCTTCATATCTGCATCCCACTGTGTGTTCGCCCAGGGTGCTGTGTGTGCGTACGTACGTGCCTCCACCCTAACCCACCTCGGAGGCCCAGCTTGGCCTTGGTGTCCAGCAGCGCCTGCTGCACCTGCTGCGGCTGCGTGATGTCCACCTGCAACAGGGTGAGGCGGGATGAGCAGCTTCTCCGCAGAGCTCTGGCTCCGTCTCCCGTCAGGTCCAGAACGGTGGCAAAAACGTCCAGACCGAGAGAGTCCAGATGCTTCGCTGCAGCGTTCCCAAAGCCGGTGTCGCAGCCTGCAGGGACACAGAGGGAAAACTGGGAACCAATGATGCTTCCTGCTTCCATGCCAAACCATCATTACATTTCACTGATATAAACACAGCAGGCCAAGTTCACACAGTGGGGCTGAACATGGTGGCTCGATGCTGTATTAAAGTGAAACATGTGAACTTTGACCTCAAGCAACAAAAACTTGGGTTTGTATCCATTTCTACTAGCCTAGCCTCGCTTGGAACGAGGGATGGCTGAAAAGTCAACTAAATGAAAGCCAGCATCTGCTGCCGATCATCAGGACGAGTGAATGCAGTTCGATCGACTGATTGAATCGGAGCCCGGTTTGCTGCTTTGCTTCCATCATTTTAGCATTTCTTTGTGACAGCACCCTCCTTATAGTGGAAGTTACTGTAACATTGTTTAACAAAGTAATACATATTTTGTTCATGCCTCAAACATCAAACGTTGACAGTTTAGTTGATAGAGGTTCTTCAACAAAAACACTAAATGTAGCAGGTATCTTCAGTTTTACATCTCTGTGAATTTCATCTGTTGTTTTCAGTTTTTTAACTAAAATACGGAAGCTGTTTTTCCTGAATCCATTTTCAGATGTATGATGGAAGATCTGTTAGTGAACGACATTAGCTCCAGTTCACACTCCAGACCAGATGGTGGCGGTATTGCACACCTTGAGTTTTTTTTTAATAGAGCATGAAAAAAAGAAAAGCCATGACGATAACAGAGGCTGTTCAAATTTGCCATTTTTATTCGCACAATATTGCCTTTAAAGTAAAGAGGGCCTTGATAATAGTTAGTAGTTTTGGTAAATTAAAGCTGGTGACGTCCTAGTCCAAGTTAGACGACAACACAACAGGACAAGAACCGATGGAAATGAAATGTGGGTCACGAAAAGAGCCGAAGGGACGAAGGCTGCTAACGTGTTGCTAGCTGCTGGTAAGTTTGCTTCAAAATGCTAATTATCTTTGTTTAATTATAAATAGTGCAGTAAAGATATAGACAAAGTTACGTTGGTTTCAGAAATAATTACTTTATCAATTTTATTGTGACTTTTATGATTCTTACTGTAACAATTAGTGATGGTGAGACGAAGCCTCATGAGGCATTGAACCACTTGAGCCAACTGGTTCGAGAAAGGGTTCATTTCTTGAAGCTTCATGTGCACACGAAACCACCTACTGGCCAGGTGTATAATCACAGCCAGCTGTATCTTAACACGTGTGATGCATTGAATTTTTGTCTATTATGGCTCTTGGGAATGACGTCACAAAAGATGTAGGACGAAATCATTTATCTACATAAATTATGTATACACATATGTGTATAATAAAATATTGTTTGAATGTATCCTCTGTGTGTAATTATTCCCAAAATAGTAGTGTCATGTGATATGGCATGTTGTGTAATAAAGTTTTTCTGTGACTCTAGAAAAATGGCTTGGGCTTAATCAGGCAGAGGACAGTGAAAGTGCTTGTGGAACTAGGGAGGGGGCAGTGAATAGGCTAATGCTTGTGTAACTTGGATGATTTCATGCATTTTTATTAAGAAACAACAATTTCTCCACAGTTTTTGGTTTCAAACGATTTCTCTTTTTTGACACTACATGGATGAGGTGTTATTATTGTACCCCAACTCCTTGGAGCACAATAAACACCTCACCTTTACAGAAAATAAGAAACAGTGAAAAATACAGCAAACATAATGCATCTGCAAATGTTCAGTTCACCTTACCTTGTTAGGGCTTATCAAATCAAAATGTTCCCACATAGGAGAAATCCTCCTCTTTCTCGCCGGCTCCATCCTACTCCTCTCTATCTATCTATCTATCTATCTATCTATCTATCTATCTATCTATCTATCTATCTATCTCTCTCTCTCTCTCTCTCTCTCTCTCTCTCTCTCTCTCTCTCTCTCTCTCTCTCTCTCTCTCTCTCTCTCTCTCTCTCTCTCTCTCTCTACCAAACTAACTGTCTCAAACTAAATAACCATTATCCAAACTCTGCTATCCAAACTATCAAAACTCTATCCACTCTCTCAACTGACCGCAACTCGCCTACAACAACCCACATTATGAATGGAGCCTGTGGGGTTTCTAAAGCTGTCAAAACCCGCGCCAACATCTGAGCCACTTTCCGAAGCAGTCACGTGGTACAGCCGGGCAGCGAGGCTTCGGACGTCATCGTTTTCGGCTCCTCCCCTAAATGAAGCAAGCCTCGATACGCGCTTTACGGAAACGCCCCCTCCATTACTCGACACACGCCTCGAGGCCTCGGCACATCACCTAACATCACTAGTAACAATCATTCAGCTTCATATTCTAACTAATGTTAGCTACATGATGACCAGCTAATGCCGATATATCACGTTAAGCTTGTTAGCAAGAGCAGGCTGCTAGTTGTTATTGATGTTCAAAATGGTTACATTTACTTGAGTCGTTTAAAAAAAAAAGGGTATTTATAGGTTTTACTGCACTGTACTTTTTTTACTTTTAATTTGAGTAATATTATTATTACTACTCTTATTGGAGTAGATTTTGTATTTAAAGAAATAGACTTCAGAGATCGGGAACATGAGATTCTTCTATTTCTGCAAAGCATGAGCAACATTTTATACGTTACTGTTTATGTCCATTTTGTTTATTTTGTATAAATAAACAAGGTTATTTTACCTGAAAAATTACATAAAGGTTTGTTTATGTATTTATATTAGAGTAAAAGCTTGTTTAGTCTGCCCACCCCGCAGCTAGCTCAGGTCAGCTAGCAGCTAGCTCAGGTCAGCTAGCTGCTAGCTCAGGTTAGCTAACTGCTTTCCATGAATTCAAACTGAGATCTTGTTTGAAGAGAAAAAGTGAAAAACTGTGTTTGTGGTTTTATTTGGAACCTGCAGGAAACTTACCAAACAAGTTCCTAAGCCAAGCTTGAACATTTTTCTGACCTTTGACCTTTTTATTGCTCTGGGCTCCTTGCAGGTCTGTGCAGCTAAACGTGAAGCAGCGTCTCAGACATGAACTCCCAGCAGGGAGCCGCCTGCACGCGTTCTGCTCTCAGCTCGCCTCTCAGAGTCCGGCGCACCTGAGGAAGGAGGCGGAGTCTCCCCTTACCTGTGATGAAGACGGCCTTGCCCTCCGCGGGCGGGCCGGGCGGCGGGCCGGTCCCGGAGCGGACATAGCAGACGACGGCCAGCAGAACCAGCAGCAGCACGGCCGGCAGGCAGAACGCCCACAGCCGCTCCACCAGAACCGTGGCCCCCAGCCAGGCCACCAGAGTGGGCCCCGCGCTCAGGTGGGACGCCAGGATCTTCTTCATGGCCCCGCCCACAAACACCGTCACCACGGCCAGGTAGATCCAGAAGGGAAGGTTGTAGTCGTCCATCGTGTTCCAGGGGTCGCTTCAGTCTCTCTCTGCTGAACACACTCCTCTCTCTCTGACTGTCTGCAGGAGAGTGCAGCCCGCCGGCTCCACTGCTCAATATATAGAGGCTGCAGGGGGAGGGGCTACAGGCTGCATTTAATCTGCACACACACACACACACACACACAGTCGTGTTTTCATATCTTGTGGGGATTTTCCAGCATTTTTCCTCATGGGGACCAAAATGTCCCAACGTTATAGACAGAAATGGTCTCCACAAGGACATAAAAACAAGGTTCATGCACACAGACACACACACACACCCCACTGAGCAATAACACCGGTAGTCTTGGTGCATGAAGGTTTTCAGAGGTTTGCTCCATGCAGGTCAGGCAGAAGGAAACTCAGCCTCACATGGAAATCTGGTGCAGCTCTTCAGCGCTGCCATCATCATCCTCACATCGTCTCGAGGAATCCTTTGGTTCTGTAGCTTCAGCTGAAGGATGAACGTCAGTAAAATGTGGAGAGGAGCTGAACTTTATGTCTTCTCAGGAAATCAGGTTACTGTGATTGTTTCGCAGGAGAATTGAAAGGCAGAAATGTACGATGTTTTCATCTAATCTCAGCTATCTGGCATTTTGACAGAGTGCTGTACTTTCTAGAACCGCTTTCTACTATAATGATCCACAGTTCCTGGAACGAACGGTCTGAAATAAGATAAGATAAGATGGTGCTTTATTCATCCTGTCAGAAATTCAAGTATCCTGTGGTGTCCATAAAAGTTACACATGATCAAAAGATCATAATACACACAATAAAAAGATAAGACAGTAAAGTAACTAGATTGTCAAGCCAAGTGGCCACTTGACACTAAATCAGTTTTTCTGGCTCTTTTGAGTATTTGAGAGAGAACTGAAGTAACTATGATCAACTTGCATTAGTGAGCATTCTCACCCAAACCTCACCAGAGGAAAAGGTTTATTTTAATTACTAATTTTAATTATTGAGAGGAGCTTTGACTTCCTAAAAACAATGGCAGCTGCAGTTAAAGGCTGTCTGTGGTTAAGAACTGGATCCCAGTTGTCCCATCACATCGTTCCTGTCCAGCCCAGTCATGGCAATTTGTTGCTCAGAAATGGGGCCAACGGCTATCGAACACCTGAAAGCAGACTTGTCCTGCTCTGTTTCTCGTACGGCAGACCGAACAAAGCTGCGTGGAACAGCTGAAACTGAGCGGTTTAATCAGCAATGTGTTCAGGTTTTTACCCAGGTCAGCATATAACACACTTTGTACAGCAGCTGGTTTTATATTAAAACGTAGAATTTATAAAAACATTTTTGTGGAACTGCAGCTTGAGCGGAGAGTAGTGCCCATGTGGACAGCATGTCTTTGTGAAGCTCAGTGGGATCATCATGATGAGTAAAACACTGTCCCAGCCAGCAAACCCTCCGCAGGCTGCAGTTTAACTCCTGAGTTGTTCCGTCAGTCTGCGGTTCTGGTTCCGCTGACGGCGGCGGACCCACTCAGACATGGAGACTCTGCTGACAGAAAGCCCTGCAAGGAAATAAAACTCACATCTAAAATGTTTTCCTTATAACTGTATTATATCCACAACTACATTCATAAGTAACTTATTATTTTTACACTATTATTAAAACCTGAAAATGAAAATATTAGGTTTTTATATTATATTCCTGCACTGTTCAATGACTGCCCTGTGACAAGCTACTCTATCAAATGTTTACCAGTTTATTTTACTTCATCTCTGATTATAATACCCTATTTACAAATGATCTACAAGTCATAATATATTAATTTTGTAAATATATCTTTTTACCTAATTCATTGTGATAATAAATGGAAGATACTCTAATCTGCACAGATTTATTTGACGAACTAAACATTACACTAACTGATTAGCTTTCTGTCCCTCTAACCCAGGGGTGGGCAACTCCAGGCCTCGAGGGCCGGTCTCCTGCAACTTTTAGATGCATCTCTACTTCAGCACACCTGAGTCAAATAATGAGGTCATTAGCAGGACTCTGGAGAACTTGACTGCACTTAGGAGGTGATTCAGTTATTGGATTCAAGTGTGTTGGACCAGGGAGACATCTAAGATTTGCAGGACACCGGCCCTCGAGGACCAGGATTGCCCACCCCTGCTCTAACCAATAATTTCTATTTTTAAATTCTCACACCTGATTCTCACTCTGCATGGTTATAGTTGCTTAATGTATGGATTATTCTGATAATTAATACGATTTAAAATATATATACAAAGGTTACAGGAGCTCTCAATTAAGAATAAACAATTAGTTTAACAGCGTACATTGATTGATTAATTATTGGAACAACGACAGATTTTGACGCAAATATTTTTGTATTCACAGCTTTATTTTTGTTTAGCTTGCACTTATTAAATATGCTGCCCTAAGAAATAACCTTTTGCCCATATAATTTAAAATCAACTTTAGGTTTAACCCTTTTCCTTGAAAAACATATTGCCTGTCTTCTCAACAGAGAAATTAATCCCCCATTCTGCCAACCTTATCAGTTGCTGATTGCATTCTATGTTTAAGATTATTAATATTACCCCCCTGCCACCCATAATGCCCCATCATCTCCATACTTTACAGATTCCAAAATCTATATTGCTGGGTTTCAGATGACGTAGCTCCGATGTCACCCAGTGCAGATGGAGGGCCGGAAGTAAATGCAGCCCGTTTATTTCTGCTGATTCAGCATCAACATGCCTAAAGTCTGAGTTCGGTACGGTTGTTCCAACCGTACTAATAGAGAGGAAGATAAACGTTATTTTCATGTTTTGAAGGTAGTCGGTCACAGGGAATTAATTTTTAAAAAACTTACCGAAAAAAGAGGAGAAAAGTGAATCAACAACCTGTAGCTAAAAACATGCAGAAACTAGCAACGCCAACGTTTGCAGTCACTTTCTAACAGGTAACGATCTCAACGTTTAAATTGTATTTTCACAGATTTTATTGGACAGTTACTTAGAAAGACAAGCATTCATATGTAAGGTAGATATATTATTTTTACAGTGATGTGTGATGAGGTTCATAGCTGGTGAGGCAGTGATTTAATCATAATCAGATTTACAAATATAGACCCCTGCATGTTGTTTACATAAGGAAATTTCGGTCATGCGGACAAAGCTGGAGGGCAAAAAGACTTTTCTTCTACATCTTTAGCCGCCGTAGAATAACTCCGTTAACTCAATAAAACTTGGACTTTTAGATATTATTAATTCTGTGCTCAACAGCAAAGGGAAAAACGTTCAAGAACAACTCAAAACCACTTCTTTCGGGCAGACTCGTTGCCATAGCAACTGACAACAACGGAACAAAAAACATTCAGATGTTTTCCACACAGACAGCAGAACATTCAGGCAGTTGCAGTGGTTCGGTTTTAGGCTTAATGTTTATTTCGCCATTATTAATAAGTGATTGATGTGGTAAGAGGAGAAAACTATAAATTTATTGCTGCACTTTACTGTATAGCTAGCTCCACGGCTAGCTCGCTGTTTCTGTCTCTTACTCTGCAGTTGTGGAGTCACAATGTCTGGATCATGAGCGCCCCCTGCCATGAGGCCAGAGAACTGCCTGCCTCACCTCGAATCTGTTCTCTGGTTTCTGATCGCTGCTCAGCACAGAAACACGTTACACACACAGCTGGTGACAACAGACACTGAACATTATGTACATAAGCTAAATGATGGAAAATCAGTTCATATATTAAATGTTTCTAACCATTTTATTGGTGACGTTCAGACAGGAGGAACATTGAATAGCAGCCAGTGCAGTTAGCCAGAGGCTGATCAATCCAGATGAGGCTCAACCCAGGGCCGGCCCTAGCCTCCATGGGGCCCTGAGCCAAATGTGGTTTTGGGGCCCTCTAGTTCTGCTAACATTGTGGACCGGCTGCAATCAGCAGTCCGATCATTAGATCATTCACACACCTGCTATAAACTTATTGCATCTCTGGCAGTGCTGTTTACATTATATACATGTTTAATATAAGATACATTTATTGGCCAACTGATTTATCGACCAGTTGATTTCTGGGAGCCAATTTCCTTCATTTTGGGGGATCGTGATCAGCTGATACTTAGATATGAATCTGATTTTATCCCCTGATCTGATCTTCATCAGCAAAGGTTTAAAAATCATCTCTGTCCTCTTCTGCTCTGCAGTGAGACGTTTAACTGACAGACCGACCCACCAGGTCTGAACGTTTACAGCTAACAATATTCACCTCATTGTTACCAACTCAGTGACTTTCTTGCTACATTTAGCAACATTTCAGACAAAATCAAAATCAGCAGGTCAGGCTTTTAAAGATCGGTAACCAGGGATCGGCCAGAAAACTGCAATCGGTGCAGCTCTACACACACATTCATGAGATTCTTTGATTAAATTAATTTCTCTTAAGCGTTACTGCAATAGCTAAAATGTAATTTATACCAGGTGAGTCTTTCTCCCCTGAGAAAGTGGACCGGTACCGGACTGATTCTGAGCCTTCAAATGATTTTAACAGACGTTTCTCATATCAAATCTTTTACATTGCATTACATTAGCAAGGCTCATTAAAACAAACCTTTATCTTGGCTTTTTTCTATTCTTCCTTTTTCTTTTCTCCCTCCCTGGAGGATCAGTTCTTTTCTGAGACATAGTTTTGCTAACTTAACTTCTGACCGGAGCTTTGGACGTTTGAATGCTCTGCACTGCAGCTCATGATACTGGCGAGGTGTGCGGTACCTACCGCGACCACCAGGGGCCCCAAGAGCAATTTTTTTTTTCTTTTTATTAATAAAATAATAATTTCTACATACATTATCAAATATATATTGTAAAAACAAATCATTTCTAAAAAATAAAAAAAAATCAGCTCCACTGAGGGGGCCCATTAGTGGCCCTGGGGCCCTAAGCGGCTGCTTAGTTTGCTTATGCCTTGGGCCGGGCCTGCTCAGTTCGTTGCTGCCTCAACAGCTTCTCTTCTGAGCATTTGAATGGGATACTGCGAAAATTCAGCGATTTTGAAGAAAAAATAATCAGAATTGGTTAAGCTGAATGAAAAATAGGTACTTTATGGTACAAACCACAGAGTGAAAATAGCTATATAAATTATTTTATCATTATATATTATTTTTCCATGCGGTCAGGGGAGGCTCTGCCTCCCCTGACCGCATGCCACTGTATTTTTATGCCCTAGTGTGGTTGTCCTCAGAGTGCTAATGTTGTTAGCAGCTAGGTCAGTGCCGAGTCACGGACAGAAAATATAATGTTTAATCAGTGGGACTTTCATGCTAAAAAAAAGATCAAGAAAAATAAAAGCTAAATAAATTAAATATAACCTACCCAGCCACACGTTCCCCAACATGCTTCCTGTCTGACCACGAACTATATTCGTGTCCAGACTCCAACATGGAGGTTCTGTAGGTCGGAGCGGATCCATGACCTGCATTGGACCTGAATTCTACAACCACTCAACATTAACCTACAACTCCTGCATGAGTTTGGGTTTACAGAAGCTAAATAAATGATTTACCAGGAGATCCAAGCTCATAGAAATAACCTGGGTTAGCTTGTTGTTAGCGGTAGCATCGTTCCATAGACTAACTCACTACTCACCCGGCAGAAACCAGCCCACAGCCATTTAACGCTTCGTTTGATCCTAAATTTGACCCAACCTGAAACTAAAGGATTTTATTCTCCAGGCCTTTGAAAACTTTCTTCTGCCTCGTCGTATAATATGAGGTCTGCAGCTCCAGATAGTTAGTTATGTGGATCGCCTCGATGCGGGTAAATCCTCAAGATTATAAGAGAAGTTTTTTTACAGAGATGATACGGATCATATCCTAAATATACGAGTATTTTTTCAGATACCTCCTCTTTACTAGCTCATTGTGAGCATTAGCTATTCGCTGTGATCCATTTTGCCTTGTTTTGAACCGGAGAAATCCACTTCCGGACCTCCATCTGAATTTTGCGTGTCTTCCGGGTCTGAAACGCAACAATTATTAAAATATCAGTAATCATGATATTAAGAAGCAATGGGCTTCATACACTTCCGACTGCTGCATTTTTCGACTACACACCATCTAAGCTTTCCCCACCTCTCTCACACCCCACATGCCAGCCAATCATAGAGGAGCAGTTGAATAAGAAACCAATCATAGAGCAGAGAGCCATGAGCTCAGCCAATAGCTGTGAGCCTCAGAATGAGCAGGAAGGAAGGGGTGGGGTCAATACAGTATATTTATGGGAAAGTAATAATAAGGCAGCACGGCAGGAAAGGGGGGGAAAAAACTAGTTTCCCGGCCAAACCGGAACACCTACGGCGTACACCGCGGTGTCACGTAGACTGCCACCGGTTCTAGTGATGTGTCGGTCCCGAACGATCCGGCTCCAAGAGCCGGCTCTTTGAAGTGAACGATTGGAACCGGCTCCACAATGGGAGCCGTTTTAGGATCCTATTTGGGAGCCGGGTTTTTTTCTACAGTATATCGCTGTCTCTCCGCCTCCCTGTCGTTCTGCTTGTGCTCTGCAAGTGCCAGAGCCGATAGTTTTTCCCCACATCGTTTTTTTTTTTTGTCCTGCGGTGCCTCGCTGTCTCTCCCCTCCTTCTCCCTCTCCTTGCGCGTTTTGCTCTTCTGCCAGTGCTAGAGCTGAGAGGTTTTTTCCCTCGGTCCACTGGCCTCATGTCAAGCGTGTGCTCCACACATCTGACCAATCACACATAGTTTCAATTAATAATGTGGCGGGAAAACACTGAAAAAAAAGTTTATCTCCACTTTTTTTGTGGAAACGGCAGGCAGTTGGCCAAGCTGTTCGTCGGCAGGTGTTTATGTACAGACACTCACTCAGCGGTCAAGAAGCACAGAAAGAAGGGGAGTCAGTGTGGGAACTGAATAGGTGAAAATAAATGAGTGACAGAAAACGGAGCAAGATTTGGACTCATTTTAATGCTACATCAAGCTCCAGGGCAGAGTGCAGACTGTGCAAAGTCAGCATTTCCTATCTGCAGGCTGACAAACAACCTGCACAGCCACATGCGGACATCACACGCATCGGTATTGCTATAGCATTGTTATGCGGCATTCTTACTCATCATAAGTGCTTAACAATGTCAATAATGAAACAAAATATTATAAAATTAGGTTTAAGCTATTAATTAATTAATTAATAATGTCAAAAATATATATGGGGAGCCGAAAGAGCCAGCTCTCCACAGTAAGAAGAGCCATTAGAGCCGCATCTCGAAAAGGAGCCGAAAATCCCATCACTAACCGGTTCAGGTTAAATCCTGGTAAAGTGCACCATCTGCTGGTCAAATATTATACTGCATTCACCCTTAGAAAGCAAGGTATTATGGGTATTAGCGACTGTCAAACAAAGTCGCCGAGCAGCTGAATAGGGGAATCCTTGTTGACGCGCCAGCTGATCAAAAACGCCATTCCAGGATGCAGTTAAGATGGTTTTATTTTGTCATATTATCAATATCCAAGAACAGTGTCCAAAAAGCATTAAAACCGGATCCGCAGGTTTAGACAGTGATCAAGGACAAAAAAACCATATTAGCATAAAGCGGTCAGCAAAAAGTAAAACCTCCCCCATCACCCACTTACTAAAGTCACTAGGTTCCGCCACAGGTGATCTACAATCACTAATAACACCACGTGATCCCGCCCCTCACCTATCCACAACAATGGGTAATCCTCAAAGCCACGAGGATTACTGACGAGGTAACATGTCTGCAATGTTTGACAAAAAATATGATTATTGAATGTATGCACCAGACACACACGTACAAATATAGAGCTCTATATGAACTTTTTTTTTTTTTTTTTTTGCTGGCCAGCTTCTTTTGTTTTTCTCTCTCTACCAAGGACCCTGTTACAGTGAATGTTGTTCACTGTATGATTTGAGTTGAGATGAAGTTGGATGTATTTCAGTCCAGAAATTTGTAATAAACAAAACTGGTTGATAGGCCTATCGCGATATGGTAAATCAATTAATCGTACGATAAATTAAAACTATCGACCTCGTTTTAATTATCGGCATTATCGTCTCTTCCGGCCTTTTTCTCTTTCTGTTGATGACACTGAATGAAAAAAAGCTCAACTCCGGTGCTCTCCACTGACCCTCCCTTTCTCATTTCCTTAGTGTAAAGCCCAGCGCAGACAACACGATCTTAGAGCTGTCGCCGATTGTCGGCCTATTTTCAAAACCTGACAGACCAAACATTAGCCGACAGAAATCCTAGGTATAACGGTTCGATCGGGTTCGGTCCTGCTGTGTGGTGTCCAACAATGGGCACAAAATAATGGCTACAAGTTCAGTGAACTAATTTTAAAACCAGGCATTAATCAATGCTTTACTACAATCTACCTGCAATGCATGTGGCTAGTGTCAGTGTAAAGTCCTGACTGAATGAAAATCATTAGAACCTGTTTACGTCACGTTAACGAAGAACAGCTGAAAAGTTACCGGGTTTATCAACTGCGGTAGTAATTTCGCTCCAACTCCTCCTCTTGTCATTTCTATATTCTTTGCATGTTGAATAAACATTAATGTTGTTTCCACATATCATCTCCAATGTCCGCTGGACTTCGGGTTGCGCCGTGTCAGCTGTTTGGGATTCCCCGACATAATTTCCCCTCAGAAAGCTGGAGGGGAATCCTCGCTTTCTGATTCAACAGGAAGCGTTAAAGCTCCCAGTGGGGAAAACCCTGATTTAGATCGGAGCGGCAACGACGATCTACCGTAACACACCACACAATCTTAGAAAGACCAACGATCTAAGATTGTTGTAAAGGGAAAAATAGGAGCAAAAAATCATGTAGTGTGAACTATTGCATCAGGTAGTCGATGTGCCCATCTTCTCTATTTAAATTTAATTATTACTGAAGGGCAACATAATATACAGACTTCATAATCTGCACTCTTTTGGTTGAATGCAGTATTTATTTCCACTTTGGCTTTATGTTGTTTAGTTTTTTTTCCAAGTACATTTTTTATTAATGGAGACTGAGAATCCATTTTGTTTTTGGTTGTTTTGTTTATTTTGTTTATCAGCTCCAATGTTAAATATTCTTTTGAAAATAAAGTGTATCTATCTTTGGCAGGAAATCACATGGATTATTATGTCATTTCCATTACATCAGTGTAAAAAGATCTTCAAACAATATTATCGTTTATTGCAATAATTTTTGAGACAATTAATCGTTGAGCAAAATTTGCTATCGTGACAGGCCTACTGGTTGATAGTTAACTGCTATCTGAACCCGACTAAATTCTTTTCTTTGGTTACAGAAATACGCAGTAACATTATGGCTTCTCTTTGTTTTTCTGCCGGTCTGACCTTACCTCTGCTCAGTGAGAAAATACAGATATGTTTTACCAAATAACACTTTATTATTGTAGCAAACGGTTAGCTCGAAGACTGAGTTTTATATACAGTTTCATGTAAAGCCCAACTCTTTGTTTGGACTCTGCGTACGCCATGTTTGATTATATAGTGGCCGTCCAGCCGGGCCTTGGAAGGCTGCTGTGTTTTTACAAACTGGGTTCCCAGTTTTTGGCTGCCCGGATGAGTCTGCTCTCCGCCACTGAACACAACACAAGCGTTACAAGAATTAAGACTTCTGATGCTTGAGCAGCTGCTTGTGATTTATTTTCACACCAAGAGACGCCAACAGATAAATGATTACACAATGCTATTATAAATATGGCTGAAATGGAAAGGTTCTAACAGTAATATAATTGATACATAACTTACCATTCATAAGTGTCATGATGAGGTCTAATTTCCTAACCCACATGCAGAACAACACCAGAGGCCGAGATGATTTAAGAGATTTATTACAACAAGGGGGGGAACAAAAAACAGGTAAACAATCCGGGAGCGTTTGGGACTGGATCGCAGGTCAGCTATGGAAGAAACAGACGGTAAGTTTGGGGTCGCGGAAATTTGGAGATGGCGCTGGCTGAGAGCTTACCTCCGATCGGGAGGGGAAAGGACTGGGGGGGAAAAACCTGGAGAGTCCGGAGTCTGTTAGAGGCGCGGAGGACTGCGGGCTGCGGCGGCGTTGGAGGACGGACAGGTAAGTCTGAACTGTTCTGCCAGAAGCGAGGCTGCCGATCTGTAGGTCCGGAAGGGTCCTGGGCAGGATCTATTTTCCAGCACGTCACAGGACAATCAGCTGTAAGAGGTCAGAGACACAGGTGGATCAGAATCTAGGAAGCAAACAGGAAGAGTTGAGCTGAAGTGAGCCGGTACCATAACTGGCTAACAATCTGGCAGGGAAGTGTCAGCAGCCTCCTCCAGTTATACAGCTCCTGATGGCAGAACGGTTTCAGGTGCGTGGGTCAGGAGACGCCCTCAGATGGAACAAAGCCTCCAGCGCCCTCTGGTGGATGAACAGCTCCAGATCCCAACAATAAGCAATCTAACAGAAAAGTTGGTCTTATGAAATCATTAAACTTGTAGGTTTTCCTGTTTAAGTCAGTCACCCACTCACTTTGCTGCGATGCCTTTTTATGTCCAGCTACTGAATATTTCTGAAGCATTTCAGTGGATGATTATGAGGAGAAAATACTCCTCAGCCTGTTTGTCCATCTTCTCACGAGTGGAACAGAACAGCTGTAATACTCCGCAGAGACACCAGATGGCAGCATATTTGTATGTAGTTGGAGAAAGTGATTCATCAAGATGACTTGACTCCACATGGCGAAGTAGCATTCTGTCCTGATGCTCCTCTGGTCTGGAAAAAACGTCAGGAAAACAGAAAACTGCTGAAACACTGAGTTCCTGTTGGAGCTGTTGATAAAAAACAGGAGCGATGCTGAATCTTAGTGTGACTGTCACATTTTTACTGCCTTCGCTTTGGCCCTGTGATGAATCGGTTCTTGGTTTCTTACTGTGTTTTTATCATTTAAAGCACTTTGAACGTCAATGAGGCCAAACACACTGGACCGACAGAACCCGATCAGACAGACGGAACCCGATCGGACCAGCAGAACCTTTAAATCCACACTAAAACCTTTTGAAGCAAAACAGAGTTGGAGATTAACGGCGGCTCTAAATGTAACGTTTCCATTGTTGATTCTTTGTTGCTTGATTTGTTTTCAGAATGCGGAGCATTTTGAAATGCCTTGTTGATTAAATGTGCAACAAATAAAATTGGATTTGATAAAGACAGCAGCAGCAAGGCCAGCGGCTGTAGAGAAGAGACCCGGTCCAGATGGACCCGGTCCTGGTGATTGGGTTCACTGGGAGAGCTCTGGTCCTGACAGTAGCTTCATTCTCAGCCAGCTGCTGTTTGATCCGTTCCAGCTCTTTCCTTCTGGCAGAACTACAGAATCCCAAAAACTAGACTGAACCGTTTTAAATGCTCTTTTGTAATTTAATTTATTTATGTGATAGGGACAGACACACATCGCAGGAATAACTTGTAGTGGCTTTCAGAGGAGCGGTGAGAATGATTTATCTTTGTGAACAAATAATTTTGTGTGGCGTTTCCATCTCAACACGCTGATAAAGTTTTTTATGGTCCCAGTTGGTCCCAGTTGGTCGGAGCCTTAGTGGTTAACTAACCAGCGCTAACCTCATCATGCAGGTTCAGCCCGGTCAGGAGCTTTCGCTCATAGTCACGCATCACGCTGGTTTTATATTATTTTATTATTATTTTTAGTATTATTTTTCTGTTTACATGATGCATCAAACCATATGAAATGCTTTGTCCACTTAGCCAGACAGAGTTAATTAGCGTGGAGATCTGAGAAACTCGTCCCATAAACTGCAGCAACCAAAACAGTTTCTGTGTCTCTTATTAAAAACTCAACAGACAGAAATGTTAGAGCTGCTAAAGCCACATTAGCAGCATTGAATTAAATCTCCAGTTTGTTGCTCATCTCTGCTCAGTGCAGCAGATTGAACTCTAACAGCTTCTGGGTTTGATTTAATCTGGGAGAGAGAGAGTAGATTAAATGGCCAACATAAAACAATCAGTTTGTCATGTTTAGTTCTAACTGTCTAGCCCACATGCAGAACTCCACACAGGAGAGACGAAAATAAGTAAATGATCATTTATTGAAGGACAGGAGGGATGAGGGTGGTCTGGTCGGGAGGGGGTAGACTTACGGCGCGGTCAGCACATTGTGAGGATGAAGATATCTGTTTTGGAGTGGGTTCATGAGGAGTTCGGGGTCCTGGTCTCTTTGTCGGTCCAGGTGATCCAGCGCTCGGCCACAGAAAATCCGGAAGGCTCTGAGGACGTGCGGCGGAGGGCGGACAGGTAAGTTTGGGTGGAGCGGAGACAGAGGAGCGGCGCGACAGCCAGTCGGGGAATCCAGGAGAGACTTGTAATTCAGCAGAGAAGGTGAGTATGGAAACTAGGGCAACCAGCAGGTACGTTCTACGGCGTCACGAGGGAGGCTTGGTCCACAAACCAGGCTTGATCTTCACAAAGGAGGATCCAGGGCGTCTCAAGGAAAACACCGTTAATAGGCTAACACTCAAGCGTCGAAGTACTGGTAGTCCGCTCCTCTTGTACTCCAGGATTGATGAGATGATTAAACTCTGGTGTGCAGAATGACGGCACGCTTCTCTGAAAAGAGGACGGCTTGGCGCCATCTAGTGGATGAATGGTGAGTGGCAGCAGCGGGAGAAAGGGGAAAAAAAAACAAAAAAAAAAACAAGAACCCCAGAACCCGACACAGTTATAATTACAGTTTATTAATTTGTATTTGTGAACAAACAGCTCAAACTTAAAGATTAAACTCACAGCATCAGATTGTTGCTATGGTAACAAAACAATCTAACTATGAATCTTGTTCTTTGAACTTTTACAAAGTAAACTTGCCAGTTCCTAAAAATCTTAAACTTAAATGTTAAACAATTTAAAATCTTTTAATTTATGTTGAAACCATTAAACCAAATTTAGCAGCATTGATAATCTCAATAAATAAATGTTACATTTATGTATCTGTGTTAAAATATCAGCATTTATGGCCCCTGAAGCCCTGGGGGCCTCATGGAGCCACTGACTTCATTTGGATTAAACAGAAGTGCAAATAATTGATATTCGTTTTAATTGTGTTTTTTAATTTGTTGTTTTTAAGACTAGCTGGCAATGTTTTCCTGTAACATGTAATTACCCAGTAATATTTTTAGAAAAACATGGCGGACGCCTCGGCGCCACGACCGCCGGCTCAGCAGGTTTACTGGGGGAAACCCAGCTCTTCTATTTGATTCTATTTTATTGTATTCTATTTTATTCTACACTTTGCTCAAGTTATGGAGCCCTGCTATTCGTCTAGCTCCTCCTACTGGTCGACACGGAAACAATGAAAAGAAATTCAGGTTTTATTCCTTCAGCAAAAACTCAGTGAAAAACTTTGAGATTAATTTAGGAACATTCATTCAGTGAGGAAAAAAGCTGCACATAAAATTTTAACCAAATCATCTTTTGATTTGGTAAAATTAGCCAGCAGTGCAGAGCTGGCGGTCTGGGTCTGCTGATCGCTGAGACTGTTTTCTGTTATGATACGAAATGATAGAAACTACTAATTTACTCAGTCTTTCAAAGTTTCTTCATTTGATCTTGTTGCTTCCTGAAAGCTGATCTCCAATCAGATCTTCAAAAAATCAGCAGCTCTCATGTCTGAAAAAGTCAACTTTATTTCTATGAAAGAATAAACAAAGTGAACATATATTTTTGTTACAGTTTTTCATTTTTTGTATAAAATTCACAGTTTAAGTGATAGAAGAAAATACGCCATAAATAGTTGGATTATAAAACAATATAATGGGACGTTTCCACAGGTGGTTCTTCAGACTCGACACACACACATTGTCTCTCTCTCTCTCACACGCTCACTCACACAGATGTGTCCTCCAGTACATGGTACTGGACTGGCTCTGTAAATCTGCTGCAAACTGGGACAGATTAAAACATTTCTCAGGGATGAGAAAAACCATGCGGCTGATGGGTTAGGGCAGGGGTGTCCAAAGTCGGTCCTGGAGGGCCGCCATCCTGTGTGTTTTAGTTCTCTCCCTGGTTTAACGCACCTGGATCCAATGATGGCTCATTAGAGGCCTTAGGAGAACATTGACAAGCTGAGAAGGTTGTTACTACAACCAGGGAGAGAACAAACACATGCAGGATGCCGGCCCTTGAGGACCGACTTTGGACACGCCTGGGTTAGGGTCTTCTCCCTCTGGGAACACATTCTGTTATAAAATCTGGAGCATGTGTCTGATTAAATAGATATTTTTCATTAAATATGTGCCTTAGGCTGTGGCAATGTGCTACAGGTACAGCAGCTTTAATGCAGAAGGACTGAGGCTTGATATCACCAATGTCTTCTATCGTATGGGGACTTTTATTTTGAAGTGATTGGCCACGTCCTTTCAGAGGAGTGTGATGAGGTAAAACAGAGAGGCTGACTGTCAGGCAGTAGCTTGTTTGAGAGCGCTCACTTTAGGAGTTCAGGCATGCCAACCGGGTGGAGTCTAAGGAACCGGTGACTGAATGATTTACGTGAGCGCCCCCTTTGGTCCATGTGTGGCATAAGGCTTCTGCACTCTCAGTGATGAAGGCACACAGAGCAAACCTGATGAGGTTCTCTGATCAACTCGTGCTGCTACGTCTAACAGGCTCCGCCCCCTGACTTCCAGGTGAGTAGTCTCCTAGGTGGGCGGAGTCAAACAGTTACAGAACAAACAGGAGGGGTCTGGCTCTGAGTGTTACTGGAGTGGTCCTCTACTCCTTACAACGGCTGCAGCTTCTCCTCGTTGTTATTGTTGTTGCTGAGGCCGAGGTTTGCCTCCAGACCCGACTGCTTCCTTAACGCGCGTGGCATCAGTGTCTTCTTCACAAACAATTTCTGCAGGAAGCAGTTGCTGATGCTGAGTGGGCAGTAGCTGTGAATGAAGTACATGAGGCCGATGCCGGGCCCGGCGAAGTAGCGCAGCTGCGGCTGCGGCGACAGCAGCGCATGGACGATGGCGTTCACCACAGGACTGAGGTCTGGGTTGGCGTGCTCGGCGAAGCTCTGGAACAGGTTCTTGGTCTCGGCGATGTAGTCCTCGCCGTATTCCTCCATCAGTGCCGGAGGCAGACTCTGGAGGAGCTGCTGGTGCTGCTGCTCCCAGTAGGCGTTGTTGCTGGAGGGAGCTGGGAGGAGAAGATAAGAGTTACCATGGCAACCAACATAGTGATAGCATCATCTGTCTAGACAAATTGGCAGCATTGCAATAACATGTAATGCTGCCAAGCTCATCTGATGAGACGCATTAAAGGGCCAGCGTGGTCAGATCGATGTCATGATGACGTTTTCTCGTGTGACGACGTTTGGTCGTGTCAGGGTTTACAGCAGCAACCCCGAGAAAGATAATTGACTGTTTCAAGTTCATAAGTTTGGAGGATGAGGAAATAAGTGACCAGTTGCAACATCTCATTTTATTCTTCATTTGAAGAAGCGAAGGAGTCAGTGGGATGTTCCTTTGATATATCGGACCAGGATTGAGCGGTGAGTACAGTGTTTTGGTCCAACAGTAGGACTTTCTCACTGTCTCAGAGAATTGAACCTACAATCCTACTTGCTGGAAATTGAGGAGCTTCCACATAAACAAATACATAAACTGAAACCAATAGGTTCACACAGAGAGAGGGCGAAAAGTTCATCCAGGTGATTTGTGACAGGAAGAGGCAAACAACACGAGGCTACGAACAAATTAATGCGATTTCTATCACGTAGCTGTGCCAACGAGAACCGGTGTCAGCTCTTCACCTGGGGCGTCACGGGCTTTAGGCTTCCCTTTCTCCCTGCTGGTTGGTTCTGGTGCAGCTCAGTTTGGACCTGGAGCTTCTAAGAACTGAGACAGGTCGAATTAATTAATTCCTTAACTGGAAAACCAAGCAGCTTTTATTTATTGTTCTGAGATGGGATCCCTGGGATGCGAAGAGTCCGGCCTCTCAGAACCACCCAGACAGGAGTCCAGTGTACCAAGAGGTTCTGTCTGACTTCAAACTGGACGTTTCTTCTTTTAGGTCAGATTGGATGAGAAAGCAAGCAGGAAAAAGTAAAGATCTTTTCAGAGATCAATAATGAGAATCTGGTTATTAGGGATCAATAACTATTATATGTCAGACTCCGCAGGCAACGTTTCTGGTCATCCTTATTTATATTAGTTTAGTTTATTACTTTTGTCTATGAAATAAAAAATATTAGTTTGATAATAAATGTTTTCCTTGACTTGGATGGTCACTCATTATGGCTTTGCTCTTGGTGTTTGAAGGACTCGTTGTAGTGCTGATGTGTTGATGGATGCTGGGAATAACGGGTCGGTACTGAAGCGGAACGGGTCCACGGCCACTAAAAACTGATCTCTACTGGTGTTGAGCTGGGAAGCCGACTGACCGGCTGACTGAGGTAAACCCTTTCTTATAAATGTGGAGAGTTTTGAGCCAAACGATTTAAATTTGTTTACAGGATATGTTTATTTTAAGACATCTAGTTACAAGTGTAGATCTGGTCAATGGCCAGCAGGGGGAGCTGCTTTGCTCTTTCTGTGCCAACTCTACATCAGATTTGCAGCTGCCCCTTGCAGGTGAGGCCAGGTCGACGTCTGGGTGCGGGGCTTACCTGTCTTATATGAGGACGGCAGGATGGTGCTCACTTTGACCCCCCAGGGAACCAGCTCATGTCTCAGGGTTTCAGTGAACAGGTTCAGCGCCGCCTTGGACGCTCCGTACGCCGCCAGGCAGGGGAACGGCTGGTCACCTGGAAGACGAGGTCGGAGCGTCATTCTGATGTCACACACAGTCTGACCAAGGAGATGCCCGCTCTGCCCACCGCCGGCCCCCAGTGAGTCAGCGCAGAGCTGGACTTTAATGGATTAATGTCACAAAAACACAGTTTGCTAAACTTGTTGTCCAGGGTGGAAAATATCTGGCCTGAAGATCTGTGATTGATTAGTTTTGGCTCCCAGACAGTTTGAGTTGGATTGGCTCAGTCTGTTTGCTTTGGCAGGTGGCTGATTCTGGAGCGGTGCAGAGTCCTGCCAAAGTATTTACACCCCATGAACTCTTTCACACTCTGTCACTTTGCAGCCAAATGCTGAACCAACAGAAAGTTGGTTCTGACTGAACAGGAGAGAAAAGCACTGACAGTTTTTAGCATTTTCACTAAGAAATATCTGTTATGTGGCGAACCCCTTAATCCTGATCCCCCTGAATTAAATCCAATCCAACTTTCAGATGTCGGAGCTAGGAACCAGAGTGCAGATGTTCTGGTTCTGGCCTCAGATGTTCTCCAGAACCTTCAGCATTATAGAGACCCAGCGGGTCCGGGAGGATGGAGTTCATGAGTTTACAGCAGTGTTAGGTTCTACAACCGGGGAGGGAAATCTCAGCCCTCCAGGGCCGGTGTTCTGCAACTCTTACATACATGTCTTCCTGGTCCATTGCACTTCAAACAGCTGAATCTCCTCCTCAGTGCAGTCAGATTCTCCAGACTCATGCTAACGACCTTGTTATGTGACTCAGGTGTGTTGAAGGAGAAACACATCTAAAGGCTGCAGGACTCCGGCCCTCCAGGCATGAAGTTGCCCACCCCTGTTCTACAAAAACATACCGACTGCTGGGCTCTGAATACAAATGCATGTCACACAGTTAACACCTTGAGTTATGTACTGTGTGTGTGTTACACACCGGCTGGGCTGGAGATGTTGACGATGCGACCTTTGGCCTGTCGTAGCAGCGGCAGGAAGCTCTTGGTTACGCTCACCGTGCCGAAGAAGTTGACCTCCATGCAGCCTCTGAAGTTGGACATCAAGGACAGCTCTGCGTCTCCCAAGTTCACACACACTCCTGCGTTGTTGACCAAACCCCACAGACCTGCACACACACACACAGACGCATGTTTGTGTGGCTATCTTTGTGGGGAATTCCATTGACTTCCATTCATTTCTACTGCCTAGACCTTACCCTTATCCTAACCCTACCCAAAACTCAATTCACACCTAAGTCCTAAATCTTAGGCCTGACCCATAAACGGCGTTTCCCCGTGTGGAGACCAGGCTTCAGTCCCCCTAAGGAGCAGTGTGTCCTCACAACATAGTATGTGTCAGGAAAATGGTCCCCACAAGGTATTAGAAACAAACACACACACACAGAGACACACAGTCATCAAGTGGGAGCTGAGGCCTGTGGGCTGAGTCTAAACGGTTCCGGTTTGACTTTAACTTCCTGAATGTTAATGTTTGATGTTGGAGGAAAGTGGAAAAACACAGACAGCTCTGACCTAAAGAACCAACTGATGTCCTGACTGGACCGGGTTCTGTGGCTTTAGGGTCTCAGTGATGGATCTCCGCTCCATGTTTATGGGTCAGCTGCGGAAACCTACCAACGGTCTCTGAGGGTTTATGTAACATCTGCAGAGTGGCTACGTGCAGATAAGACCGCGGTCGGGTCACCAGCAGTCAGCCTGTCTCTCTCCCCATCTGTAAACAAGCCTCGCTCGCCCCGTCTGGGGTCAATGACCCAGAATCCCAGGCTTTGTTTTCGGTCGCTGTGGGATCCGTATTTAGGTCTGAGAATGGCCTGTAGAGGCCTCAGAGGGAGCGACCAGGTGACTTCCTGTTTCTTTAGGTTCCCATCATGTGAAACCGGAACCAGTCAGCTCAACAGAACCTCAGATTATTCTTTTAACTCAGCTTATTTATCAAGACAAAGATGATTTCAAAGTTTCCGCTTGAGGCAGAAACTTTGACCTCCAGAGAAGTTCATGTTCAACTCCATCCATCCATCCGCTTTCTGTACACCCTTGTCCCTAGTGGGGTCGGGAGGGTTGCTGGTGCCTCTCCAGCTAATGTTCCGGGTGAGAGGCGGAGTCACCCTGGACAGGTCGCCAGTCTGTCGCAGCATCTTCAACTCAATACCTGCAAAGCAAGCCCGGATCATACGCCCTCCACCACCGTGCCTTAGGCTGCATCGTTCCCACCAGTCCGCTTTAGTCCAACTCCAGTCGGTTTGCTATAAAGTCCGGTCCAGTTGGTGTGAACGCTAATCGACCTCTGACCTCTGGTCCTCCAAACCTCGGTTGAAGTGAACTTTGGTCCGCTTGGCGTTCACATACAAACCGAACCAGAGACCTAAAGCAGGAAGTGGACTACAGCACAGGCATTCTGGGTAAATAAAACCAAAGCTAACGTGTTAGCCTAGCGCTAGCAGCAGAAATGGCTCCTGGTCTTTTTTCTTTTCCTCCAGGGGGTCTTTGTGGCTCTAGTGTCCCTTATATGAACGTAGGCTGACAGGAAAGGGGGAAGGAGAGGGGGGAAGACATGCGGCAAATATCGGCGGGTCTGGGAGTCGAACCCACGATGGCCGCCTCGAGGACTCAAGGCCTCCAAATATGGGTCGCGCTAACCGCTACGCCACCACAGCACGCCCCATGGCTCCTGGGCTTTAGCCAAAGACTAAAGAGAAATCCTCCAACACTAAAATCTGACGCCTCCATCTTGTTTCCATCTGGTGAAGAAGGAAGTTGCTCTCAGTGTCTTTAGAGGTTTTTGTGTCGTTTCCTTCAGTGGTTCTTGGTGCAGCACCCCCACAGGCCAGGAGGGGAACAGGTTGGTTTGGAGCAGATAATGGAGTTATGGTTCCATTAGAACTGGGTCTACCGGACCATCAGAAGGAAACCAGCCTGAGAGACGGTGTGAGGTGTTTGAACAAAATCAGGTTAAACCTGAATAAAGACAATAAAAACAACAATTTGTTTTTATTGTCTTTATAAAAACTCAGAACAATTCTGGCTTAAAATGCGTCTGGAGATCAAAGCTGGGATCTAAAGAGGAAACAAAGCAATCTGCCCAAGGCCGGGTTCATTCGTCCAGATGTGTTGTGTCCACCCTGACCGAGGACATCTCATCTTTCATTCTTCAATCCCTCGACTTCTCTTTCTGGGACACATGTCCCGGGGACATTTGAGGACAAAGCAGCGTCTGCAGCCTCAACAAACCCTCTGAATACTTCTGCAACCAAAGGATTAAACAAATCTGCTCATTGTTCCATAAACATTTTCTCACTCAGCGCAGGAGATCCTGATACATCCCTGACTTTTCCTGGAAACCTGGCCCAGACCTCAAACCGCTGCGTTAAACTTTAATGACTCATGTGATGAAGACTTCTGATCTTTGTCCTCAGAAGTGAGGAGAGTCACCACGGAGTGCTTTATGTCCCCACAACATAAGAACAAATAGAAGCCCTGAGAGAGTGTGTTTGTGACCTTTACCTTCATTCCTTGCAACACACACACACACAGCAGCCAGCGTATCCCTGAATGACTGTGAGCAGCAGCCAACTCTATGAGCTCTAAGCCTGTGGGAGCTGCAGCTCTGAGCCAATCACAGAGAGTCTGACTCCTGGGTGAAACACGAAACCGCCCCCTCCGCTTTTCGTCCCAGTGGAAGCCGCCGACTCTCGGACTGGTCCCAGAACAGCTGCTTGTTCCAGGGTTTCCTAGAAGGCTGCGGCACAAACAGTCCATTGGACTGGAGGGACCAGCAGAACCAGCAGAGGAAGTCAAACTTGGACTGGAATGAATGCGGCTGTAGAGCTTCATTCAGATTATCTCAGAACCGGTCCAAAACAGTTGGCGGCTCTGAGACCTACAGGTCCATCTGGACCAGTTTTTACGGTCCAAACCATCCGGACCTGTTGAGTGGATGTTTGTCCCTCTGGTCCCAGTCCTCTTGTCCATCAGTCCCGGCAGCTGCTGCCAAACATCTGGAGCTCATGACTTCCTCCACGATCCCCCATCGCTCTGTCCCCCATCGCTCCGTCTCCCAAAACTCCGTCCCCCAGAGCACCGTCCCTCAAAGCGCCGTCCTCTAGAGCTCCGTCCTTTGGCTCCAATCAAACTTTACTGCTTTCAATCCATGCAAGGTTTGTTTTCCTGACTCCTTCATATCTGCATCCCACTGTGTGTTCGCCCAGGGTGCTGTGTGTGCGTACGTACGTGCCTCCACCCTAACCCACCTCGGAGGCCCAGCTTGGCCTTGGTGTCCAGCAGCGCCTGCTGCACCTGCTGCGGCTGCGTGATGTCCACCTGCAACAGGGTGAGGCGGGATGAGCAGCTTCTCCGCAGAGCTCTGGCTCCGTCTCCCGTCAGGTCCAGAACGGTGGCAAAAACGTCCAGACCGAGAGAGTCCAGATGCTTCGCTGCAGCGTTCCCAAAGCCGGTGTCGCAGCCTGCAGGGACACAGAGGGAAAACTGGAAACCAATGATGCTTCCTGCTTCCATGCCAAACCATCATTACATTTCATACTTTTTGTAAAAGTATTTAATGTAATTTAAAAGATGTAACTATATTCCATTTAAGCTCTTGAGGTGTAAAAACATTGTTTCTGCACCATTTTTATGTCTCACTTTCCTAAACTTTAAAAGGATCCAGAATTATTTAACATGTTGACCTAAATATGTTGTTAATTTTCCTATTACCTAAAAAAATGATATGCCAGAACTCATAATTACTTCAAAAATTCACATCTTTTGTTGTATTTGTCACCCATGGAGGTCGCCATTTTTTCACCGATGGGTTGATGACGTCATCAGGTCCAATCTGTACTGGAGTCTACAGAGTAAACACAGGAAAGCTAACTTTACCCCAGTAGTTGTTGATCATATTGCGTTTGATTGGTGTAATTTTAGATAACGTCACACTGTGTTACTATCGACTGTGATAAAAAAATAAAAATCTGTGGCGAATCTGGATAATTTCCCACATGAAAGAAAGGAGAGCGAAGGCGAGAGCCGGAGAGGAACAACAACGAAGGACCTGGGGGCGGGACGTTAGCATGCTAACGGTTTGCTCTGTTAGCATTCCCAGCTATTACCGCTGGGAATGCTAACAGAGCTATTACCGCTGGGAATGCTAACGGAGCTATTACCACTGGGAATGCTAACGGAGCTATTACCGCTGGGAATGCTAACGGAGCTATTACCGCTGGGAATGCTAACGGAGCTATTACCACTGGGAATGCTAACGGAGCTATTACCGCTGGGAATGCTAACAGAGCTATTACCGCTGGGAATGCTAACAGAGCTATTACCGCTGGGAATGCTAACGGAGCTATTACCGCTGGGAATGCTAACGGAGCTATTACCGCCGGAAATGCTGACGGAGCTATTACCACTGGGAATGCTAACGGAGCTATTACCGCTGGGAATGCTAACGGAGCTATTACTGCCGGAAATGCTGACGGAGCTATCACCGCTGGGACTGCTAACTGAGCTAATACAGCCCGAAAATGTTAACAGAGCTATTACTGCCTGAAAATACTAATGGAGCTATTACTACTTGAAATGCTAACGGAGCTATTACCGCTGGGAATGCTAACAGAGCTATTACCGCTGGGAATGCTAACGGAGCTATTACCGCTGGGAATGCTAACAGAGCTAAACAGTACTGAATGTGAAACCACCACCAGTAACAGCTGTTGCCGAACCGGACACAGAGCTATAGTTCTTACCGGACCACACAGTGACCAGGTGAGTCTCATTCATTGTTTCATTATGAACCTGAAGGCAGCAGCAGCTACAGCCAACTCTTCCTCTTCCTCTGTTTGCTCCTCCTCTTAAACACCTCTTGTTATTTCTAGTTCTGATCGGTTTCAATGCGCTCCGGTTCAAATTAAAAAGGCTTAATGTTACTCATCACTGTTCTAGATGGAGGAGCCATTACACGTCATTTACCCAGAATGCATTGCAGCGTGAACAAGATGGCGACATTCCTGTGACAATATTTTATTAAAATTTATATAAATTAAATAACCTACAGTGTTATTACTGTATTGCTTTTACAACTAAGATAAATATTTCCCAAATAAGGTCTAGTTTTGTTAATCCCTTTAAACTGTGATTCATTTTGTTAAAAGGTTTATAAAGTCCAAGCAAACAGCTGATTACAGACTTCTTTATTTCTTGAACACAAATCTGTATGTCTGTTTTCTTTTCTGCATAGACCTGCACAGAGGGCCAAGTTCAGAGTTCACAGGTCAGAAGTGTTTGCTGTCGGTTTATCTTCTGATCCTGAAGGAACTCCACTGAGCCGCTCAGTAACTTTGTTTTGAGATGTTTGTCTCAGACTGCTGAGAAACGAGGATCATTTTGCTTCACTGCCAGATTTCTACTATTAATTTGTCATAAATTTATGTGGCGCGAACAAACAGCGACAGCCTGTACTCATACATACTGATCTATACACACAGTCACATCCATACATACATTACATGTAATATACATATAAACTTTTCTCATAAATGATCACATAGTGACAGTTTGAAATTCAGAATCTAAACATCCTAACCTCTGACCCTAAAGCGTCCAGATCTGAAGCTAAAATTGTTCTAAATGAATTTCTTCCATTTGGGGCTTTTTGCTTTGTGAATCTGGTGCAGAAGTAAATCTATCAACTTCAGGTTTGAGTCTTCTGACTAGCAGAGGCAAAGAAAGTGACATTTGTTCAGTTTTATGTTTTGATGATATGAATTTCTTTGAACTGTCTTGTTTTCTCCAAATAAACTGAATTCAGAGCAAACCGATCAGAAAGCATTTGATTTTTTTCAACCTGCAGCTGCTTTAAGACTTGGAGGTGGAGAAACTCAACATGCTGGGAGAAAAAGGAAAATTATCCATATTGACATCGTTTTCATTGTTTTAATTGATGATTCTGGCAGAACCAGCTGGTTCTGTTGGGCCCACACCCGATAAATGGACTTCCAGGTTTCTGATGTCCATCCTCTCTGGTCTTCAGACCCGTTTCATTGTCCAGTTCTCCCACAGGCTGGTCTGCAGCAGAACTTTCTGTTCTCTTTGGGCCTCTTTGTGCGGCGGCTCTGCTGGCGAGAGCGGCGAGGCGTTGGCACGCTGCTGCTGCCGTGTCCTTGGAGGACGTCCAGCATCGTATCCTGAGAAAGGAGCCGCTGAGTGGGAGTGAAATCCATCTTCTGCTCAGCTCCCCGCTGCAGGCAGAGCCAGCCGGCTTTACCTGCCGGGTTATTCTGAGCCGCAGTCTGACAGCTGGGGGGGATGAAAGCAGGTGTGGGGAGTCAGACCAGAGCCAGGGGGCGAGCCGCTGCACAGTGGAGCAGATTTAAATCCACAGAAATTGAATCAAAGTTCACACTAACTACTGCTCAGTCAGACACCAACTGGAGCATCAGCAGCTTCCCAGAGACACAGCATGTTCTTACAATATGCTCACCACAGGGGGGCGCTCATGCACACTTACTGGATGGACTAAGAAGCAGCAGAAAAGCAATTCAAAGTGAAACCAACAGTATGCATCATGGTGCCTCCCCTCAGGCTTTGCTGCCCTGGGGAGAAAGCCGTTTTATTTCCAGAGCCGCAGCATGAATGCAACACGGCGTCATGCTGAGCCTGATGCTTTATTCTCAGCCCAGGAATAATCCCATGGCACACCAACTAACTATTAGCTAATTATTAACCAATTGTTAACTAATTGTTTAATTGAGCTTACATAATTCATGTTTGCGTTTTAGAGTAAATAGTGAATGCTTGCATCTGATTGGAGGAGACCTCAGTGCTTCCCTCTGTCTGCAGGGTGAGGTGGGGTCAAGAGTCCAGTTTTAGACAAAGGGGGACAGCTGAACATGTTTTAATGCTATCCAATCCCAAGCGGGGGGCAACGTGGTTATGCAACGGGGCCAAGGCTCCAAGGGGCCCCACGGTGAAGAAACAAACAAACGTTGTCAGATACAGAAACACAAACAGGGTTAGAAACACACATCTGTGTGTGAGTGGAGGCCAGCAGCAACATCTGCAGCTCCGATTACTGAGGCTGCCAGGGTCCGCATTATCCAGGTCCCACATGGTCCACTTGGTTCCACATGGTCCGCTTGGTTCCACATGGTCCGCTTGGATCCACATGGTCCGCTTGGTTCCACATGGTCCGCTTGGTTCCACATGGTGCGCTTGGATCCACATGGTGCGCTTGGATCCACATGGTCCGCTTGGTTCCACATGGTGCGCTTGGATCCACATGGTCCGCTTGGTTCCACATGGTGCGCTTGGATCCACATGGTCCACTTGGTTCCACATGGTCCACTTGGTTCCACATGGTCCGCTTGGTTCCACATGGTCCGCTTGGATCCACATGGTCCGCTTGGTTCCACATGATCTGCTTGCTTCTGCATGATCCACATGGTCCGCTTGGTTCCACATGGTCCACTTGGTTCCACATGGTCCGCTTGGATCCACATGGTCCGCTTGGTTCCACATGATCTGCTTGCTTCTGCATGATCCACATGGTCCGCTTGGTTCCACATGGTCTGCAGGGTTCACATGATCCACATGTTCCGCGTGGTACGCTTGGTTCACATGATCCACATGGTCCGCTTGGTTCCACATGGTCCGCTTGGATCCACATGGTCCGCTTGGTTCCACATGGTCCGCAAGGTTCACATGATCCACATGTTCCGTGTGGTACGGTGGTGCACATGATCCACATGGTCCGCTTGCTTCCGCGTGGTCCAGGTTCCACAGGAACCAGATTCTGACTTCGGGTCGACTGGCTCCAGGAGAACATGGAGATGAAACTTGCTGTTCTCAGAAACGTTGAGGAGATTCTCTGATCTGGTTTGTGAATCTCAGGTTCATCAGGTTCTAATCGGCCGTTTCTCATATTTCTGAAGGATTTTTATCAAATTGTTTTAAATTTCTTCCTCCTTCTGCCATCCAGCTCTGGTTCTGGATGGTCTGCCTTCATTCAATACACCTGAAGACACGAGGATTTATTGTTACTGTTTCAGGAACCCCTGATCATTCATGGAATCTCTCTTATGTCTTCATACCCGTATCTATAGATATGAATAAACATTGTACTTACAAAGAGTCAGAGCGTGAACATTAGGCTTTACTGTGGTGCAGTGTTCACTTATGCTGGTTTGGGAACTTTCCATACAAAGGTTTCTTGTATTTGCGTTTGTATTTGGACCTGAGAAGTAAAGATCTGCATCCGTTTTACCAAGAACATCTGAAACAAAGTTTTCATCTCACGTTTCCTTCATTTTAAGATGTAATTTCTTTTCAGCAGAGATGAGAATCAGTCAAAGTAGACCTGTGTCACTTTGACTGATGGTGCAGACGTTTTGTGGAAATATGCTTCGAGTTCTACGGCTCCACCAAAGCTTCAAAGATGTGAAAGAAGAGACCAGAGAGTTTATAAATCTGCCGGGAAGGTCGATCATGCAGCTGGGAGCCACACCTTAAGGTCATGAGAAGATCTCTGATTTCAACAACAAGAAGACCGTTGATAGCAGAGAGACCTGGAGGGACTTGGCCTGCTCTCCACAACCTGGAGGAAATAAAAGTGTCCACTTCCATCTGAAGTTCTTCCTTGATTTTCTGGGCTTTATGTTTTATTCTGGAAGTTGAAGATGTTCTTTCAGAGAGAATTGAAAGTTTTACTGGTGACCCAGAAGATCTTCTAACTGGATCCCAATAAGACAAACAAACTTTTCTTGCTGCTCCTAACACTAATTTGAAGAAAGACGATGTTGCCTAGCGTCTGAGCAGGAAGAGGCAGAAAAACATCTTTCTGGTGACATTTGGAAAGATGTCCGAAGATTGGAGGAAGAGGAAGGACAGATGTTGGAGATATACTATGACTAAATGATGAATTAGTGTGGAGCGCTCTGGTAGGTCCTGTAACTGCTGTGTTTGGACCCGTTAGACTCTGAGGCACCTGTGGGGGGTTCTGTTGGGCTCAGTTGGTCCGCCTGTTGCCAGGCTGGAGACAGCAGGAATGAGGATCAGAGAGCTGTTGAGCAATTTGTGGATCTCTGGGCATGCTCCAAGATGTTCTCTGTCTCCAGGTTATGTAACAGCCAGAAGATGGGAAAATATTTCATGAGACTCGTGATCATGTCGTGTCCCAATAACAAATCTGAAATACTTTGGTCTTTATTACTGGAGTCTCATTAAAACCTTCGGAGCCTGAACCGCTGCCCCCTGCTGCTCTCAGGTCTGTAATGAGATCAGAGACTCGTCAGGTTCTGTTGTTTCTTTATAAATAACATCAGATGTTCTGCCTCTGCTGGCGTTTACCCAAACATTTCATCATGTCTCCTATGATGTCCTGACGCTGGTTTTGTGGTGCTGCAGAGAGTTCTGTGGTATCGGACCATTTTGACGTGTTTCTGCAGCGAAACCAGACGAGTCTCTGCACAAATATTAAGCAACTTTCTGCAGCTCTGGGTTGTTTTCCTCCCTTTTTGCAGACAGCAAAGGTCAGCATTGCTTCTTCTGAGAGAAAAACTCTCCATAAGCAGAAATCCACTCGGAGCGCAGCGCGTTGCTCAACACTCTGACGAGCACCAAGCACAGAACAAGGCGAACTCTTCGCCACCGATTGACTTGGTCTTCACATAAAGCTGAACTCTGATGAACTCGGCAGCAGCAGGGGGAGGAGGGGCGTGTGTGGGAACAGAATAACACGAAATGTCAGAGGCAGAAATAGCAAGAGGAGAAATAAAAAGTCATGAAACACGGAGAGGACTCGGCGAAAAACAAACCAAAACCAGGAAAATGAGGCAGAACCAAGAAAAACAAGAACAGGAGAAATAAAAAGCTAAATAATGAAAGCAATAAAAACTACTTGGGCAAGGGAAAAAAAGACTAGAATAAAGCACTTTGATACAAGTCTGTGGTCAGTGACTTGTCAAAGGTATAAAGACTCAATTAACAGAACCTGGCAGCTGACCCGAGTCCGAACCGCTGCATTCCTTTTTGAGTCTCCAAGTCTCCTAAAAATCCCTTCCAACTTTCCTCCGAGTCTCCTCCGAGTGTCCTGCCTGCAGAGTTGGCGCTGCATCCCAGTCCAGGGCGGCTACTGTCCTGTAGCTCTTCTCCACCACAGGGAGAGTTCGCATGACGCTGTGGAGTCCTCTGGACCTGAGGACGCAGGATGCGGGTCGTGGACCACAGAGACTTGTGGACCTGTGGGACAGCCAAGTCTCCAGATGTTTTATCCTGTCTATCTGGTCTGCCATTCTGGTTCTGTCCATCCAAGTCCAGTGTCTCCTCTCTTGTCTTGTCTGTCCAGAGGACTCTTCAGTTCAGCGGCCATCTTGTTTCTAGAGAGAGTAGGTGTGGTATGACCTGAAGCCTGTAGAGCAGGGGTCTCAAACTCCAGTCCTGGAGGGCCACAGTCCTGCAGCTTTTAGATGAGCCTCTGCTGCACCACCTGAACAGAATAATGAGGTCATTAAGGTTCTGGAGAACTGAGCTACACCAGGAGGTCATGAAGTCGTTTCATTCCAGCGTTTTGTACCTGTGGCTCATCTAAAAACTGCAGGACTGTGGCCCTCGAGGACTGGAGTTTGAGACCCCTGCTGTAGAGTCTGAGGCAGAGCTCTGAGGATTCTGGTCGTTTCTCTGACCTTTGACCTCTGAACCTGCTTAGGAGGTTGACAGCTGAAGAGATGTTTTCCTGTGGATGGAGTCCAGATGGTTTGGACATGACCTTTGACCCTCCCCAGGTAGCTGATCAGTTTTTAATCTGGCCTTTGTAGAATGGATGATCGATGGATTAGATCGGAGCCCGGTCGTCTCGCCTATTACTCTGGCCTTTCAAAGGCGGCGTCTTGGAGGACATTTGGAGGTGTGCTATGTGCAGACGGCTGCTTGGCGACATTAAGGTCACGGACGGAAACGGGGCGTCTTATCTAGCTCCGGCCGAAGGTTAAAGGTCGCCTGGTTTGCTTGCATCATTTTAGCATTTCTCTTACACATGGTGCATTTCCCCTGACGTCAGTGAGAGGCGGAGCTTATACGCCGCTAACAGCAGGCCGCATGACGGCTCCCGGTCTCCGTGGCAACACCTGTTTTACTTTTCAAAGAGCTGAGCGGAGAGGCCATTTGGGAAGGTTTCCACCGCCGGAGAATTACTAAAGAAACACACACTGAAACATAGACACACACACACGTTTGCGCAGCTATCTTTGCGGGGACTTTCTATTGACTTCCATTCATTTCTACAGCCTAAACCTTACCCTAATCCTAACCCTATCCATTACATACCTAACCCTAACTCTAACCAAAACTCAATTCACACCTTAGTCCTAAATCTGACCCCTGACCCAAAAACAGTGTTTCCCCTTGTGGGGACCAGGCTTCAGTCCCCACAAGAAGGGTCCCCTCAACGTAGTATATGTCAGGAAAATGGTCCCCACAAGGTATTAGAAACAAACGTACTAGAACACAGACACACACACACAAACACACGGACACACACACACTGAAACACACATGTTTGCGTGGCTATCTTTGTGGGGACTTTCCATTGACTTCCATTCATTTCTACAGCCTAAACATAACCAAAACTCAATTCACACCTTAGTCCTAAATAAGTTTCCCCTTACGGGGACCAGAATTCAGTCCCATAAGGAGCAGTGGGTCCCCACAACATAGTGTCAGGAAAATGATCCCCACAAGGTACTACAAACAAACACGCACACACACACACACACACACACACACATTGCCTGTTATCAACTGGATCTCTGATAATGTGGGACAAAAACACAAATCAGACCAGAAAAAACACTGCAGATCTTAATGACTTTTAATATGAAAGTCATTAAATGAAAACACACACACACACACACCCCTCCAGCTAGCTCAGGTTAGCTAGCTGCTTTCCATGAATTCAAACTGAGATCTTGTTTGAAGAGAAAAAGTGAAAAACTGTGTTTGTGGTTTTATTTGGAACCTGCAGGAAACTTACCAAACAAGTTCCTAAGCCAAGCTTGAACATTTTTCTGACCTTTGACCTTTTTATTGCTCCTTGCAGGTCTGTGCAGCTAAACGTGAAGCAGCGTCTCAGACATGAACTCCCAGCAGGGAGCCGCCTGCACGCGTTCTGCTCTCAGCTCGCCTCTCAGAGTCCGGCGCACCTGAGGAAGGAGGCGGAGTCTCCCCTTACCTGTGATGAAGACGGCCTTGCCCTCCGCGGGCGGGCCGGGCGGCGGGCCGGTCCCGGAGCGGACATAGCAGACGACGGCCAGCAGAACCAGCAGCAGCACGGCCGGCAGGCAGAACGCCCACAGCCGCTCCACCAGAACCGTGGCCCCCAGCCAGGCCACCAGAGTGGGCCCCGCGCTCAGGTGGGACGCCAGGATCTTCTTCATGGCCCCGCCCACAAACACCGTCACCACGGCCAGGTAGATCCAGAAGGGAAGGTTGTAGTCGTCCATCGTGTTCCAGGGGTCGCTTCAGTCTCTCTCTGCTGAACACACTCCTCTCTCTCTGACTGTCTGCAGGAGAGTGCAGCCCGCCGGCTCCACTGCTCAATATATAGAGGCTGCAGGGGGAGGGGCTACAGGCTGCATTTAATCTGCACACACACACACACACACACACACTGCTATCTGACCAGCCTCACTGCTGATTGGTCACGTCTCTGGTCTGCAGAGAGGAAGACACAGAGCTGCTGATTGGCTGGAGGAAGTCGCTGCTCTGAGGGGCCCCATCCGAGGGACCCACCTGTCCCCATCTGTCCCCCAGCAGGTCTGAGCAACAAAAAATGATCAAAGTCCAGAAGCTTCTTCCTCACATCCAAACCCTCCTGGCCTTCAGCGCCTGTTAGTTGCCATTTGCTCCACTAGGTGTCACTGCGTCCCTCAGCAGAGCTTTTGGCGCCTGGGTTTAAAACTAGAAAATATTCTGGAAAGAAAAGCTTTATGAAGCGTTTTGATTTCTGAACCTGTGAGGAGAAGAGCAGAGAGACGAGGCGCTGGGGGAATCTTTAAATCTGGACTTCCAGATGATCTGAGCTCCGTCTCCCAGCAGTCACATGACCGCGTGACATCATGTGGCTTCCTGCTTGGTGGTTGAATCATTTCCTTTTGGCTTCGACTCACTGTGATGCTGACAGTTCCCGAGGAATTAACCCCGGATCATGATGTGGCTACAGCCGTGCTTCGCCGTGGCTGAGATGTTTTTATAGATGCTTCCAGGTTTCCTCTGGTGCTGGGCGGCCAATCATGACCGTAACCCTGGCTAACCCATTTTGCTATGATGGTTACATAAAAATCTAACGTAATATTAATAAAAAGCGACGCGTCGCCTGGTGCTGGCGATGCCCCGAGGGAAACCCTGCTTCGTTCATTCTGTCCTGCCTGAATTGTGTCCAAAGGCTCCAGTTTGTCCCATAAGACCCGAAGACGTCCTGCGTCAAGGCTGGCAGTTTGTAGTCCAGACTTGAGGAAAACTCGGCTGTCTCATGGAGAACGATTGGAAGCTGCTGTCCTGCCCCTCACAGCCTCTCTGCCGCTTTCTGTCTTTCATTAGAAACATTTTTCTATTTCTCTCCCCAGCAGATGTTTGTTTCTCAGAAGTGAAAGGAAGAAATGTCAGGTTTCATAATTTCGTCTCTACCTGGCACGTTAACAGGGAGCAGCTGTAACTTCAACACGTCGTTCCTGAACCTTCCAGTTAGTCTGCTCCGTTTCTCTGCAGCGAGGAAAAGCGACATTAGGAGGATGAAAGGTGAAGGCCGGCAGCACCTGCTGAGAGGAGCAGCAGCTGAAAGCTCTCGGAAAATCTGACACGACTCTTTGTTCAGAGAGCTGAACTCGTCTGACCCAAGAAGGGACAAAAGCAGAGACGCACTTACTGCTGGACAGCAGCTGGGAGGAACAGGAAGTTTCTGCTGGCTGCAGTCGGACAAAATAAAAGCACGCTAACGTCTCCTGGCTTCAGAGGACAAGAAGAGTCTCAGCTGGTTTCTGTCCTCGTCCTCCTGGAACAGCTGATCAAATATTCACTCCAGTTTTATTGACGATGCAACATTTCACAACAAAAAATCATTTCAGTTCATTATTCAAATTAATTTTCTGTTTGAGGAAACCCAGCAGCAGAAAAACTCCCCTCGAACAGGAAGAAACCTCCAGCAGAACCAGAACCGGGCTCGGTACCAGCCAATCAGAACATCAGACCAGGTTCAGCTTCCATGGACAGAAAACAGAAACAACAGCAAGCAGAAAAAAGAGAGGAGCAGAGGTCAGCTTGACCTCCAGCAGCCAAAGGTCAAGTAACCTAAAGCCTTACAGAAGTCCAGCCTGGAAGGAGCCAATCATGGACTAGACCTCAGTGTCGCAGAGGTTCTGGTGGATCTCTAAGGGGAGAACCGGTCCGTCTGGTCTAGAGAAGTTGCCATTTTACTCAGACGGACCGATCGGACTGCGTCTCCCAGCATTCATTGCGCCCTCAGAGCTGCATCACCACCCAGCGAATGCTGCAGATGGAGATCAGGGAGACTTTGGAGCGGAACCTCGATGGAGACGCTGGCCCTGCTGGACGGTTAGAACCTGAGCTTCTCCCAGACTCGCCCGAGTGCCGGCACGGCAGCGGTACCGTCCAATAGAAGAGGTCCGGTGCTGTTCTGTTGGACCTGAACATGGCTGGAATCCCCTCAGTCAGACCGAGCCGTGGCTGAGATCATTTCATACCATGTCATTTCTGAAGAGCGGTTCTTATATTCTGTGTCAAAGTTCAGGCTCCAAAGCCGAGGCGGGTTCTGATCTCTCTCCGTTTGCCTCATGCTGAGGTTTCCTGGTTCTGGAGCTTTGGTTCTGGTCTGCCTTCATCACCCTGTCTGCTCTTCTTCCTCCTTGCTCAGTGATGACGTCATTGTATCATTTGTTTTGCTGATTTCTCTTTTTTATTAATGAGTCAGTTAGTCTTGAAGTTATGTTTCAGTATGTTGATCTGAATCATGATTGCTCATTGATCAGCATTTAACCAGCTAGCTGGTAGCATGCTAGCTGGTAGCATGCTAGCTGTTCTTTGCTGCTCCCGCTTCAGTGACCTGTGCTTGTTGTGGTCATGCGGGCAGTTCCTGCTGTTGGCGCCGTTCGCTTCAGTCCTAATCTGCTTTTCATTTTGGCTGGTTTGACTCCATTCTACTGTTTTTTGATTCAACTCTGTTAATGAATTGTAGAGCCGTAACGATTCCTTGATTGATTTGAGTTACTTGATTATTAAAATTCTTCAAGGAAAATGTATCTGCCTGGAAGTTTCGTTAAATTATGTTTTATTATTTAGCGCGCCGCGTCATTATTTGCATTGCGCAGCGCTCTCACTTCCGCCTGAGTTGTTGTTGTTGAGAGAAGCTAAGTGTTAGCAGCATAACGAGGATTTCATGGACCGATGATCATGTCTGGGTTTGTGGGGCCCGGTAAGCAGTGGGTTGGAGTCGGCAGCTCTTCTCCTCCTGGAGCTGCTGGTTCAGAGCGAGACGGAGGGGAGACTTATTTTACAAGCATATTTGTGAGTCTGCCTCTTTATTATTAAATTGAATATAATTTCAGATTCTTATATAACTTTTCTACAGATAAACTTTGAAAGTGAGCTGTTAATGTTACAGGTTAATTTTCTAAACTACACAAAAGTTATTGCTAGGAAAGCTCAAATATGAAAAATTGGACTGATGTTGATATGCGATAGTAACTCTGCTGTTATGTTAGATTTACCAATATTTTATTTTATCTGTTTTTTTATCAGATTAATCGTAAAAATAATCGACAGAACTCTCAATTACTAAAATATTCGTTAACAATAATAAATTGCTAACGATCATTGTCAAGAAAATCCGAGCTCATCCCACTTCCCCATGCTGGAGATTTTAGTTTAACAGTAATAATAAATAAAGTTATCTTTAAAATGAATCACTCAAGTGACATCAAGGCCCAACATTAGACTTAAGTGTCAATAAAATAAATCTGGTTGTGTGTGTTGTTTTTGTCTCATGCAAACTTTGCTTTAATTCTACTTTTTTCTATCTAATCATAAGAAATCATAGTCAGTCAGAGAGAGTCATTAAACAGGAAAAGCAGGTTTCCTGGAAAAAGAGGAAGTTTCCAGCCTGCAGATTTATAAAAATAGCTGAGACTATTTTAAAGCATGAAAGTTTTAAAAAATTAAATCTAAACATTTTGAGTAATTTGATAAGATTCAAAGTAAAATACTTATATTAATATTGATTTACTTGTAATAATACTTACACTTATATTTGTGAGAACTACAAGAAAAACAAGTAACTGTAACTTTGGTAGTAAATAATTAGAATAATAGATTATTCTTGGTTTCTTTTCAGAAAAACATCTGTAATAACTCACATTAAGATCATAATAAGAGTAACTAATAAGTTATGGTTATAAAATCATAAATGAATGATAGATCAGAGAAGCTAAAGAAAATAAATGTGATATAAATGTGATTTTGACATTAAACTTGAAATGGTGTAAAAAGGTGTAACTGCAATTAAACATCACTGATATGTTGGAGGTAGAGAGTAGGTGAAAGGTTGTGCAGGCAATGGACATAGGAGGTTGAGCAGCCCTGAGACATTGGCACAGACATCATGACATGATGTCTCTTAAGACAGTGACGGATATGAGATCATCTGTCTAAGCAGACAGATAAACCCTATATAAGGTGGGTGCAAAAGAGGAACCGTTCGTTGGATCCTCCGGGCAGCTTCGAGCCAAGATCGAGATGGACAAAGAACTCTGCAGCTGAAGAAGAGCCGGGGCCACGGAGCCGGAGACTGTCCTGCACATGGAGACCAACCCGTCTGGCCCACAATCTGTGGCTTCGAATCGCACTTCTCTCATCGGCTGGGTTCTGACCCCAAAGACAAAGATGAAGACAAAGACAAGGAAGAAGAACTGGTGCCTTTTTTCCTGCCAGCACCAAGTCCTGTGTGACCTCACCATCCATGCGGAGAAGAAGCTCATCAGACCTACAGAGATCCCTGCCTTCATCGATCAACATCTTCCTCCTGTTGCAACACCTTCTTCATCATCGTGCCAGGTCTGGGGTTCGAAACGCCAAACTCCGTCCGTCTCTCTCAAAGGTTCCCTTTTTTAGTTCTCAGTGTCAGCAGTAGGGAAAGATAGACTAGATGACTGATTTTACTTATTTGATTATTTCTGCTACTGAATTAAGCTGTACTGACCCTTGCAAAAATGCCTTACTAATAAAATATTTAGCATAAAGAAAATCTAAAAGATGTTGTGGACATTCAGTTAATGAGTCACCTTAAAGTTCTTTGATGGTTGTAAAATAGCTGTGATGTTTGATTCTGGAGAGGAAGAGGTGGAAAATGTTTTTAGGTTGCTGGTAGCCCATATTTAAAACAACATCCTTGGGACTCGACCGAGTTACTAAAACCTACCTGGTTCAATAACAAATGCAAGTTGCAAAATAGAGAACGAGCGACCGTTAACAGGTGTGCTCTGTGAAACTAGTTGGCTGTAGGCTGCTCAGTCTGGCTAATTCACAGGGGGAAGAAGGGTGGGACACCTGGATGTAGGCCGTCAGATAACCAGGCGAATCGTTTCTCGAAACCAGCTTAAACAGAGTTTACTTCAGTTCTGGACAGGGTAAATCCCAGCAGATTTAGGAAACTCAACGTACCTGTTAGACGGAGAGCTGGTAGCACATCTCCCCTCTCAGAAGAGGAAGTACGAGAGTGAGAGAGTAGAGACAGAAAGGAGGGGGGGCGTGTTGCGCAACAACATCATTAATAATTACACAAGGCAAACTTTGATTCATCAGTGAAATGTGACTGAATGTCTGGGAGGCAGATGAAGGCTCTCTGGACCGACCTCTGACCTGCAGGTTCTACCAGCTGGTTCTGGAATCAGAACCGCCTGATGGGTCAAAGTTCACAGCAGGATGAAGTTCTGCCATGCAGAGAAAGAACTACACCGTTCCTATCCGTCTCCTTCTCAACCTGCTGGGATCGGCTGCAGGCAGTAGAAGGAATGGAAATGATATAAAGGATAAAATACAGCTCCAATCTGGAATAATGTCTTTTCCTTCCAAACGTGTCCTCATTGGACCCGATACAGCCCGACTGCAGTGATCCTGCATCGACTTCAGGATTGGGAACGGAATGTCCTCGGCATCAAAACAGGTTTTTCTGTCTGTTTATTTATCTTTGACTTGAGAGAACCTTCACGGCTCAATGATTTGTTCCCGCTTGTTCATCTGACTCAGGTTTCAGTCAAACAAACAGACCTGAGTCAGAGAACAGCCCGGATCAGGGAAGGAGTTCTGCACCGTTTCCTTCAGGCCTGCTGCTGCCGTCGGCATCTGGTTGGCACAACGTCGCCTATCTTCCCCTGCCTGACTCGATCACCTGCCGCCTCCCAGAGCAGGTCTAACCTTTTCCCCTAATCCCAGCAGCGTTTCACACGCATCCCGTCCGGTCCTCACGTGTCCCAGATCAGCTTTAGCTCAGGAGAAAGCCCGGCCTGGGCGGGATGTGCAACAGATTACATGCAACCTGCCGACTCCCAGAGGAGAAGCCGACCCGGTCCCTGCGGTGGATCCAGCATGCTGTGGGCCTCCAGGTCTGAGGGAAGGAAACAGCTCTGCAGGATCAGAGTTTAACCCCGACCTTAAACGTGTCTTAATCCCCAAAGGAAAACAGGGTTTTCAACACAAAGAGCCGCTAACCTTTAGAATGAGCTCCACATTCTCCCCAAACTTCTCAGCTGGACCTCAAAATAAACTGGAAGTTTTTAGAAACAAGAGAAACATGGAAACAGAGTCTGAGCTTCATCCTTCACCTGATCATGAGAGGCTGCAGCTTCATGAATCCAGACGAAACCGGAGCAGAGTCGCCATGGTCTCCTCAACATGATGAAGGGAGAGCAGCAGCTTCATGACTTGGGAAGATGTGATGAGAAGGAGCAGAGACAAGGAATAACTTCAGGATTACAGGATCGGAGATATTTGGGTCAAACCAAGGAGGGATTCTGCCTGGTGAAGACCTGCGGCGTCATGGAGGGAGATAGAAACTCAAGAAGCAAGCTGCAGACAGGATGTTCACCCAGATATAACTTTATTGAAACAGGAAGAGAAGTTTCCTTCTGGCCAAGGGACAGACTGCGCCGTTATCTGGGCTGGTTACTTCCTGCTGGTGTTTCAAGTTTTACTGGTTTGAACTGGAGGCTTAAATATCAGCAGCTGTCATGGAAAACGTCCAGTTCAGACCAGAACCCGGATCACAGCCTGATCAGGTCAGACTCTGAAGCTGACAGGAAGGACGCTGGGACCACAAACAGGAAGTAGCAGATGACCAGACTGAGGCGGTTTCCATGGAGATCCTCTTGAGAGACACGGACATCAACAAACATCCATCCTTATGGAGTTTGTGTGTTTACTGGGGATTGTTTCACCCGCAGAACCAGAGAGAGAGAATCACACGTCGATGTAAAGACACACACTGCTGCATGGCGGGGATTTGAACCCAGGACCTTCTTGCTAGCAGCCGCGCCACGCTGCAGCTGTTAGGTTTCTGAACGCAGCTCAGATAGACGGCGGTGCGGCGCTGCTGAGGACGAACCGGATCTCCAGAAGGGAAACCAGGGAATGTAGAATAATCTGTGCTGGATTATTTTGGGATGTAGTGTTGAGGAAAGGATTTCTTATGCAGCTCATAAGAAATATCATTTTGATTTTTCTGAAGTTTTACTTTCCAACCTGAAAGGTTCCGCCTGATCTTCCTCCTCCTCTTCCTCAGCTGGTGGTTTTTTGTTTCCAGGTCAAACTGATTCATCCAGTTTGGTTCTGCTGCTGGAAAACAGCTCGACACAGAAACACCAGGAGCGCCGGTCAGAACGGGACAGCCTGTTTCATCTTCATCATCATCATCACACAGAGCCACTCAGCACAGCTTGATCTAAACGTCATCAGCCTGAAACCTCTTGGCTTTCAAGGACAATCAGAACTTCAGATTCAAAAACATCTTAACCCTCAAAAATATAAAAATTAAAAACCTTTACACATTACTTGCAATTAACTAATTCCATAGATTTTAACGTTAAAGTTTTGCAATTACTTTTATTTTTCACATACTAAAGTCTCAAGGTGGAACCTTTGTTTTCACGTGTTTCCGGTAGGTCTGTAAATCTGATGCACAGCTACATCACTAACGGTAGCAATGGAAGCTTCACTATTGTGTTCAAGTTGAGCTAAAAGCAGTTAGCCTATCAGTGAAGCTATGCTAGCCTAAAATAGTGTCTCAATGCTAACATGTAGCAGCTAATGCTAACAATAGCATCCACATTTCAAAAGAAGTTGAATCAAAGAAACTCTGGAAAGATGAACTTTGTTCCAATCTGACGGAGAAGCTGAAGATTAAAAACTATAAATATCTGGCGGATATTTATTCCATAATTTAGCAGCTAAAAGATTTTTTAATTAAAAATGTTGCTGATTTTGTCAATATAGGTTTTGATTAATTGTGATTAATTTAAAGACCCTGAAATTAATTTGAATAACATTTTTAATCAAGTTTTTACATTTAAAAAAATCAACATATTTTATTCTCCAATTGAAGACAAGAGATGAATAAAAATGTAGGATCCTGACGAGACTCCAGAGATCATCGGTCAAGTTCCAGGTTAGCAGATGCGCGTGCAGAAGACCGGCTTCTGGACGTGACTGAGTTCAGCAAACACATCCTGTTAGGTTGGACCTGTTCCTGTGTTCAGACGGTCGGCGGTTCTGGGAGCCGCCCTGAAGGTCAGCAGGAAGTGGAAGGGTTAATCTGGCCAACAGACATGGAGCATCAGTCTGTCGCGGACAGAAGCCCAGGCCTGTCCTGGAATGACATAATGGGGGAGGGCCGGGGCCCGCCTCCCCTCGGGGCCCCTCTCAGATCAACGCTCTCTCTGCGGTGAGAATCGGGTCGTGTCCTCTGTGAAATCTGGAAGCATGTCCACCAAAACAAACAGCCGGCAGCGCCACATTCTGTGCCTGGAACCGGCTGCGCTCGGGTCCTGATCCGCACCAGGACACAGAGGAACATCGTGACCTAATGCAGCTTTTGATCTAATTACTGTCCAGGAAACATTTCACAGCCTCAGAGGTCAAAGGTCAGCCTGATGAAAGGCAGTCGTTCTGCCTCCTGATGGAGAATGTCCAACTGTTTGGGTTCTGCCGGACTCGCATGCTGACATCAGAACCCTCGGCACCGGTCCGTCTTCCAGGCCTATCCAGCTGATCTCCTACCCAGAATGCACTGCTGCTCCTCTGGATCAGCTGATCTCCCTGAGCTCCAGGCATAGACAGATGGAGCGGGTCGGCCCGTTGCTGCGATACCTCACAGCGTCCGCCATGTTGAATTTTCCGGTAAACTTACACAAGTAACTGGACCGAACTTCATAAAGTGCCGTTCTACAAAGTATTTTAAGTTAATTCCTGTCAACGACACATTTTCTCTCACACGCTGATATATTTGGTAATCAGAGAAATGACTAAAATCAGAGTTTCTAACTTTTGATAGGATTATTTATTTTTGTTTTGGGGGATTTCTGAATAAAGAGCACAATGTTTTAATTTGATAGAAATGATTCTGATCATTTTTATATTGACATTGATAAACAGACACACTTTTACAGTGTTTTATTAAAGAACATATTTACATGATTCCATAATTTAATGTACATTAAAGCATTTAATGTTTCAAGATATGAAGAAATGTTATTTTTTTGACATTTTATTGTAAAGACAAACTTTGATAAATCAGTCATTCTCAAACGTTAGCTATTTTTTTTTTTTTTTTACCATATTTCCAGAAAAAAATATTTATTACAGTTTGATATGTAAACTCAGCTACAGACCTCAAAGACAGAGTGAAATTTCTTTTAAGAGTAAATTATTTTTATTTCATTACACAAGCTGTGTTAATACACTAATGCTACAGACTGAAATATTTCTCTTAAAAATACACAAAAATTAAAGAAAAGTGCAATAAATCACAAATTTATTTATATTGGGAACAACAGTGGTGGAGAAAGTAAAAGTACAAATACACAGACAAAAATGTACGCTAGTAAATGTACGCTAGTAAATGTACGCTAGTAAATGTACGCTAGTAAATGTACGCTAGTAAATGTACTCTAGTAAATGTACGCTAGTAAATGTACTCTAGTAAATGTACGCTAGTAAATGTACGCTAGTAAATGTACTCTAGTAAATGTACGCTAGTAAATGTACGCAAGTAAATGTACTCTAGTAAATGTACGCTAGTAAATGTACTCTAGCAAATGTACGCTAGTAAATGTACTCTAGTAAATGTACGCTAGTAAATGTACGCTAGTAAATGTACTCTAGCAAATGTACTCTAGTAAATGTACGCTAGTAAATGTACTCTAGTAAATGTACGCTAGTAAATGTACTCTAGTAAATGTACGCTAGTAAATGTACGCTAGTAAATGTACTCTAGCAAATGTACTCTAGTAAATGTACGCTAGTAAATGTACTCTAGTAAATGTACGCTAGCAAATGTACGCTAGCAAATGTACGCTAGTAAATGTACTCTAGTAAATGTACTCTAGTAAATGTACTCTAGTAAATGTACGCTAGTAAATGTACGCTAGTAAATGTACGCTAGTAAATGTACTCTAGTAAATGTACGCTAGTAAATGTACGCTAGGTGACGGGTAACAGACGCACGGAATCAGTAAGTGACGTTATTGCTTGGATTTTACAATGCCATGTTCAGTCCCTGAACTTCACATTATAACGGGAAAAAAGTGCAACGCAAGTTGCTGGAGATTGCAACCCGCCGATTACAGGGCGAACTCCTCCACCACCACCCAGCAAATACCAGTAGGAACCCAAACGACGACAAAGTTTGGGTTTGCCGTCTTGTTAGACTCGCGAGTAAAAACGAGGCGCCTGCAGTCACACTAACTAAAATGTCTGGAGGACCTGAGTGAAGTTGCCCCCCACCTTCTTCAAATCAGACAAAATTGGTGTCAAACATTTGTGCTGCTTTGGCTTTGAAGATATTCATGAAATGTTAAAGGTCAAAAGGTCAACTAGCCCCCCCACGTTCTTCAAATCAAACAAAATGGGTGTCAATTCACTCAACTATGTTTGTGCTGGTTTGTGTTTCTAGAGGTCATCAAAGGTCAGAACAGCTCAAACGTTTGACACCAATTTTGTCTGATTTGAAGAAGGTCTAGGCCAACTTCACTCGGGTGTCTGGAAAATTTAAATGAACTGAGTCACTGATGAGATGAGATTTGTTTGGAACCAAGCTGGACATAACATGTAGGACATGTCCAACATGAAGGCAATATCAGACTCTTGCTGAAAGGCTGTTTGCTCTTTGATCAGGTTCTTCATGTTCTGCTCAGCTCAGTTTGCGTTTAAAGTTCTGCTCAGAGGGAAGAAGCAGCGTCCAAAACGTTCCTGCTGCTTTTTTCAGAGAGATCTGAGCGGAGTCCACATGATGCAGATTAACAAGCTGGCAGCGCAGAAACACGAGGAAAACCAGAAGGAAAAACAAGCAGAGAACAAGAGACCCGAACGCAGCCAGCTCCGACCCGCCGCGGTCTGTAAGCCATAAGAGAGCCATTAAAATTCTCCCATCAGTGGAAACATCTGTCCCACTGATAACTGGACGACATCTGATGTAACTGAACGCAGAAAGTGTCTTAAATCATCCTCACATGGAAAACATCTGTCCCAGTCCTTCAGCAGGAACTGTTACAGTGGAGGCTCAGATTTACAGCTCTGGACCCCAAAACCAGGTCTAACCTCTGAGACAGAGACAGGATGTTTGTTGCACTTTTGCTGCGCGTTTGTTGCGCCTTTGTTATGCGTTTGTTGTGCGTTTGTTGCGTGTTTTGCTGCATGTTTGTTGTGCATTTGTTGCGCGTTTGCTACTTGTTTTTTGCGCCTTTGTTGCATGTTTGTTGTGGTTTTGCTACTTGTTTTTTGCGGGTTTCTTATGCGTTTGTTGTGCGTTTGTTGCGCGTTTGCTACTTGTTTTTTGCGCCTTTGTTATGCGTTTGCTGCGTGTTTGTTGTGGTTTTGCTGCGCGTTTGTTGTGGTTTTGTTGCGTGTTTGTTGTGGTTTTGCTGCGCGTTTGTTGCGCGTTTGTTGTGGTTTTGCTGCGCGTTTGTTGCGCGTTTGTTGTGGTTTTGCTGCGCGTTTGTTGCGCGTTTGTTATGCGTTTGCTGCGTGTTTGTTGTGGTTTTGCTGCGCGTTTGTTGTGGTTTTGTTGCGTGTTTGTTGTGGTTTTGCTGCGCGTTTGTTGCGCGTTTGTTGTGGTTTTGCTGCGCGTTTGTTGCGCGTTTGTTGTGGTTTTGCTGCGCGTTTGTTGCGCGTTTGTTGTGGTTTTGCTGCGTGTTTGTTGCGCGTTTGTTGTGGTTTTGTTGCGTGTTTGTTGTGCGTTTGTTGTGGTTTTGCTGCGCGTTTGTTGCGCGTTTGTTGTGGTTTTGTTGCGTGTTTGTTGTGCGTTTGTTGTGGTTTTGCTGCGCGTTTGTTGCGCGTTTGTTGTGGTTTTGCTGCGTGTTTGTTGCGCGTTTGTTGTGGTTTTGTTGCGTGTTTGTTGTGCGTTTGTTGTGGTTTTGCTGCGCGTTTGTTGCGCGTTTGTTGTGGTTTTGTTGCGTGTTTGTTGTGCGTTTGTTGTGGTTTTGTTGCGTGTTTGTTGTGGTTTTGCTGCGCGTTTGTTGTGCGTTTGTTGTGGTTTTGTTGCGTGTTTGTTGTGCGTTTGTTGTGGTTTTGTTGCGTGTTTGTTGTGGTTTTGTTGCGTGTTTGTTGTGCGTTTGTTGTGGTTTTGCTGCGCGTTTGTTGTGTGTTTGTTGTGGTTTTGCTGCGCGTTTGTTGCGCGTTTGTTGTGGTTTTGTTGCGTGTTTGTTGTGCGTTTGTTGTGGTTTTGCTGCGTGTTTGTTGTGCGGTTGTACCTGTACCTGAATGCAGAGGCTCTGAAATCCCTGCTGGACTTTTCTGGATTATCAGAGAAGGGGTGGGGATCCAGGCCCACAGCATGATGCCACCTCTACCACCTCATGAATGCTCCATGCTCAGCCTCTCTGATTAGAACAGGCTGTCCTCTGGGCTGGATGGAGGTTCTACAGAGGTTCTGATGGGTCTGGATCAGAGCCGGCCCATGGCAGCGCACCGTGGCTCCCGTCTTGTCCTCTGCCTCCACAAGCCGCTGTGATGAAACGGACCCGACCGGAACCGGAGCGGGCAGGGGTCATGTGACCACCTGCAGAGCACCAGAACAAAGCGGCTCCAGAGAACAAAGGAGCTGCAGATTTAGGTCAGTGTGTCACACAGGCCAACCAGAACCAGAACCAGCAGGATTCTGGGAAAACCCGGAGCTGGGAGCAGCTGGTGGTGTTTACTGGAAAATGAGCTGGACCGCTTCATGACATCATCAGGTCTGCGGCCTGGCTGTCGCCAGCAACAGTTTCCATTTTATCTAGGTGAGCTTTAGGACAACTGAGGCTCTCCAGGGAAGGGTCAAAGGTCATCTCCAAACCATGTGGTGTCCATCAGTATCCAGAGAGGAGAACATCTCATCAGCCATCGACCTTCCCAGCAGGTTCAGCTTAACCTCTGACCTTTCCAGCAGACTTTCTGGTTCCTGGCTGAAAGAAGCCGCCTGGAGAATAATCCCGTTTCAGTCCAGATTACTCCCGGCTCCTCGGGCCAGAGAGCCGCAGCCATGTGAACCCAAAGGAACCAAAGTTTTCCAGATGTCCTGCAACTCTGACGGCTTCATCTGCTGCAGATTTTTCTCAGCTGAACCAAACGGCTCTGGAACAAAGTACACATTTCAAAACCACAACGTTAACCACAGCGCTTTACAAGGTCATCAAAATCAAGCAGGAAAGAACACAAAGCAATGAAATTAAGGAAATAAAGCAGATAAAAGGCAATGTGAGTAAAAGGGCAATAAGTGCGAAGAGGCAGCTTGTTCCAGAGTCTTTAGCTGCACATCTGGCTGGAAGACGCCGCGGCTCCTCGGGTCACGCAGGTCCAGACACTCACTCAGATAATTGGCTCTCTGGCCTTTAAACGTTTCACAGTAAAACATGGAGGCAACTGACGGAGTCTGCTGGGACCAGGGAAGGTCAGGGGAAGGTCAGGGGAACCGCAGCAGGAGGATCCACCCACCTGTCCTACCAGACATAATGCTAAATGTTAAATGCTAATTGGACTGGTATAGCACATCAAGTCCAGAGGACTCCAAAGCTTCAGTCGTTCCCCTCTGATGGTGCTGAGCTACTGCATAGTAGCCTCAGCTGCCCTGGGCGCTCTGACCTACATCCTGCTACAGCAGGAACCGACGCAGCCGCGGCTAGCCAGCAGTGGGCAGACACTTCCAATGAGAAGGACAATTAATTTAGTTTGTCAGGGACCAAACAGTACAGAATGCAGAACATGGGTTGAATTAAAAAAAAGTGGGTTTTTATTTACCCCAAAGTATGAACAACGATTCACATAACAATGAGGCGGACATGCCAATAAAAGACTAAACTCAAAGACAGACTGACCTCACCTGAAATGACACATAAGGGCGTTTAAATCCTGCCTTAGCTAAACCATGTTGACACAATAGGGGAAAACAAAATGGCTGCCACCTGAAAACTAACCCAAACCAATGAAATAAATCCTCAAACACCCTCAGCATGAAGCATGTGGTTGATCGATGAGGCCATCAGCGGCACTTCAGGAACCTCGGCCCTTTGAGGGGGAGCCAAACTCCAGCTAACTCAATACAACAGAACTGAATTTTGACCTTGCAGTGTTAACATGTGTGTACTCCATATAAACATTGTAAGGTGTTAGAAAATAATATAATAAGGAATACTTAAATAACTGCAAAGCAAACTAAAGTGAAAAGCAACTTATGCTGAGGTGTGGATCTGACCCGGTGTGGCTCGCCATCACACAGTTTCATCAACAAAAGGAACCATCAAGCACAGTGAAACCACAACAGGGCCCAGGATGGACCCCTGGGGTTCACCACCACCAGTAGGAGCTGAGTTTTTCTCCACAGATGCTAGAAACACCTTCAGATAATGCGAGACTCAAACTAGCAGGAGACGGCCCGTCTAGGAGCAGCAGAGCGTTCAGGCCGACGGCTGATGTTGAAGGCTGAGTTTGATCTGAAACAGCGAAACTCGTCAGGACATTTCAGGTTGTTGGAAAACCAGGTTTGGATCTGAGCCTGAAGTTACAGAGAACACCTTGATCATGATCTTCATCATCGTCTGTCATGTTCTTTCATTGTGAGGTCAAAGTTAGTTTGTTCAGGACTCTCTTCTCTAGTTGTGTTGGTAAAGGTTTCCTGGTCTGACATTGAATCCTCCTGTATTTGTTTTCATTATGAAACAATCAGAAGCTGTTGGGGAAGCTTGGTGGGCAACACGCAGTCCTGAAACGGACCAGCAGCTCAGAACAAACGGGTCCATCTCCCATGAAGAGAAGCCGAACATTCTGACCTGTTTTCTTCAACGGGACTCGGAGATAATGCAGCCCAACATGTGAGCGCTGCTATCGGTCAGCAATCGGTCACCGCAGAAAGTCAACATCCTGCAGAATGCGGTCTTTGTGGCAGTGGAGGTGCCGCTGCTCTAGTCGTCCTCTCATTAGAGGATGGCGTGACACGGAGACCTCCAGCATGGACACAATGTGTTTGAAACGCTGTCAGGACATCACATGTCCTCAGTAAACAGGAAGCGGGACAATGGCAGGCCGTGTGCGCCTCATTTAACCGTTAGCAGCAGTAAACAACATGCGGAGGGTTAAGCCTCATTATTTCACGTGTGAATCTGACGGAGGGTGAGCTGATGACTGGCATGTCTGCCGGAAACAACAAGACTTCCTGGATGGTCACATGACCCTGAAACATGTTGAAAACCTTTGAACTGTGCAGAGACGCCATCCTCCACAATGTTTGTTTCAATTAAATTTGATGATATAGAACAGGAAATATGCAGAGATGGTCACGCTAAGTGAAAAGCTAGCTACGCTAACTGAATGCGAGTGCCTCTGTTATTCATATCATTTCATTCAGAAAAGACCAGATTCTGCCATCATGTTGGCGCCCGCGCAAGGCGGCGCCCAGATGCAGCGCATATAATGCACATCTCCTTTTTGCATCACTACGTTTTCTATGTAGAGATCCTTGGAACCATGCATGTTATCCATCACTGACATTGTAATCACTGAGACGTAACAGGGTCTCCTCTTCCTCCTCTTCCTCACCATCATCTCATTTAGCGCTAATGACTTGATGGGGCTTTAGAGGGCGCTCAGTAAGGCTGGTGTTAAAGGTGTCCCTGTTTTAGGACCGTCCTTAAAGTCGTCTCAGGGTCACTTTGCTCCATGATGGCAGGAAGTGCAGCGTTACTCAACAGCTAATCGGCGTCCAAGACAGGACTTCCTGTCCCAAAGGGGGTGGGTTTTCCTGGAGCGGCGGTGTTTACTCCGCTGCCGCGCTGCTGCTGTGGTGCTGTGGATAGAAAGGTCATGACCTGTCTGAGGAGCTAATCTGCTCACCTTGCTTCAGGAACAGCTGCCCTCTTCCTGACTTCGCCTTATCCGAGGTTGGCTTCAGTATTTATTCAGGAATCATCGGTTCAGTTTTGCCTCAGGAGGAGCAGAGAAGACATGGCTTCAGTAAAACCGAATTATTATCCGATTCATTCATGTTGAGTTATGAACATTATACTCTGAACTTAGAAATCAGTTTGTTATCCGACTGATTCTCAGTTTGTCTTTGGTTTTCTCATTGCTCTGGTTGTAGCGGACAGATAACATTCAGCTTCTAGCTGCAGTGTTTCTGTTTTTCTCTGCTGGTGGAATCGGAGCTGATTCATTAGCAGAGTTGGTGACATTTAGCTGGATCTGCTGCTAAAGAGAAAGAAAGAAATCTGTCTGGGACATCATGGCAGGTGAAAAGGTTTCCGTCCTTCTCGGTGTTTTTCTGCGTTTCTGTGCTTTAAGCTGATAAATTTATTACTAGTTTAGTGCAGGAGGACCGACTCTCGCTGCACGTCATGATGAGAGGTACGCACCGCCCTCCTCAGAACAATTACCACAGAAGAAGAAATGTGGAGGGTCTGCACATTTAGACAAACAGGTCACCGTCTCCAGCAGCTAACCTCCACCTGAAATGTGGATGAGGATTTAAAACCTAGAGGCAGCAGCTCCTTAAAAAGAAATGGCTAGCTGCAGCAGCAGCTGCTTCGACGGCTCTGTAGTTTGGTTAACATGAGAGTCCAGGTCAGGTTATGCGCTTGTTACCGGCTCACGTCTTCTTCCTGTAACTTGTTTCGTCCTCCAGATCCTCAGACCTCCTGACTCCAGGCCAGGACCATTCTTACATTTAAACTGTCAGTTTGGTTCATCATGCTATTAACCACAGAGTCCAGCTCCAGTCCTTCGCTTCCAGATGCATTTCCTCAGCAGCGTTCTGCTGAGGTTCTGCTGATGATGCTTCACCTGGTCCAGGTGAGTTGGACCAGGTGAAGACATGCAGGACCTGGAGGACGGGCTCTGGTCTGCGGCAGGAAGCGTCCTGAACGTCCTTGTTGTTCTGTGACTTGTCTCCGTTTGGGATAATCTGCTGTGAAGCGAGCGACGGAGCAGCGGCGGCCAGATTAGAGCGGGCATCAGGGAGAGGCCAGCTGGCCGCTGGCGCCTGGCCGCTGTTGTTGTTTTGGAGTAAAGCGCTCCTCGTGGTCACTGTTCCAAACGTAATGTTCCTGCTGCATGCTAAGCAGATTTACTGTAGTAGCTGTTAAAGATATCTGGCAGCTTTAGCAGGATTGAGCAGGAATTTTCTAAAACACAGGTTGACCTAAAGCGCCACCTTAAGAAGGGATAAACCCAGAGTGGACAGCAGAGCCGGCCCAGTGTGTTTCAGAACCACGCTACGCTACGGCGGCCAGAGACACGTGGCTCTGGCTGCTCCAGTCAACGTGCTGCTGTCCTTCTGCAGTGCCATGACATGAAGCTCCTCAGCACGCACTGCGGGGAGCAGGCTGCTAGCTCCGGCTGTTAGCACGCGGGGAGCAGGTCAGTCACTTGGGCAATTAGAAAAGTTCAGCTGCAGCGAACAGAACAAGGGCCTTAATGATTGGAAGGCACTCCTCGGGGACCCTGCAGGAGCTGCTCTTAAAGGGCCAGAATCTATTTTCCAGGCAACAATACTTTTCAACCCCAAATTAGATAATTCATTTCTGATGATCTAAATCTGCATGGAAACCCTAGAATCAAGAAAATTTTACTAGAAATTACTGAACATCACCCCCTGGTGATCAGATAGATGATTTTATCACAGACTGAATCAGTTCAGGCCGTTGACCTCTACCTCTCCATCGTGTGGATTTCCTGTGGTTCTCTTTCTCTGTGCTCTTAGTCAAACCAACCTGTTCCCCTCCTGGCCTGTGGGGGCGCTGCACCAAGAACCACTGAAGGAAATGACACAAAAACCTCTGAAGACACCGAGAGCAACTTCCTTCTTCACCAGATGGAAACAAGATGGAGGCGTCAGGTTTTAGTGTTGGAGGATTTCTCTTTAGTCTTTGGCTAAAGACCATAAGGCCTACACAAAGTCCTAAACTCAGACCCAGTTTTGCTGGTGGTGTCAGAACCAGAGGAGACAGCAGGACCAGGCAGGGATTCAAATCCAAAACCTTCCTGCTGCAAGGCAGCCATGGTGAAAACATCCTCAACACTCAGGCTGGAGGTCAGAGGGCGGCGTGCAGGAAGGTTCTCACACGTCTCATCTTGTCCTGTGGTATTGTCTGATGGTAATACCCTGATGCACACACACGCACACACACGCACACACACACTTTGCCACAAACTCATTAAATCAGTGGGAACATGGTGCTTTTCTGTCTTTAATCACTTTATTGTTGCCAAGCCTTTGAGCTGCCAGGAAACACCAGATTAATGTCTGTGGGTGTGTGTGTGTGTGTGTTGGGTGTGTGTGTGTGTGGGGGGTTGTGTTGCTGTTTACTATATTTTCTCTAACTTTGCCTCCTCTGTTCTGATCTCTGTCTCCACCTGTCCTGATAAACATCCAGTTTCTCTTCTGCTGTTTTCAGTCAGTTTCATGTTTTCATTTTTCCTTTGGTAACAATAATAAGCTATAATCAGTTATGCTGATAATCACTGATCAATCAGTCTCTCCCTCATCCAGACTCCATCAAGCTGCAGCTCAAAGATTCGTCCAGAACTGAACTGGAGAGTCAGACGCTGATGGTACTGAGGTCCATCTGCTTTCTGGACCAGAACCAGCAGGATCTGGTCCTCAGGTGTTGCTGTGGTCCCAGCTCGGGTTTTGGCTCGTGCTGCTCGGGTCAGAACCGTCCATGTCTGGCGGTTCCCTCTCTGGTTCTGCTGAATTGGGTTTCTTGCTGAGCTCAGGAACAAAATGTCTAAGAATCTTTCATCCAGTCTCCCTTCTGGACTGGGTCAGCAAATTCCCAAGGTTCTGATTGGGCCAGCTGTCTGCAGCGGACTGGTCAGCCAATCAGGAGTGGGCTTGTTGTGGAGCTACTCTGCGTGTCAGTCAATGGACCTTACCACAGAGGCCGCTTTTCATTGGCTGATGCCCATTCTACCTGGTCACGTGCGTGGCCGTCTCACAAACACACTTAGCTTCCCGTTAGCTAAGTACAGCATAATGGCAGAACTGATCCAACTTGTACACCTTGAAGCCTGTCTGCTACACAGTCTGACGTTAGCTAAACAGATCAATATGCAATGTGTCTGTATCTGACATTCACTAAAGATTTTATTTTAGCAGAAAAGGCTTTGGACTAAACTGTTACTCCTGTTAGCCACGTTAGCACCAAGTACAGCTAGTCAGTCAACCATCGCTGTGTTCAGGGAAGCTCTGATTAATAATCGAGAAATAAATATCAAGCCTGGAAACTTGATATCGTAACAAACTGAATGTTATGTTTTTAACGTAATCTTTGCTCGTCTTGCGGGGCGCAGGCGGTTGCCACGGTAACAGGTGTGCTTAAACTGCAGAGAGAGAGAGAGTAAAAAGGTAGGAGTGGTTTTGAGTTGATCACCTGTTCAGGTTATTTTACCTTTGTTTACCTTTGCTGTGGCTCATTACAGCCGCTGTAGTTTCTAAACGTTGGACTAATTACCTCGTTAGTTTGTGAGTTTACGTCATTCACAACAAACATCAAATATATTTCATAAAATTTTAACAAACAAATGGCTTCTACTGTGGTAATTATGTGAAATTAAATTAATTATATCCCAACTTCAGAAGATTTGCCTTTACCTTTACAGAGCTCTTTGGTTCCTCCTATCAGTCTGTAGCTTCTCATTTTGAGGTCAAAGTTCAGATCTACCATAACTGACTGACACCTGCTGGCCTCAGGTTTGCAACCAGCTTGTGACTGAGAAACCAGTAACCTCCTCCCAGATGATGACATGAACTGGTTAGTTCCTCTGTCCATGTAGCAGCTGATTTATTGTGAAAATCTGCTAGAAATGACGCACTAATCAGTCATGTTAACGCGCCGTGATGCTTTGTTTGTGAGACTTGCGGTCACGTGGGTCGTTGTGGGCGGAGCTTGGTAAGGTCCATGGGAAACAGTCTGGCTGGGTTCTCCAGTGGAACCATAAAAAACGGAGAAATGATATAAACAGAACCCAGTCCAGTCCAAGAACTCTCCTTGAAGCAGGTTCTGACCCGGTCCGGCGCTCACCCTCAGCACCGGGCTGAGTTGGAACCACACGTGGAAGTGATGAAGCAGCAGCCATGGTCGTGATGTGATGCCTGAAAACTTCTGCTCCTTTTACAAGTTCTGCTCAGAATCCAAGTTGTAAAAGTCTAAAAGTGGACTTTATTACTGCGCCGCCATGTGGGCCATAAAACAGCTTTTATTGAGCAGAACCACGTCGGATCAACAGGATCGGCTGAGTTTTACGGTCAAATACAGAAGTTCTTATTGCAGCTGAGAGGAATCGCTCCTCCAAATTCAAAACCTGTTTAAAATTTAAACGTCGCTCACTTTCCAGCTGCTTTTTCCTTCTCAAAAAGGTTGATAACTTTTTTATGTTTTTGTGTAAAACGTACGACAATGTTGCTAATATTTTAGCTTATTGGAAGAGATGAACAGGGGATAGCATCTAGCATTCCCAGTAAAGCCAGACTAACTTCTTTGGTTTGTTTCAGTCACAAGAACAGAGTCATCATTTGAGCACGAAGCTGCGTTGAAATGAGGAAAGCTGATCGTTTTGTGAACTTATACAACCAAAAAATACTTGATGGTTTGACACATCAGCATCAGATTATGACCAGTTTGAAACGATTATTTAAACGTTGAGTCACGGACCGAGCCGAGCTGCTCACACTGGGTCTTAACTCCATCAAAGCTTTCTGCTCATTTAAACAAACCCTTTCTCTTGTAGGTCTTTATTTTGCTAACATGAGTAGCGGGGTCCTGCGACGGACCAGCGACCCGTCCAGGGTGACCCCGCCTCTTGCCCGTTGACAGCTGGAGAGGCAGCAGCACCCCTTCTGACCCCAGTGGGACGAGGCTGGAAGAAAATGGATGGACGGACGGTAGCGGGGTCCGGGTTAGGACCTGGACCTCCTTCCTGGTCTCCGGAGCGCGGGCCCAGAGGAAGGATTTCTGCGGCACACACACAGGAACGATCCAAGCTCCATCTAAACCAGGGGTCTCAAACTCCAGTCCTCGAGGGCCGCAGACCTACAGTTTTTAGATGTGCCACAGGTACAAAACACTGGAAAGAAACGGCTTAATTACCTCCTCCTGGTGTAGATCAGGTCTCCAGAGCCTTAATGACCTAATTATTCTATTCAGGTGGTGCAGCAGAGGCTCATCTAAAAGTTGCAGGACTGCGGCCCTCCAGGACTGGAGTTTGAGACCCCTGCTCTATGGGAAGAGACCATCCAGGAAGTCTTTATCTTCCTCTTCCTGCCAGACGGTGCCGCTCCTCCCACTGAATGCAGAAATCATCGAGATTTTCAAATTGCAAACATTTTACTTTCTCTGGGACAGAAAGAAGCCAGACTGTAATGGAGGGTCAGGGTCAGGGTCATCACACCCTGACATGTTCTGGGTTGGTAGCGGTGGCGTCATGGTCTGGGCTTGTCCAGCTGAGCAACATCTGCTGCCTTCAGACTGTTCACTCTGTAGTCCATGTGTCAGACCATTTATTTGTCCATTTCAGGGTGGCAAAGTCTATCAATATTTCTTTAAAATATACATGTCTCTAGTTAGTATTTTGGCATGATAGCCCTTCCAAAATGGTAGCTGGGTCATAGTTATCAGCTCATGAAGTGAACGACCCCTTTGGACAAATTCTGTTTCTTGAGACTGGTGTATGTCTGGTTTAGGCTCATGCTATGGGCATTTGTCAAAGGTCTATAATATAATCTTTGGTATCATCTTAAAGGGGACACTTTGAGTTTCTTTGAGTTTCTCTGACCAACACAGAGGTCACTAGAGCTTGTTACACCAAAAATAACATTTTCCACACCTTTTGACCAAACTAGATACATTTCTTTTATCCCAGTTGTTTCCAGGGACACGAGAGTTAACAGCTAAAACCCTCAAAAGGCTGTAAGGAGTCAGAAAATGTGAAAATGTGTGTCTGTCTATGGGGAGGTGATAATGAGCTGTAATTTCAAGCTACAGACTTGGGCTATAACCTGAGCTGGCTCTTTGGTGTGTGTGTGTCGGGGGGCTAATGGGGGTTTTGTTTATATCGTCACTCATGTCTAGTTTGTTAGTTATAAAAACGTTCATAGAATAGAATAGAATAGAATGACTTTATTCATCCCAGCAGGGAAATTATTTCGCAGTTACAGCAGCATAGAGACAAAGACAAGACACACAACATCAAGATAAAATAAGAATAAAATATGACATGCTTTCAATATAAAAAGCAGCTTAGAGCAGTCCTTGCAAAGATTCAAAAAATGCAGATACAGTATGTATATGTAAATATATGTACAGCAGTGTGCCACAGTGCAGTTGTGCAAAATTGGACTGATTAGTGCAGAACAATGATTTAGCTTTTATTGTACAGTGAGATGGCATGTGGCAGGAAGGATTTCCTGTATCTGTCCCTACGACAGCGGAGCTGGAGCAGTCTATGTGAGAAGGAGCTCCGCTGTCTGTCCACTATGTTGTGGAGAGGGTGCTGTTTATTGTCCATAATAGACAGAACCTTCTTCAGTGTCCTCCTCTCCACCACAGTTTCCAGGGACTCCAGCCTTAGTCCCAGTACAGAGCCAGCTTTCCTGATGATTTTGTCTGGTCTATTAGAGTCGCTGGCTCTGATGCTGCTTCCCCAACACACAGCAGCAAAGAAGATGGCGCCGGCAACAACATCATCAGTAATAGTAGACATTTACACTTACATAGACTTTAGGATGCTGTACGTAGGCCTATTTATCAGATTTTGAGTCTTTCCATCCTGAGCTACATAATAGTAGCCCAGTGTCTCTTCTACCACATAGAGACAGAGACCACCGTCATTAATTAACAATTTTGAAGTAAAAACAAAAAATTCTTTTTAGATTCTACTATTAACATCCATCCATCCATCCATCTTCTTCCACTTATCCGGGGTCGGGTCACGGGGTCAGCAACTTCAGAAGTGAGGCTCAGACTTCCCTCCCCAGCCTCTTCTTCCAGCTCTTCCAGGGGAATCCCGAGGCGTTCCCAGGCCAGCCCAGGAACATCGTCCCTCCAGCGTGTCCTGGGTTTTCCACTCCTCCTGGTGGGACCTGAACTCCTCACCAGGGAGGCGTCCATCCTGACCAGATGCCTGAGCCTCAACTGGCTCCTCTCGATGTGAAGGAGCAGTGGCTCTGCTCTGAGTCCCTCCCGGATGACTGAGCTTCTCTCTCTAAGGGAGAGCCCAGCCACCCTACGGAGAAAACCCATTTCTGCCGCTTGTATCCGCGATCTCGTTCTTTCGGTCATGACCCAAAGCTCATGACCAAAGATGAGGGTGGGAACGTAGATCGACCGGTAAATGGAGAGCTTTGCTTTTTGGCTCAGCTCTCTCTTCACCACAACGGACCGGTACAGCGCCCGCTTAACGGCAGATGCTGTACCAATCCGCCTCAGTGTGGAGGTCGGCCTCAGGCAGACTGTTATTTTTAGAAAGCTCAGGCATTTATCTGGATTTGTGCGACTGGTCGAGTGTTTGGACTGTCAGAGACGTTCATGAGCAGCTCGTTTATCTCACGGTGGCTCGTTTCCTGAGCCAAGATAGAGGTGTAAGGTGAGAGGCCTCCTGACAGCAACTGGATTTATAAAGAGCTCCAATCTGTCTCTGATTTACCCAAAGAAATTCAGTCATCTTTCTAAGCTGGAGCCATAAAAACATGTTCCCATCATCAGCTCAGCTTCTGTCTGTTCCTGTTCCAGGCTTCACCTGATCTGTGGATCATGATGGATACCCGTCAGGTCGCAGAATAATCCAGTCAAGCTTGGTTTTGTGCTGCTAACCTAACAGGATGGTGAGGAAGCAAGCAGCTGAGGAAATCCCTCAGGTTTTCCAGCAGCAACTCAGAGAGAACAACCAAAATCTATATTTCCATCTTTAGTGACAGAAACTAAACAAAAACTACCGACAGAGACAGTAAGAAACACAAATCTCTGTCCTCCATCATCGTTTCGCCTCTGCTGGTCTGACACACGAGGAAAGCAACAATACATCTGTTTCCTGAAGGAAACGGCAACTTGCAGTGTTTCTTCAGTAAATGTAATCTGATTACTGGATTTGAAATAGCAGTGTGTTGATTACTTGTTCCGCCTCAGTCCGACTCTGTCCATCCTGGTCCATTGTTTCCTTTCTTTTCTTGTCTGACCAGAAGATTCGATCCTGTGACAGTTGCATCGAGGACTACGGCCTCCGTGCACCGGAGATGACCTTTGACACCTCCTGAGCTGATAGTCAGCTGCTGGTTTCATTAGCGTTAGCTCGACTGTGCTGACCAGGATCAGGGTTCTTGGTGAATGGTCTCAGGCTGTTTTTGGTTCTGACCCGGTTTCAGCTTCAGATCTGTTTACTTCCTGAGATCAGGACAAGCAGCTCCATGTTGGAGACGGTTCCCGTCAGTAAACACGGCGTCCGTCATCGCCCTCAGCATCAGATGGAAAGATAAACCAGCCTGAAGTGGAGAGGAGGAGGAGGATGAAGAGCGCGTTTTGGCAGCTGTCCTGCTGCGATATGCTGGTGAACTCTGGCCTCTTTTCTGCCTTTCAGGGAGATCTTGTTGTCCCCATGGAGGAGTCACGGTCTGTTTCAGAAGCTGAATGAGAGCGGAACGCTTGGATTAGACCCTGATCCTCTCAGTTTTTATCAAAACAAAGCAGAACGGTTCGGATGCCAGAGTAAACACCAAGAATAAAGCTGAGCAGAGATTACTCCGTCTCCGCGCTGCTGTTTGATTCCAGGCATTTTGATGCCAAGATATTTCATGTTGTTGTGTTTTCATCTCCAGCTCAGGTTCCTGCCGGGAGAGGAAACAGAATGTAGGTCAGATCTTTGATTAGGCCCTCCGCCAGGAACCGATGAGATCAGACGGAGTGGACCCGGGTCAGGCTTCGGATCAGCTGGTTTTGCTGAGACAGAGTGGGAAGAAACAAACATGGCCGCCCTGGGATCTGCTGGGCTCTTCTGGGAAGAACCAGTAAAAGGTCCAGACCTTGAGAACCGGTTTAGGGTCCAGGGCAGCTCCTTCTTCGCTGGTTTTCCAATGAAATGGTTCTGGTTCTGACAGGTCGGGTCAGGTCCACTACAGTAAAATCAGAGCCTGCAGCAGCGTTAGCACCATTTACCCATGATGCCCAGCTTCAGTGACTCAGGAAGTCCAAACAGACATTCGTTTTCTGTACTTGGTTCTGATCGAGATCAGTCTGCATTCACACCAGAGCCTCAGAAAGTGGATCTGGGTCCGGTTGTTTGGTCGCTGCCAGAATCACAGGACTGAAACCATCTGAAGAGGTCCGGCGGCCAAATTGTCCATACAGGAGACGTGAACAAATAAAAACATGAAGTCTCAGTTCCTCCTGATTCAAACCTTCACCTCTGTCCTGGAGGACAGTAAGGACAGTGCTGTCCTCACTGTCCTCATCAGGTCCCACAACCACAGGAGAAAAGGTTTGTACCACAGCAGACGTCATGAGGCCAGGTTACAGCGGACGGATTTTATTCACCGATTTCTGTTGTTAATATGGGAGGATCGTCAGGAACGGATCTGGAGACGATTCGGCCGAATGAAACCGATGAGCAGAAGATGCTTCCTGTGGAGGAACGCGTCCCGTCTTGAGCAGGAATGTTCGACTGAAGCCTGGAGCTACGATCATTTTCAGCTCTACTCAGATGTTTCTGCCATAGCACAGGGTCAGAGGTCAAAGGTCAGGGGGGGTTCTGAATAATTTCTTGTTTTTAGATGAGCATTTTTCAGCTTTTTGTACCTGTAGCAGCCAGGATTTGGCTCCGGGACTCGGGTCGTGGACTTGGCAGGAGTAAAAACTCCCAGCAGATGTCGAGTCCTGCTGGTCCGGTTCAGTCGGAACCGCAGCAGAAATGGAACCAAAGCAACACAGTGATCCAAAAGGGGGCTTAAAGAGTGTGATATTGGCCCCGCCCCCTTTAATGGAGGGCAGACAGGAAGAGGAGAAACTCGTGCCACAGCCTTCCTCCACAGCCAGGGGGCGCTACAGAGCCGTCTGGCTGAAGCTGCTATTGATCTTGAATGAAACGCTAAAGCATTAATGAACAGAAACTGAATGAAGTGCGACACGAGTTCATAGATATATTTTATTCTATTATTTATATTTATATATATATATATATTATTGTATTAGCAGCCAGCAGAGTGCTGGTTCAAATTCTCTAAAATAGTCTAAAGTTCTGCAAAAAGATCATAAAACCTCTAGAATACGACTATTGTTACCTTAGCAGAGTGGTTCCACTAAACTGCCCTCTGATTGGCTCTTGGTTCCATCACGGAGCCTTCTGATTGGCTGGGAAGCATAAAGGGTAGAACAGGACGTTACAGACGCTCCACTGAGCCTCATGAAGACCTGAAACCAGAATCTCTGCTGGGATTAAAGGGACCAAACTGGAGAACCTGAGCTCTCCCTCAGTCCTTCTTCTGTTTCGGCTTCTCAGACCCGAAACAGTTCTGGTTCTGCTCTGTGTGTCTGGTGGAGCCGTTGAGTCGGCACCCTGAAGCATGCTGGGATATTTTTGATAAATCCTTCTCCATTTGTCCCTCCGGGTCGCAGTGACCCGGTACCGAACCCAGAGCCTTTTGTCTCACAGCAGAAGAACCGAGCCCAGTCGGCCTGGGCCAACCCCGGCCCCCAACACACACACTGATAACACACACACACCCTGTCTGCTTCTGAATGGTGCGTCCCAGCAGCAGTTTAACGCTTTAATGATTTATTGGAGGAAATGTTCTGATTAAAGCTTTTCCCTCCAACATGACTCACCACCACACCGATGAATAGAACCCAGCAGAACCTGATTCCATCAGCTGCTGATTTTGGGTTGGGCTCAACCCAAAATCAGTCCAATCACTGTGAACAAACTCAGCGTCGTCCCCTGCTGTCAGAGACGTGCACAACAGAACCAAACAGAACCAGGACGCTAAACACCTGGGCGGACCTAGCCCCGCCTTCGAGGCACAGCTCCTCCCCCACTCAGCTCCTTCAGACTAGCCAGCAAGACATTAGCAATCCTATAATGAGCTCAGCTGCTGAGCTCATTATAGGTCCTGCTGTCAAAGCAACGCTGGTGAAAACACTAAAGGATTAATAGAGGAGCCATGTTGGGATGACTTCCTGGAGGCGGAGCTTCAGGAAGAGCAGGAGCTTCTTAAAGGGATCCACGATTAGTAATAAAACTAGACCTTATTTGGGAAATATTTATCTTAGATGTAAAAGCAATACTGTCATAGGGTGGTGTATGAGTTGGTGAGGCAGAACGCTTGAGACCCAGGTAAGATGTATGATGACAGTTTAATGGTGAAAGTGCAAGATCCAAAACACCAGGCAGCACAACTGAACGGAAGCCAGGGCTCAACGCCGGTAGCAACTGGTTATTAGAATGGACAGCAAACAAAACGGTGCATACGACACGCACAAACGACTGCAAGACAAGGACCCGACGAGGACGCAGACACACAGGTGGCATTAAATACACAGAGGGTAATCACAGAAACGAGACACACCTGGGAATGATCAAGGGGAGACAAGATGGCACGGAGACTCAGAGACACAGAAAACTCGAAATAAATACACAGAAAAACACAGATCATGACAAATACAGTAATAACACTGTCTTTTTGTGGCTCTAGTGTCCCTTATATGACAGCAGGCTGACAGGAAACGGGGAAGACATGCGGCAAATGTCGTCGGGTCCGGGAGTCGAACCCGCGACGGAACCCGCGAGGACTCAAGGCCTCCAAATGTGGGTCGCACTAACCACTACGCCACCACGGCACGCCCTAGTTTTTATAAATTTTAATAAAATATTGTCACAGGAATGTCGCCATCTTGTTCACGCTGCAATGCATTCTGGGTAAATGACGTGTAATGGCTCCTCCATCTAGAACAGTGATGAGTAACATTAAGCCTTTTTAATTTGAACCGGAGCGCATTGAAACCGATCAGAACTAGAAATAACAAGAGGTGTTTAAGAGGAGGAGCAAACAGAGGAAGAGGAAGAGTTGGCTGTAGCTGCTGCTGCCTTCAGGTTCATAATGAAACAATGAATGAGACTCACCTGGTCACTGTGTGGTCCGGTAAGAACTATAGCTCTGTGTCCGGTTCGGCAACAGCTGTTACTGGTGGTGGTTTCACATTCAGTACTGTTTAGCTCTGTTAGCATTCCCAGCGGTAATAGCTCCGTTAGCATTCCCAGCGGTAATAGCTCTGTTAGCATTCCCAGCGGTAATAGCTCCGTTAGCATTTCAAGTAGTAATAGCTCCATTAGTATTTTCAGGCAGTAATAGCATCGTTAGCATTTCCGGCAGTAATAGCATCGTTAGCATTTCCGGCAGTAATAGCATCGTTAGCATTTCTGGCAGTAATAGCTCCGTTAGCATTTCTGGCAGTAATAGCTCCGTTAGCATTTCCGGCAGTAATAGCATCGTTAGCAGTTCCGGCAGTAATAGCTTCGTTAGCATTCCCGGCAGTAATAGCATCGTTAGCATTTCCGGCAGTAATAGCATCGTTTGCATTTCCGGCAGTAATAGCTCCGTTAGCATTTCCGGCAGTAATAGCATCGTTAGCATTTCCGGCAGTAATAGCTCCGTTAGCATTTCCGGCAGTAATAGCATGGTTAGCATTTCCGGCAGTAATAGCATGGTTAGCATTTCTGGCAGTAATAGCATTGTTAGCATTTCTGGCAGTAATAGCTCCGTTAGCATTTCTGGCAGTAATAGCTCCGTTAGCATTTCTGGCAGTAATAGCATCGTTAGCAGTTCCGGCAGTAATAGCTTCGTTAGCATTCCCGGCAGTAATAGCATCGTTAGCATTTCCGGCAGTAATAGCATCGTTTGCATTTCCGGCAGTAATAGCTCCGTTAGCATTTCCGGCAGTAATAGCATCGTTAGCATTTCCGGCAGTAATAGCTCCGTTAGCATTTCCGGCAGTAATAGCATGGTTAGCATTTCCGGCAGTAATAGCATCGTTAGCATTTCTGGCAGTAATAGCATTGTTAGCATTTCTGGCAGTAATAGCTCCGTTAGCATTTCTGGCAGTAATAGCATCGTTAGCATTTCTGGCAGTAATAGCATTGTTAGCATTTCTGGCAGTAATAGCTCCGTTAGCATTTCTGGCAGTAATAGCATCGTTAGCATTTCCGGCAGTAATAGCTCCGTTAGCATTTCCGGCAGTAATAGCTCCGTTAGCGCTGCTTGCCTTTGACGTTTCTCCCAGCATCTGTAGCGCTCTGTCCGGTTTGAGACGCTGTGTAACAGCGACACCAAATTTTACCACTGACCCGGACCTCCATGGGTCCGGTCGGATCGGTGACGTCAGTACCCAGGCAGTATAGCTCCTGATAGCATCTCAAAGAGCGTCCAGCTCTGCCCGTCTCAGCACGGCATTAATTTTTAAGGTAACAATCACCTGTTAGAGCCTTCATTGGTTCTGCTGGTATATATGGCTCAAAGTGCTGTGGAGAAATGTCCAGGGTCCAGATGAGGTCCTTCGTTGTTGTTCCTCTCCGGCTCTCGCCTTCGCTCTCCTTTCTTTCATGTGGGAAATTATCCAGATTCGCCACAGATTTTTATTTTTTTATCACAGTCGATAGTAACACAGTGTGACGTTATCTAAAATTACACCAATCAAACGCAATATGATCAACAACTACTGGGGTAAAGTTAGCTTTCCTGTGTTTACTCTGTAGACTCCAGTACAGATTGGACCTGATGACGTCATCAACCCATCGGTGAAAAAATGGCGACCTCCATGGGTGACAAATACAACAAAAGATGTGCACTAGGCCTGTCATGATAAATTTTGCTGAGCGATTGTCTCAAAAATTATTGCAATAAACGATAACATTGTTTGAAGGCCATTTTAAACTTATGTAATGGTAACGATGTAATAATGCAAGCACATTCTGCCAAAAATAAATGCACTTTACTTTTAAAAGAACACTTAACACTGGAAGTGGAACAAAATAAAACAACCAAAAATAAAAATAAAATGGACTCTCAGTCTTTGTTAAGAAAAAATGCATTTCAATCAAAACTAAACAAAGTGCAAATAAAAAGTATGTTCAACCAAAAGAGTACAGATTATGAAGTCTTTATGCTGTATTGTCCTTCAATAATCATTAGATTTAGATGGAGACGACGGGCAGATCCGACTACCTGATGCAATAGTTCACTCCTCCCTTACGCCAAGGACATGAGGAAGGGAGGGTCAGTGGAGAGAATCGGAGTTGATCCAGTGTCATCAATAGAAAGAGAAAAAGGGGAGGGGTCACGTGACCGAGATCGAGATGGCAGCACAGTGAACAGCTCCAGGGAAGGTGTTCCGAATTTTCTCTTAAAACTCTTGCAAAAGCAGTAAAGAAGGCTCAAAAGATACAACACTGATATGTCTAAAGCTTCGTCTGTGAAACAGTGCGAAATTTTCTCAAAAAGACGCAAGACAACCTCTAAAACAGCACCGAGTTGAACTGCGGTGAAGAAGCTAATATGGCTAGCATAGCTGAAGTATTGGAGGAGCTAAAGTCACTCCAGTCGGACTTTGGAGTTAAGCTGGATAGTATAGATGAAAGACTGACTGGAATGGCGAGCGCTATGACTGCACTGGAGGCTAAAGTGTCTGAGGTTAAACAGGACCTATTAAACCAGGCGGCTCATATGGAGGAGGCTGAGGCCCGCATTGCCGAAGTAAAAGGCTCACTTGAAAAAGCAGAAACATCTTTGACTTCAGCTATGAAACGAATCCTGCTCCTTGAGGCCAAAACGGATGACCTGGAGAACCGAGGAAGGCGAAAGAACCTGCGTGTCTTTGGCATCCGAGAAGGAGCAGAAGGAAGACAGTCGCTTTTCGACTTTATTAGCAACATGCTACCGAAGTGGCTGGAACTCGCACCGGACAAGTCATTCACACTGGAACGGGTTCACCGCACACTAGGGGTTGAACGACTACATATTTTTTAAGGTCGACTACATCATGATAATAGTCGAGTCGATGTCGACTAGTCGCGGTGACGTCATAGTGACGTAGGCGCAAAAACCCTTCACAACTACTTGGAGGCTTTATTATTAGCTATATGTCAGACAAGTATACACTGTCATTACCAACTACAGGCTTTTATTTAATCAGCAGCTGTCATTACCACAGATCTTTATTTAATCAGCAACATAACATCATAATGTATTAGTTAGATCGTCGTGACAAAGACACTCGCGAGCCGGCTAAGTGACATCCTTAGCGGGAAGGGGGCGAGTTTTAGACGGTGTTCTGTCAGATAGCCATGCGTTGTCAGATCGTCATACGCTTAGCTCAGACATGTATACGTTGTCATTACCATATGATTTTATTTAATCAGCAACATAGAATCATGACGTAGATCATCATACACTTTGTTATTAACAGTTATATGGCATCCTGACTTAGCGGTTAAGTAGGTTAATGAGTTTTACACGGGCCTGTGTTGTAATTGACTGCAGCTGCAGCCAGACCTGCTTTAAATACACTTTGAAACCATGACAACGCATGTATATTTATCTAGTTATCATATTATGTCATATTATAAACAATTTAATGACTTATTTTCGTTATAACTTGTTGCGTATGCTGAACTGACAACTCCACTGACGGTCGGACTTCTTAATGCGCATGCGCGGGCATGCGTACTGACTGCATGTGTGCTATCCTGACAGCGTATGGCTATCTGACAGAACAACGGCTGGTGTTTTGTAGTGGACTGCAGCTGCAACTCCATCTCCTTTTAAAAACACTGTAAAACCACATATATGCATCCATCTACATATCATTTAAACTAATGTATTAACTTATTTTTCTTGTGTCTTGTGACGTATACTGTGCTGTCAGATCAGCACAGGCTGTCACCACCGGCAATCACATGACTGCGACTAGTCGACATGAAATGTAAAAACTCGCGAGACGTCCTAGAGTCGACTAGTCGACTAATTGGTTCAACCCCTACCGCACACCAGCCTCTGGGAAACCAAACCAGGGCAGAGCGGTTCTGATTCGCTTCTTAAAGTTCCCGGAGAAGGAATTTGTGTACCGAGAGGCAAGGAAAAGAGATATTATGCAAGACGGGGCCAAAATCACGTTTGCACAGGATCTATCGGCGGAGACCGTACGGATCAGACGCGGTTCCACCCGGTAGTGAAGCTGTTTGTCGGCATCGGTGCGTTCCGCGTATTCCAACACAACCCCTGCAAACTCCGAGTTCTGCACGGTGGAAAGATCCATCTCTTCTCAACACCTCAAGAAGCTGAAACATTTTACAAGACTCTTCCAAAATAAACACAGCGGATGCCTCTGATCAGCGAGTCTTGGTTAAGAAACAGGTAAACAGATAAGACATTTTATGTGGCTGTTCCTCAACAACCGGATCATAATCAGGATCAGTAGCGGCTGGTGCTAAAAAAACTGAGGGGGGCGCACACAAACAAACAAATGAAAAACAAACAAAACAAATCTTAAAAAATAGCACTATTTGAACATGAATTTTGCCCTCCTTTCCTTCTGCCCTGCAAATTTCTCAATTACATTCTTGTTAAAGTCAGTCATCTCTGTGACTAGTCTTTTCTCCATTGACAACATGGCCAATGCATTCAGCCTGTCCTGAGTCATTGAGTTTCTCAGAAAAGTCTTGATTCTTTTCAGAGTTGAAAAGCACCTTTCAGCTATGCTAAGTTTCCCCCAAAAACTTAGCTTCATTGCATTGTCTAGGTGGCTGCGGCTGTTTTCGTGCCGTTTGCATTTTTCTGAAAGATGTTTTAAGTCTCTTACCCCAGTTGTTGTCCACATTTCCTCCGTGCCAGAACTTTGAAATAGCAAACACGGAAAGCAGTAAAATGCATTGCTTAATGCAAACGTAACCGTGAATCGACCTAACGAACTGCAGCTGCGCTAATGAGTCGAATCGGGGATTGTCCAATCACACAATGTTTTTAAAACAATTAGCCAGTACTGACACTTTACCAGTAATGACACAACAGAATGGGTGTGTCCGGGACGCAGAGCGCTGCGCCCTGTGGAAAACCTTAAACAACCAATTAAAAGTCAGCCTCAGATCACCTGCTTGCCAAAAGTTGATGCGCCTACATACACTCTCATTAGGACGGCGCCCTGCACATAGGAAGTGTGCACAATGTGAGCAATTAGAATTATGTATTTACTATTTTAATAAATTCTAACATGTCTATTGGACACACAGTATGAATAAATACATTTCTAAGTATTTTGCAGTTCAGAATAGAAATCATTTATTATCTAAACAATTTAAAGGGGGCGGCGCACAAGCGCCCCCTACTGGCCAGCCGCCACTGATCAGGATCCGTACTAAGTTAATGGGAAGTTCATATAAACATAACCGACTGCTCTTATGCGCTCACATGTTCGAAGTCTAATTTGAACTGTTTTGGCATTAATGCTAAAAGTTAAGCATTAAGCAAGTTATTACCGTTCTATCAAGGGTTAATGGTATTATTTTATAGCTGGACACTGTCTGCTGTGGAGAGCTTTGGTGAGGTCATGTTGACTAGTTGCTCCTCAGTAATGTGGATCAACGTCCTCCAGAAACAGGGTTCAAAGGGAGGGGGAGGCATTTCAGATAAAGAAATGCAAAAGTTCGTTTGGGGATTGTTCATGACTAGTTCTGTGTCTTGTATGGTTGAATGTGTGAATGTATGTGCAAACCTGCATTTTCTGCACTATTTTTGCCTACTTTATTTTAGTATAACAGTAAATTAACCCGATATGGAAAAAACAACCAAAGGAAATGGTTTGAATATCAAAATTACAAGCTGGAATGTCAGAGGAATACGAAAACTAAATAAATTGAAACAAGTATTAGACCGACTAAAATATTTGAAATCTAAAATAATTTTTTTTACAAGAATCTCATTTGATTGAGTCAGAAATACATTGGATAATTAAAAGATGGCAGGGTCAGGTATATCACTCTTCCTTTACCAGTCATGCCAGAGGAGTTATTATTCTTATACATAAGTCAATAACATTTCAAATTATAAGGACAATTAAAGACCCATATGGGAGATATATTATTGTGCAGGGACATATTTCAACATTAAAACTAAATTTGATAAATATTTATGAACCAAATAATGATAACCCATCCTTTTATGAAAATTTATTCTTAACCTTGTCAGCCCTGGAGGGATTTTATATTATAGGAGGGGACTTTAATTGTACCCTTAACCCAAGCCTGGATAAATCTACTCAAACTGATACCAGTCATTCACAAACCAGGAAAATACTCCTTAATTATATAACAGATTTAAGAATAAATGACGTATGGATTCACCAATTAATAATTCTAAATCAGAGTTAATGTTTCTTAATGAAGAAGAAAGGAGAAGTCCTATTGTGACTACCCCATTTAAAACAACAACAAAAAGTTTTACATACTTGGGCATTAAGGTCACCCCATCTCTTAATGAAATAAGCATAACAAATTATAATCCCCTTGTGGAAAAAGTCACAGAAATGCTAAATAGATGGTCAAACCTGCCTATATCTATAATAGGCCGAATAAATTTATTAAAAATGACAATCTTGCCCAAATTTTTGTATTATTTTCAAACACTTCCATTACCGCTGTCAGATTCATTTTATGACAGTCTGGATAAACTATTTAATCAATTTATTTGGAGTAATAGAAAAGCAAGACTCCGCTTAAAACTACTCTATCTGCCCTATGAAAGAGGTGGACTTCAAGTCCCTAATTTCAGATGGTATTATATGGCCGCCCAACTAACATCAGCTACCCACTACCTTTGCCCGACGACACCTCCAGCCTGGGTAGATATTGAACAGCAATCTGTTCCAGATTTCCCCTTAAATACCTTTCTATATTCTTCGGACCTAAAGACATTAAAAAAGACCACAAAAAACCCCTTTTTAAAAAATACGATTACAAACTGGTATGCAGCACACAAACATGTAGGTGAGCATCCAGAGCTATCACAATTTACCCCAATCTGGGGTAACGAAAGGTTCATCCCAGGAAAAAATGATGGAGGATTTAAACTATGGAAAACCAAAGGCATTCAGAAAATTAAAGATCTGTATGTTGATGGCAAGTTACTTACTTTTGATGAGCTATGTAAGAAGTATTTAATACCCCCGAAACATTTTTTTAAATACTTGCAATTGAAAAACTTTATGTCATCAAAACTGAAACAAATAGTTGACATTCCACCCTTAACAAAAATAGAAGAGGTGTGTGTTGGAGACTCAAAAGGGAAAGGTTTTCTCTCTGTGTTCTATAATTTGTTAATGCTTTCCTCTAGGGACTCAGCAATAGATAAGTTGGACGCTTGGAGAAGAGATACTTTCGAAGATATAGATGAGGAAGACTGGAATCAGGCCTGTTTAAAAGCACAAAAACAAACAATAAACACACGATTTAAACTTTTGCAATATAAATGGCTTATGAGAACCTATATAACACCAGTTAAGCTTCATCATATGTCCAGTGATATTCCAGATACTTGCACTAAATGTTTGTTTGAAAAAGGAACTCTTCTCCATTGTTTGTGGGAATGTCTTAAAATTCAGAGGTTTTGGAAGGATGTTATTGGGTGTCTATCTGAATTGTTTAAGGTAAAAGTCCCATTAGAGGTTAAAATCTGTGTACTAGGAATATACCCAGCGGAATTTAAACAATCACAGAGGAAAACTAAATTGATAGACTATGGACTTCTTCAAGCCAGAAGATCTATAGCATTATGCTGGAGAGGCATGGATGCACCCTCCCTGGGACTCTGGAAGAAGGAAATTGCAAATTCGCTCGGACTGGAAAAGCTAACATACATCACCAAGGGTAAACAACGGGATTTTGAGACTCTCTGGGAGCCATATATGAAGATCATAGGGACTGAAGGTGGAACTTATTAATGGCTGTCTTGTCTACAGTTTCTATTCATATATTGTTCTGTTATTTTTCTTTCTTTTTTCTCTAAGTTAATCTAAAAGATTTTTGATATTTTTGGAACCAAACAAATGCAGGTTTGAAGGGTGAGTGTGGGAGTGAATGCAAGAGTGTATAAGTACATGTTATAATGTTAAGTTTGTTGTGTGTAAATTTGTTATGTCAAAAAAGAGAAAATTCAATAAAAAAAAAAAAAAAAAAAGAAAGAGTAAAAAAAGGCAGAAAGAAACCGGTAAATTAAAATGAGGTCGATAATTTTCATTTATCAGGCGATTAATTGATGTATTGTTTATTGCAATAAGCCTAATGTACATTTTTGAAGTAATTAAAGAGTTTTGGCGTAATACAAACAATATTTTTTTTGGTAATTGGAAAATTACAACATATTTAGGCCAACTTGTTCAACTAATCCTGGATCCCTTTATAGAGACAGACGTCAAGTCAAAATTATTCTGAGTCATATTTGACATAAAGCATGTTTCTAACAGCTGGAGGCTGCAGTTCCTGGACTCTGTTAAATGAAACTGTCTGTCTGGAAACATGATCATTTCTAACACCCTGAACGTTTGTTTTCCTCCTAGATGAGACGGCTGAAGCTTCACTCCATCGGTCTGCGCTGACCGCCTCAGCAGACCCACGACTCACTTGCTAGCTCAGTTAGCCCTGCTCTGTTAGCATAAGGCTAGCAGCCAGAGAAACACTGCTACCCAACTGGCAGCTCTGGCAGGTTTTCTCTGTCTGAGACCAATAATTAAATATCCACTTTATTAAATGTTTTTGGTTAATTTGTTCAGTTCTCTTAGAGATTCAAAATGTCTTCTTGATTCAGTGCTAATTGTAGCAACAGCAGGAGTCCCCGGTGTCCACGGAGAGCAGAAGTTGTTGCTCCAGTCTTAGTTGCGCCTTCTGCAGTGGAGGACATGTGAGGACATCTTGTCTCCTCCATGCGACGGCGCAGAACATGCTGCTTAGGATGCATATTTCTGCGAAGCTGAGTTTGGTTCTGGTGAGGTTTGGGTTCCTCTGCAGACCCAGAGAGGCTCAGCAGGACCAGCTGATGAGATCCAGATGTTGGAGTTGGATCAAACACGCCGAGCTGCGATTGATCCCCAGCAGCGACGCAACGCAACATCCAGCTAACAGGACCAGAACCAAGATCCAGAACCCAGACCCAAGTCATTCGACTGTCAGTAATTGGCTGCTGGTGGTTCTGGAGATTATGGTGACCTTTGACTCTGTGGACCTTGCTGTGGTTTTGTGGATTCTGTGGTCTGGCCTTCAAACGGTTCCTGCCTCTCTGAGCGGTGTGCCGCAGGGCTCCGCTTTAGCTCTCTTGGTTTTCTCCTTGTTGCCTCTGAGATTTATTGCAAACCACCGACACTTTAAATTGACTTGTTATGCAGATGATGTGATATTTATTCACCAGGCAGAACTTTCTGTTCCCGGTTCCCGAACGACCAGCAAGCAGAACGGATCCCACATGGAGACAGAGTTGCTGCTGCTGGCCTGGGTAATTTCACCACAAGTGAAAAACCCGAAATCACGTCTGACAAAACAACTTGACTAACAAATCTCTGTTGTTCTCCAGATTTGCTTATTTTCTCCTGTTAAACCAGGTCAGGCTGTTTTTATCCGTTTGATCAACTCCAGGACTCACCACCACACCTGCCATTCTCCCGTTTTGGTCGGGAAACTACCGTACTCTTCCCCGTTCCCACCCTGCTCCTGTATTGGCATCTTTAGAATCTTGCTGTAAACATCCCGTATTATGGTAAAGATGGCGCCCAACCTGGAAATGCTTCTGGATTTATCTAGTTTGTCTAGTATGTAGTTTGTTGTTTCTGCTCGTTGACCTGTTGCTGTGTTGGGTTTTGACCCTGAAACAGTTTGGTCTCCATTGTGCCCACTGCAGAAATGGCTGTTGGTTGATTGATGGATTGATGGGGACTCCTTGGTGTCAGTGATCTTCCTCCAGAACATGGTGGAAAACTGGACCTACTCCTTCAGCGGTTGTGAAACAGTCGGCAGGTTGTTGTGCAACGCTGCAGCATCCATCATGACTCCATGTCCTCCAGCTTCACGCCGCATCGAGCATGTATCAACTATCAGAGCTGCAGAGAGCAGCCAGAGGACGCACATCTGCTAACACTCAGCCCCCTGTGAGACAGAGTGTGTGTGAGAGTGTGTGTGTTAGGGGCGGCTTAACCCGACATTATGACCTGCATAAATCTGTCCACAGACAGAGGACTCACCTCCCTGCTGAGGACAAAGACACGTCACTGGGAGGTAAATCCTTCAGATGCAGCATCAAGATCACTGGCTGAATACTGAAGCAGCTACTCAGCTGTGTGTGTGCGTGGGTGTGTGTGTGTGTGTGTGTGTGCGTTTATAGAAATGTTAATGAGTCATGAATTCAGATGAAGCGATTGACACCTGGACTAAAAATAAGACGTCTTGTTTGAACAAGTCTGACACAAACTCAATGTTCGCTCCAGGTGCAGAGGCTCTCCGGTCCAGGAGACGTTAGAATGGAAGAATGAGTGTTGATGCTCTCCAGGCAGGAACCATCCAGGTCAGGTGTCCTGACCTGTCCTCACCTGTCTTGACATGTCTTGACGTGTCAAGACCTGTGCTGACCTGTCTTAACCTGTCTTGTCCTGACCTGTCCTGTTCTGACCTTCCTTGACCTGTCCTGTCCATTTCGTACATGTCGTGACCTGTCCTGACCTGTCCTGTCTTGTCTTGACCTGTCCTGTTCTGACCTTTCTTGACCTGACCTGTCCTTTTCTGGATAGGTAAGGATGGGTAAATCCAACGAAAGCTAACGTGTTAGACTAGCACTAGCAGCAGAAATGGCTCCTAGTCTTTAGCCAAAGACTAAAGAGAAATCCTCCAACACTAAAATCTGACGCCTCCATCTTGTTTCCATCTGGTGAAGAAGGAAGTTGCTCTTAGTGTCTTCAGATGTTTTTGTGTGGTTTCCTTCAGTGGTTCTTGGTGCAGCGCCCCCACAGGCCAGGAGGGGAACAGTTGGTTTGGGTCAGAACCACAGCAGCTGGAGGTGGAGCAGATGTTCTGGTTCCAGTAAAACCGGGTCAACCGGACCATCAGGTTTGACTTAGAGACAGAGTGTTCAGGAAAATCAGGATGTTTTAACATCTTTCCTGCTTCTCTCAGAGATCCAGAGGGAAACGACTGTCTCTGTTTCCCTCTGGATGGAAACTCTTCTGGATTCAGGATTTCATCACATCCATTGTCTGGTTTGGGTTCTGGTTCTGGTCCAGATCACACTGCTGTGTGAACGAACCCCCCGCAGCTGGGCTGTTCTGGTTTCCATGAAGCGGGCCGCTTGATTGGGTCGTAATGCTGTCAGCAGTTTTCTGCAGACGTGAGGAATGTGAACATCTGATGGTTGGATCTGGTGTCTCTGATGACAGGAAGCATTTCCTTCTCATCTCTCGTCCAGAACCTCCAGGAACACGGCGTGCTGGCGGGTCGGCTGCAGCCGTCTCCCTCTAACCGGGTCAGGGGGATCTCAGGACCAATCCGGTTCTGTAAGAAACCCTCTAAGCTCATCACAAGGGGATTCTGGGAGGATTTTTCTTCCAGAACATTCTGGTGAGCATGAGGAAGAGGAGGAGGTCTGCTGATGATGGAGGAAGGCTCCGGACCCGCTCCAGGTTCTGTTCCTCTCTGAGTGTCTCCAGCAGAACCGGGACGGCTGTCCTCTGCCTGTCCAGCTGTCCAGGCCATGCCGTTATGAGAATATAAACCTGAACACTTCTGGACCAGGTGCTGGACAATCCGGGTTCTCACAGGAAGTGATGTCATATCTGCTGTCAGTCATTTCCTGAAGGACAGCAGATGGTTCCCAGAGAACAGGAAGTGATGCCGGTTTTTAACCAGAAGTTGAGGTGTTTGGGGGAATCTCTCTGTCTCAGCTTCATGTTTTATGTTTCTCCTGGACTTCCAGTGAAGAAACCGACCTGAACCGACCCAACCCGGCAGATCCAACATGAACTCACCCAAGCCCCCAGCAGCAGCAGGGCCGAGCGAGGAGCAGGAAATAACCCCTATTGTTCTGGGTCTCCAGGGGGCGAAAGCTGCAGGCACCGAGTTTAACTTTCTTTGCAGCAACAAAACGACCAAAAAAATACCCCAGAGATTTAATGACCCCCACTGCCCCTCCAGTTATCCCCCCACCCACACACACACAAACACCATTTACCCCCCACCCCACCCTGCTCCTGCTGCGCTTTCCTCTTCTGTCCGTTTCTGCTTTCTGTTTCTTGGTCAGCAGTCTTCTGGCGCCCTCCAGTGGTCAGACTGGTGGACTGCACTAGCGCCATCAGGCCCGTCATCAGTCACATCAGGGCCGTGCAGAGACCTTTGGAGGGGCGGGGGCTCAAAGTTAAAAATGGGCCCTTTGAACAAGGTCTTAAAACACCATACAACAACACAGCAACAACCCAGATTGATCAACAATCTGATATTTAATCAGACCACACCGTATCACTGTCATCATGTGGGGACGATGCAAAGCTAATATAATCTTTGTTTCCCCTATAGGTATAATGTTGCTGCTGGAGGCTGAGCTGATCTGAGACTGTAGCTGTTAAACAGACCAGAGGAGAGAAGGTCAAAGGTCAAAGGTTATGAAGTTATGAAATAAGAAAATCTTATGCTATTTTATTAAATAAGCCCTAGTACTTCAGTTTAACCTCTAACCTGGCTGGAGATGATTTAAAGACCAAAAAGCTCAGAGGGTTCACTCTACATCAGCTTTCTATATTGGCACCTCTAGATCTAGAATTATAAGACTGAGATATCAAGGCAAAGAAAACTCAGTAGCTGCTGGTAGGGACCATTCAGGGGCCTCTAGAGATTCAGGGGCCCCTAGAAATGGTCTAATTGTACCACAGACCATAGATCTAAACCTGTAGCATCATTTATAGAGAATAACAATGTTATTACATTTTATTTAATGGATCAGCTGAGAAAAAAAACTACATTTAGGATTTAATTAGGACGTTTACTTTGTAAAAGTTTAAATAATCATCTTGATAGTTTGATTGTTGTGTTACCATGGCTACAATATGGTGTAATAACTCAAGATGGCGGCGCATGTAGACGCAGCGGCTCTGTGCTCACTGACTCGAAGTTCGTCTTTTGCTCGGTTAAAAACACCTAAAACCGACAACATTTACTGGCCATCGGTCAAGCAATCGGGGGAAGTCTGTCACAGGAGCTTTTCCGTGTCCACAACAACATTCCGGTCGATATTGCTCGGACACCGGGCTCTCTCTGGATTACAATCCCATTATCTACGACAAGGCGACGGCGCAGGGATGTAAACAGAAGAGGGGGCGTCGTAGCGGCGTGTTAGCGAGGCTCAGGAAACAGCCACACAAACCACCGCTACCAAGCATCTTTCTCTCCACCGTGAGGTCTCTCGTTAACAAACTGGACGAATGGAAGCTGTGGATTGCAACTGACAACCTCATCCGGGAATGCTGCATTCTGTTGATCACGGAGACGTGGTTAAATCCAACCATACCGGACCCGGAGATCGAGCTAGCAGGCTACACAGCACACCGACAGGACCGATCAGCGAGCTCCGGTAAGAAAAGAGGAGGTGGACTATGAGTTTATGTAAATAACAGCTGGTGTACGAACTCCACAGTAGTTGTTAGCCACTGTTCTCCAGGCGTGGAGTTCATCACAATTAAATGCAGACCCCGATACCTCCCACGTGAGTTTAACGCCATTTTACTCACTGCGGTTTACATAGCACCGGATGCTAACGCTAGCTCGACCGTGGGACTCCTGCATGATACTATCAGCAACAACCAGAACCAGAACCCCGAGGCTGTTCACATCGTCTCTGGGGACTTTAATCACGCTGATCTGAAATCAGTCCTCCCTAAACTCCATCAACACGTAAAGTTCACAACCAGGGGTGATAAAACTCTGGACAAGCTGGACACAAACATCAGACAGGCATACAGGGCTAAACCCTTAGCACACCTTGGCCAGTCTGATCACGTGTCCCTGCTACTGATCCCTGCTTACACCCCCCTGCAGAAACGTGTCCCCAGTACAACCCAGACTGTCACCATCTGGCCTGAGGATGCCTCTCACCAACTACAGGACTGCTTCCAGAGAACTGACTGGGAGGTTTTTGCACATCGGGACCTGGAGAACTACACCTCAGCAGTCTTGGACTACATCAGGTTCTGCACGGACAATGTCACCTGGAACAGACTCATGAGGATCGATCCGAATAGGAAACCCTGGATGACTAAGGAGGTCCGGGGCCTCTTGAAAGCCAGGAACGCTGCTTTCAGGTCTGGGGACAAAGCACTCTACAGTTCTGCCAGAGCCAACCTGAGAAGAGGCATCTGCCAAGCTAAGGCATCATACAGAGGGAGAATAGAGAAGCAGCTCAGGAGCAACAACACCAGGCAGGTGTGGCAGGGTGTTCAGCACATTACAAGCTACAGATCCAGCAACCAGCCATGCACGGAGGGAACCACTTCCCTGGCAGAGGAGATGAATATCTTCTTTGCCCACTTTGAGGCGACACCTACCACAGCTCCATCACAGTTGCCTGTCCACAGCAGCTCTGCTCTCACAGTAGAGGAGTGTGAGGTGAGGCAGGTGATGAGGAAGGTGAACCCAAGGAAGGCTGCGGGACCTGATGGTGTGTCGGGACAGGTGCTTAAAGACTGTGCAGACCAACTGGCTGGAATCTTCACAAAGATTTTTAACCAGTCCCTGTCTCAAGCCACTGTCCCTCCCTGCCTAAAGTCCTCTACCATTGTCCCCCTGCCGAAAAGAACCAACATCAACACCCTGAACGACTACCGTCCAGTGGCACTCACACCGATCATCATGAAGTGCTTGGAGAGACTGGTGCGGAGTCACATCCTCGCTGGCCTGCCTGCTGAGCTGGACCCTCTCCAATTTGCCTACAAAGCAAAGAGGTCCACAGAGGACGCTGTATCCACAGCACTTCATGCTGCCCTGACCCACTTAGAGAAGCAGGGGAGCTACGTCAGAATGCTCTTCGTGGACTTCAGCTCAGCATTTAATACTATACTTCCCCAACGTCTGGTGTCCAAGCTAGCAAACCTTGGGCTCCCATCAGCCACCTGCAGTTGGATCCTGGACTTCCTAACAGGTCGCTCCCAGAGGGTCAGACTGGGCCCCCACACCTCCACTGCTCTGAGCCTGAACACCGGATCGCCACAGGGTTGCGTGCTCAGCCCACTTCTCTACACCCTCTACACTCATGACTGTGTCTCCAACCACCTCAGCAACAAGATCATAAAGTTTGCAGATGACACGACTGTTGTTGGTCTCATCTCAGGCAGGAAGGGGGAGCTGGAGTACAGGGATGAGGTGAAGCAGCTGTCAGAGTGGTGCAAAGTCAATAACCTGCTCCTCAACACCTCCAAAACAAAGGAGCTGGTGATCGACTTCAGGAAGAACAAAACGGACATCCAGCCTCTCACCATCAGTGGGACCTGTGTGGAGAGGGTCCCAGTGTTCAGGTTTCTGGGCATGGAGTTGGAGGACAAGCTAACCTGGAGCACCAACACCAAGGAGCTGTTGAAGAAGGCACAGCAGAGACTGTACTTTCTGAGAATACTCAAGAAGAACCGTCTCCCCTCAGACCTGCTGCAGGCCTTCTATCACTGCTCCATAGAAAGTGTGCTCACGTACGGTCTGTGTGTCTGGTACGGCAGCAGCACATCCGTGGACAAGAAGGCGCTCCAGAGGGTTGTTAGGGCAGCAGAGAGAACCATAGGCTGCCCCCTCCCCACTATGGAACAGATTTACACTTCCAGGCTCCACAAGAAAGTTTTGGACATTTTAAATGACTCTTCACACCCTGGCCATGGTCTCTTCCAGCTGCTGCCATCAGGCAAGAGATACAGAGCAATAAAAACCAGGACAAATCGCCTAAAAAACCGTTTTTACCCGATGGCAATCATGGCACTAAATTCAAAGGCATAAGAACTTCTGCTCTTGACACCACTTTGTTAAAAATGTAAATTCTGTTGCGACACCTCCAGGCGCTGCAACCATCTTCTGATGTCTATTTATTTCTCATTTTGTACTATTTATTTCTTTATCTTTGTATATTATGTATATACACATAACCTGCATCTTAACTTGAGTCGAGCAAATCTCAATCTGGTTGTAATCTGTTGATAACAATGACAAATAAATCTTATCTTATCTTATTTTATCTTATCTTATCTTAATCTTTGTGTTTGTTCACAAATACGTCACAGCAAATAACCAATAATCAGTGATTGACTTTAAACCTGGTCTCCCCTCACAGATTCACTAAATCTACATTTAAACATGTTAGTGATGCTGGGGGGGGGGGGTTCTGTCTAAGGCCCCATATTACCTTGGGCCGGCCCTGCATGAACAGCCTCTGGGCTGGAATCTACCTGGAATCTACCTGGAATCCCCTGGTAGTCCCTCTGCCTATGTCTGGTTCTGACCCACAGCAGTACAGGCTGCCTGTAGAGAACCAGGCGTTTAGTACCTGAGTCACCATGAAGCATTTATTACTGTAGCAGTGATAATAAGGCAAAACATTATGACCACTGAGAGGTCAATTATCTGTCTGTGATGGAGCTCATTAATGTGTGTGTGTGTGAAGGCACATGAAGCAGGAAGTGGACCTCTGCCAGATGAGTGACTCTGACTCCAGGACTCTTTGGTTGAATGAGGCTGAGACGCAGCGGACCAAATCAAACCTTTTATTTGCCAGAAAACATTCAGAGCTGAACAGGTGAAGGTGTGATCATACCTGTCGACAGGTGAAGGAGTGTGAAAGCCAGACTGACAGAGAGCCCTTCCTTTAACTGAGCCACAGTTTACAATGATTGTCAGTTTGCAGCAGAAGGCGTCACTAAGCAGCTATGTACAGCATGCGAGGAGGGGAGCTGGGGTTGCATAGCTGCTCGCTGTTTGCCCTTTAACCGTGTGCTTTTAGACCAAGTCCAGGTTGTCCCACAGCGCCGGAACCAGATGGGTCCAGTAGGGTTCAGCTGGGTCCAGAACAATCAGAGTGATCCAGAAGATCCAGAACCGGTCCTGGTCACAGACTGCAGACTCAGTGGAGTCAGGAATGAGTCGAGGTGAGACATCTGTCCTCTACAGGATCTCTGTTGGAGGACTGCCCTCATATTCGTACGTGGAAGTTGCTGCAGAAACAGAGAAGAAGAAGCAGACGCTTTATCCACATCACTGATTATTGATTCCTCTTCATCCTGGTTCTGACTGGAGCTCCAGTGACTCGGCAGGTCACCTCCTCCCCCTCCCCCCCCGACAGTAATGTGACCTCCCTGGTTGCTGTTGCCATGGTGACAGCATCCCCTGAGCCCCCTCCCCCTGGTGATGGATGGTCAGCAGTAAAAGCTTTTATCTCTGCAGCTCCATGCGGTGCTCCAGGCCTTGCCGGGTTTACGGCTCTGATCCGATTGTTTTGCTGGTTCCGCTTGACGTGGCTCAGTTAAAGGCTGTTATTGATCAGGTGATGGCTGATCAGGAGGTGGCGCTCTGTGGAGTCTCTAACCTCCGCCTTTATCGCACGCATTTACACGATTGTTCTGATCTTTCATTCCCATTAATTCCTCTCTGACCCGTTTCCTCTCTGACCCGTTTCCTCTCTGAAATGTTTCCTCTCTGAAATGTTTCCTCTCTGACCCGTTTCCTCTCTGACCCGTTTCCTCTCTGAAATGTTTCCTCTCTGAAATGTTTCCTCTCTGACCCGTTTCCTCTCTGACCCGTTTCCTCTCTGAAATGTTTCCTCTCTGAAATGTTTCCTCTCTGACCCGTTTCCTCTCTGAAATGTTTCCTCTCTGACCCGTTTCCTCTCTGACCCGTTTCCTCTCTGAAATGTTTCCTCTCTGAAATGTTTCCTCTCTGACCCGTTTCCTCTCTGAAATGTTTCCTCTCTGACCCGTTTCCTCTCTGACCCGTTTCCTCTCTGAAATGTTTCCTCTCTGAAATGTTTCCTCTCTGACCCGTTTCCTCTCTGACCCGTTTCCTCTCTGAAATGTTTCCTCTCTGAAATGTTTCCTCTCTGACCCGTTTCCTCTCTGAAATGTTTCCTCTCTGAAATGTTTCCTCTCTGACCCGTTTCCTCTCTGACCCGTTTCCTCTCTGAAATGTTTCCTCTCTGACCCGTTTCCTCTCTGAAATGTTTCCTCTCTGAAATGTTTCCTCTCTGACCCGTTTCCTCTCTGACCCGTTTCCTCTCTGAAATGTTTCCTCTCTGACCCGTTTCCTCTCTGAAATGTTTCCTCTCTGAAATGTTTCCTCTCTGACCCGTTTCCTCTCTGACCCGTTTCCTCTCTGACCCGTTTCCTCTCTGAAATGTTTCCTCTCTGACCCGTTTCCAGGTGAAATGTTGGCTGTGATGTTGGAGACGTTACCTCAGGAAGTCTGGAGCTTTGGAGATCATGTTCTCGAAGTCGGCGAAGGAGAGCTTGTTGTCGGCGTCGAGGTCGGCCTCCTCGATGGCCTTGTCGCACACCAGCCTGACCTCCTCTGGGGTCAGCTCTCCTTTGGTCAGCTTGTTCAGCGTCTTCTGCAGATCCTCCTTACAGATGAAATTGTCCCTGTTGAAGTCTGGAGCAGGAAGACATCAGCTCAGATTCTGCTTTTCATTTCTTTTACTAAAACGCTGCTAGTTATTTTTGTAATGGTAGTAAACTATTCATAATCAATTGTGTAAATTATTTAAAATTGTAGACTATTTAAGTAAAATTTGTAAAAATTGTTTGAAATGAATTTCCAGATTTTGCAGATTGTTTATGGATGTTTCTTTTGATTAGCACTGTTGTTTATATTTTGTTTTGTTTAATGGTATTTGCTCTTTGTAATGTTTCTTTATTTTGTATGTGCCTCCCAGGCTGCCGTAGCCAATGAGGGCAGGCCTAAAAAATCTGGCAGCGTTTTTGTACCAATGAATGTTTTTCACTGTTATGATGTGAGTTTTTCTGTGTGTTTATTTTAAGTCTCTGAGTCTCCATGTTGTCCTGTCGTCTTATTGATTGTTCCCAGCTGTGTCTCGTTTCCTGATTACCTCCTGTGTATTTAATGTCACCCGTGTTTCTGTGTCTTTGTGGGGCCTCGTCTAACCTGTCAATCTGTCCTGTTGTCCATTCGTTGGACCAGTTGCTGCCAGTGTTGAGCCTTAGCTTTCAGCTGTGCTGCCTGGTTTTTGGACTTTGTACTTTGTGTAAAGATTGTCATTTGCATCATCAGCGTCTGCCTCACCACCATCCACCACACTTCATGACAGGCACAAAGAAACCAACGCTTGCTGTTCCCTGGTGATGTTTTCTTTTATTTCTTTAAGTTTTGTATTCTAATGTTTGTGTATGTTTTAGTATTCACAGTGACTTCGATGATCTGCATCCTAGAAAATAAACTAAATTGAAAATCACCTGTTGAGACGCTGAGTAATCATTATTATTACACTTATAATAACAATGTAATAGACAGATTGGACCTGAGGACATTTTGTTTGGACAGAAATGTTCATGTCTTTAGAGAGTTTTAAGGTGCTTCCATTTTAATCCAACTGCGGTTCAGTTGGTGTGAACGCTAATCGACCTCTGACCTCTGGTCCTCCAAACCTCTGTCTGGGTTCGGTTTGAATGTGAACACCAAGCGGACCGGAGACCGCTCCAAAAGCAGGAAGTGGACTACAGTGCAGGGCATTCTGGGTAAATACAACCCAAACTAATGTGCTAGCCTAGCGCTAGCAGCAGAAATGGCTCCTGGCTCCAAAGACTAAAGAGAAATCCACCAACACTAAAATCTGACACCTGCATCTTGTTTCCATCTGGTGAAGAAGGAATTGGCATAAAACCAGAGTTTTATCAAACTTGGTATGTTTATATTGAGCAAATTAATTTTCATAATTCCACTTTGGTCAGTGGAAACTCCAGTGTTTCCACGTGAACAAGCTTATCCACATGTGATTGTAATGGATTTTCTTATTCAACGGAAACACTCAATTTGCACAACGGTGTTTAACACATTATTGAAAAAGTTTTGCTTTTGTAACAGAAACGCAGCGACTTTCTGCACCAAAACCAAGGCGAGAAGGTCGGACTGAAGTGATGAAGGAAGGTTTGAAATTCATCACAGTTCAGCCTCAGATTTGAACAACTTTAGGTTTTATTATGTAGTGATTCTGATAGGATGAGAACCTGAGAGAGGAGTGTTCATCCTCAGGTTCATGAGAGAGCATCCTACCGTAGATCTTGAAGGCATAGATGGTCTTCAGCTCTCTGGGGGACGTCTCACAGAGAGCTGAAAACATGTCCACGAAGTCATTGAAGCTCATGTTGCCCTGTCCGTCCTCAGAGAACGTCTCCACAATCCTGTCCCTGAACGGGTTCTCCTGCACACACACACACACACACACACATTTGTCTCACTGTCTTTGCAGGGACTTTCCATTGACTTCCATTCATTTCTACAGTCTAACCTCTAACCTCTACATCCCTGACCCCAGGATGTATACCTCTACATTGAGTTACCATTTGACCTTGGTTCAAGGATCAAGGCTACCTTATGACCTACTGGTGGAGTTAAGGGTTAGGGTACCCACTCTCACTCTCTGACTCTCCATCTCATAATTTCCATATTTTTTATATTTTTTACTTTTTTACCAATTTGTTTTAACTTTAACTCTTCCACTCCATCTCTCCCTCACCTTAACCATCCCCTTTTAATAACCCTAACCCCCCCTTTAAACCTCCCCTCCACACACACACAACCTTTTAGCTTTCACCAACACTTTACCCTAAACCTAACCACTCCCCTCTTCAGAACCTCATCCTACCAGCTCCTCTCTCCTCCTCCTACTAAACGGAGCACCAACACCCACAGGAATATGCCAGCCATATTCCAGGCACCTTACTGTGCACATACAAACCAAAAGGATGTTCGCAGGAACATCCGCCCACACCATACACCTCCATCAGATAGCACCCCGTGGCCCAGGATAGATGTATGATTTTGAGTGAGCGTGCACTACCTATAGGGTACCACTATGGGCCGGAACCAATGGTGGTGGGCTCGGACACCCTGAGAGTGAAAATCTCTAACACCTAACCCAGCCAGATCCTCGGTCACCTGTCTGTTGAAGCCTCAGGTTGTCGCAAGACGTAATCCACTTTCTGCACCCACAACAAACAACGAAACAATCTCATTCTCACTATAACACCCACAAATGAACAAAAATCCATCCCTCTCTTCCACCTCAATTTCTCTTTCTGCCCCTCCTTTTAGAACAAAGTAACACATTATTGAAGAGCTCAAACCTTTAAATAAAGATAAAAACCAACCTAGCCTACATCAATTCCAACAAACACATTTAAAAACACACATTTCCTCTGGCGGGGACGTAAACCGTAGATACACACTTTCCAGATCTAGAAACACTTAAAAATATTCTTTAAAAAAATCCTTTTCCTTTTCTGAAAACTAGAAACAGTCCAGAAAAATGCAGGTTCGCTCCTCCAAACTCAGAAACAAAACCAATTAATCAAAACTAAATTCCAATTACTCTTTACCAAAATTGGAATTCCAAAATTTAAGATTTTAATACTAAACTTTATTTAACACAAACTCCATTTATTTTCCCGCCTCCCAACAAAACAAACCTCTCAGGTTACACACGCTAGGAACCAGAACAATACACACCAATCACACATAGGGGGCAGCACAGCGCAGCACTGCACACCCGGACCAATCCCACACTAACAGAACCCAAACCACCAATCAGGAGAGCCGCTCCGGTCCATAAAGAGAACCGCATCGGACCACTAATCCTCACTTTGGGACTGCAGGAGGAACTCAGGACGCCGAGGAACCGAAACACACCAGAACCAACAACCAACAGTTCTTTAAGAACTATTTTAACTATTTTTAACTATTTATTTAACTATTTAAATCTTTAAGAACTATTCCAGAAAAAGAAAGATCCTCCGCTTTCCTTGTCTCCTCTCGCCATCAGGAGCCGCCGCCGCCTGGGGCCGACAAGCGGCCACTGCCGGCACCGAACGGGACCGCGAACCAGACCAGCGGCAACCGCCGTCGCCCAACTAACACACACACACACACACACACCCACACACACACACACATTCTCGCTCTCCACAGAACACAAACAGACCGAAACGTAGAGAATCAACAGAGAAACTCTTCTGCGGCGTTAAGGGTTAGTGTGTTAGTGGACCCGGTACGTATCAGCCTATAGGAAGGCGACTCTGGGACTCAGGAGTCATCAATGCGGTCCAGGTTCTAGAGGAATAGCCTCACACACACAGCGGGTTCACATAAACTAAACCCAACTTTATTTCCCCACCGGACCCAGTAACTGAACTCCAATCAGGACAAAAACTCAACTTAAAGTTCTGCTAAACAGCCTGCAAGCTCCCTAAACAAAATAATAAATCCAACCGTTTACAGTTAAAAAATAAACTAGAATAATAACAAGGACAGCAGTCATTTTAAATTTCCTCCTCTGCAGCTCGATCAATTAGATCCCAAATCTTAATAGATCAACAACTTTCAGGTTTTCAAAACAGCCTTAAGGCTTCAATTCATCCACTTCTTACTACTCCCAAACGAAATAAACAATTTTACCTTCTATTAGGTTATTTAGAAATAAAATAAAAAAACTACACAGAAGGCAGCTGGTCCGCCATTTTATTTTCCTCCACCTCTGTCTAAATATTTATGGATAAACCTGCAAGTTAAAGATCTGCTAAACAGTCTTTAGGCTCAAAATTAATTTAATCATACTTCCTCAAAACGAAATAATAATAAATTCAATAATTAATGTTCTCTTAACACAGCCGCCCCGTCTCCCCGCTCTAAACCAAAACTGACCGCGAAGTCAAACGAAACCAGAACCAACAATTAAAAAATACTCAGAATAACGAACCACTAGACGCTCTGAAAATCTACAAACGAACAACTCAGAAAGAACCTGATTTACAATCTAACTAACCAAAACCAAACTAAAAACTGCAGCTATAATTAGAAACCCAACAACTTGCGCTACCAAACGTTAGCTTCCTCGTTTTTCAAGCTTTATTTATCACCAAACTCACCTAATAATTGGACACAGAACTTGACCTGGAGGCCTGATCACCTTGGGGGGCCACCGCTGGTTAGACGCCTGTTTGACCCAGCTTAAGTTCTGATTAAGTTATCAGAACTTAAGCTGATCTAGTTAATTAAGTTCTGATTAAGTTCTGAAATTCTTCTCAGCTTAGATACGACTTAACACCGAGGCGGCACTAATAGCGTTATTAAATTAGGCCAAATAAAAGAGTGTAGCCTAAAATAAACACTTTTCTTTATTAATTGCCCATTAATTAGAAACAGGGAGTCTGAATTCTGCTAGCTTGTGTTACCGCTCTCCGCGTCCAAAACAGCGTTAAACCTCCTTTATCACCAGAACATGGCTTCCCTGTCCCCAACTGGAATGTCCTAATCCTTCAGTCTTTATCTTTATTTATGTGAAGATACTACCTAACCTCAGAATAGAATATACATACCATCTTATAAGACTGTTATTATTTTTAAATACTTATTGCTGTATCTTATACTTGGGATAAGCAAAAGGAGGTGAGCTCTAGTGACGCCTTGACTGTTTGGGTCAATTCAGGGAATGTCATTGTGACACTAAACATCCCTAGTCGTAAAACCCAAGACAACAGAATTTGTCCCCACAACATAATATGTGTCAGAAAAATGGTCCCAACAATGCATTAAATACATGGTACACACACACACACACACACACACACACACACACATCAGTGGAGACGAGCATCCACCTGTTGAAGAACAGCAGAACATCTGTATCTGTCGGCCCAGGTTCTGGAGGACCCGGCGGTGGACCTGCGTACCTTGAGCTCCGGCATGGTGACGATGAGCGCCATCGGGACTTTGATGTCCGGGTTGTTGGTGTAGTCCAGCGGCACCAGGTGTGGAGCCAGCTCCCGGTACCGTCCGTGGAGGCTGCAGAGCACAGAGGCACGGTGAGACAACGGTCCATCCGTCCTGGCGCCGCCCCCTGCTGACACCAGAAACCACTACAACTAGACACAGTGAGACGTCCTGCTGTCCATGTCTGATTCTGGTCAGACCTTTCAGGACTGTGTCAAATGTTTTTTCAATAAACTGGTCTAAATGGCAGATAATGAATAATTCCTGTGAAAGACTTCTCCTCCTCCCTGTCGGCAGCATTTGTCTCATAAATCCACCAAAAGTCCTCTTCATGTGACCAAAGCAACTGCTAGGAACACCAGCCTGTCCAGCTGTACACCTCGCCACTGTCTCACTGCAGGAACCCTGACGTGATGACACCGCCGTTCTGGAGAGCTGAGTTCACATGTCTACTCTGATTCTGGATCCTATTTCTGCTTACCTGGACTCCAGCTGGACTCCAGCTGGAGTCCAGCTGGAGTCCAGCTGACCTATTTTCAGGCTGTTTCTGTCTGGTTTGTGGCTGAGACGATGTCTCTGTGTCTCCTACGTCTCCTATGTCTCTGTGTCTCAGCCCTCCTCCTCCTGATGAAGTGTGATGTGTGGACTCACCTCAGGATCTCCTTCCGGGTGAAATGGGTGCAGTCCTGTAAACAAGCAGAGAAACGGGTCAGCATCTGTCTTCGGGGATCCAATCAGCAGCCTCAGCTCCGTCCTGCCTGTTGTGGCTGTGAAGTGTCGTGATTTATGCGGGGCAGACCTGATACGCCTCAAGCTGCTCCTCGGTGAAGGTCGTCTGCTTGTTGCCCATGGTGCGCGGCGGATCGTCCCATCACAGAGCTGCATCCCACTGGAGAATCCCCCACCTCCACGCCAGGAGCTTCACGTCCAGGCGGAGGCTCTGCATCCGGCTCCCAGGATGATGCTCCTTCTGCTGGAGGAGGAGCGGTACACTGCCCTGATGCTTTCAGGTGCTGCTGAGAAAATATGACTTTCAGGAGCCTGACAGAGGAATACTAAAAATTATTGAGGAATGCTAAAAATTATGTCTATGATTTATTATATTTACAATTTCAATATGTTTTTGTTTGTTTTACAGAAACATTTTTTGTTGAGTTAAATATTTATTAAACAACTTATCCTCATGTGTTATGAACAGTACAGCCATGACAAACCTTAAACTAAATCTGGGCTGAAGTAACGGATTTATCAGTGAAAATAAGAGTCTCAGGTGTGGAGAAACTGGTCATTTGGAGAGCACCTGAAGGCAGCAGAGCGCCTCACCTGGTTTGCCTCAATGGAAAGTCAAATAACTACACAATTCACTTTTATATAATAGCTAAATATTCTACAAACAATGCGTTGATGCACTGGTCCTGCATGGACAGGTTTATTTAATTGAACTTTTATTAACCCAATAAAAACCTATGAGACGGGCAGTGGGGAGCACCTGCCCCAACATTAAATAAATGATTATTATTTACATTGTATTTTTATGTGTGCATCTGTTTGTGCCCCTCAACAATAAAATATAAATGTGTAAATTAACCTCAATGGAACAGACCCTCCACTAGGGGGCGGTGTAGGCTCGTTGTGTAGAGTCACAATCACTGAAAGGCTTCCTTAATTTCAACCAAACAGCTGCAGTCATTGTAATGAAATGGAAATCCCATGACTTGTACACATAACATGTCAGCTGCATTCATATTTAAACGTCTAGGTGAGGATCAAACGTTTTTAAACGTGTTTTAACTTCCAGGCTTTCTATTGGAGCTCAGCAAATCACGTGACTAGAAATGACCAAATCTGTTTCTTTTTCACACGAGCTTTTAGTTTAATTCAGCTCATGTATCTTTATTTTCCGCTGCAAAACATCAGTGATGTTGAAACAATGTTTTCTATTTACAGTTCTTATTTTTTTATAAAATGTCACATTTTCCGAACCGGGAGTCAAAACGGGACTTTCGAGGTTGAAATGGTTTCCCTTTCCTAGCGCCTGGCATCGCTTCTCGGCCTTTTGGCTAAGATCAAGTGTAGTATCTGTTCTTATCAGTTTAATATCTGATACGTCCCCTACCCGGGGACCATATATTAAATTGATTTTTGGAGCAGGGAGATGGAATAGGGGCTTGCTCCGTCCACTCCACGCATCGACCTGGTATTGCAGTACCTCCAGGACCGGTGCACCCCCTCAGGCTGTTACATGGAAAACTGATGGTTACAAAATCACTGTTTGCTAAGCACACTTACAGCTCTTTTGGTCTATATTGAAACGAGAGTATTAATGGTTCAGCTTTTTTTATTTTATTTATTTCAGGCCGACAGCAATATTTAAAAACAAAAGCCAAACTAATTTGATCTGGTTGCCTTTTATTCTGTACAACATTATAACAGAAACATTATAAAGTTGTCAGAAGTAGAAAACTCAAGATGTGAAAGTAGGATAAATGGAAGAGTCCAATTTTAATAAAGCAGTGAGGCATCTTTCAGTCATAGGATCTTTGTTCTGTGGCGGGCTGTTCGTAGTGAGACATCTCGCACTCGGAGGATCTCAGGTTATTGTCAGGATGGCGGCAGGCAGCGTGTGGAGGTCACTGGTAAGAGGAAAATGTTCTGGAACTGTTGGAAAGTCTCTACCAGTGGTTCCGCCGTAGCTTGGCGGGGTTCGGCGGGGCTCTCTGTGGGAACCGAAGCTTCCGGGTTTCTGTTGCGGTTAGATCAGGGATTTGACTCCACTATTAGCCTGCTAGCTGTTAGCAGCGGTGTTGGCGTCCTCCAGCAGGGAAATCAGATGATGAAGAAATTCCCTGAGCTTCATCCAGAAATCTTCCCTCGTCTGTCTGGAGCGATTAGCCGGCTCATGCTGCTCACTGCTCGGCCAGTTTGTTCCGTTAATCCTCGCAACCACTGGAACCAGAGGCTGGAAGCTAGCCTAGCCTCGCCGACACCAGACTCCATTTAAAAGTGACTAATTTAAGATTTCCTTCGAGTTGGACTGAAACCTATACATAAGATTAAAGGGTCAAATGTCAGGAAAAGAAGGTGGGGCGTCTCTGTTAATTTCAGCTAACGCTGAACGCATCACTCATTAAAACACGTGTACAGGAAGTGATGTTTAGGTGTAGCAACAGAGCTCCTGTTAGTTTGAACCTTGACCTCTCAGTGTAGGACAGAGCTTTAAACCAGGGCCGATCCATCATTGTTGACAAATGTTTTCTCTTGATGCTGGGTTGCCCTCCCCCCACCTGTTGCTGCGCATTGTATGCCAGCTGGCTGAAAGTTGGCTACTAGAAGTTTTGCCTCCTTCACAGGCAAATTTGATTGATTGATTGATTGATTGACTGATTGATAAGCAAGCAGCTTTCAGTTCTGCATCACCAGAACCAAACAAGGAGAAGCAGCTTTCAGCATCTATGCACCACAAATTTGGAACAAACTTCCAGAAAACTGTAAAACAGCTGAAACACTGACTTCTTTTAAATCTCAACTAAACACCCGCCTGTTTAGAATTGTATTTGAAATGTAATCAATTACAAATTTATTGATGTAACTTGACTTAATGCTGTGTTTTGATTATTGATTCTATGTTGCTTTGTGTTTCTGTTTGTTATGATGTAAAGCTCTTTGAAACGCTTGCTGCTGAAATGTGCTATACAAATAAAATAAGATTGATTGATTGATTCACAGTAGAGAGAGGTGTGAAACTATCGGAGCAGACAGCCTGACTAACTGAGCAGCGTCACTGAAAACAGCTGCTAAGTTCATTCAGTGTTCACATGATTTCCCATAATGTCCTGCTCTGACTGGTTCTAATCCTGAACCAGTCAGATACCTGGATCCAGTCAGATCCAGGTATGGATCAGGACCAGTCAGATCCGATACCTCCAGTCTGCGGGTTTCTGGTCCCAACCTGAGTTCTGCTGGAAAGTTTTGTAGATGAAGCGGGGAACTGAGGGTCTGGAATGAAACGTATTAATAGAGAAATAATTGATTTGATGCAGAGAAACGGAAATAAATCATGAAGACGTGCTTCATCTATTCACATAGTGTAAACTGGTTTTAGTGTAAACCGGTATTTTACACCATGAATCGTGGTTATTCAGTTTCAGTTTGAATGTTTCTGTGTTTTTAAAATGTTTTTATTACAATTCAACATTTTTGGCACCTGAACCACAAAGTAATAAGATAAATAATTCAACATGTGGCTTTAATATCTCCACATTTTGACTGAGGAATGTTTGATTTATTATTATCTTGTATTATATACATATATAATCCATTCCCTAACATTCTTGTATAATCTGTATAATGTGTGCATACAGCTCCCATATTTATATTTATACACAATATCTATATCTCTTGCTATAACCCCTTATAGTCCATACATACATAGTCTTGTACATCTGTAAATAAATATCTATATCTCGTAGAGCACAGCTGGATAGATGCAAACTACATCTCGTTGCTTGTACTTGTGACAGTGCAATGACAATAAAGTTGAATTCTAATCTATTTATTAACGGCTTTGTGTTTAGTTGTTCAGGTGAAGTAAAGCTGCTTCCTGTCTGCTGCAGGTGAGACAGGTGATGGGTGGAGCCAACAGGAGGCCGGCTGTCTCTTCCTTCTCCAGAGGGGTGAGTGAAATGGGTCTCAGAACCGGGTCCGGACCAGCACCTCCAGTCACGGTTCCTCTGGTGTTGCTTTAACTTTAGAACCTTGACTGGTCTGACCTCTGACCTCTGACCTGAGCACAGCGCTGGTCTGTGGTCCTTAGGTAATTCTCTGTCCTACAGAAGTCCAGTTGGTTCTGGACGGTTCTGGATGGTTGTCTTGGACAGGAGCAACTTCTTAGCTGCCCTGCCTGCGTCCAGCGGTGACCCGGTTCTGATTCGATGGCACCTGGACCCTCCCCCTCGCCTGTGGTTCTGAAGGACACACAGAACCACAGGTCTGAGGCGGGTCTGTTCTAGACAGAACCTCTCTGTGCTGTCCTTCTGGAGTCTCCTGATGATGGTCTGGTTCTGGTCTGCTGGACCGGAACCAGGCTCAGTCTGATCAGGGTCCAGGCGGTTCTGAGGCAGTCCAGAGGAACTGATAGTGGTTCTGTTTGGGTCCAGATGCAGACGGTGACTCTGATTCCAGGAGATGGCATCGGCCCAGAGATTTCTGCCGCTGTAGTCAAGATCTTTGACGCCGCTAAGGTGAGTCGGCGCCAGTCCAGAACTGGGCCTCCGGATCCGGAACAGAGAACTGAACCGAGTTTTCCCCCACAGGCTCCGGTCCAGTGGGAGGAGAGGAACGTGACGGCCATCAAGGGACCCGGAGGGAAGTGGATGATCCCTGCAGACGCCAAAGAGTCCATGGACCGCAGCAAGATCGGCCTGAAAGGTTCTAATGTCGCTAACAATGAAGCTAATGCTGCAGCTGAGGCTAACTCTGACCATAACAGTGCCGCTAATGATGAGCTAGCAATGAGTGATGGCAGAGTTACTTTGTAAAAGTAACTTTAATCAGATTACTGATTACTCCTTGAAAAAGTTACTGACTACTTGATTTGGAAAGTAACTAAGTTACATTAAAAGTAACTTTTTTAGTTACTTTCAGCAGCTGCTAACAACAACGCTGTGAAAATCAGGTTGACCTTTGCCAAAACTTAATTGTAAGTTATTTTATAATAACATCAACAATGTGTCTCCATTGATAAGGTTGAACTGAAGGGGAGATTTTTTAATGGTTACAATACAAAAACAACTTTAGTAATTTGTGTGTGTTTTTGTTTTCTATTGTCTGGAAAACTATAAATAGGATTTTAAGGCCCCTCCCTGCCCCGGCCTCCAGGTTCTGCGTTACGGCCCTGTGCTTGCTGGCAGCTGGCTGCACAGATTTTGACACTTATCTTAATATTAATGATTATAATGATGTTTAATTATGCAACTTTACAGACTTGTTCATTGGTGGCTGTTTTCACGTTTATTGCTCTGTTCATATTAGTCTCCATGTTTTCAGTTTCTGGAGCGCAAAGCGAACTTCATTCAGAGGTCATATATGAAGTTGACATTAATAAAGACACGGCGGGACGGATCATCTGGGAAATGATAGAGTCTGACTGAAACTATCTGGGAGTCAGACAAATTCTGGGGTTTATTATGTGTCTCTGCTTATTTCCAAGCCTAAATAAGTAACTTCATGTTCAAAAATGAGCCCAAAAAACGCAACCAGTGACTCATTAAATTTGCAAGCAACTTCAGAAACAAAACAATCCCAAAGCTGCTTATAATAATTGGACTTGGCAACAGAAACTGTAAATAGTTCCTGTTTTTCCAGCGACAAAATGCGCGTCTCCCTCCATTGTTTATGTTTCTGTTGCTGCGGATTCTGTTGCATAGAAACGGTGGTCGCTCCCCAAGACGCATAGAGGACATAAAATGAAATTACAAAAGAAAATAGTAACACAGTGATTTGGAAAAGTACTTGAAGTCTGACTACTGGATTCGAAACAGCAACACGATCGATTGCTACTGAAAACGCTGATTCTGCCGCTAATGATGTTGCTGCTGTTGCTGCTGTTGCTGCTGTTGCTGCTGTTGCTCCTGTTGCTGCTGTTGCTCCTGTTGCTCCTGTTGCTGCTGTTGCTCCTGTTGCTGCTGTTGCTCCTGTTGCTGCTGTTGATGCTGTTGCTGCTGTTGCTGCTGTTGCTGCTGTTGATGCTGTTGCTCCTGTTGCTCCTGTTGCTGCTGTTGATGCTGTTGCTCCTGTTGCTGCTGTTGCTGCTGTTGCTCCTGTTGCTGCTGTTGATGCTGTTGCTGCTGTTGCTGCTGTTGCTCCTGTTGCTCCTGTTGCTGCTGTTGCTCCTGTTGCTCCTGTTGCTGCTGTTGCTGCTGTTGCTGCTGTTGCTGCTGTTGCTCCTGTTGCTGCTGTTGCTCCTGTTGCTGCTGTTGCTGCTGTTGCTCCTGTTGCTGCTGTTGCTCCTGTTGCTGCTGTTGCTGCTGTTGCTGCTGTTGCTGCTGTTGCTCCTGTTGCTCCTGTTGCTGCTGTTGCTCCTGTTGCTGCTGTTGCTCCTGTTGCTGCTGTTGCTGCTGTTGATGCTGTTGCTCCTGTTGCTGCTGTTGCTGCTGTTGCTGCTGTTGCTGCTGTTGATGCTGTTGCTCCTGTTGCTCCTGTTGCTGCTGTTGATGCTGTTGCTCCTGTTGCTGCTGTTGCTCCTGTTGCTGCTGTTGATGCTGTTGCTCCTGTTGCTGCTGTTGCTCCTGTTGCTCCTGTTGCTGCTGTTGCTGCTGTTGCTCCTGTTGCTGCTGTTGCTCCTGTTGCTGCTGTTGCTCCTGTTGCTGCTGTTGCTCCTGTTGCTCCTGTTGCTGCTGTTGCTGCTGTTGCTGCTGTTGATGCTGTTGCTCCTGTTGCTGCTGTTGCTGCTGTTGATGCTGTTGCTCCTGTTGCTGCTGTTGCTCCTGTTGCTGCTGTTGCTGCTGTTGCTCCTGTTGCTCCTGTTGCTGCTGTTGCTCCTGTTGCTGCTGTTGCTCCTGTTGCTGCTGTTGCTGCTGTTGCTCCTGTTGCTGCTGTTGCTGCTGTTGCTCCTGTTGCTCCTGTTGCTGCTGTTGCTCCTGTTGCTGCTGTTGCTGCTGTTGCTCCTGTTGCTCCTGTTGCTGCTGTTGCTGCTGTTGCTCCTGTTGCTGCTGTTGCTGCTGTTGCTCCTGTTGCTGCTGTTGATGCTGTTGCTCCTGTTGCTGCTGTTGCTCCTGTTGCTCCTGTTGCTGCTGTTGCTGCTGTTGCTCCTGTTGCTGCTGTTGCTCCTGTTGCTGCTGTTGCTCCTGTTGCTGCTGTTGCTCCTGTTGCTCCTGTTGCTGCTGTTGCTGCTGTTGCTGCTGTTGATGCTGTTGCTCCTGTTGCTGCTGTTGCTGCTGTTGCTGCTGTTGATGCTGTTGCTCCTGTTGCTGCTGTTGCTCCTGTTGCTCCTGTTGCTGCTGTTGCTGCTGTTGCTCCTGTTGCTCCTGTTGCTCTGGTGCTCACCGATCTGGCCTCTCCTCCTCTAGGTCCTCTGAAGACGCCCATCGCTGCCGGTCATCCGTCCATGAACCTGCTGCTCAGAAAGACCTTTGACCTCTACGCCAACGTGCGTCCCTGCGTCTCCATCGAGGGCTACAGGACGCCGTACACAGACGTGGACCTGGTCACCATCCGGGAGAACACGGAGGGCGAGTACAGCGGCATCGAACACGTGGTGAGTAGTAGGAGGAGTTCTCTGTGTTCCTCCACCTCGGACCTTTGTGGTTTCATGTTGGATTTCTTTTCAACCTCTGGCCCGGTTCTGGTTCCTTTTAGAACCATCTCTCTTTCTGATCCCAGCTCCCACATCCTGATTCTGCCACCGCCATGCTTCACTGTGAGCAGGCTAATGTTTATGCTAGATAACCACAGAGAACTCTTCATCCTGAATGCTCCTGCAGAGACTCTGCTGCCCCCTGCTGGTGATAACTTGTAACAAGCCTGAATATAAACTAAATACTTACAGTATGTTAGCTATGTATTAGCAGAAGCTAATGCTAGAAGGAGGGAAGCCTTCAGTTCCTGCCGGTTCCTCCTCCAGTCCATCAGAACCCTGACCGTGTGGTTCTGGTCCGGTTGTTCCAGATCGTGGACGGCGTCGTTCAGAGCATCAAGCTGATCACGGAGGACGCCAGCAGGCGCATTGCAGAGTACGCCTTCGAGTACGCCCGGAACAACCAGAGGAGCAGCGTAACGGCCGTCCACAAGGCCAACATCATGTGAGGCTGCGGTCCCGGTCGGCTACTCTGCGGTTCTGGAGAACCGGGCCGGACTGATGCGGGTCTGCCGTCTCTCTACAGGCGCATGTCGGACGGGCTGTTCCTCAGGAAGTGCCGGGAGGTGGCGGAGAACTTCAAGGACGTGAAGTTCACAGAGATGTACCTGGACACCGTGTGCCTCAATGTGAGTCCGAACGGAACCGGTTCTGACCCAGATTTGGGAAACGCCCCCCCCCCCCCTTTAACCTGTTCCGTGTTCGTCCAGATGGTTCAGGACCCGACCCAGTTTGATGTCCTGGTCATGCCCAACCTGTATGGAGACATCCTCAGGTCAGTCACACACCGTCGGCCAATCAGAGGCCTGCCGTCTGAGCGCTGACCTCAGGTGACCTTGTGTGTTTCAGTGACCTGTGTGCCGGTCTGATTGGAGGACTGGGAGTCACTCCCAGCGGGAACATCGGCGCCAACGGAGTCGCCATCTTTGAGTCGGTGAGAGCCTCAGAATCACCTGATGGTGGCCTGGTCGGCTGTTCTTGTGGTTCTGGTGTCAGTGACCCGATCCACTGGGTCTGGGTTTAACAAGCACATTTCAAGATCTCACTTCGTAGAAGGTTGTTCAAGATGTCAGTTGGGTCCAGTTTTTTCATTTGATTGAAAAAAATCTGTCATTTGAATTTCTCTCTCAGACTGCAACAACTTCCTCCATAATAATAATAATAACAATTCTTCTTATTGTTATCATCCATCCATCCATCCATCCATCCATCCATCCATCCATCCATCCATCCATCCATCTTCTTCCACTTATCCGAGGTCGGGTCGCGGGGTCAGCAGCTTCAGAAGCGAGGCCCAGACTTCCCTCCCCAGCCTCTTCTTCCAGCTCTTCTGGGGAATCCCAAGGCGTTCCCAGGCCAGCCCAGGAACATCGTCCCTCCAGCGTGTCCTGGGTTTTCCACTCCTCCTGGTGGGACCTGAACACCTCACCAGGGAGGCGTCCAGGAGGCATCCTGACCAGATGCCTGAGCCTCAACTGGCTCCTCTCGATGTGAAGGAGCAGCGGCTCTACTCTGAGTCCCTCCCGGATGACTGAGCTTCTCTCTCTAAGGGAGAGCCCAGCCACCCTACGGAGAAAACCCATTTCTGCCGCTTGTATCCGCGATCTCGTTCTTTTGGTCATGACCCAAAGCTCATGACCAGAGATGAGGGTGGGAACGTAGATCGACCGGTAAATCGAGAGCTTCGCTTTTTGGCTCAGCTCTCTCTTCACCACAACGGACCGGTACAGCGCCGCTTCAAGGCAGACGCTGCGCCAATCCGCCTGTCGATCTCCAGCTCCCTTCTTCCCCCATTCGTGAACAAGATCCCGAGATACTTGAACTCCTCCACCTGGGGCAGGACACCCCCCCTTGACCCGGAGAAGGCACTCTACCCTTTTCCGGCTCAAGACCATGATGGCCTCGGATTTGGAGGCTCTGATCCTCATCCCGGCCGCTTCACACTCGACTGCGAACCGCTCCAGCGAGAGCTGCAGATCATGACCTGATGAAGCCAGTAGGACCACATTGTCTGCAAAGAGCAGAGATGAGATCCTAAGGCCACCAAATCGGATCCCCTCAACACCTTGGCTGGTCTAGAGATTCTGTCCATGAAAGTGATGAACAGAATCGGTGACAAAGGGCAGCCCTGGCGGAGTCCAACTCTCACCGGAAACGAGCCCGACTTACTGCCGGCGATGCGGACCAGACTCTGACACCGGTCCTACAGGGACCTGACAGCCCGTATCAGTATCTCCATGGTCTCTCCAAACTCCTCCCAGGTCCGAGTTTTTGCCTCAGCAACCACCTGAGCCGCTTCGCCTGCCGGTACCCATCAGCTGCTTCTGGAGTCTCACAGGCCAAAAAGGTCCGATAGGAAGGTCTCCACCAACGGGTTAGAGGGTTGCTGCCGTGACAGGCACCGACAACCTTGTGGCCATGGCTCCGATAAGCTGCCACAACCGAACCTGTGTGTGTCCCACAGGTGCACGGGACCGCCCCGGACATCGCGGGCCTGGACCTGGCCAACCCGACCGCCCTGCTGCTCAGTGGCGTCATGATGCTGCGCCACATGGGGCTTCACCAATACGCCGCCAAGATCCAGACGGCGTGCTTTGATACCATCAAGGAGAAGAAGGTGAGGCAGTTCTGATCGGTTCTGCAGCCGCTGGTCATAATGATTTGATGTGCATCAGATTTAATCATGCTAAATGATTGGTGCTGTCACCGTGGTAACAAGTGCTGCTACTGTTCCAGGTGCTGACCAAGGATTTGGGAGGAAACTCCAAGTGCTCCGAGTTCACCACTGAAATCTGCCGTCGAGTTCAGGACCTGGACTGAAACCAGAGTGCGAAGGGGGCGGGGCTCCGTGGTCCCTCCTCCTCTCCGAGGGGGCGGGGCTCCGTGGCCCCTCCTCCAAGGGGGCGGGGCTTTGTGTCCAAACCATTCACATCTAGCATGACGCACAAATGAAACCTGACCATGAATGAGACTCAACCAAATATCATCTGATCGATGACATCAGCTCGTCTCTGTTGCTTAGTAACAGTTTTTTAACGTTAGTTCTGCGTCAGCGCAGGTCAAGTGTCTTATTTATTGTTTCTACTTCCTGTTCTGTTCACTTTCTGCCTGCAGAACCACAAATATAAACGGTTCATTAAGAGTCTGGTGTGTTTAATGTCCGTCCTCTTCATCGCTTCCTCTTCCTCCCTGAACAGCCTCAGCTGTGCTCGGTACGGACGGTTCTGATTGGCTGCCTAGAGTCTGGTTAATGCCTTATTTGTAATTAATATAGGAAATTTAACACAAACTAATTATAAGTCAATAAATATTAATGAATGTTTCATCCAGTTATGTATTATTTAGATAATTGATTTGTGTGCATTGAATCAATATTTACATATTTATTTCCACTGTTTCTTTTTATCTGAGTGAAAAACGTGAATCATCTTCTGATCCATCTCTGTCCTGGAGCTTCTTACATTTGGAGAGCCAACATAAATATCTACATTCAATCATTAATTAAATGATAACCCTACCTCCTCATCTCTAGGCACCAAGTAGCATAATGACGTCACAAGCCCCGCCCCTTGGAAAGTGGCAGCTAAAATTATTTCCTGTTGATGTTGCAGGAACCATGAAATAATTAATTATGCATTTAATTATCTGACTGCTTCATATTTGGTTATTGTGTCATGTTTTTAACATGAATACAATTACACTTGACTTGCATTCACTGACATAACTTTGAATTTTAATGATGCTATGACCAGTGGTGGAGAAAATACTCAAAGTATTAAAAGTGAAAGTAGTGGCTGAATGTATCACCTAGTCGCTAATTCAATACCATTCAGTTTACCTACTTAATTTTAATACATTTAACGATAAAACATGTTTTTATTGTGTTTAGATTTAGACTTGTGATTCTGTGCATCAGAATTTCAGGGATGACCTGCTGAGTTAAATGTAATTAGACAAAATGAGAGAAATTATTAAACCTTTGAAATGTTTCATTTAACATAAAATAAACACATTCAAGAGAAAGTTGTTTCCCTGAAAAATGGACCTAACAAGTGTTGAGCTACTTAGAAACATCCGGTCTCCTGTCCTATCATAGCATGAACTTCACTTTTTGGCTTAAGGCATTTATTTTGAAAGAAATCCAGCAGGAAAAGAAGGTGGGGCGGGAAAACATCCCACTGAGGAAGAGGAGTCGAACTTGGGACAGCCGTGCAGTGGTGCTGCAGACCACCTAACCCGAGTCCGAGACCGGCGCCCCGCGCTACATGACACAATAAAATGCGAAATATGATTAAAATTGCTTCTTAAATTGATCTGAAAGATCCACATAAAAACACCCAGATATTAAACACTTGGAGCTGAAGTAAATTTAACCAACATCATTATCAATTCAAACTCTGTTCTGCTTTGGTTCCATCTTTGTGCCACAATCCGCAGAGGTCTAGTGCTGTCCCTAACAAGATAATGCCCTGGGCGGTTGCCCATATCGCCCATGTCAGAAACCACAACTGTCTGCTGCATTAAACAGCAATTAAGACACCTGATGGTAAACTATGAGCACTGACCAAGGAGCAACAAGCACAAGGCGACCCGACCGTTCTCCCACTGTAACATCTGAGCATCATGCTCTGTTGCTCTTCTTGTGTTTTATTTATTCGTGTAACAGAGTTACAAATGTGCTTTATTATTTCTAATTCATGTTCTATCGAGTATTTGTGAATTTTGTCTCATTTAGTTATTTTTCTTTGCTGTTTTGTTATTTCTGCCTTTCGGCACTCTGCCTTCTTTGTGCCTCCTGGGCTCCGGTAGTTCTTCCGGCCCTCGCAGTTTCCCGCCTCCCCTCTTGGCGGCGTCCTGCGCTGCTGAGGGCGAGTCAAGGCGAAGTTGCTGCTGCGATATATGTTTGTTTTCTGTGTGGAAGTAGTAGTTGTTCATGTCGAGGTCTCTGGCACATTTTGTTAATTATTGTTTGTTGGTGTGGCGTGTAGCAGCTGTCAGCTATTTTCACCGTTATTGTGGGTTTTTTGGCGAAGGTGTAACTTTGTGTAGCAAGTTGGTGGGACGAACAGGAGCGGAGGGCGGGGGGGGTTCAGGGTGCTGATGCACCACAGTCACTGGAAGGCCTTTTCTTTTCTAGTGCTAAGAATGAAGCCAAAACTTCCATGTGAATGCCAGGCAGTCTTATTCGGTAAATTATGATATGATGTGACTTTAATATAGCAAATAATAAAGATTCTAAACCTTTTCTGGGTCTGGTTGGGGCAGTTGGTGAATCGAGCCATCAATATTACTGGATTCTATAAAATGGGGCTTAAAGCTGAGATGCTGATGTTTGGATATGTAAAATATATTTTCTCTCCGCTAACAAATCTATAGTTTGGTTTCTGTCAGTTCTAGAAACAAGAGAGAACAAAGCGAATTTCTCTCCAAAAAATTAATTTTACTTAATACGAGCCATGATTTAAAATTTAACAAACTTTAGCTCATTATGCTTTATGAAATATTTCATAAAGATCAATCATCCTATTTTTTTTTTTCTCCTTAGAGTTTTTGCGGCGCTAGTGGCTCATATTTTTTCTACAGTAGGCAGACAGGAAGGAGGGTGAGGAGAGGAGACATGTGGTAAAGGTCGTCGGGACTCGAACCCGCGACATCCGCGTCGAGGACTAAGGCCTCCAAACGTGGGGCGTGCTAACCCGCTGCGCCACCACAGCACGCCCCTATTTGATCTGAATATTGCCATGTTCTACGAACAAATGATGCAATTTGTCCAGGGAAAAATGTAGAAAAACGGGTGATTGTATAATTTTTTCGCTCAGTCTGTCAGCTTTACTTCACTTGTTGCCATGGCGACCAATAAACAACAGCCCCAGGAGCGCAGAGCAAAGATTACGTTCAAGTCCATCAGGAATTAATACTAAAAAACCCCACAAAAACATTTCCCACACAAAAAAAACACCAAAAAGAACATTCTGTCTGTTGCAGATTTATGTTTTTGAATTTCCATTTTGTGATCATTAGGAAGTGATCCTCTGAACACTCGCGGTGGTTGATTAACTAACTTAAACACCTGCACTTCCTTATTTTTGTGTTAATTGAACAGAAATATTCCGACTGAAGGTGATAAAAGTTAAGCTAGCATAACTAACATACTCTCCACTTTCTTTATATATATATTTTTAATTAAAGCTTTTTACTGACCTGTGAAATGTGATCCCCTTAGACCTTGTTATCTTGCTATCATAGTGCTGACAATATCAAAACTTTGCGTCCTTTTCTCAGGTTCTTTGCTTGATTGTACCTTGCACATGTACAGAGCTAAATAACTTCTATTTTACTGGCATTCCTGCACTTTATGTTTTATATTTATATTCTGGAGTAACCTCATAACATTAGAACCTCAAAACATTGTCCTGAGCCGTATGCAACGAAATGTCGTTCTGTATTCACCCTGCATGCAAAATAATAATAAAGTAAGTCTAAGTGATTGTGTCATTTCGCCACCACCAATATTCAGATTCTATGTAAAACAAATGGTCCAGTCAAACAGTCTGGCTGAATGATTTCCACAAACACATCGGTAGGACCCTCTATGTTCACTGATTAAATAAATATCAATATATATATTTAAATAGAATAATAATAGCTGCTGCAGAGTACCAGAGCATCACAAGAACAAAGAACGGCTCTCAGTGAGGCTCCAGGCCCGTCGTTAATAGTAAAGAGCTGGTCAGAAGAATCGGAGCGTTCATGAATGTCACGTCACTGTATTGATAACTTTGGTCACAGCGTTGTCCCATATATGCAACATATCAGTCAACACCTCCGCACAATAATTCAGGGTAGTGAGCAACAACGTTTTTTCATAGCAAATGCAATTTGTCCCTGAAAAGCTAGCTTTGCTAACATCACTTCCACAGAGCTTACCTTTCTTTGAGCTTCTTTTCTAAGTGACAATAAAAGCTAGACGTAGTCCCCACCGTCTGTCACCATATCTGTTGATTTATGTAACAAATTCTGTTATTGATGATTAGACAGAGATCTTCTCCCAGTCAGAGGAAACCACTGCGCGTGTCTCGGAGCTCCGCGTGCGAGTGAAAGGAGGAGGCGATGGGTAACAGACACGTGTAATTAGTTGGTCATGTTATTGCAGCGCCACGTTAAGTCCCTGAACTTCACATTTAACGAACAAATCAAAAGAGCGCAATACGACCTGGATGTAATGAGTAACGCAACAGCTTTATAGAAATGTAGTGAAGTAGAAAATACAGATACTTGCTATAAAATATAGTGAAGTAAAAGTCCAAAGTATCCACAATTAAATGTATTTAAGTACAGATACATGAAAATTGTACTTAAGTACAAGTACATTACTGTAATTGTTCTTTACTGTAGTGTAAAGAACAATTTTCTTCATGGTTTCATTAATGATTGAATTATGTATTTATTCATAAAATTTTGTCCCGTTTGGCCCTCCATACCAAAAACCTAGCTGGCAAAGTCTTTCAGTCCGTCCGCTAGGGGGCGGCGCGGCGCGGCGCATCTTCACCAGCTGTTAAAGCAGAAGAAGCAGGAACAGGAAGTGGTTGTCACCTCCGCCTTGAAAGCAAAGCTGAGGCTCGGACCCGGACGGACCCTGCGGTTCCGGCTACAGCATCATGGACGTGGAGGATGAGAGCATCCTGGTGTCCGTCTTCAAGGACAGCTTCCCGGACAGCTGGAGGGACAACCCGGACTTCTCGGCCTACCTGTCTGAGCTCAGCGCCTGCGGCCTGGATAAGCTGGGCCGGGAGCCGGAGCGGCTGGCCGAGGAGCGGAACCAGATCCTGCAGCAGACCCGGGAGCTGGCCTTCTCCAACTACCAGACCTTCATCCGAACCGCGGACTGCACCGAGCACATCTACCGGGACTTCGGCCGGGTGGAGGGCAGCGTGTCCCGGCTGCTGGACAAGCTGCCCCGGTTCGGAGAGAGGTGCAGGTTGGTATCGGTCCGGGTGGAGGCCGATCCACTGTTTGTTATTTCAGACCCAGTCTTGGTTCTGTACATCCTATAATCTGTGAGAACACTAAATATGTTGACCAGGTTTACTGCGGTCCCGTTCCAGAGACGGAACCACTCAACGCCTGAATTTATATCCTCCTTTATGTCCATCGGTGGAAATGGACCGATGGACAATCACCAGGCAGATTGTGATTTATAAAGTTCAGAATGACCTGGATCTGAAACATCCAGGTGATCCGAGGGGCAGCAGCGCTTCCGGGTTAGGAACCTTCCAGACTGACCAGTGTTTCCTCAGGACTTTCATGACGGAAGCGGAGGAGATCGCTGTCAGCCGGCGGATGAACAGCCTGACTCTGAACCGGCACACGGAGATCCTGGAAATCCTGGAGATCCCGCAGCTGATGGACACCTGCGTCCGCAACGGCTACTACGAGGAGGCGCTGGAGCTGGCCGCCTACGTCCGCCGGCTGGAGAGGAAGCACGCCGCACTACCTGTGATCCAGGTGAGAGTGGGCTGTGGACTGCAGGCCTGCTGGAGGCGTGATGTCCTCCAGCAGCTTGATGTTGCGGTGTCTCCTGCAGGACATCGTGCGGGACGTGCGGCAGGCGGCGCAGCTGATGCTCAACCAGTTGCTGCAGCAGCTGCGCTCTAACGCCCAGCTGCCCGTGTGCCTGCGCGTGATTGGCTACCTGCGGCGGATGGACGTGTTCACGGAGGCGGAGCTCCGAGTGAAGTTCCTGCAGGCGCGCGGCGGCTGGCTGAGCTCCGTGCTGGACGCCGTCCCCGATGACGATCCTTATGTTCACATCACCAAGACGGTGGAGGCGTGCCGGGTCCACCTGTTCGACATCATCACGCAGTACCGCGCCATCTTCTCTGACGACGACCCGCTGGCGGGCCCCCCGGGCGAGGCGGCCATCTTTCACGGCTGGGTGGCGCAGAGGGTGGCGGAGTTCCTGGTGACGCTGCAGAGGGACCTGAGGCGCGGCGTGGGCCCCCGGCTGGACTCGCTGCTGGGCCAGTGCATGTACTTCGGCCTGTCCTTCAGCAGGGTGGGGGCCGACTTCCGGGGCCAGCTGGCGCCGCTGTTCCAGCAGGTGGCGCTGGAGGCCTTCCAGGCGGCGCTGCAAGAGGCTGCGGACCGCTTCCAGGAGGACATGAACCGCTACACGCTGGTGGCCCTTCCAGTGGCGCTGGGGGGCGCACTGGCCCCTGCGGCCCCCGGCGTACAGCCTGGTACCCTGCAGCCCCCCACCGCCCTGCTGGACTTCACACCGCTGGCCTGCTTCCTCAACCACGTCTTGAGCGCCTTCAACGACCTGCGGCTCTGCTGCCCCCTGGGGGCGGCCCAGGACGTCAGCCGTAGCCTGGAAGACGTCCTGAGGACGGTGAGTTGGACTGGAGCCACGCCCCCTTCACACACAACAAGCCACGCCCCTTCCAAAATCAGAATTAGATTTTTAAAATTACATAAAATAAATGATACGTTAATACAGCTGAAAATTATTAATAATTTCCCACTGGATAATCAAAATTCTTTCATCTTTTTAATGCCATATTTCCATAAAGAAATAAAGCCATTTATCGCTTTCTATTTTTACTGCCAGTTTTGGCAGGATGGGTCCTCCATACATTTTGTGACTTTTTGATTTTTCTCTGCTGCTGAATGAAACTTGGCTTCTGAGCTGCAGAGCAAATCATCGCCGCCCCGGTCCGTGTTTTGATTAAAGATCAAAGCATTGAATCAGCTGCGGTCTGTTTGCTTTGGTTCTGGTCCTGGTTCTGACCCGTCTCCTCCTACAGGTGACCCGTGTCATTGTGGCGTTCCACCGGGCTGAGCAGTCGGCCTTCAGCAGCAGAGAGGAGGATTTGTTTGTCCAGTTCTGCTCGTCATTCGCTGACGACCTTTTGCCCTTCCTTAGCCGCTGCCTGCAGGTTCTGTTCCCTCCGGCCCAGTTGGCGCTGGTTCTGGGTGAGCGAGCGGCCCGCAGCATACCTGTTTACAGTGAGAACCTGGAGGAAGTGTTGTGGGTTCTGATCCAGGCGTCTATCTCTTCCCAGGTGTTCCTGCATCTCAGCTGCACAGGTACGGCGGTCTGGGCCGCATCGACGTCTCTGCCGTCCTGCAGCCGCTGGACTTCATTCTCCCTCAGAAGGAACCAGAACCAGAACCGCTGCTACCGGAGGCCGACATCCCGGCCGAGCAGGGCTCGCTCACTCAGCCGAAACCAGAACCTTCTCAGCCGGGCCGCACAGAGACCGCAGCAGAACTGGAGGCTGACGCAGAGTGACGGGCCAGAACCAGAACCTCGACAGGGTTCTGATGAACTTGCAGAATCATTGTGGGTGATGGGATCTTGAAGTGCAGCTTGTACCAAACCGTCAGAACCGAACTTTCTGGGTCTGCAGAGTTTTCTTCTGTTCATTAAAACCTCAGTTGTAAGTCTTGTTGTGTTTTACAAACACTGCCACCTGGTGGCCAAACAGCAGAACTACACAGGAACATTCAAACTAAATTTAATAGTAATAATAAAAATAACGAAGCATTTATTTAGCCAGGAGGTTCTGATCCAAGAACTGAAACGGGTTCTAGAAAAGTCCTACAAGTGAACCCAGATGTTCAAGTTTAGTTCAGAGTTTTGAAAATATGAGCAGAACGCAAAGAGAGAAATTCATTTTCATGATCTGAAACCAAAGTCCAGAACCGAGCTGGACCTGGTTCCATCACTTCTTCTTGAGGAACTTCCTGCGGGCGGCGTTGGGGTTGGCCCGCCTGCGGCCAGCGCCGCTCTCCCCGTCACGGATCTGCAGGTTGGCGGCGCGGCTGTAGACGTCGTTCTGGCAGAACGGCGACGCTCCGGCCAAGTAGTCCGGGTCGAACACGTCCGTCTTCTGCCGGGCCTTCCTGGAGAGCCGCTGCTGCGGGAAGCGCTGGTCCTCCACCAGGTGGGGGTCGGCGGCGTGCTTCCCGCCGCGAGGCAGCGGCAGCGAGTACTGTGGACAGGACGCACAATCAGGGTTAGAGCGCCTTCCTGTCTGAGGAACATTCTACCAGAACCAGCTGTGGAACCACACCTGGACCTCCTGAAGGAACAACACTCCCACAGGAAGTGTCCAATGTTCCCAACCAGCTGGTTCAGTCTTCCAGGTCCACTGGTTTGAATCAGCTGGCAGAACTGTGGGGTACTGGTCCAGATGGCTCTGTTTTAGCCTCTGTGGTTCTGGTTCAACTAGTTTAACAGCTTCAACTGGACTCCTAATTTAACCTTTAACCCTTCAATCCAGCAGGAACGTTGCCTGGCAGCCTTAGGCCCCAAACCGGTTCTGAGAACAGCAGACCCTGCAGGTCGAGTTTGACCCACCTGGAGGTTCTACAGGGGTTAAAGGTCGAAGCGTCTCACCCTGGTTCCTCGGGGGTTCATGACCTTGGGGTTCTTGGAGAAGTGCATCTGGATGCTGCCGTCATTGCCAACGGTAACCGCCAACTTCTTCAGGGTCTGGTTGCCGCAGTGAGGGCAGAACGCTTTGCTCATGTTGCTGGTCGTCCTGGAAACCAAACCGGAAAACGAACCGGGTCAGGCGGGCGGGCACACACGCGGCCCGCAGGCGGTTCTGCGACTGCTTACCTGAAGCAGGCGTGGCACCGCAGGATGTAGCTGCGGGCGCGGCGAATCACCAGGCCGCCGACGGACAGAACATGGAGGCCCATCTGGATCAGAACGTTCTGGAGACAGAGACGGGTCAGAGGCCGGACCGAGCAGAACCGACCGAGCAGAACTGAAAGAGACTCACCTGCATGGCGAAGTCGGTGGTCAGGCACCCCACTCTGACATCAGCTGCCTCCGTCCAATCAGACGACTCCATCTTCACCTGCCTGATGTTGCTGGGAGTGATCCAGCCATCATCATCATCATCATCGTTGTCTGATTGGTCCTCTCCCAGCCCTGGCTCCGCCCTCCTCTCCTCCACCTGGGTTGAGGCTCCGCCCACATCCTGTAAACTAACAGGTCAGTGGCTGCCTCTCGGAGGAATCGGGCCCAGCGGAACCGGGTCGCTGATGAAGACTCACCACGAGGGCCAGCAGGTCCTGGTCCACGCTGGGAACTGGGTCTCTCCAGAACCGGAAGCTGCTGAAGTCTTCGTCTGTCTCTGAGGATGCCGGGATGTCTGGCTGCTGATCCGGGTCGGTCGGATCCTGACGAAACAGAACCAGAACCGGTTAGCACCAGAGGTCCAGCGGATCTGTCTGCAGAACCGCCACCCACCAGCAGGTCCAGCAGGTCTCCCTGGAGGCTCGGCAATGGCTGCCTCCAGAACTGGAAGCTGTTGAACTGGTCCAGGTCTGTCTGAGTGGATGGTTCCGACCGAGTGTGTCCGGTATTCGTAGTGTCCACGGTCCTCTGAAGAGACAGAAACAAAACTCAGATTTCCAGAACCAGGACCAGAAACAGAACCGCCCTTGGTCCGTACCCTTGAGGGAAGATGGAAGCCCGCAACGTGGACCGGAGCCTCTGGGTGGTGCTGTGTGCTCTGGATGGTCACCTGGAACAGAAGAACAGGTCAGAGATCTGGGCGGGTTTTGCTGATCCTAAGGGGAACTGGGCCAGTACCTTCAGGTCCGGTTCCGCCTTGAGGTTCTGTGACCCGACGTGCTCCAGCTGCAGCTGGTAGGTCAGAGCCAGAACCTTGATGTCAGTGGCGGACAGGCTGGGGTAGTCGCCAGTCTTCTTGGAGAACTCTGTCACTGAAACCGGGTCAGAACTTCACCAGAAGTTCCAGACCAGAACTCTGAAACTTTACCAGAACTTCACTCGGGTTCTATTAGTGACAGTTTGACCAGCCTGACAGGTTCTGCTTTAGATAACAGGGTTTCCACTGGTATTTAGAAAAAAGTTCCATGACCTTCCGTATAATTTTCCATGACCCACATACAACAGCTAGAGAAAGAAAAGTATATGACTGAAAGACCGAACCCCACCAAGCTGAACTATCCACCTTACTCCTAACTCCAATGCGCTTTGCGTGAATTAGGGAACTTCCGCCGCAAACCGGAACCGCCATTTGTTTACATGTTAGCAACTTGCTAACCGGCTTCTGTAAGAGGTTTCAGGCTATAAAATATGTGGGAACACCAGCTAGCTTAAATGTGGCAATACTGTTAAACCGCTACCTGCAGTTAGCAGTAGAATATAGTAAAGAAACTAGCATAGTTAGCTACTTCACTGTGTTACCTAGGTAAGTCCAGAACAGGCTGGTGTCTATTTCGGCTGTGGAGAGAATATTTCGGCAAAACAAGGAGGAGGCAGATAAAAGCTTGTTGAACTTTATTCCTCTTCTTGGCAAAAACGGACAACAACAACCACTCCACAGCTCAAGTCTCTAACAGCTAACACACGCCGCTCTTCTTCTCCGTGCTCCTACTCATTGCTCTCTACCGCCCCCCTAGGGAGAGGCTGGGCCTGTAACTACCGACTCAGTTGCTTCGCAGGCAGATGCGGGTTTTTTCCGTTGCGTTTTGTCCACACAATGAAACGAGCACACATAAAGCACTTTGGGTTCTCTTTTCAAGTTCAGATTTTTTTTTTTTTTTTTTTTTGCCAAATTTCTTTTGTATCCTATCGCTTATCACAGAAACACTGCCTTTTTGTTTCGGGAGCTGTTTCAAGCAAGTGTTATTGTGTGCAGCCACACTTATTGTGTGTGGCTGCATTATTTTAGCCTCAAAATAATCTTGGTTTGATTATTACAGAACAGCCGCGATTAGTGGCTACCGAGCTCCGCAAGGGCATCTTAAGGCGCTTTTCCCTGGCAAGTCGCTTTGTATTACAGGTTAATGTGTGATTCGGTTCAGTTCTAGTCCAGTGGGCAGATTCTCCATATTGAGGTCTGAAGCGCAGCAGCTGCGGTCATTTCTCCGAAAGAGAGAGGAGCTGCTAGTATCGCTGCTAATTAAAGTATAATTCCGACCCAAAACTTTACGCTGTTCGTGATTACTGATCGTCTAAACTGAGCAGCTCTCTGCTAGCAGACCGCATGTAAGTCTACTATTTCTACTTAATATTATACAAAAACTGAAAAGACAGATGTAACGTCTATCATGAATATAGATTAGCAAAAAACCTACAAATTACTGTGAAATACTGCTACTTCCGGTGGTCACCGGAAGTAAGACCCATAATCGTTTCCACAGTAAGTCTCCCAGGAATAAGGTGGATAGCGAGCATGTAAAAGTGTAGTGCAGGCAACATAAATGACAAAAATTTGAAAATGAATCATTATTTCCAGGGTCCACCATGTACTTCTGGTACTTAGTCGGGGTTTAAGGTCCGGTTCGGACGTGTTTTATGTGCCGTAGCAGTTCGGGTGCGTACCGGTTCTGATGTGCTCCGGGTTCGGCTCTCTGAAGGTCAGCTGGTACGGCAGGACGGCCAGACTCCTCCGGGTGGTTCTATCCCGGATCTCGTCCAGAACCTCCCGCAGGGTGTAGATGTTCTGGCCAAACTCCTGCAGCGGAAACCAGCACGTCATCAGGTCTTACGTCACAGTTAAAGCCACTCATGTTGCCTTGGTAACACGGCCTGATCTCAGAGCACCTGGTACCAGAACCCGTCCCAGCTCTGTTCTGGTACGGGAACAGAGCTGGGACCCGTTAGATCCTAACGCCGTAAAGCTGTTGGTCCGGAGCCAGAACCAGCTTCAGGCTCAGCGGGTCGAGGCCAGATTCGGTCCGCTCAGCAGCGTCTGCTCCGCGGCCGGAGCTCCACCACCAGCGGCCCACTGACTACCTGTCCTCCCCTGACGGACTCACCTGCAGCTGGGCTTGCTTTAAAAACGCTCCAGCGTCCGCGACAACATGCTCCACCAGGGTCGGCGCCATCTTGGTTTGGGGAGCAGCAGATGCAGTGGCCAATCAGAGGCGAGGAAACAGCGATCTGATGCCTGAGTGCTTTAAATACATCACGAGTGTCGGAATTTTGACTACTTTGTTACTTTTTACCTTGTCGAGCTGATCTAAAAGGTGTTCAGGTGGAAAATATAGAAAATGTATGTTCCTTTAAAGTAGATGTGTTCACTGTTCGGTCCTGAACGAACTATTCTGTCAAAATTTCATTTATTTTTAAAACTATAAATCCGTAAATAAGATAGGCACCAGCAACCCTCCCGACCCCATTAGGGACAAGGGTGAACAGAAGATGGATGGATGGATGGATCCGTAAATAATAATAAAAAAAACAATTATGTAATTAAATGATTAACACTCGAAGTTAAAACCACAAGTAGTTAATACCAGGATGTTCCAGTAATCCTTTCATAATTCCTTTGCAGTGGTGAAGGGTTAACAACGGGCTAGATGGTTTCAATAATCTACAGAACCTGCTGTGACCCAGTTATTTGATGTTATGAAGCGGAGGAACCCGCCGCCACCACCGTGGATTTTACCAGAAGCTATAGTTGATTTAACAATATTGGTAAAAAAAACATGATAAGTCAAATGTTGTAGAAAGGTATGCAGTGCAATCACATTTAAATAATTACTATAGACATGTCCAAATTTACACAGATGCATCAAAAATCGACGGAAGAATAGGAATAGCATGTACAATTCCAGATTTCAAAGTGTATATTGGGAAGAGAATCACAGACGGGCTATCAATTTATACAGGAGAAATGTTAGCAATACTTTTGGCTTTACAATGGATTGAGGAAGTAAAGCCTTTACAAGCAATAATTTGTTCAGATTCAAGCTCAGCTTTGCTAAGCATAAAATTTAATAATACGGACAGTAGGATGGACATTTTATTAGAAATATATCATAATCTATTTAGAATACAACAATTGGGATTAGTAGTTACATTTGTGTGGGTTCCAGCACATATAGGGATAGTAGGAAACGAGAAGGCTGATATAACGGCAAAGAAGGCAATACATAATCCTATTAGTTTTACAGTTAAGATGAGTAAATCGGAAGGGAAAAGTAAGGTCAAAGAAGAGATGATGAAAATATGGCAGAGAAGGTGGGATAAAGGGTTAACAGGAAGGTGGTTTTATAAAATTCAGGTGGCTGTAGGAAAGAAAAGAATAGGAAGAAGGAATAGGAAGGAGGAAAGAATAATAACAAGGTTAAGGTTTGGTCATACAGGGCTTAATTATTCACTTTTTAAAATACAAAAGCATAAAACTGGAAAGTGTGATTATTGTGAGAAGTCTGAAACAATAGAGCATGTTATTTTAGAGTGTTGTAAGTATGAAGAAGAGAGAAGATGCATGCTGAGAGAGTGTGTAGGTATTAAAGAAAGGTTTAATTTAATAGAATTTTTGAGGAGAGATCTCGGGAGTAGACATATTCAAATAATTATTCGGTATCTTAAAAAAACAAAGCTATTTCATAGGATATGAGTAGAGCAAGTTGGGTGTGAATGTGTAAAGAATATCAAAGAGGGGTATATAAAGCTATAAGCAAGTTGGATAATATAAGCAGGTGTGTATGTGTGGGGGTATGTTTAATCAGGAGTTAATGGAGGGAAAAGGTAGAAAGTGTAAGTTTATAGACCATCTCGAACCACACTCCATACTGGTAAGTGGCGGTAATGCTACTGTAAGTTTGTTGCCAACCGCCAATAAAAACCAAGAAGAAGAAGAAGAAGAACCCGCCGCCATTGAACAGATCACCGCAGCTCTTGAAGGTCACGTGACGTTGTGTTGACAGTGAGACGGGGAGGAAAGATGGCGGCGCGGTGGAGCAGCGAGACTGTGGTGGTGGAGTTTCGGGACGCTCAGGTGTGTGATTGTTTGAGCTGACCCAGATATTTCTGACCGGAAACTCGGGTGAGATCGGAGCTGCTGAGAACAGTTCACCTGCAGAACCGAACGCAAACCCGGATTAGTCGGGTTCGGTAACAGACAGAGTATCTGCGGTAGTTGATCTGAATGGTTCCGATCACGTGATTTCCTAGGGAGGAGATCATTGGCAACTTTCAGTCAACGTTGAGTCACGTGACAACAGATGACCGTCTTCCCAGCGTCATCACAGCAACCACAGCCAGTCTCCAGGAGGTGGTTACTATGGTAACCATGGTGTCCAGGCTCATTAGTTTGAATAAACCCAGATTTTGCCATAGCTGCAAGCTGGGCAGCCATGTTGGATTGCAGGTCAGGGCCGATGGGAAGCTGACCTCTGACCTGTGGTCTGTGCTGTGTTCCAGGCCACCGCCATGTCCGTGGACTGCCTGGGCTCCCACGCCGTGCTGTCAGGGTAAGCTCCGGTTGCCGGTCCATTCCTGTAGATCAGGTTCTGACTCCTTCCTTAAATTATTTGTTGGGAGATTAAACTGTCAAACAAAAAATCTGTGAAATTAATTTACAATAATCGATTTGTACCCTGGCTATGCAGTAAATCAAAGCTCTGGTCCAGTCAAGGACTGGTTCTGGTTCTGGAGGTGTTCATGGCAGGACGGGAGTGTGGGTTCTGGTCCGGCCCAGATGGCTCCTACAGCTCTAACATCGGAACCAATCAGACTGGTTCTGAATCAGTTCTAAACCAGCCTGTTGGATCCTGTCTCTCAGACAGAACCAGCAGAACCAGTGACATGATCTTGTCTCTGTTAAAAGATTATGTTCAATGTCTGACGATATCACCAGCTGCTGTCCCCGTCTGTCTCTCTGTCCCCGTCTGTCTCTCTGTCCCCGTCCAGCCGGCACTCCCTCTACCTGGTGAACCTGGACGCTCCGTCAGAGCCGTCCCGTAAGATGGGTCGCCACAGTAAGTGGGACGTGGGGACGGTCCAGTGGAACCCGCATCGGTCCCAGGCTCACATCTTCGCCGCCTCGGTGAGTTCTGCTGTGGTCCGGTCCGGACAAGTTTCTATTTTAGGCTCTGAGCCATTATTTAATGACTGATTGATGAACGAATCGCCGGCCGTTTATGGTTCCGTCCATTTCATGAAATTCAGGCATGATGCTGCCAACACCATGTTAGACTGGGGCACAGCCGGGGACGGTGTGGGGACAGATCCTGATTGTCCCTCCTATGTTTCCAGAGCAACCAGCGAGTGGACCTGTACTCCTGGAGGGACGGCTGTGGAGAGACTCACACGTCCCTGCAGGGACACACCCGGGTCATCAGGTGACAGACACAAAGCAAGCACACCTGTTCACAGGTGGGGACAGGTGTGACTCACTGTGACTATCCCTGCAGCGACCTGGACTGGTCCTGGTTCGACTCGGAGCTGCTGGTGTCCAGCTCAGTGGACACCTACATCTACATCTGGGACACCAGGTAGGAGGAAAACCCAGGACCGGACCAGAACCGGTCTCAGAAGACACTGGATCTGCTGTCCTCATGTCTCTCTGTCTGTCTCCACAGGGACACTCGGAAACCCACGGTGGCGCTGTCTGCTGTCGGTGAGTCCTCAGCCTAAAACGTTTCCAAGTTCCCTGAATGCACCGCTCACTGTCGTCCCTGTCTCCTGTCCCACCGTCCCACTGTCCCTCCAGCTGGAGCTGCTCAGGTGAAGTGGAACCGGAAGAACCCACATCTGCTAGCGTCCAGCCATGACGGAGACGTACGCATATGGGACAAGAGGGTGAGATGTCCTGCGGGTTCTGGGACTGGTCTGGCAGCTGGACGACCTCTGACCCGTCCTCCTGTCTGAACAGAAACCCAACACGGCGGTGGAGTACCTGGCTGCTCACCTGTCCAAGATCCACGGCCTGGACTGGCACCGAGACAACGAGTTCGTCTTCGCCACGTCCAGCCAGGACAACTCCGTCAGGGTGAGGACACACCGTCCTAAACGTCTCGTCAGGACGCCATCTTGACCAGACGTCCTTTCTCTTCTGTCCTCAGTTCTGGGACTACCGACAGCCCAGGAAGTACCTGAGCGTCCTGTCCTGCCAGGTGCCGGTGTGGAAAGCCCGCTACACGGTGAGACACACTCGTCTCTGTCCCGGTCTGTGCCCCCGTCCCTCTGTCTCACCCTGTCCCCGTCTGTCCCCAGCCGTTCTCCAGCGGTCTCGTCACCGTCATGGTCCCTCAGCTGCGGCGGGAGAACAGTCTCCTGCTGTGGAGCGTTCTGGACCTCAACAGTCCCGTCCACGCCTTCGTTGGACACGATGATGTCGTCCTGGAGTTCCAGTGGCGTCCCCAGAAGGAAGGTGAGCGTCCCCCCCGTCCGCCGCCCCCTCAGACGGCCAGGTGCGGACAGTCAGAGTGTCTCCTGTCCCCCAGGGTCCAGGGACTTCCAGCTGGTGACCTGGTCCCGGGACCAGACGCTGCGGATCTGGAGGGTGGAGCCTCAGCTGCAGAAGGTCGGTCGGCGGCCAATCAGAGCCAGGCGAGGCGCCGCTGCGCTCTGATTGGCCGCTCCCTGTCTCCCGCTGCAGCTGTGCGTCAGCGACCTGGTGGACGAGCTGATGGAGGACGTGTCCATCGCCGTGGAGACGGAGAAGTCCCTGGGCGCCCAGCAAGGTGGGGCTCCGGCTCCGGACGGCCCGCCGGGTACGAACAGAACCCGATTCTTTCAGAACCTTCAGCTGACGTGACCTTTGACCTTTCCCCTGGGACAGTCCAGACCCAGAGCAGAACCCAGAGATCTGGGTCTGGTTCTGGTCCAGTTGCTGGTCCTGACAACAAACCATCAACTGGACCAGAACCAGAAAAGGTTGCTCAAAGTGTTTGAGAACCACAGCAGCTGAAAATGTTAAATGTTCTGGTTCCAGCAGAACCGGGTCGTTCCGACCATCAGGAGGGAACCATCCTGAGGTCCAGATAAATGCTCCTCCGTTATGCAATTGACCCGGTCGACCCGGCTGGCGTCAGATCCAGGCCGACCCGGGTCTCTGCTGTGGCCGAGCTGAATGTTTCCGTCTCAGTGCGGATTGTCACTCAAATGTCAGAGGCAGAACATCAAGGTTTTGTCCAGCCTGACCTCTGACCTCTCCTCCCAGGTCAGGCGGCGAGCCGTCCGGACCCGGCCGCCGGTTCTGGTTTGGCACAGACTCTGCAGCAGGAGTTCTCCCTGGTCAACCTGCAGATCCGGAACGTCAACGTAGAGGTGAGGCTCCGTCCGCCGGCCCGGTTCCGTCGGCCCGGTTCCGCCGGCTGTCTGACCCGGTTGTGCGTCCGTCCCCAGATGGACGCCCGGAACAGGAGCTGCGTGGTGTCGGCCCACTTCGGCGGCCAGCGGGTCCATCTGGTGGTCAACTTTCCGGTCCAGTACCCCAACAACGCCGCGCCCACCTTCCAATTCGTCGCCCCTACGACCATCCCCTCCGCCATGAAGACAAAGATCCAGAAGGTCAGTGACGGCACCAGAACCAGAACCGGCTGGACCAGCTGCATCAGGATCAGCTGGACCAGGACCAGAACCTTTCTATCAGATCAAACAGAAGCAGTCGGCCTGAATCCTGAGCCCTGAGGGTCCGTCCGGTCCGGTCCGGTCCACTTACAGGACCCACCGCAGAACCTCACTGATGCCTCCAGCTGATGTTGGGGGGCCCAGAACCAGACTGGACCCGGTCGGGGCCCGGTGTGGACCAGAACCTGAGTCCAGCTGTCTGTGTCCAGGTCCTGATGGACACGTCTCTGCAGAAGGTGAAGCGGAACCAGAACTGCCTGGAGCCGTGCGTCCGGCAGCTCGTCTCCTGCCTGGAGTCAGACATGGTGAGAGCGTCAGAGCCGGGTCAGAACCGGGTCAGAACGCCATCCTCAGCATTGTGTCTCTGTCCATTAGACCCAAGAGGACGGTCCTGCGTCCGGCCCGTTTGTCCTGTCCAATCCCGTGGCTCCGCCCCTGCAGGCGTTCCCCCGGGTCACCAACACCTACGGCTCCTACCAGGTCACTTCCTGCTGGCTGCCACCGCCGCCGCCCGCTCTTCATCGCCATAACAACCGCTTTCCTTTCAGGACGCCAATATCCCGTTCCCCCGGACCTCCGGAGCCCGGTTCTGCGGTACCGGCTGCCTGGTCTACTTCACCCGACCAATCACCATGCACCGCTCGGCCCCGCCCACAGAGCCCACGCCCAGGTGAGGACCGGGTGGAACCAGTGGTCCTGATCGGGCCAGTCCCGCTAGCAGAGATCAGCTGGGAAACAGAACCACAAGGTCCAGATGATGAGCGCCCCTCCTCTCTCCCCAGGTCCCTGTCGGCGCTGTCCGCCTACCACAGCGGGGTTCTGACCCCGATGAAGATGCGCTCCGAGTCCCAGAACACGCTGCGGCTCTACAGCGGCAGCCCGACCCGGTCCGACAAGGACACCGTCTCCATCTCCTCCTTCTACTACAAGGAGCGGGTAAGACTCACACACATCCAGAACCTCTGCCTACGAAGCATGCAGGATCCACAGACCAGTAACCGGGTCAGGGTGTCCCAACAGAACCTCTGAACTGGTCCATCAGAACCTGAGAGCTGTTCTGGTGGTTCTGTTGTTGTTGGGTCGTCTGCAGAACTTGTTGCGGACTGGTACCTTTGGTTCTGTTTGGTCTGGTTCTGGTTCTGATGGACCGTCTGAGTCCAGATGAGCCCGTCTGCTCAGAACTCTGGTTCTGACCCGTCAGCTGTACTGGATCTGCCGGGCAGGCCAGACTCCAGAACCGGAGGTTAACCCATGAGGGTAGAGCTGGTAACCGTGGTAACCACGCAGCGGAAGTGAAGGACCCTTTTCCTGATTGGCTTCTCTTTCTTCCCTTTGTGTTTGTTTTCCTCTGTTGTTTTCCTCTCGACCAATCACTGTGGGCCCCGCCTCCTCCCCGCTCTCCTCCAATCAGAAGCTTCCCATGTCTGCCTCCCGTCGCTGGTCTGTCCAAACCCTCCATGATTGGCCGGTACAGCTCTTTGCCCTGCCCTCCAGCGCTCAGCTTGCTTTAACCTGCATGTCTCTGATTGGCTGCTTCTCCTCCACTAACCCACTGAGCCACACATCATCATCATCATCATCATCACCTTCATCCTGATCTGTGTGTTGGGCTCCGGCCTGGTTCCGACTCGGCGGCGGGTCACCGGGTCCAGACGGTTCTGTTTGCTTTTGTTTGCAGCTCAAACATCCCAATAGTTTTGAGGTCCAATGTTCTCATCAGAAGGGAAAAAGTGTAGATGGTTCTGGATCAGAACCAAAACCCAACATAACATCTGCTTTCTCAGAACTATAAAAAGCTGCTTCCTCCAGGTTCTGTCCGGGTTCAGATACTGGACCTGGACAGAATACTTTTGGGTTTACCTGGATTTATTCCCAGTGATGATGCGACTCGTTGAGAAGTTTCCACTAGCACCACCTGGACTGGCCCGGTTCCGGGTTTATGGTTCTGACTCATTTCCGGGAAGTGTAATGCTTCCCCTGCCATTCCTGAAGGTAGCTCCGGTGTTCCTCCAGAACCGGTCCATTGCAGCGCAGAGTGGTACCGCTCAGCAGGCTCCGCCCACAGCTACATGCTGATGTATATTACTGTGAGACCCAGGATTCTGGTTCTGTTCCACAAGGAACCTACCAGACCGGACCCTGGTTCTGTCATCCAGTCCGGACGGTCAGGAAGAGGCGAAGCTACTGCTTCCTGACTGGGAACCACTTCCTGTTGGACTGTTTCCAGTTGAAACAAGAAGAAACCATCAAACTGGACCAAAAGGCCATTTCTACTGGCAAGTCTCTCTCTAACTGGTGACTGTGCGGTCCGGTTCGGTCCGGTTCTACCCCAGGTAGTGAGCTGTGTTCCTCACTGGGCGGGCCGTGAGCAGAGACATTGAGCAAAGCAGAACCTCAGTTCTGATGGACTCAAATAAACCCAGATATTTAATTTTTTCTTATAGAAATTCATTTCTGGGTTGGGGTTAAGCACAGCCCACATAAGGCCATCGCATGTTCGATTCCCGGCCTGGTGACCTTTGCCTCTTCCCTCTCATTACCAGCTTTCCTGTCGTACCACTTTCCCTCTGAGCTGAGCAGAACCGACCAGGGGGTTCTGGACTGGGTGGTTCTTGGTCCGTTTTGAACACATAAGCTAAGCTAACTCAGTAACTCCTGCCTACTGTCCTTACTAACCTTTGACCTGTCCAGGTGAGTTGTGTCTTGCCTGCTATGAAGTAATTTGGCTCTTGAGGCTGATGAGATGTTCACACTGAGGACAGCAGAACCTCAGAACTGGACCTGCTGGTGAATCGGGTCCAGAGAACGCGGTTCTGCTAGACCCACCCGTGCACCTTAGGTCCACTTACTGGATCCAGAGATCCTGCGGTGGTTCCGGTGGTCCGGACACTCGGTGTGAACAGCCTCTGCTATGATCCCGAAGCCGTTTAATCAGCTGCTGTTTTGTCTCCTCGGCCGGCCGTCCCCGTCCTCCTGTCTGTCTGTGTCTCCGTCAGAAATCGCGGCGCTTCAAGACAAAGCGGGAAGGAGCGGAGTACAGCAGCCGGCCCATCAAGCTGGCCGGGAAGGTCATCATCCAGGAGATCTCCTGCCTGCTGCCTGTGCACAAGGCTCTGGGAGAGAGCTACATGTGAGTCCCTGTGTCCTCACATGTCCCTGAGAGACACTGTCCCTGTCCCCAGACCGGAACCAGCTGTCTCCAAGCCTCACAGAGAACCCTAACAATCTGTCTCAGTGAGGACAGCGGCATGTGGTTGCATCTGCTGAGGGACAGTCTGGATGAAGGACTCTCCGGAGGACGCCATCGGGCCGTCCAACCTGAACGTCTGTTTGTCTTCCTCAGTCTGAACATGAACGACATTCAGGAAACGTGTCAGAAGAACGCAGCAGCAGCACTCGCTGTGGGACGCAGAGACCTGGCCAAGGTGAGCGTGCCTCCATCTCCTCGCAGGTTCTCAGGTTCACACAGCCTGAACCTGTCCAGTCTCCATCCTGACCACAAACTACTGCTGGTCCTGTGGTCTAGTGTTGGTCCACAACCTTCACCCTGTCTATGCTGTGCAGGTTTGGGCTTTGGCGTCCGCCGCCACCAGTCAGGACCTGAGTCCAGATTCTGACCCGGACACAGAGACGCCCTGGGCCAGACACCCGTTTGGGCGCCACCTGCTGGAGACACTGTGAGTTTGCAGAAGGTGATCATATGTTGGTGTGGAGGAATATAAAAGCTGAGATGTCTCTATTATAACCCATCAGTTTGGATCACTATAGTCAGATGAGCGACGTCCAGACTCTGGCCATGCTCTGCAGCGTGTTCAGGGCTCAGGCTCCGCCCCCCGACTGCTACTCGCTGTACGGACACCCCGGCTCCCGCCTCCACTCCCGATTTGTAAGTCTGCATGTGGTTGGAGCAGCATCACTGAATCTGGAGCAGATTCAGTGATGCTGCTCCTCTGTGTTCAGCCCAGCTACACCTCCAGTTCTGTCACATCCGGCTCCTGTTCCAGCACCTCCGACTCCATCACAGCGACCTGGACCACAGGTGAACCTCCACAGCTCCCCCCGCTGGCCACCCCAAACCCCACAGCTCCCCTCACTGGCCGCCCCAAACCCCACAGCTCCCCCCGCTGGCCACCCCAAACCCCACAGCTCCCCCCCGCTGGCCACCCCAAACCCCACAGCTCCCCCCGCTGGCCGCCCCAAACCCCACAGCTCCCCCCGCTGGCCACCCCAACCTCCACAGCTCCCCCCGCTGGCCGCCCCAAACCCCACAGCTCCCCCCGCTGGCCACCCCAACCTCCACAGCTCCCCCCGCTGGCCACCCCAACCTCCACAGCTCCCCCCGCTGGCCACCCCAACCTCCACAGCTCCCCTCACTGGCCGCCCCAAACCCCACAGCTCCCCCCGCTGGCCACCCCAAACCCCACAGCTCCCCCCCGCTGGCCACCCCAAACCCCACAGCTCCCCCCGCTGGCCACCCCAACCTCCACAGCTCCCCCCCGCTGGCCACCCCAAACCCCACAGCTCCCCCCGCTGGCCGCCCCAAACCCCACAGCTCCCCCCGCTGGCCACCCCAACCTCCACAGCTCCCCCCGCTGGCCGCCCCAAACCCCACAGCTCCCCTCACTGGCCGCAACAACCCTCTTTGTCTGTGTTTCAGTGAGAGACCCCGAGCATCCCGCCCCCTGGGGGGAGTCTTCTCCTGACGACTATCGCTATGGCAACCAGAGCTGCACGGACCCTCGGGAGCGAGAGCGGGAACTGCACGACATGAACAAGAGGTGAGTTTGCTCCTCGGCTCTAAATCAAGGCTTCAGTCTTCCTTTGGACCTGCCGAGCAGAACAGGTGTTGCATCATTTTCTGTGACTGCAGGGGGCGATAGTGTGCAAGTACGTCTTGAAAACCTACTGGTATGTTACAGATTATGATGGACATCATAATCTGTGTGAATTTTCTATTTGAGGGATAAATATCGTTTCAAGTGAGATGTAACAAATCGGTGGCAGAAACACTAAAGACTAAAAACTACCAGCGCACCAATTAACTAACCAGCCGCAGTTGGTTTACATATTTTAACATGTGACGTCCGTCGGTGTTCAGCCTCAAATACAAAACATCACGTTTTCTCCGTTGATCTCAGCTGGATCAGTATTTACGCAGTTTACCTAAATACTCTTTCGTTTCTTGCTGGTCTTTAAGACGTACTTGCACGCTAACGCCCCCTGCGGTCACAGATGTTTGAGCCGGAGGCGATTGTTGTTGAGGCGATGTCACTTCCTGTTCCTGCCAGGCTGCTGGACCCGGCCAACACGCTGCAGTTCGACGACTTCAAGAAGAGCTACGGTGAAATCCTGTACCGCTGGGGTCTGGGCGACAAGCGGGCTGACGTCCTCAAGTTCACGGCCGGCCCGCCGGAACCTCACAAAGGCATCGGTACGTTTCCCTCAGCGGTCCGGCCGGGTCGGGTTCTGGTTCTGACGGGTCTGTTTCCCTGCAGAGTTCGGGCTGTACTGCTGCCACTGCCGCAGTCAGGCGCGCGGGACGCAGTGCGCCGTGTGTAAGCGGCTGACCTTCCAGTGCGCCGTGTGCCACGTCGCCGTGCGCGGCTCCTCCAACTTCTGCCTGAGCTGCGGCCACGGCGGCCATACTGGACACATGATGGACTGGTTCCGGCGCCAGGATGAGTGTCCGGCCGGCTGCGGCTGCCGCTGCCTGCTGCAAAGCACCTTCTGATGCCGCCGTCAGCTCAATAAAACCCATGAATATCTGAGCCGCTGTCGTTTCTACTTCCTGTTCATGTCGCTGCTGTTTTCAGATCTTTATTCCAAAATATTTCATTTATCAGTTCCATAAAAAGAAACCAAGGAAGGGACTCAGATCAAAACGTTAAATGTTCAATGTTTCCTGGTGATGGTAGATTTATTGACCCAAATGGAAATGAGAGAAAACAGAAGAGACGAAGTTCAACCAAGCAGCACAGTCAGTCTGCAGATTAATAATCTACAAATTAATAATCTTATTGAACAAAGCGAAAGCCGCTGCAATGAATTAAACTCGGACTCTGATGACCAGAACGTCATCATTTGCTGTTTCCTTTGATGCCGCTCATGAGACGCTGGCGTCTGATTGGCCAGGCACCACAGCGTGTTTCCTTCAGACCAATCACAAGGACTGGTGCAGAGGAAGCCCCGCCCCCTGGTCATGGTAATTAACCTGTAGTTATATTATTGAAGGATTTTATTAATTTTGTTTTCTCACTTCCAGACCTAAAATGAAACAAACTAAACAAAAATGATGTAAATTAGAAAAAATGTAAAATTTTAACCTGAAAAGGTCAAAGTTCAGAGAGAAAGGATTGATTGGGTCATGGTTCTGGAAGCGTCGCAACCATGGTAACGCATCATGTGACCTCCCCAGACCCATCCGAAGATCTTGTACGCAGCAAACATGGGATGCTCACTCTGCTCCCTGTTCCTGAGCTCATCAGGCGTCACTGCGCTCTCCACCAATCAGAGGAGACGGGCAGGGAGACAGCGACGGCGGGAGGCGGAACGTGGGCGGAGCTTTGAGGCGGCAGAAGACGCAGCGCGTCAGCAGGTCAGAGGTCAGCAGTCTGGACACCGGGAAAGGCCTTCCACACTCTTCACACTGCAGAGAGACGGCGAGAGCATCGTCATGGCAACCAGAGAAAAGCTGGGCCGCCATGTTGGTGAGCAGAACCAGAACCGGGTCACCAGAAAACGTCCTCACCTTCAGGATCTGGACCCCGGTTCCCTCTCCGCTTTTGATCTGCATCACCTCGGGGATCTGCTCCATGTTCTGCACGTCCCACAGCCGGACGCTGCCGTCCTGCGGGTCAAAGGTCAAAGGTTAACGCGCAACCAAGCCTAAAGTATTCACCCCCATTCAGAAGCACCAGCGATCGGAAACATGAACCATAGGAGAGCTGCAGCCAGAGGGGGCGCCACTGAGAACGGAATTCAAAGACAAGCCACACTTTTCAGATTGTTAAAAGCCATGTTTCACTTCTCAGCTCTGCTCTGCCTCCTGCTGGTTAAAACAAAATACTGCAGGCTGAGGAAAAGTTCAGGCGCTGTGAATACTTTCTAAGAATCCAGTTTGTCTTTAAGAAACAGGAAGTCAACCTTGGAAGAAGAGACAACCAGCTTCCTGTCAGCGCTGAGAGACACGTCCGTCACCCAATCAGAGTGGCCCTGGAAGGAAACACAGGTCAGCTGATCTACAGAAATCAGCTGATCTTCGTCTCCTCGGAAACACATGGCGGGTCCTCGTCACCCTCAGAACCAGAGTCCGGCAGAGCGAGGACGGATCCCACAGCGCCACGGTCCGGTCATAGGAGCCGGACACCAGCAGGTCACCTGAGGACACGCAGGGGGGACAGGAGGGACCAGAAACAGACCATCATCAGAACCAGAACCCAGTTACTAGAACCGGGTTAGTCCCTCATCAACAGACTGTTTTTAGCGAAATGTTCCCGTCCTACTCAGTGTTTTCAAAAATCATGTTGGAGAAAAAAAACTGTTTCAGAAGGAACTCCGGATTTCTCTGTTCGGATGCAGTATTTTGTCTGAGCCGTCCCTGAACGCCTCACCTTCCCTTAACAACACACCGTCCCTGAACGCCTCAACGTCCTTTAACGCCTCACCGTCCCTGAACGCCTCATCGTCCTTTAACTCCTCACCATTCCTGAACGCCTCATCGTCCTTTAATGCCACACCGTCCCTGAACGCCTCACCGTCCTTTAACTCCTCACCGTCCTATAATGCCACACCGTCCTTTAACGTCTCACCATTTTTTAACGCCTCACCGTCCTTTAACTCCTCACGGTCCCTGAACGCCTCGCCGTCCCTGAACGCCTGACCGTCCTTTAACGCCTCACCGTCCCTGAACGCCTCATCGTCCCCAAACGCCTCATCGTCCTTTAACTCCTCACCGTCCCTGAACGCCTCATCGTCCTTTAACTCCTCACCATCCCTGAACGCCTCATCGTCCTTTAATGCCACACCGTCCCTGAACGCCTCACCGTCCTTTAACTCCTCACCGTCCTATAATGCCACACCGTCCCTGAACGCCTCACCTTCCCTTAACAACACACCGTCCCTGAACACCTCACCTTCCCTTAACAACACACCGTCCCTGAACGTCTCACCATTTTTTAACGCCTCACCATCCTTTAACTCCTCACGGTCCCTGAACGCCTCGCCGTCCCTGAACGCCTGACCGTCCCTGAACGCCTCACCGTCCCTGAACGCCTCATCGTCCCCAAACGCCTCATCGTCCTTTAACTCCTTACCGTCCTTTAATGCCACACCGTCCCTGAACGCCTCACAGTCCCTTAACTCCTTACCGTCCTTTAATGCCACACCGTCCCTTAACTCCTTACCGTCCTTTAACGCCTCACCGTCCCTGAACGCCTCATCGTCCTTTAACTCCTCACCATTCCTGAACGCCTCATCGTCCTTTAATGCCACACCGTCCCTGAACGCCTCACCGTCCTTTAACTCCTCACCGTCCTATAATGCCACACCGTCCTTTAACGTCTCACCATTTTTTAACGCCTCACCGTCCTTTAACTCCTCACGGTCCCTGAACGCCTCGCCGTCCCTGAACGCCTGACCGTCCTTTAACGCCTCACCGTCCCTGAACGCCTCATCGTCCCCAAACGCCTCATCGTCCTTTAACTCCTCACCGTCCCTGAACGCCTCATCGTCCTTTAACTCCTCACCATCCCTGAACGCCTCATCGTCCTTTAATGCCACACCGTCCCTGAACGCCTCATCGTCCTTTAATGCCACACCGTCCCTGAACGCCTCACCGTCCTTTAACTCCTCACCGTCCTATAATGCCACACCGTCCCTGAACGCCTCACCTTCCCTTAACAACACACCGTCCCTGAACACCTCACCTTCCCTTAACAACACACCGTCCCTGAACGTCTCACCATTTTTTAACGCCTCACCATCCTTTAACTCCTCACGGTCCCTGAACGCCTCGCCGTCCCTGAACGCCTGACCGTCCCTGAACGCCTCACCGTCCCTGAACGCCTCATCGTCCCCAAACGCCTCATCGTCCTTTAACTCCTTACCGTCCTTTAATGCCACACCGTCCCTGAACGCCTCACAGTCCCTTAACTCCTTACCGTCCTTTAATGCCACACCGTCCCTTAACTCCTTACCGTCCTTTAATGCCACACTGTCCCTGAACGCCTCACTGTCCTTTAAATCCACACCGTCCCTGAACGCCTCACCGTCCCTTAACATCACACTGTCCCTGAACGCCTCACTGTCCTTTAACTCCTCACCGTCCCTGAACGCCTCATCGTCCTTTAAAACCACAGGTAAAACCACACCGTCGCTGAACGCCTCACCATCCCTGAACGTCTCACCGTCCTTTAACTCCTCACGGTCCCTGAACGCCTCGCCGTCCCTGAACGCCTCATCGTCCCCAAACGCCTCATCGTCCTTTAACTCCTTACCGTCCTTTAATGCCACACGGTCCCTGAACGTCTCACCGTCCTTTAACTCCTCACGGTCCCTGAACGCCTCGCCGTCCCTGAACGCCTCACCGTCCCTGAACGCCTCATCGTCCTTTAACTCCTTACCGTCCTTTAATGCCACACGGTCCCTGAACGCCTCACGGTCCCTTAACTCCTTACCGTCCTTTAATGCCACACTGTTCCTGAACGCCTCACTGTCCTTTAAATCCACACCGTCCCTGAACGCCTCACCATCCCTGAACGCCTCACCGTCCTTTAACTCCTCACCGTCCTATAATGCCACACCGTCCCTGAACGTCTCACCGTCCTTTAACTCCTCACGGTCCCTGAACGTCTCGCCGTCCCTGAACACCTCACCGTCCTTTAACGCCTCATCGTCCCCAAACGCCTCATCGTCCTTTAACTCCTTACCGTCCTTTAATGCCACACTGTCCCTGAACGCCTCACTGTCCTTTAAATCCACACCGTCCCTGAACGCCTCACCATCCCTGAACGCCTCACCGTCCCTTAACATCACACTGTCCCTGAACGCCTCACTGTCCTTTAACTCCTCACCGTCCCTGAACGCCTCATCGTCCTTTAAAACCACACCGTCCCTGAACGCCTCACCATCCCTGAACGCCTCACAGTCTCTTAACACCACACTGTCCCTGAACGTCTCATCGTCCTTTAACTCCTCACCATCCCTGAACGCCTCACAGTCTCTTAACACCACACTGTCCCTGAACGCCTCACCATCCTTTAACTCCTCACCGTCCCTGAACGCCTCACCGTCCCTGAACGCCTCACCGTCAGCAGACAGGACGCAGCAGCTCACGCTGCCCTCATGGCCGCGCTGCAACGCCGTGCCGCCCCGGGACCGGAACTGCCCCCCCTGCAGGTCCCACAGCTTCAGCGTCTTATCCCATGATGCCGTGCACAGGAAGTGCCCGTTGCCGTTGAAGCAGCAGCTGGAAACCACGTTGCTATGGTTACTGAGGGAGAGAGCAAACACAGATGATGAGACATCTGGGGTACTTTCTATCGTCATGGAAACCATTCTGGTTCTGCAAGGTCGTCCCTGTTGTTCCTCTCCACTGTCACCACATGCTTGTTCAGGATGAGTCAACGACAAAACTTTCTACTGAACCGGACCTGAGAGGTTCTGATGGAGAGAACGGACAACGGCGCCTCCTAGAGCACAGAGAGCTGCACTGCGCCAACCTGTTGATAGACATGGTCGTCCTCTTGGCCTGCAGGTCCCACAGCTTGATGGTCCGGTCTGCGGACACCGATGCCACCCGCTGGTCCGGAGGGTCGAAGCGGACCCGTGTGATGGTGCAGCGGTGGTGGTCTGCGGGAGCACAAGAGCGGCACATGAACGTCTCACGGGGACAGGCGGAGTCCGGTGTGCTGAGACGCCGTCCTACTGCTGATGCGATGCAACATCTGGCCACCGGAGGCGCCGCAGACGTAGACGGCGTCCTGAGGCTCGGCGGCGCAGACCAGCAGCCGGCCGTCAGACGAGCAGCTGCAAGACGTCAGCAGGCCGTCCATCTCCGTCTCCCACTGGACAGACAGACCGGAGACAGTCAGCAGGCCGTCCTCCCAGCAGGGGACGGGAGGAGGACAGCAGCTACCAGGACACGTCCCGTCTCCAGGTCCCAGGCCACCATCTTCCTGTCCCAGGACACCGTCACCATCCTGACACACACACACACACAAACACACACCCACACACACACACACACACCTTAAGGTCCTCGTGTTAATCTGGATTAGTGTAAATTATCAGACTCCAGCTGTAGGTGGTGTGAGCCCAACCTGTTGCTGGTGGGGATCAGAGCACACTCAGTGATGTTTCTGCTGTGAACTCCAGCAAACAGCCTCAGAGGCCGGCCGCTCTCCACATCCTGCAGAGGTCAGAGGTCAGCGCAGAGTCACACAGCAGGAACCAATGCAGAGCAGCAGTTTACCCAGAGGATGGCGCTGCCGTCCAACGAGCAGCTCAGGACGCCGCGGTCGCCGCAGCAGAACCGGGCTGCGGTGACGTCATCGCCGTGAGCATGCAGCACCTTCAATGGAACCTGCAGCGCAAAACCAGTTCAGACTGGGACAGCTGCGGCGGACCAGCTGACTTTTCTCGCAGCAGCATTATCAGCTGATCAGCTTCTTCTGTTGCTTCATGGAGTCGAATCAGTAGAAAAGTAGATACTAAACATGGTGGGCATCAGGGATCGGTTCTGGTATAAAGTCACCAGTGAGTTTCGGCTGGTTTTATCTGGGGGTGTGAATACGACTGGAACATGGAGGCTCCATCGTCACTGTAACGGACGGTCTGTAAATAAAAACACTTTAAAGAAAACGTTACTTGATCTGCGTCATTATTGACAGAATGGCCGTTCTGACCTTCAGGGTGACCTTCAGCGGGTCACTGAAACCAAACAGGCTGAAGCTGCAGGAAACCCTCAAACACCTCACAACTGCGGCAACAGAGATCCTTGATGGAGACACGATGCTTCACTCTGATGGATTTCAGCCAAAGGTGTCTACACAAGGCTCCAGGGCCGGCCCTAGCCTCCATGGGGCCCTGAGCCAAATGTGGTTTTGGGGCCCTCTAGTTCTGCTAACATTGTGGACCGGCTGCAATCAGCAGTCCGATCATTAGATCATTCACACACCTGCTATAAACTTATTGCATCTCTGGCAGTGCTGTTTACATTATATACATGTTTAATATAAGATACATTTATTGGCCAACTGATTTATCGACCAGTTGATTTCTGGGAGCCAATTTCCTTCATTTTGGGGGATCGTGATCAGCTGATACTTAGATATGAATCTGATTTTATCCCCTGATCTGATCTTCATCAGCAAAGGTTTAAAAATCATCTCTGTCCTCTTCTGCTCTGCAGTGAGACGTTTGACTGACAGACCGACCCACCAGGTCTGAACGTTTACAGCTAACAATATTCACCTCATTGTTACCAACTCAGTGACTTTCTTGCTACATTTCAGACAAAAAAAAATCATATCAGCCAAAATCAGCAGGTCAGGCTTTTAAAGATCGGTAACCAGGGATCGGCCAGAAAACTGCAATCGGTGCAGCTCTACACACACATTCACGAGATTCTTTGATTAAATTAATTTCTCTTAAGCGTTACTGCAATAGCTAAAATGTAATTTATACCAGGTGAGTCTTTCTCCCCCTAAGCGGCTGCTTAGTTTGCTTATGCCGTGGGCCGGCCCTGCTAGGGGGCGCGCTAAGTTTTTCCTCAAGTATGAAACACATTTTCTGTTAAACAAATAAAAGGTTGTTTTTTTTTAATCCAGGAATTAAATCATCTCTTTTATTCTTTCAGAGTGATTTTTTTGTTTTGAGATGACTGGAATTCATCCAGTTCAACTTTATTAACAGACTTTTGTTCACAGATACAGAAAAAGTGGCCCTGAATGTAGCTTTTAGCTAAAGCTAACTCGTACAGGTAGAAGTCACCTGAGACTTTTCGCTCCACTCTGCTCCTTCGTCCTCCTCCGGGCCTCCTCTTCCTCCGGGAGGCTGCTGCACTACCACGGGCTCCAGCTTTATCCAAGTTATTTCTAATAAACCTAAACGAAGACAAAAAACCGCTAAGCTGACGATGCCGCTTGTTAGGAGTTGCCATAGCGACGAGTTTGAGATGGTGCGTTCAAGAGCCGTAGGACAAACTGTTCAAACAGCTGTACAAATAGGATAGAAAATGTTATGTATAATACGTATGTATAGACATATAAATATTTACAATTTTTACATATAAAATACATTCTTAAAAGTATTCCATATGTGTCTCACAGTGACGTGCGGTGAGGCTCTGATTGAATCAAAATCATAAAACTTCCTGCATTTTATTGTTTACATGCGGACATTGAAGGCAAAAAGACTGAGCTTTCACACGCCATCCATAGCCGCGCTGCCAGGTACAATCATTCCGTTAACTCAATGAAACTTGGAAATATAGATATTATTATTTTAGTGCTATGCTGCACAGCAAAGGGGAAGTACAACTCAAACCACCTTTTTCTCGCTCTGTATCGGCCAGGCTACACGTAGACTCGTGGCGTGTAGCTTCACTTATTTACTGTATAGCTAGCTCCACGGCTAGCTCGCTGTTTCTGTCTCTTACTCTGCAGTTGTGGAGTCACAATGTCTGGGTCATGAGCGCCCCCTGCCATGAGGCCAGAGAACTGCCTGCCTCACCTCGAATCTGTTCTCTGGTTTCTGATCGCTGCTCAGCACAGAAACACGTTACACACACAGCTGGTGACAACAAACACTGAACATTATGTACATAAGCTAAATGATGGAAAATCAGTTCATATATTAAATGTTTCTAACCATTTTATTGGTGACGTTCAGACAGGAGGAACATTGAATAGCAGCCAGTGCAGTTAGCCAGAGGCTGATCAATCCAGATGAGGCTCAACTGCTGCTACTTCACCTGCTTCGCTTCTGAGCATTTAAATGGGAAAATGCGAAAATTCAGTGATTTTGAAGAAAAAAAATCAAAATTGGTAAACCTAAATAAAAAATAAATACTTCATAGTACAAACCAAAGGATGAAAGTATTAATATGAATTATCTTATATTATTCTTCCATGATGACAGGTGAGGCTCTCTCCCCTGACAGCACGTCACTGGTGTGTCATATATTTTTATATATTTTATTTTATATTTTTACATATGTGTTTATATTTCTTTGCTTTCTGCAGGTTCTTCCAGCCTTCAACTCTTCCTCCTCCTCCTCTTCCTCCCTTCAGGAAGCTGGAACTCCTCGGACTGATGGAGAAATCTCTGACCTAATGGGAACGCTTCAACCTGGTCAGGTGACAGGAACTGACCAATCACGGTTCTGAGCACAGCTGCGCTCAGTGCACAGCAGGACACTGCAGAGTCCAATTGTACATGAAGGCACCACCACCACTCAGATGATTCAGGTGTTTATTAGACAGCAGAAGAAGAGAGACTCTGTGGGTCACCAGGTGTTCAGGGTCCGGATGCTCTTTAGCCTGGAACCGGGTCAAAGATAGGTCTGGTTAGAACAAGACGGGCTGACCCGACAGAACCCTGAAGTTCTCTGTGACCTCTGACCTTTTCAGCAGGTCGCCTGTGGACGGCTGAACGCCTTCGCCGTCCTCAGAGCTGCTGGACTCCTCCTCCCGACTCTTCTTCTGCTGCTTCGCCTTGTGCTTCCTGTGTTTCTTCTTCTGCAGAAACAGAGAGAGAAGCTGAGGGAGGGGCCAGCAGGAGCCGGCACCCTCTCTTCTTCATCTTCCTCTTCCTCTACCTTCTTCTCTTTCCTGTGTTTCTGCTGCTTCTTCTTCTGCTTCTTCTCTTTGCTCCTCCTGTTGCTCCTCTGGTAGGAGGCGGTGGCACCTCCTGTGGCTGAACAGGAGTACAACAGGCAGATGTTTTAAAGGGGCGGTGTTCTGTTTTCCAGCATATAGTTCCATTTTATAACACAACTATTTTACTGTCAGTTATTATAAAAATTCTTTAAATATCAAATGTTGCTTCCTGTTTTAACATCTTGAAATTGAGTCTCTGTCTCTTTAAGAAGCTCCTGCTCTTCCTGAAGCTCCGCCTCCAGGAAGTCGTCCCAACATGGCTCCTCTATTAACCCTGTAACGTTTTTACCAGCGATGCTCTGAGCAGCAGCTCCTATAATGAGCTCAGCTGGTTGCTAATTGCTGCTGGCTAGTCTGGAGGAGCTGCACCTTGAAGGTTGCCATGGAGATTAAATGATTTCTCACCGTCAGCTGCTGAAGGAGGCGGCAGCTTGGGTCCAAACTCCTCCTCTTCCTCCCGGCTCGGCATCTGGGCGGAAGAGGAGCTGAGAGCCAGAGGCATGCTGGGAAAATCCACAGAGGACGAGAGGTCAGGACCTGCGAGGCGGCTGGAGGAGGGAGAGGAGGCGATGCCAAACAGCTTCACTGGTTCTTCGTCTCCCTTTGCCTCCTCGTCTTCATCACCATCTTCCTCTGATGAAGAGGAGGACTGCTCCTCGGAGGAGGTGATGAAGATGGCTCTGAACAGATCCATGGAAGGCCGCTCTTCCTCCTCCTCCTCCTCTTCCTCCTTGGCTGTGTGCGGCTCTGCTGGCGCCCCCTCCAGGAGAAGCAGAGATTAGGGTTCAGAACCAGAACCAGAAGCAGAACCAGAACCAGAAGCAGAAGCAGTCGGACCTGAGGAGGAGATGGGCAGTGGTCCGGCGCTGGCCCGGTGGGTTTGGACCCGGCCTGGTTCTGGGTGCGGCCCGTCTCCTTGGAAACGTCCCACCTGGACTTCTTCTCCTCCAGAGGCTTTGGGGGAGCTGCAGAGCCACAACAGGACAAAGTGTCGGCACCCTGTGACCTTGGACCCGGTCCACAGTTCTGATTGGGTTTCTGTGATGGGTCATTTCATTAAAAAATATCTGAAAAGTGTGGCAGGGAGCTGTTTTCAGCCTCCTCAATAAAAAGCAAACACGAAAGAGCAGATCTGCTTGGCAGCATCATGCTGTGGGAAGACGGACTCAAAAACCTGAGACTGGGGTCAAAGTTCAGGAGCAATCATGGATAAAATTGGAGCGGCCAAGTCAAAGTCCAGACATGACTTGTGCTGCAGCTGAAACTGGTTCTGCTCGGTTCAGACCCTGCCATACTACGTCACAGAAAACCGTCTGAAGCTTCCTGAAGGATCAGCGCTGCGTTCGGATCCAGAACCGGCTCTGAGGTGTCAGAGATCCGGTTCCGGACCGGCCGGACCCACCTGTCGCCTCCTGGTGCTCTGAGACCGTCAGGAAGTCAAACACGGAGAACTTGTCCCTTTTGACCTTTGGCAGCCCTACCAGCGCCGACCTGGGGACCAATCAGAGTCAGAGCTCAGTTCCGGTCTGGTTCTGGCCCGGTTGCGGTCCGGTCCAGGTCTTACCCGGGATACGGGTCTGGGACGTTGAACCTCTTGCACAGCAGCCGATCCGGATGCCACTCCAGAGTCTCTCTGGTCAGCTTCCCAAACGTCCCGCTAGCCGCCTGCTGGCTGTCGCCCTGGCAACCAGACCAAGCGGTGAGGGGAAGGAGGGTGAGGAAGAGGAGCTGAGGAAGAGCGGCACCCTACCTGCTGGTCGCGGCCGGCGTCCTCGGCGTCTGGCTGCTGGGCGCGAGTGAAGCGGGTCGACAGCGAGGAGGAAGACGGCCGGTACAAGATGGAGGCCCTGAGGAACTCCTCACGCTCGCGGCCGCGCTCCCACTCCGTCATGGCCGGGTCCAGACTTTGCTCCAGGGCGCCTGCGGGACACGGAGACCTGGTTCAGGCCGGTTCCGACCCAGAACCACCAGAACCTGCTGGCTGACTCAGGTCTACAGGTTCCCCAGGGAGCTGCGCTCGGTTCTGACATCACTTCCTCCTACCTGCGTCGCCCTGCTGCAGACGGCTCAGGTAGCGCTCATAGCGCACCTGCTTCCCCGGCGTGTTCTCAAACGGCTTGAAGCTCTGCGAGGAAGAGGAGGAGGAAGAGGAGGAGCCTCTCCAGGCCGCCAGCGCCTCCTGCTGGAGGCCGGAGAGGGGCGGAGCCGGCCCGGGGGGCGGAGCCTGGGAGGGCCTCTGGGCGGTGGCGGTCCGGAGGTTGAGCAGGCGCTGGCGGTCCTCGGGTCGCAGCAGGTCCATGACAGAACCAGGTTCAGAACCAGAACCAGAACCTGAACCGGGTCAGAGACTGGAAGTTTATCGACCATCAAACCCAACACAGAGCGACTGTGTGATGTCATCACCCTGACTGTGTGACCCGGTGCAGATTGTAGTAAAAAATTTCAAAGTTATTACATGATTACGAGCGAATCGATGCATTAGTTTAATGATTCCTGTGTAATGATCAGTTCATGCGAACGGCTCGGTGTTAAATTGCTGCTTCGCTCCCCCAGTGAGACAAAACTCTGTAACCAACTAGATTACAAACTCTGAATGAATGAAACTGTTCGCTGTGTTCGGCTCCAGGCTCTTTGTTCTGACTGCGTTCAGTCAGCAGAGGCTTCGAATAAATACTGATTAGAATCTATTCTTTCTCTGGTTCTTTGGGTTTTGAAACAGTTTTTCTTCCACTCTGTTATAGAAAAATTTCCACAACAAGATCTAGAGCACATAGGAAGTATTCACATCCAGGAAGTATTCAGATCCAGGAAATATTCACATCCAGGACGTATTCAGATCCAGGAAATATTCACATCCAGGACGTATTCAGATCCTGCTGGGGTTTACAGTGTTACTCATTTTAATGAACATTTCTGCGTCTCTGTTTTTATTTTATAGTAAAAGTCTGTTTGTGCATTAAAAATGTTACAGGAATAATACAGAAATTGTTTATTAAATATAGAGCTAATTAAATGTGGCTCATTAAGTGACGGCAGGACCTGAATCGGGTTCCTGACCCGGCTATTCCTCTCAGACTGCAGAAACCTTTCAACGCTGCAACTCACTCCTTTTTCAGCACTTCTTATGCTTTTAGGTTTTAATGTTTTTATTCATCAGAACTTTTATTTGCTCTCAGTTCATCTGATGTGGCCTGGCCCTATGCTGCCCCCTGCTGGTTTTACAGGAGAGCTGCGTGCCTCACCTTGCAGGGCGTCCTCTCCCAGCAGCGCCCCCCTCTGGCCAGAGTCTAGCTGGTGGCGGCCGCCCTGCTGCGCCTCCTCCTTCACCATGTGGCCCCTGGAGCTCCTGAGGGCCTCGGCCAGCGCCGGGCTGACCCCACACAGCCTGGACACGTTCACTGGAGGACGGAAGAAATGGACGGGACGGTAGTCTCTGGGGAGGTTTGGTGGAGGGAAGACCTGAGGAGGGAGAGAGGAGTCAGGAGGAGTTTCCTCCACGAAGAGACGGCGGCGGTGTGCAGGCTGACCGTTTTCTGCTCCAGAGGCTTCTGGGCCAGAGTGAACCCGTCCAGGATCTTCCCCAGGTACGCCGCGTCTCTAGATCTGTCTGCCAACAGAGTGCGAGCAGCGGCCATTTATACCACCACTTATTATTTATAACGTTTATCATTTATGTATGGCGCAGTTTACTCTTTGTGGGGACTCAAACCTACGGCGAGGACCCAGGCCTTCCTCGACGTGGGCCGTGTTTAAGCCCGGCGCCACGGCAGCGCCTCCATTTATTGCATCATTTATCACGATAAACTTCTATTTTGATTCATTGCTGTCACAATAAATTCTGATTAATGTTATTTAGAACCTGACCTTATTGTTAGATTGTGGCTTTGACTGTATTTCTCCATCAATACATGTTAAAATATTAAATGTTGAACATTGTGAGCATGTCTGATACAACTGTTACCACTTTATGTGACCAGAGTCCAACGAGCAGCAGCTGGTAGCAAACCATAATCTGACAGATTATGGTTAAGATTCAGATCACAGTAACAGCCAATCTATACTCATAATCTACATTCCTGATGCTGCATTTGTTAACAATCAGGTCGTTTTCTCAGGCTGGAACCAAAAAAGCTTCAGCTCAACATTCCTTCTGTCCTCTACGACTCCTTCACTCCTCAAAGCAGCACAGCGCACTGCAGACAGCAAGATACACATCTGTCCTCCTCACCTGCCCTCCGGGTGTATTGCTGCGGAGCCGTCCAGCCGTACAGACCGTCTCCAGGCTCCTCGTCTTTCAGCACCGTGTCGTATCTGGACATGGAGTCTCTGTGATAGACGTCTTCGTCCTCGTCCTCCAGCGCTCCCACACCGAACGCCTGCGGGTCAAAGGTCAGGTGAACACCAGCCAGGTGTCCACCTGTTAAAGCCTGAGGAGGGTTGAAGCCCACCTGCCCGGCGACCCCTCCCCTCTTGGACCCGCCGGGTCGGTCTCCAAACAGCCGGCTCCGGGTCTCGGACTGGGGCCGGAACAGGTGGACGTGCCGGTCCGCGTCCTGGCCTGGCAGCGCCAGGCACGGGTCCAGACCGCGGTACCCCAGGCCTTGTACCCCCAGCCGCGGGCTGAAGTCCACCGGAGTCACATCCTTAGGGGCAAAGGTCACATCCTCTGGAGCAAACTCCTCGTCGTCCTCCTGAGCAGAGACAGACCAGGAAGTGAACAGGCTGGAGGAAAAAGAGAAGAAGAAGGACAGGAACTCCAGAGGCTCCATCTGTTCTGGTCCAAAACTTCAGAACACTTTCATTACCTCTGACTCCTCCGAACCAGCAGGGGGCAGCGCACAACTGTAGGTTTTACAAACTCCGGCTGTCACTAGGATAAAGAACAACATATAAACATGGATGGATTATGATTATGACCTGTTTAGGATTGTATTTGAAACGTAATCAATTACAAATTTATTGATGGAACTTGACTTAATGTGGTGTTTTGATTATTGATTCTATGTTGCTTTGTGTTTCTGTTTGTAATGATGTAAAGCTCTTTGAAATGCTTGCTGCTGAAATGTGCTACACAAATAAAATTAGATTGATTATTGATTGATAATGAATGGATGATGATGGTTGGATGGATGGATGGATGGATGGATGGATGCATGGATGGATGATGATGGATAGATGATGGATGGATGATGGATGGATGGATGGATGATGGATGATGATGATGGATGGATGGATGATGGATGGATGATGGTTGGATGATGGATGGATGGATGGATGATGGATGATGATGGATAGATGGTGGATGGATGATGGATGGATGATGGTTGGATGATGATGGATGGATGGATGATGGATGATGATGGATGGATGGATGATGGATGATGATGGATGGATGGATGGATGATGGATGATGATGATGGATGGATGGATGATGGATGGATGATGGTTGGATGATGGATGGATGGATGGATGATGGATGATGATGGATAGATGGTGGATGGATGATGGATGGATGATGGTTGGATGATGATGGATGGATGGATGATGGATGATGATGGATGGATGGATGATGGATGATGATGGATGGATGGATGGATGATGGATGATGATGATGGATGGATGGATGATGGATGGATGATGGTTGGATGATGGATGGATGGATGGATGATGGATGATGATGGATAGATGGTGGATGGATGATGGATGGATGATGGTTGGATGATGATGGATGGATGGATGATGGATGATGATGGATGGATGGATGATGGATGATGATGGATGGATGGATGGATGATGGATGATGATGATGGATGATGATGGATGGATGGATGGATGATGGATGATGATGGATGGATGGATGATGGATGATGATGGATGGATGGATGGATGAAGGATGGATGATGGATGATGATGGATGATGATGGATGATGGATGGATGGATGATGGATGGATGGATGATGGATGGATGATGGATGGATGATGGATGGATGGATGATGGATGGATGATGATGGATGGATGATGGATGGATGGATGGATGATGGATGGATGATGGATGGATGGATGGATGATGGATGGATGATGGATGATGATGGATGGATGGATGATGGATGGATGGATGATGGATGGATGATGATGGATGGATGGATGGATGATGGATAGATGATGGATGGATGTTCAGTATCGTAGCCAACTGTAGCATTGTATCCAGTATTCTATCAGAACCAGCTGTGGTTCTGAATGGACCTCCTGAATGTCTCTATCAGAACCGTGGGGTTCTGTCCACACCTGGCAGCTGGCGCCGGGGTTTCCTCTTCAGGCGCGGCCCGATGCCCTGGCCCTCCTTCCAGCCCATCCTAGTCAGCAGCTCCACGCCGACGGACGACCTGGGAGTAGGACCGGCAACCCTCAGCAGTTAACACACTGTGGAGACACGGACCTGGCTCCGTGGGGCGCGGCGGCGGCCAGCGGGGGGCGGCGCTTACCTGGCCGGAGCGATGAGCTCTTCCAGCAGCGAGTCCCCAGGGATCAGCGCCGCCTGGGCGCCCACGGCCCTCGCCTTCTCTGCAGCCGGGTCTCTGCGGCTGGACGAGAACTCCTGGCTGGTGGTGATCTCTCTGGGGGCGATGCCGTGCTCGCCGAAGTCCTGGCGACCGGTCAGACATGGAGACACGGACAGACATGGAGACACGGACAGACACTTTCAGATACGGTCAGCACTTCTGCTGTCTGAATCCAACATGTCCCTCCTGACCCAGTCTGTCTCCAGTCTGTCTCCCAGTACAAACTGGAGTCGGTCTAAGGAACACCCTCGGTGTTTTACCTCCTCATCCATGAAGTCCTCAGGTCTGGCATGGTGCTTTTCAGCTTTCTGTTGCCGTGACGACACAAAGGTTGATGGGGTCCAGCCTAAGTTTAAGACACGATCAGGAATCTCTGGCCTCCATCAGAACCACAGTGTTTTCATCGTTTTAATAACATATTATTACTTTAAATTTTTTTACAACACAAATAAAGAAGAATAAAACCTGAAATATTTTTCATTTGATGTTTACATATGTGGACCCATGAACTTGGTCACAACATGTTTCTTCTTTATGTCCTTATTTTTTTTATTTTTCTGTTAATTCAAATGAACCCAAACATGTGAGCGGTTCTACCAGAAAGAGTTCTGACCTTCCTTGGATCCGACCGTGTTGAAGTATCCGGCTGAGAAGCCTCCAGTGAACGCCCCGTGGAACCGCTGGTACCGCCCCTTCTCATCCTTCACCGTCTGCTCGTGCAGCGGCACCGGCTTCTTCAGGGGCTCGTCTGGAAACGCAGGCCGGGGTTAGCAGAACAGTTCTGATCCAGGACCAGCTGGTACCTCAGCAGCAGGGCAGAAGGCGGTTCTGCTGGAGGTTCTGGACGTAGTTCCAGTGGAACCAGTTTCAGTCCAGGAGGCAGACAGCCCGTCTACTTTCTGAGCCAGGATTAAAGGTTTGATAAAACTGACTGAATTTAAATATATAAATAAATAAACCAGATTTAACAACATGCTCATTTGCATAAATAGCCCCATGAAACAACAACATACAAAAATCACATAAATATCATAAATAAAAATAACTAATGAAACCTCTATGGGTCAGGTAGACCTATTTATATGCCTATATCAAAGTGTTTGTGTCTTTTTTTGTGGGCTCTAGTGTCCCCTTTTTCAAAGTAGGGTGACAGGAAAGGGGGAAGACATGCGGTAAACGTCGTCGGGTCCGGGAGTCGAACCCGTCAAGGCCACGTTGCTGCCTCTGAATGTGGGTCGCGCTGACCCCTCCGCCACCACGGCACGTCCCGTTTGTGTCTTTTAAAATGTTCACAAAACTATATCTGTCATAAAATAGTAACTGACACGAAGTCCGTAAAAGTTGAAAAGGTTCAATAATTTGACCAATGAGCTTTGAGCTGCTGGTTAAAGGACCGACAGGTGGCGCTGTTGCTAATGTTAACAGGTTGTGTTTCAGCTCCTACAACCTTTAATTGATGAAACATTCTGGTAAAAGGAAGATTTTCTAAACTGAACCCACGGCGCCCCCTGCTAGAGTTTACCAGCTAGAGCTTGGCAATAAATTCAGGAGTAGTTTCTTTTTTAAACGAAAAAATTACTATTTAAACCAGTTAAAACTTACAAAGAGATTTGTATCTCTGTACAACCAAAATATCTTGTATTTTTAATAAGAAAGGTCATAACAGTAAAACAGCAACACTTGTGGGGATTTTCAGACACTGTTAGTGTAACAACTTTAGAAAATGTGCTTTTATTTTTAATTATATTGTTTGAAATTTCATCAAATCCTGATTTACACTGTTTTTGTTATATCTTGAGAATGTCCTATTATGTATTTTGGTAAACACTAATACCTGTACTGTCACTTTAAGAGCGTCTTATGATGTCAGCACTGTACTACCCTCAGTTGGCGCTAGGCTGCCTGAGGAGAGGTAGGAATTTTCTTTGCTCTTGGTTAATCTTGTGTTTTATGAAAAATATTTAAAAATTGTAAATACATGCACCTGTGAATGTTTATATGTTTTAATACATACAGAGGAGCTTTTTTGGTTCCCTGGTTTAGAGCAGATATTGTTATAAGGTAGTCACAGGGTTTGTCCTTATGCTAACAGGGGAAATCCGACTCCTGAATGGAAGAGCTGCAAGTTAAAGAGCATTTTTATTTCTATTTGTGCCGGCCTCTGCCAGAAACCTGCAACAAAGATCAACCAGAAACTCTTGTGGTCTGACTCCCTTCTTCATCTGAACGCAACGCAGAACACATCAAGGTTAACCGGCCGGATAAGACTAGGTTATAGGTAAAGAACAGTAACTGTATACACCGGTGACATTAGGAAGAAACAGGACAGTCAGAGAGAGATCCTTTGATCTGTGTATTTTTATGTCTTGTTAAAACGAGAAGGTTTCTCATTTGAAGGAGAAACAGCTCCTGATTTACTCCCAAACTCTGGCAGTTAAATGTTTCCACAGATAGACTTTTCCTGTTAAAGCCTTATAAATAAGACAGTCATTTTTAAATAATTGGAAATTCTCAAAATTTAAAAAATTGTAATTGTCTAAAATTAGGCAAATAGGACACGACTCTGGGATCCAATCATATCAAGTTTATAAACATATAAAGCTGATAATGGGTTTTAGTGATGAGATGCAAACTAAAGACCATGTTGTGAAAAAGTCTTCAATGTGTGATAAACTCATGCAGCCTCTATTAACCTGTTTGAAATATTGCAGATTAAAGTTTTCAATGTACTTTTACATGTGTTTTTTAAATGTGAGATGAGTCCAAAATTAAATCAAGTTATTTAAACTGGGTGACCAGTTAACCCAGTTCCTCTCCATCCAGAAATACAATGCTTAGGCTAGTTAGCATGGCCAATTATGACGAGAGACAAACCGTTTTCCTGGTTTTCATTAAGCTGCTGAATTACTTCATGGTTTTACTTTACATGACAGCAGCTTGTAAATATATTTATTAATTGTTTTTATTTTGCCGTCTGCAAAGTCGTTACTGTAAACAAGTCATTGTTTATCAGGACAAATTATGTTGTTTTTGGGGCTATTTTGTCCTTATGCTTTAAAATATTTTAGTTTAATTACACTCTTTTTTATGATTAAACTTTGCTAAATAGAAGTTAGCGATAATAAGTGGGATTGAAGCTGTAATAGCCGTGTAATATTAGTGTATATGAATCATATCCTATCATTTCAGTGACCTGTGCGGTTCAGTGACACATTGTGGCTGCATTTAATAAAGTCTGTCATACAGCAGATTAATGTGCATGAAAGAGTTGTGTTGATCTGTTGTCTGCGTTTAATTCCAATAAAAACCTGTTTACTGTTTTATCCTTACTAACCTCTGTATCTAAAATATTAACAGGTAGGATATTCTAGTAAAGGATTAGTGCAAACATCTACAGCTTTTCACTTTAAACAGGTAGATGTTCAGATGAAGGAAGTGATCTTCTTGTGGTTTCGTCATGGATAGAAATTGTTCCGATGCTAAGCTAACCATAACTGCTAAGCTTCCACTTCAGTCACTCAAATATTGTTATCCAATATATTTAACATTAACAACCTGCTATAGTTTTCTGATTGTAAACATGACGGTAGCAGTTTTGGACGGGTAGCACAGACAGATAGACTTAGCTATCAATCCGTGCTACGGTAGGAAAATCTGACGAGGTAGCACTGATAGTCAGGTTTTAAATGCCTAATATGCGTAATAAACCCATCTTCCATAAACATATCTTTTAGGAATGTAGGAAAAGATCTGCACCACCAATGAAACGCTCAAAGCAACAGAGATGCTGGCAATCTGGTTTAAAAAGAAAGAAAAAAAAGTTACCCCCTCCCCCCCCAAAAAGACATAAACAAAAGAGGCTTATCCTGGCGGGGGGCCCAGTAAAGCATGGCGGGGGGGCCAGGCCTACAATACACTGGGGGAAACCCTGAGCAGCATGTACATTAGAGTGACTGACAGCACTACGACCCTCTTCCTCGTTCTGATTGGTTGTTTTTGAACCGGAGCGTCCAATTCTGCGGATGATCATAGCCGGATTGGGAGGAGGTGGAGGAGCTTAATTTTCGCACAGATGATCCGTCTTATGTTAAATTGTCACGACATGGTGACAATTTTAACAAATATGTTAAAAAAGTTATATAAAAGTTACATACTACAATCTGAAACACATTTACTAGTTCTAAACCGAATCTGGCTAGACGGAGTGGCTCAACCAAGTTCACTGTTTTAGACTGAAGCTTCAGATATTAATCTGATGACACTTAGTCCTCAGTCTGAGGACATTTTCATTCTGAAGCAGGAGAACCAGCTCTGGGTTCTAATCTCAAGGCTCGGTTCTGTCTGGTTCAGCTAGCAGCCTGTTAGCTTAGCCCCCAGAAATATCTCTTCCTCCTGCTCTTCCGGTCAGCCAGCACCCGGCAGGAGTTCATGGAGGGGGCAAACATGTGACGGAGCTGCTGAACCGGACCTCACCTTCTTCCAGAGGCTCCAGCGGAGTCCCGAAACTCACAAAGTCCTCCTCGCTGTCCGCCGCCATGTTTGTTTACAACTACGGCCTCTACAGAGGGACAAACTTCACAGAGGAAAGCGTCAAAACAACGGTAGGAGAAACTGCGACATCTCATGATTAAAGTCACCAAAAATTTACAGTTAAATTAATAAAAATCAGGTAGAAATTGTCTTCTCTACCTTAGAGTTTCATGTAACCTGTTTAGTCAGTGAAATGTTTTTATTTACAGCGAATTAACAGATTTTTGTCTGTTTAAATTCTCAGTTCTTTAAATCAGCCTAAAATGTTGGTATTTATGCGACTTATTCAAGCATCGCTACGTCTTCCACTCCATATGAGGGATGTATGTGCAACATTACAAATTAAATCCTAATTTTTGAACCACTTTGACGTGAATAATAGCCATGAATAATTATGACCAGTGAAAGATACAACAAAAGTGATTCCAAACCTTCATTTCAGAGTAAACAGAAATGCTTCCAGGTTCACAGAGACATTCTCAAAGAGAGATTTCCCTTAAATAACCTACAAATCATAAACAAAACGTCAACAATCCTCCACCCTGCTCACAGAAACAAACCAGGCAGGTTTTGGACTTTGGAGAATCAGAACCTGCCAGGCTGGAGGAACGTTGTGACTTCGGCTCCATGCAGAGCAGCCGGTGACCAGCAGGTGTCGCTGTCTGATCAGGGAAGCTGCTGGGCTGCATCTGCGTGATCTGCGGTTCCGATCACCACGACGGGCAGAACCGAACACATTCGGAGCGCATGGCTCAGCTCGTTTCAGGTCCAAACGGTCTCAGTGGAACCAGAACCTTAGGCAGGTCAAAGGTCATCCAGCGGTGCAACGTTAAAGTTATCAGCTGCTGCAGAGTTAGCAGGTGTGAACACTTTTCTCTGTGACATCATCAGCTCCAGATGGCTGATGGGATTCAGCTTCTCCTGTTTCTTCTTCTGTGGTTTATTTCTGGTTCACCCTGATGGTACCAGAACCTGTTCTGTACCAGAACCTGGACCCCGGCAGCTGGAACCAGCTTCCTCTAAGGAGATGGAGGGCAGAGCTTCCTGGACCTGGTTCTGGTAGCAACACGGCCAAGGTGGTTCTGACTACTGGGGCTAGGTTAGACAAGGGGTCAGAGGTCAGGACTCTGGATTCATTTCCGGAGAGCCAGAGTCCAGTTGGACGGGTTCTGTCTCAGGTTCTGGTTCTGGTACCAGACTGTTCAGCGAGTTTCCTGCAGAGTGAGGAAGAGGATCTTCTTCTGCAGTGGTTGCAGCGCGGCTGATCCGGATGTCGTCATCACACCTGAAATATTCAGCAGACGCTGCGCTGCGCCACCTGACGCCGTGATGCGCCCGCAGGTCGCCGCATGACGCAACGTGCTGCAACTGCTGCTGCTCTTCATCACCAGGATGACGAGGAGGAAGAGGAGGAGAGCTGCTGCTCCTCACCTGAAACTTTTCATAAATCATCTGAATGAAATCTGATCAATCTGAGGCTCCAGGCCTAAAACCTGCTCCTCTTCATCACAGCCTTCCTCAGTGGAGACGGAGCGCGGTGTCCCTCAGAACAACTGGATGTTTGGGAGGAAAACCTCGACACGTTAGCATTAGCTACTACTAGCATGACCTTTGACCCGGGAACAGATCAGAGCATCAGCTCTTTCATAAACTTGATTAAAATTCTTAAGCCAATTAATTGCAGAGTCTGTAATTCTCAGTTCAACGTGTTTTTCCTGCTAAATCACTGAATAAATTTCTAAGTTTTAATCTTCCGGTTCTTCATCAGATTGGAACAAAGTTCATCTTTCCAGAATTTCTCTGATCATTCATTTAGCTTTTTTATAAATGTGGACACTAACATTAGCGTTAGCTGCTACATGTTAGCATTGAGATGCTAACTGCTTTTAGCACAACATGAACACATCAATGGTGTCTTCCAATCAGATCGCTGGAAGCAGAAATCCTGAACGACCCGCCTTAAGGTCACATCAGGTTTGGCTCTGCTGCTGACCTCTGGGTCCAGGTTAGCTTCTGGTTGGCAATGCTCTCCGTGCGTGACCTCTGACCTCTCACGCTGGAAGCAGAGCTGCGTAAATGTCAGAGGAACAAATGGACCTCTGTGGCGCTGGTCGGCCGCTCCAATCACATGCCAGCCCCTGCAGATTAGAACCGAGCCGGGATAATCCCAGGGACGAAATCACAACCAGAGTTCTGGATCAGAACCACAGAGTTCTGGATCGGAACAAGGCATCCTCTTAGGCAGCGAGTCGCTGCTGCCAGATCATTACATCAGCAGCTGGAAGAGTCAAAGGTCAACCTGAAGGTCACCCAGAACAACCTGGACCAGCAGGGTCAAAGGTCAGACTGAGCTCCCAATACACCTTCAGCAGAACCAGTTCATGGAAACGTGAGCGCTAGCATCCATCATTCATCCATCATTCATCCATCCATCCATCCATCCATCCATCATTCATCCATCCATCCATCCATCCATCCATCCATCCATCCATCATTCATCCATCCATCCATCCATCCATCCATCATTATCCATCCATCATCCATCTATCATCCATCCATTCATCATCCATCCATCATTCATCCATCCATTCATCATTCATTCATCCATCCATCATACATCCATCCATTATCCATCATCCATCCATCATTCATCCATCCATTATCCATCATCCATCCATCATCATCCATCCATCCATCATACATCCATCTATCATCCATCCATCCATCCATCCATCCATCCATCTATCATCATCCATCCATCCATCATCCATCCATCCATACATCCATCCATCATTCATCCATCCATTATCCATCATCCATCCATCATCATCCATCCATCCATTATCCATCATCCATCCATCCATCCATCCATCCATCCATCCATCCATCCATCCATCCATCCATCCATCCATCATCATCCATTCATCTATCATTATCCATCCATCATTCATCCATCCATTATCCATCATCCATCCATCATCATCCATCCATCCATCCATCATACATCCATCTATCATCCATCCATCCATCCATCCATCCATCCATCCATCCATCCATCCATCTATCATCATCCATCCATCCATCATCCATCCATCCATCATCCATCCATCATCATCCATCCATCCATTATCCATCATCCATCCATCCATCCATCCATCCATCATCATCCATCCATCTATCATCATCCATCCATAATCTATCATCATCCATCCTCCCGATGACCTTTCCTTTCCTCTCCTTCTCGTTTCCTGCAGCAGACGATGTGAAGCTTCCTCTTCATTGGCTCCAGAGGAAGACCATCCAGCTGGATGGAGGAATGCCGTCTTCTAAACAAACGTCAGGTTGGAGCAGGAAGTGGATGAAGCAGGGACAGAAGGTTGGAGGAAGTGCCGGCTGTTGAACTCAGCTCGTTGTTTGTTGGTCTGCAGGACACGAAGCAGCTGCAACATCTGGCCGCCTGCTCAGGACTTCTACTGGAGTCGGACTCCACTCGTGCATTCATTCAGGAAATACCTTTAGAAACACAGAAACCGTCAGAACGAAGCAGCAGACGCGTCACGTTTTCACGCTGCAGAACATTGTATAAACAGCGGATGATTATTTACAGCTGATAATGTGATAAAAACTAAGTGATTGGACTCACAGATAGAGAAGTGATTAAACAGAAAGACTGGAAGCAGTTTGGATCCTTCTTCCTCTGCAGAGCAGAACGTCATGAAGGTATATCAGGGAACAATCCAACTGGACACAGATCACATGTGGGACTCCTCAAGGCTCCATACTCGGGTCACTTTTATCTACCATCTACCTGCTTCCAACAGCTCAGCAGTTTGCCTTTATTTCTTCAGTTATTAACAGGAAGATAACCATAAAACAAATACAGTGGACCGGGGGAACACACAAAGACCTTGCCCAAAACGGCGTGTAGCAGCTCAAACAAAAATTATTCCTTCATATTTAATAATGCATGTATTAAAACGCTTCACTGGACGGATGATCGGAAACCATCTTAGCACTTCAGCAGTCTTCCACTGATTGGATGAACCTGGTTGTTCAGCCAATCAGCATCAAGGAAAAGTACCTGGATCCACTGCTGAGATGCCGGCCAATTATGGATCTGATGGATCTGATGGACCGGTTCTGCAGGAGCATCCAGTCCTTGCAGCCAGACTGTGTGATGGTAGAGGTGATATCATGCTGTGGGCTGGGGTCATCTCCTCTCCTCCAATCCTTCTCCATGAGCACAGGGAAGCAGCACCAGGTCAGGGCCCAGGCGGTACTGTTGGACCGCCGGAGCCGGGTCAGCTGTTTGGGGATGGAGCGTCAGGAACGTTCTGGAATGAGCCACACGAACAGAAGGAGGTGAAATGAAGAGACGAGGCGAAGTGTCAGATTTCTGCTGATGAAAAAGCAGCAGCTTCAATAACGGCGGATGAAAGCCGGCCGTCCATCATGCGGCAGCGCCTCGCTGCTTCTTTCTCACTGCTGCATTTCTGTGGTCAACGGTTCCTCCTTTTAAATCAACATGCGGTCGCAGCTACATCCCCACATGACAACAACATACCAGAGTTATTACTGGCCGCTCAGCCGCATCCAGACTCAACCAGCTGCTGATTAAACACAGAACCAGATTCAGCTCCAAATTCAGATTCGGCTAAAGATACAGATTCAGCTCCTGATTCAGATTCAGCTCCAGATTCTGATTCAGATTAGGCTCCAGATTCAGATTTGACTCCAGATTCAGATTCGGCTCCAGATTCTCATTTAGATGCGGCTCCAGATTCAGATTTGACTCCAGATTCAGATTCAGCTCCAGATTCTCATTTAGATGCGGCTCCAGATTCAGATTTGACTCCAGATTCAGATTCGGCTCCAGATTCTCATTTAGATGCGGCTCCAGATTCAGCTCCAGATTCAGATTCATCTTGAGATTCAGCTCCAGAATCGGCTCTTGATTCTGATTCAGATTCGGCTTCTGATTCAGATTAGGCTCCAGATTCAGATTCAGCTCCTGATTCAGATTTAGCTTAAGATTCAGATTCGGCTCCAGATTCAGATTCAGCTCCTGATTCAGATTCGGCTCAAGAATCAGCTCCTGATTCTGATTTGGCTAGAGATTCTGATTCAGATTCAGCTCCAGATTCAGATTCGTCTCCTGATTCAGATTCAGATTCGACTCCAGACTCAAATTTGGCTCAAGATTCTGATTCTGCTCCAGATTCTGATTCGTCTCCTGATTCTGATTCAGTTTTGGCTCCAGACTCAAATGTGGCTCCTGATTCAGATTCAGATTCAGCTCCAGATTCAGATTCATCTTGAGATTCAGCTCCAGAATCAGCTCCTGATTCTGATTCATATTCGGCTTCTGATTCAGATTAGGCTCCAGATTCAGATTCAGCTCTTGATTCAGATTTAGCTTGAGATTCAGATTCGGCTCCAGATTCAGATTCAGCTCCAGATTCAGATTCAGATTCGACTCCAGACTCAAATTTGGCTCCAGATTCTGATTCTGCTCCAGATTGTGATTCAGACGCGGCTCCAGATTCAGATTCGGCTCCAGATTCAGATTCAGCTCCAGATTCAGATTCAGATTCGACTCCAGACTCAAATTTGGCTCCAGATTCTGATTCTGCTCCAGATTCAGATTCAGATGCGGCTCCAGATTCTGATTCAGATTCGGCTCCAGACTCAAATGTGGCTCCTGATTCAGATTCAGCTCCAGATTCAGATTCATCTTGAGATTCAGCTCCAGAATCGGCTCTTGATTCTGATCCAGATTCGGCTTCTGATTCAGATTAGGCTCCAGATTCAGATTCAGCTCAAGAATCAGCTCCTGATTCTGATTCGGCTAGAGATTCTGATTCAGATTTGGCTCCAGACTCAAATCTGGCTCCAGATTCAGATTCGTCTCCTGATTCTGATTCAGATTCGACTCCAGACTCAAATTTGGCTCCAGATTCATATTCATCTCCTGATTCTGATTCAGATTCGGCTCCAGATTCTGATTCACATGCGGCTCCAGATTCAGCTCCAGATTCTGATTCGTCTCCTGATTCTGATTCTTATTCAGCTCCAGATTCAGATTGAGATTCAGCTCTAGAATCGGCTCCTGATTCTGATTCAGCTCCGGATTCGGCTCCTGATTCAGATTCAGATTCGGCTCCTGATTCAGATTTGGCTCCAGATTCAGATTCGGCTCCTGATTCTGATTCAGATTCGGCTCCAGATTCTGATTCGGCTCCAGACTCAAATGTGGCTCCTGATTCAGCTCCAGATTCAGATTCAGCTTGAGATTCAGCTCCAGAATTGGCTCCTGATTCTGATTCAGCTCCAGATTCGGCTCCAGATTCAGATTCGGCTCCAGATTCAGATTCTGCTCCAGATTCTGATTCAGATTCGGCTACAGACTCAAATGTGGCTCCTGATTCAGATTCATCTCCAGATTCAGATTCATCTTGAGATTCAGCTCCAGAATCGGCTCTTGATTCTGATTCAGATTCGGCTTCTGATTCAGATTAGGCTCCAGATTCAGATTCGGCTCCTGATTCAGATTTAGCTTAAGATTCAGATTCAGCTCGAGAATCAGCTCCTGATTCTGATTCGGCTAGAGATTCTGATTCAGATTCGGTTCCAGACTCAAATCTGGCTCCAGATTCTGATTCTGTTCCAGATTCAGATTCATCTCCTGATTCTGATTCAGATTCGACTCCAGACTCAAATTTGGCTCCAGATTCATATTCATCTCCTGATTCTGATTCAGATTCGGCTCCAGATTCTGATTCAGATGCGGCTCCAGATTCAGATTCGTCTCCTGATTCTGATCCAGATTCAGCTCCAGATTCTGATTCGTCTCCTGATTCTGATTCTGATTCTGATTCAGCTCCAGATTCAGATTGAGATTCAGCTCTAGAATCGGCTCCTGATTCAGATTTAGCTTAAGATTCAGATTCAGCTCGAGAATCAGCTCCTGATTCTGATTCGGCTAGAGATTCTGATTCAGATTCGGTTCCAGACTCAAATCTGGCTCCAGATTCTGATTCTGTTCCAGATTCAGATTCATCTCCTGATTCTGATTCAGATTCGACTCCAGACTCAAATTTGGCTCCAGATTCATATTCATCTCCTGATTCTGATTCAGATTCGGCTCCAGATTCTGATTCAGATGCGGCTCCAGATTCAGATTCGTCTCCTGATTCTGATCCAGATTCAGCTCCAGATTCTGATTCGTCTCCTGATTCTGATTCTGATTCTGATTCAGCTCCAGATTCAGATTGAGATTCAGCTCTAGAATCGGCTCCTGATTCTGATTCAGCTCCAGATTCATATTCATCTCCTGATTCTGATTCAGATTCGGCTCCAGATTCAGATTTGGCTCCAGATTCAGATTCGTCTCCTGATTCTGATTCAGATTCAACTCCAGACTCAGATTTGGCTCCAGATTCAGATTCAGCTCCTGATTCTGATTCAGATTTGACTCCAGACTCAAATTTGGCTCCAGATTCATATTCGTCTCCTGATTCTGATTCTGATTCAGCTCCAGATTCAGATTGAGATTCAGCTCCAGAATCGGCTCCTGATTCTGATTCAGATTCGACTCCAGACTCAAATTTGGCTCCAGATTCATATTCATCTCCTGATTCTGATTCAGATTCAGATTCGGCTCCTGATTCAGATTTGGCTCCAGATTCAGATTCGTCTCCTGATTCAGATTCAGATTCGACTCCAGACTCAAATTTGGCTCCAGATTCACATTCATCTCCTGATTCTGATTCAGATTCGGCTCCAGATTCTGATTCGGCTCCAGACTCAAATGTGGCTCCTGATTCAGCTCCAGATTCAGATTCAGCTTGAGATTCAGCTCCAGAATTGGCTCCTGATTCTGATTCTGATTCTGATTCAGCTCCAGATTCAGATTGAGATTCAGCTCCAGAATCGGCTCCTGATTCTGATTCAGCTCCAGATTCGGCTCCTGATTCAGATTCAGATTCGGCTCCTGATTCAGATTCAGATTCGACTCCAGACTCAAATTTGGCTCCAGATTCACATTCATCTCCTGATTCTGATTCAGATTCGGCTCCAGATTCTGATTCGGCTCCAGACTCAAATGTGGCTCCTGATTCAGCTCCAGATTCAGATTCAGCTTGAGATTCAGCTCCAGAATTGGCTCCTGATTCTGATTCAGCTCCAGATTCGGCTCCTGATTCAGATTTGGCTCCAGATTCAGATTCGTCTCCTGATTCTGATTCAGTTTCTACTCCAGACTCAAATTCAGCTCCTGCTGCCCACCAGCTGCCCTGAGGAATGCCTCAGCAACATGCTGGAGCGTCAGGAAGTGCAGACGCTCCCACTTCTTCATTCAGCTGTAAAAATATCAGCAAAGTAACCAGAGAGAAGCAGAAGTGACTGAAACAGAAACTCATCAACGAGCCGGAAAAACAGCCAGGAACCAAAATGAAACAGAAAGGTGTTGATGAGACCGGCAGCTCTCTGCTCCCAGATGATGAAATCCTGGTGGCCGACATGGAGCCCAAAAGATACGGGGACACCTGAGGACACCTGAGGAGGATGGACTCCAACTGTCCTGGAGTCAGAGATGTTTTCCTGCCTGGGTCTCCTCACTGATCTGCAGACACGTCCCTTCGGTCCTCCGTCTTGTCTGTCTCCTCTGCAGGGAGGAAGATGACCTCTGACCTCAGGCGGAGGAGCGTCCCCATGTCCCGTTCAGGAGGAAACATCTCCTTGGCTTCTGGAGCCTCTCTCAGATTTATTTGGCTCCGTTATCGCTGGCAGCAGAGAGACACTCAGAGGTCAAAGGTCGGTGTAACGGATGAGCCAGAAGTGAAGCGGGATGCATTAAAGGTGCCTCTAAATCTGAGCTGTAAATCCCTGCAGACAGCGAAGGCCTCAGCAGAGCAGAGCCAGGCGTCGTCATGGCGACCAGATGGAAACCTGCAGGAAACGTCAGACAGCGTTCACCTGGAGATGAGCTGTGACCTTTCACCTTTAACCACAGGAGGAACCGATGAATGAATGAGATTCATGATAATAAACATAAGATGATTTCAATGACCATAATTTCAATTGGAAACATAAATTATGACGTCATCAAATATGCAAAAAGTTAACACTTTCAATTTTCAGAATATTTTATTTTTTATGGTTCTGATGTTGTGTTTCATTTTAAAGGTTTTATATTATTTCTATTCTGAACATATTTTATTATGTTTCATGACAGATTTTCTTATTTCATATTCTTTCCACATTGCGTTTCAGTTTTTAATATATTTTTATATTTAACTTTAATTTCTGCCCCGTTGAGTCTCTTTTGTCAGATTAAAATCAGCTTTTAATCATAAAAACCTTTCAGCAGATATTTTCTGTGTCATGATTTCATTGACTGTAAGTGAAAAATCATCATAATTAATAGAAATAAAGAATTTCAAAGGTCCATCGTGCAATGAATCCATAAAATATTCAAATTCAAAGAATACTTTATTGATCCCAAAGGTTTGGAATCAACTCTGGATCTTCTCGGAGTCTCTCCCATCTTGTCTCCGGCAGGATGCGCAGCTCTGCGCCCCCCAGAGGGCCCCAGCGCCCCCCAGAGGCATCAGGTTTGTGCCAGGTGAACTGTTTGACTCCACTGTGTCGCGCTCTCCAGACGTCCAACAATTTTGTTTTATTAACAAATTCTTTAAGAATAGGATTTAGTTCACTTTACCAGCAGTGAAGGCCATCGATCCACCGATCCATTAATCCATTAATCCATTAATCCATTGATCCAAACATTCATCTGGAGTTAAAAGTTGAAATCCCCTCCAACTACGATATGATCAGTAGGAAAATTAGCATTAAACTCCACAATAACCCTTGTTATTTGATGTAACAGATTCCTGTTGTATTGATCATTATTATATCCATAAATGTTTAACAAAATTATTGGGACATTATCAACTTCTAAAACACAGGCTACCCAATGTCCATCCTTATCTGCTTTCTCACTCAAAATCTTACTGGACACCTGAGAAAGCAGATGGCGACTCCAGCAGGTCCATTTGTCCCATGACTGAAGAGAATTTTATCTCCCGTTGCTGCGACCAGAACTTCACGTCAGATGCATCAGAATGAGTTTCCTGTAAAAAGCTGCAGTGTGCTTGTTGTCCTTTACAAAACAAAAAACTGCTTTCCGTTTAAGTGAGTCTTTTAGTCCCCTTGTGTTAAAAGAAACTAAAGAAAAATCGTTTTTTAACTGAAAAGTAGAACAGATGAACACATGAACACATGAACACACGGTTTAGCAGAGTGAAAAGGTCCCATTAACAGAACTGTCCTCTACCTTTCCATGTTCATTTCTGCTGCATCTCAGTTCTCAGCTGTAGATGTGTTTGCCTCTGATGAACCCAAACGGGCCCTGAAACCCTGAAACCTGCAGCTTTGCCTTCTTTTCTTGCTTTTTCAGTTTTTGGCCACATAGCTTGTCTTGCTTTCCAATCTTCTGGTGTCAAATCTTCAGAGAAGAGAAGTTTTACTTCTCTTCCAGATGTCGTCTCTCAAGGCTCGTCTCACAAACAGAATAATAACCTGTCTGTCCCTGTTATGCATCTTTTGACCCACTCTGGACAACATCAACCTCTTCATCCATCTTTGAAGCCAAATCAGGTGTAATTTTGCCCAGAAGCGCCACAACTTCATCTCAGATGTTCTAACCAGACTTTTCCTTCTTTCCTTTATGCTGAGGCTCCACCGTCTTTTATATCTTTCACTGTTCAGGACTCCTTCTTTCAACTGCATGTTCTCTTTGGAGAGTGTATCCACTTGTTTCTCCAATTCTATTATTTTCTTTTTGCAATCGTTTAGCTCCTCTGAGTTGAGCTGAACCGATTTAGCAATAGCCGCTAGCATAGCACTGTGCTGCTTCATTTACATGCCAACTTCTTCCATGCGGTCATTTACTTTCTGTCCTAAGGAACTTATAGCTCTTAAAATAGCCTCAGTGTTCATTTCTACCTTTTGTTCTTTTTTCCATGTGTGTTTGTTCTGGGGTTCTGGTCGGGGTACTGGTCGGGGTTCTGGTCGGGGTTCTGGTCAGGGTTCTGGTCGGGGTTCTGGCTTCCCTTTCCCTTTTGCTAGCTGCAGCTGATTCCATTTTACACAGAATAGTCGTGATCACTTTCGGAGTTTTTAGAAGGCAGAGTCTTGACTGCAGGTGGCAGAAACTTGTTGCTTTTCTTCATACTTCATACAAGCTGAGTATTGATAAGATATTTACTAGTAGTTAACTTAATAAATTAACTTAGAATCGGGACCTCTTACTGAGCTCAGAAAAACATGACTACCCTGTCCGCCATCTCCCTCCGCCTGCCCCCCGCAGCCCGACTCCACCTCTCTGCAGCAAACAGGAAGGGCGGGACGGACCGCTGTCAGTCTTAGACCTTATTTGGAAATGGGACCATTGAACTCCGGAAGTGAAGGGGGCGCAATTTTCTATATTATCCACAGCCTCCCGTTTTTATTTTCTTTTAAAATATGTGATATATTTTCACCTTTAGGAAGGATTTTCACTCTCAGCATTTATTTGAACTTTTCTCTTCTATTTACTTCAGAGCAGCTCAGTTTTTAAATTCTGTAGCTTTCTATTTATTTCTAAATCTGCTCATTCGTTGCATCCTTTTGGGTGTACTACTGCCTCTAGTGGCGTGGGGGTGGTAACACAACTAACATAACTACCTCACTAAATGAGAATAGCACAACGTCTTTATTATTTACTATTAATTCCGGCATTACTGGCACCTTAAAAGATAAACTATCTCATAAAACACCATATTTTTTCATTTTATTTAAGGATGTAGAGCTAAAAACAATAGGTCTTCGCAGCGCTTTGTTACTCGGGCCTAATTAAATGACATAAACAAGACCTTTATATTATTATAAATAATTTCTATATATCTCCATCAATTATAGAAGGAATAAATTATATAAGGAGACATGAAAAGCATAGGTAAATGTTATCATTTAGTTTGGTTAAAAAGGATTATTGCACTGTCAATAAATGACTTCTTATCGATGTTCTTAGGTACCAGAGAAACAGTAATGACTTCATGAGTTCAGAGGTTCAAACTGATTAATAAAGTGGATGGAGGCTCTCTGCTGAAATATTCCTTCCATCTTCCATGTTCTTTCAGCAAACAGTTGAGACAGAGTTGTTTTACCTGCCATTCAAAGTATTCTTAAAAGTGTGTCTGTTATTCTGCAGCTCATGTGACCAAACCAGATGAGGACATGAAAAGTTAAAACACTCAACATTGTCTTCTACAAGCTCTAGTTGGGTAAACCCAAGATCTCTGGGTCTCCTTAAAAGATAAAGTCTCTGAGAGCAATTCTTAAAAATATAGTCAGTGTTTTCAGCAAAGTTGAGCTGACTGTCCAGGAATGACAGTCAGCTCATTTAAGACTTATCACAGTTTCAACAAGTTGGCCATCGAGAGAAACTGGAGCCACTTTGAGGTTTTGTTTAGGTCATTTAATTAGCTCTACATCCTTAAGAAAATTAAAAATTAATAAACAATAAAGACTTTGCTATTCTCATTTAGTAATGAAATTACATTTGTTGTATTGCCACCCCCACGCCACTAGAGGCAGTAGCTAAATAGAAGTTAGCGATAATAAGTGGGATTGAAGCTGTAATAGCCGTGTAATATTAGTGTATATGAATCATATCCTATCATTTCAGTGACCTGTGCGGTTCAGTGACACATTGTGGCTGCATTTAATAAAGTCTGTCATACAGCAGATTAATGTGCATGAAAGAGTTGTGTTGATCTGTTGTCTGCGTTTAATTCCAATAAAAACCTGTTTACTGTTTTATCCTTACTAACCTCTGTATCTAAAATATTAACAGGTAGGATATTCTAGTAAAGGATTAGTGCAAACATCTACAGCTTTTCACTTTAAACAGGTAGATGTTCAGATGAAGGAAGTGATCTTCTTGTGGTTTCGTCATGGATAGAAATTGTTCCGATGCTAAGCTAACCATAACTGCTAAGCTTCCACTTCAGTCACTCAAATATTGTTATCCAATATATTTAACATTAACAACCTGCTATAGTTTTCTGATTGTAAACATGACGGTAGCAGTTTTGGACGGGTAGCACAGACAGATAGACTTAGCTATCAATCCGTGCTACGGTAGGAAAATCTGACGAGGTAGCACTGATAGTCAGAACACCGGCGGCCAATCAGGAGGCAGCTCACCTGTTGGGTTCCCGCTAAACCAGTAGTGGGGGACTGGGAGCTGAAACTGGGGAATTGGGACTGATCTTGTCAGCAGGAACATCCTGATCTCAGAAAACCAAACATTTGATGGTGAAAACTGGATTTTCTGGATGAAATTCAAATCCAAACTGGTGCAGATAGAGGTGGACAGTGGGAGTGTTTAGAAGAAAATATGGAGGATGTGATGTCATCCTGTCAGAACAGGAAGCTGGAGGTTCAGCTGAACTAGAAGAAGAAAGTCTGGGTGAGGAAAGGTTGACGTTAAATGTCCTGGCAGGAGTCTGAGGCCTGGTCGCAGTGAATCCTGATTCTTATCGGGTTTTTGCTGTGAGGCTGGTCGGAGTTTCACCTGCAGGTGTTGAAACCAGGTTTGTTGCTTCAGGCGGTTTTGAAAGCTGTCGAGCACGAGGACAGTTCTTCTTCGTTGGTGTCCTGTGGTCAGGTAGTTCTGCAAACCTGCCTCTGTTTACGGGATGAGGCCAGGCGATTGGCTAAGAGCCAGCCAAACAGGAAGTTGCAACGTTTGAAGACAAAGTTCGTTAACTTTTATTTCTTGATTGATAATAAAGGGGTTTACAAAACAGCAAAATTAACAACACAAATAACAAAACAGACAATACAATAATACCAGTGGGTTTTATATCAAGCACAAATAAATTGAAAAGTAACTACATAAACAAAGAGTTACATCAGAAAGGTGTTACAGTGAGAGCACATATCCATTGTCTTAATGGCGTTTCTATTTTGTGAATAATAGGGAGATCTAATATATTGTTTAAATTCCTCTTTAAAGGCTGAAAAGCGAGGTTTCTGATTTGAGAATTTAGATTTATATATGATATCTTGCAACTGATAACATTATGTTGATAATACAACACTGTTTTGTTTTATTAGTGGGATAATAGAAGAATCCAAACAACATATTTACATAAGTGAGGGAAAAGTCATCAAGAATTTATAAAGTTTATTAACACCAGTAGATTCCTGCTTGCAGTGACGTCACAGCGCACCGCTAGCTAGCGGCTAGCAGCTAATGGCTAACAGCTAACTAGCAAGCATGCCTGCTCTGTCCCAGTGAGCTCCTGTCTTAATTCTCCAGCCTGGAACACCTAAAGACCTTAATGCTCTTACCGCTCAGCGCCTGTGCCAGCTGGAGCCCAGACCCAGCTCAGGCGGCCCCCGGGGGCCACGGGGCCGTGACGTCATCGTTTCTAAACTGGGAATTAAGGCTCCAAAGTCCAGCGTTGCTCAGCTGTTTGAAGTTTTCTGTTGAAACGCAACCAAAAATTCTGATTAAACGCCTTTTCTGTTAGAGGGCAACTGAGGACAGATTACTGGAGCCGACTGAGGGCCAGGAACCAGCCGAGCAGAACCTCCTGGGCTTCATGGGGCCGACTGAAACGGCAGAGAACGTTTGAAGGTGAGTCTCTGAAGATTCAAGTTCAAATAGATTCAGTTTCTTGGTGACATTTAGTTTGTTCCTGTGGTTCTGGATCAAACTAAACTTGGTTCTGGATCAAACTAAACTTGGTTCTGGATCAAACTAAACTTGGTTCTGTGTGAATCTCTGAATTTATCAGCTGCAGTTTTTCTATCAAGACTAAAAATGAATCTGTTCTCTGGTTCATTCAGTCAGTTCAAGATCTTTATTCTGAACTGCAGCAACTCAGAAATCATCAGCAGGAAGAGCCAAGCCAAACCAGAACCTCAAACCATCAGAACCTCAAACCATCAGAACCTTAAACCATCAGAACCTGAAACCATCAGAACTGGTTCTGGTTTGAACTAAGTGACCTTTAAAAAGTGAGCAGCATGAAACTAAACATTCTCACCCTGCAGGATTTTATTTACTTCCCCTGATAACACACACACACACACACACACACACGCGCGCGCGCGCCCCCCGCCCACCCCCCATTGATGACTCGTCCCATGATTTAGGTGACAGTTTGTGCTGATTGATGACTCGGCGCGCTGGAGGTTCATTTGCCTCGTTCCTCCTCAACCACAGAGCAGAAAAACACGCCGCCTTGCCAAACCCGCAGAACCGGGTCAGAACCACCCTGCGTAGGTGAGGCCGAGCGAGAAGGGGAGAGAGAGGGAAGGGGGCGTGGCCTGATGGCTTTGCAGCAGCGTGGAGAGGCCTGCAGGCTCTGAGTGGAAACGGCGACTCAGCAGAGTTGGAAAGAGACGATGAAGGTTTCCTGCTCTGGGTCAGGTGACCACCTGTCAGCATCTAAGCCCCGCCCATCAGGATAACCTGCAGAGGAAACTCAAATCTTACTCAGCAGAAAAGCAGCGATGACTTTCTGTAGGGGGAACCAAACATCCAGCTTCTAGGTTCCACAGATCTGGAACAAACTTCCAGAAAACTGAAAAACTGCAGAAACGGCGAGTTCCCTTAGAGCCTGGAGGACCCAGCAGCTGGAGGAACTGGAGTTCTGATTGGCGGTGTTCGGATGGCGGCTGAGCGCTCAGAGGGCGCCCGTCAGATGATGGCGTTTGATGATGACATCACTCAGGGCAGCCGCAGTAATTTTAGCGAGCAGTGACTGAGAGTCACAGGAGAGGAAGCAGCAGCCTCGTGGTGAGGATGACTCACCATGGAGTCAGGACTCTTCCTCACATGGGGCCCGCCGCCCACATGGGGCCCGCCGCTGCTGAGGAATCCATTCAGGATATGCTGGCTTCTTCTCCCTGATTGGCTGCTGGGTCAGAGTGAGTTTAGAGAAGAGAGGTGCTGAATCTATTGTTTACATGAACAAGGCACCATGGAAACGGTGGAGCATCAGGATATCTCCTTCATGAAGCGACTCGGGCTTCCTGCTTCTCTCCAGTCTGGATTATTTTCCGTTTTTGGGCCGGTCACCATAACCGATGCTACAATAAATCGTCCCAGAGGTTATTGCAATAACGATAATGTTGTTGTTTTGAGACCGTTTTAAAGAAATATAATGGTAAGATCAAAATGAACTTCAAATTCTAATGAACATTAAATACTGGATCTGTGCTACGGAGCGAGCAGGCACAGGTTTAATTTTAAAAAGAATTGTTTTTATTTAACCCAAAACAGAAACGTGACAAAGTTGGGCCCATAAAGACGTCAAAGAAACAGAATTCAACTTAAACAGACGGACCTCTCTAAATGAGACAAAGGGGAAACTTAAATACTGTCTGATCAGGCAGCATAGAAGACCCACACCGACCCAACTGACCGTAAGAGGAAACTCCCGTCCTCCCCTCATGCTGAGCAGTTCTATGGACCCGTTTGTCGTCTCCACCGACACTGAGGCAACTCAAAGCAAGCAAAGGTTAAATCAAGCAAAACATGTAACAGTGCAAACTAAAATGGCGCACTTATTCCAGAATACAGTTTTAAATGATGTGTTTAAACAAAAACTCTGAAATTAAATCCTGTATTTAAAGAAACAAAATACAAGTGTGGAGAGACTGAACTATTGTGAGCGGTGTGATTGAAAGTTTGTGTGGCTGTAACGGCAACCATCACAAACTGGAAGACATTTTAAATATCCAAAATAAACCAAAAAATCCATAAATAAATAAAATGAATAATGAAGCTTCGGTAAACAAAATGATCCTTAAAAAACACCAGACTGAAGACTTTTATCATAGAAAGAGGAAAAAAATAAATCAATTATAATTCATGATGCGTGCTACCTGTCAGCATTCAGATGCTATTTGAGGCTAGCTTAGCTTCGCTGATAGGCTAACTGCTGTTAGCACAACGTAAACACAACAACAGTGTTTTAACCATCCAATCAGATCTCTTAGAAGCAGAAATTAACTGAGAGAAGCCGCTTCATCCCTGCTGTTAGCAACGTAGCTGTGCGTCAGATTTACAGGCGTACCAGAAACACATGAATACAAAGGTTCCGCCTCGGGACTTCAGTATGTGGAGAAAAAGTGATGAATTGCATTAAAATCTTTGTAACGAATTGAAATGTTAAAGTCTCGGTCCTGACTCTGACATGCCTTCCTGCTGAAGTGGGAATCACCATGGCAACCAGTGACTCCTCTGGACGTCTCATTGGTTCAGTTCTGACGCCAGCCCGACCCGTCGGATCAAGCTGGGTTGGCTGCAGTCTGCTTGTACCTGTTACAGGTCAAAGGTCAAAAATGTTCCTGTCTTTCTTTTCTTTCAGTATTCAGAGTTTCTGTCTGATTCCTTCAACTTTTCATCTTTAACTTTTCCTCTCAGCAAAACAACTGACAGACGTTCATCCTCAGCGCTAGCTGGTGTGAGGCTGAGGAGGAGGATGAAGAGGAGGTGCGAGGATTTATGGCCGAGCTAATAGAGCTTATCTTCCAACAGGGGAGGAAACGAACTCCATAAAGTCCCGGTGGAGTGAGTCAGTGGGAGCCTGAACCATATCAAGCGTCTCTGTGAGAACCAGAGCCAGCAGCAGTGCACGTGAGCACGTGCACGTGAGAGTCAGAGCAAACAGACATCTGATGTTTGCAGCATTCCTGAGAACTTTTTCATCTGAGAGAAAAACAAAAAAAGAGCTAAAACACTTGAGCAAATAAGATTTAAGAACCAGCTTGATTTTGGACATGGAGACATGAAGGACATGAAGACATTGAGACATGGAGACATGAGTCCCTTGGACAGCTGTTTGCTGCATGTGCCGGGCTGCTGGTCCAAACCCATCAGATGGGAAGACAAGCTGCAGGTTCTGGTTCTGGTTCTGAGCTGCAGTTGGCTCCAGGGCACTTGGGCAGGGTTTGGCCCGGTTTTGTGAGAACCTGCGGCTCAGTTTGAAAGTTTCCCCTGACCTGAGGGGAAGCTCTTCCTCCTCCTCTTCCTCAGGATGATGACAGAGGCTGAAACGCTGCGTTTGCAGCAGCACGGCCTGTACGGCAAGCTGATTTCACATAAAATCAGGTTCATACGCTCTAGATGAATTCACAATGCATTTAGATGGAAACAACATTCTGACTTTAACAAAGGTTATTACAGATTTCTGCATTTACATTTTGAAGAATAATTCAAGACATTTTTCAATCTCATTTTGTTGAATCAAGATTTGCTAAGTGAACATCCCTAAATACAATTTAAGATGTCTCAAACTTAATGACCAGTCAAAATGACATTTTAAAGTATTTGAATTATTGACTTGTCCGCAGGCCCCCTGGGCTGCCACTGAGCTGTCCAAACTGTTGCCTGCAGGATTTTGGGTTTCCTGCACAAAATTGTCAGAAAAGGCCTCAATGTGGAAAAGTTTAGCAGTGTGGAAAATACGGAAAACACAAACATTTCTGAAGTTGAAGCCTGGAGAATTTCCTATTTATTATCTGCAAAGACAAACGGTTCACTGAAAAACAGTTGAGGAGCAGAACCTGAAACCGGCTGAAAATGGAGCATTTTAAAAAACTCCCATTGCTGAAAATGCTGCATAAATCTGAGATGTTTAGACAGAGGAAATATTCCAGATATCAGTGATGTGATTCCGACAGGTCAGAATATTCATTCAAGATATCTGAAGTAGAAAAGCAGCCCAGATAAAAATGTTCCAGATGCCACTGATTTATTGGAGATGTTTTAAAATGAATCATGATGAATCTGTCGGTGTGGAACAGACCTGTTAGCCTGTTAGCATGTTAGCCTGAATAAATAGATGCATTCAGACGATGAGTTTCATCTTTATGAGACACAAACTGAGCAACATGATTATTTACATTGAGTTTTTCTCATCCTGTATTTTCTTTATTTTGTGTTAGCTTATTGTCTGAGGATACATGTGGTTCAGTTTCATCGTTTAAACACTAAAATATTAAAATTATGAAAAATCATCTGGTTTGATGCTTCCTGGTCTAAATAACTGAATGTCATCAGATTTTAGTTATTTAGGTTTCTAGTTTATTGTCCACAGAAAAAGTTTCTGTTTCTGCTGCACATTTTCACGCCAGCGAAAACGTGTGAATATATTTACATTTTTACTTTGTGGGAACCATTTTCCTGACATATACTACGTTGTGGGGACCCACTGCTCCTTGTGGGACCGAAGCCTGGTCCCCTCAAGGGGAAACGCTGTTTTTGGGTCAGGGGTCAGATTTAGCACTAAGGTGTGAATTGAGTTTTGGTTGGTTAGCGTTAGTTATGTACTGGTTAGGGTTAGGATAAGGGTAAGGGCAACGGCCACAAAGACAGCTGCGCAAACGTGGGTGTGTGTTATTGTTGCAGTTAGCGGTATTCTTTGCTTTCTCAGTTTTCCAAGGAAAGCTACCTGTGTTTCTGGTTCTGCTATGCTTGTGAGGACCGGCTGAGGTGGAGCTGCAGGCCCACATCCACTCATGACACCTAGTGGGAGGGGGAGCCGTGACAAGTTCACAACCCTTCCTGTGAACTCGTCTTTTCAGGAGAAGCTGATTGGCTGAGGCCCAAAAGCCTTCTGGGAATCTGACCAGATGGTTTTTGATTGTCACTCTTTAAGATGGGGAAACATCTTACTGGTTTGTGTAACTGGTGTGATTCTGTGTTTTTATTAGCTGTAGGAAATATGTGAATCAAAGAAGATTACTAAAAATGGAAATAGGTTTTAGTAGGGAATTGAAATTTGAGAATGTGATTGCTCAGTTAAATAGTAATGTAGAAAGGAAAAGATTTTTTGTTTTTTAAAAAATACTGAGCTCATTAGGAGAATTTATTCAACAATAATGGATGCAAGCTGTCGTTGAAAACCAAAGAAGAAGAGTGATTTTCTGACCTCTGAACATTTAATTAGCTTCTCTTGGCAAAAACCGGCTTCAGCCGAGCTTCACAGAGTTTCCACAGTCTGTCTCAATAATCCACAGGTTCTGGTTCTGGAAGGTTCTACAGTGACCAGCCAGATCCAGACAGCCCACAGCATTAGGGTGACCAAACGTTCGTATTTCCCGGGAAATGTCCGTATTTCACATCCTGTCCCGGGCGTCCCGGGTTTTTTTTAGAAAGTGAGGAAATGTCCTGTTTTTTCAATTTCCTTCATTGGACCATTAAATTTACAGGCACTAGGGCCCGGCGCTGCGTGTGACGTAATCCCTGAGCCGCGTCAGTGCGGGCAGCCATGTTCTTAATCAGAAGATAGATAGCGTTGCTGTCAGTAGCCAACAACATGCCAAAGCGCAAATGTACGGAGATTCCCCGCTTTTGGTCTGTACTATATATATATATATATATATATATATATATACAGTATATACTGTATACTGTATATATACAGAAAAAATTCCCTTCTCACCCACCACGGGTGGTTCTTATCCTCTGAGCTCGGGTCCTCTACCAGAGGCCTGGGAGCTTGAGGGTTCTGCACATTTCTGGACTGAGATGTCTGATGTTGTTCCTGGGATCTGTTGTAGCCATTGGTCCAGTTTGGGGGTGACTGCCCCGAGGGCCCCGATGACCACAGGCACCACTGTGGTCTTCACCTTCCAGGCCCTCTCCAGTTCCTCCCTGAGGCCCTGGTATTTCTCTAGTTTCTCCTGCTCCTTTTTCCTGATGTTGCAGTCGCTTGGTATTGCTACATCTACCACAACGGCTTTCCTCTGTTGTTTATCCACTACGACAATGTCTGGTTGGTTCGCCATTACCATTTTGTCTGTCTGGATCTGGAAGTCCCACAGGATCTTAGCTCTGGCGTTCTCCGCCACCTTTGGGGGTGTTTCCCACTTTGATCTCGGGGTTTCCAGTCCATATTCTGCACAGATGTTTCTGTACACTATGCCTGCAACTTGGTTATGTCGTTCCATGTACGCTTTCCCTGCCAGTATCTTGCACCCTGCTGTTATGTGCTGGACTGTCTCAGGGGCCTCCTTGCACAACCTACACCTTGGGTCTTGTCTGGTGTGGTAGATCTGGGCCTCTATTGCTCTGGTGTTTAGGGCCTGTTCCTGGGCGGCCAGGATGAGGGCCTCTGTGCTGTCCTTGAGTCCAGCTTTTTCCAGCCATTGGTAGGATTTACTGATATCAGCCACTTGGGTTATTTGCTGGTGGTACATCCCATGTAGGGGCTTGTCCTCCCATGATGGCATCTCTGGCACCTCAACCTCCGTTCCCTGTTGTCTGAGACATTCACTGAGCACATTGTCTGTTGAGGCTTTGTCCCTGAGGTATTTATGGATCTTAGTTGTTTCGTCCTGGACTGTGGTTCTCACACTCACTAGTCCTCTGCCTCCTTCCTTGTGGCTCGTGTACAGTCTCAGGGTGCTGGATTTGGGATGGAACCCTCCATGCATTGTTAGTAGTTTTCTAGTCTTAATATCCGTGGCTTTTATCTCCTCCTTACAGTATATATATATATATATATATATATATATATATATATATATATATATATATATATATATATATATATATATTTCTATATATATATATAGAAATTACTTTTTTCTTTTTTACTATGCATTTGATTTCAAATTAGACATAAAAATTAGTACATTTCTGGCAAAAATTGCTGAAAATTTCTAGAAAAAACAACAAATTGCATGAACTTCAAGTCAAAAATTTTATTGAAAAAAATCACATGATTTGGGATTTATCTCAGAAATCTAGAAAAATACGTACATTTCTGAGTTTCAAAAGTCAAATTTGTTCAACTTTTCAAACTCAGAAATGTCTGTTCTTTCTGGAACATTTCTGAGCAGAATCTCAAACATTCTAAGATTTTTGTTAGAAATACACTCATTATTGTTTCTATCTAAAGTATCTAATACACTGTGGCATGAGGCCCAAAGGCTCAACAGAACCTTTCATTTGACTCTTGTTGCAGTTTGAACTGTTCCATGAATCGCTGGTTCGGAGAGAGTTTATGTGCAGGTTTGCGTACAAATGACAAATAAATCTCCTTGTGGTTATCACATTATGATGTAACTATATTTGAAGTTCTTTGCTTGGTAAACCATACATGGATTTGATTTTTATATTGAACCAAAGTCAAGTTAGCATAGAAAACGAATACCTGGTTAATATCTAAATGGGCCCCGAGGTCAAAAAGGAACCTGGAAACCGGACAGGAAATGAGATCAGGCGTTCTGGTTGAAGAACATCTGGATAGACTCGGTGAACAGATTCTAGCAGATCAGCGTTCTGACCCGCTTGGACCCGTTTTCTGTAAAACCTTCATCAGCCTGACAGGACTGAGGAAGAGGAAGATGGGCACCTGAAGGAGATGTGAGGTTTTATTCAGATCAGCATGTTGATGATGGTGATGGGTGCAGCCGGTGTTCCTGCTCACTCTCTGAACTCTGGGGGTATGAAGACTTTCACCCACGCTGCCCCGCCCTTCTCGCTTCACCTGTAAATGGTAAATGGTAAATGGACTGAACGTATATAGCGCTTTTCCAGTCATTTTTGACCACTCAAAGCGCTTTACACTAGAGTCACATTCACCCAGTCGCACTCACAAACACACACACATTTATACACCGATACGCAGATCGGTAGGCAATTTGGGGTTAAGTGCCTTGCCCAGAGGCACATCGACATGTGGCAGGAGGAAGCTGGAATCGAACCTACAACCTTCCGATCGCAAGACAACTACTCTACCAAAGAGCCACAGTCGCCCACGCCCCTGTAGCTTTTGTTGTGAAAGCAAGTGGGCGGGGCTTTCCCAGTGACGCAACAGAAGCAGCCGGCTGACTCACCAAGGCGCTGATGCCACCTGAGCTGCTGCATCTTTAGTTGGGAAATAAACTCAACAGAACAAGAACCTCATTTTCTCATTTAGGGTTAAAAATAATAACGTTTCCACACGGCGGAGAGAGGAGAGCCGGTTCAGAGGAACAGGAACCGGTCTGAGGGCAGCTGAGCAGTTTAAGCTTCTGAACGTCTCCAGAGATTTTACAGTTCCTCAGATTATTATATAAACTACAAGATGAGTCGTCACGGCGTTCTGTCTGGACCTCAGAAACTCTGATTGGTTGGATCAGGCTGAACGCTAATTCAGGTCATCGTTCTCTGCTGCTTCAGCGGCGTCGTATTAATCGGGATCAGACAAGTTCCTGATCAATAACTCACAATATTTAATCATCGTCTTAAGATGCAAAATGCTTCAGCAGGTTGTCATGACAACTCATATTTCTATACATTACATTTGGTTCTGGATCTGTCCATAATTTATAAATTGCTTCTAGGCAGATATGTGAAGCATTAGATCAAGTATTGATCAGCTATTGATCAATTATTGATCAACTATTAGTCAACTATTGATCAACTACTGGTCAGCTATTGGTCAACTATTGATCAGCTATTGATCAGCTATTGGTCAACTATTGATCAGCTATTGGTCAACTATTGATCAGCTATTGATCAGCTATTGGTCAACTATTGATCAGCTATTGATCAGCTATTGGTCAACTATTGGTCAACTATTGATCAGCTATTGATCAACTATTGATCAGCTATTGATCAGCTATTGGTCAAATATTGATCTACTATTGATCAAATATTGATCAGCTATTGGCCAAGTATTGATCAACTATTGATCAGCTATTGATAAGCTATCAGTTAACTATTGATCAGCTATCGATCAGCTAATAAGTAACTAGAATGATTAACAGGAAGAGGAGGCCAGACAGACAAAGAGTCAAAGGTCATGCTGCCAGCATCCTCAGCCAATGATGACCACTGATGAGGAGACCGCCAGCCTCATACCCAGATGACCCTTCTGGTTGCCATGGAGACAATGTGTGATGACATCACAGTAAATGCTAGCAGAAGCTGCTTCAGGTTGTCTCCGTGTTTTGCCTGTATGAACGTCAGCAGGTTCCCGTTTCTACTGCAGCTCCGTCTGTTCCTTCAGCTTCCTAAAGACCTGATGTGTCAACACATTACAGTAGGAATGTCAACTAGAAAATTCCAGAAGAAATTTAACCGGGGCCTACCAAAGTGTTCCCATCGGTTTGGACCCAACGTTCTGATGCTAAAAATTTGCATCAATGCTAAGCTTAGCTTATAAATTACAAAGTAGCATGTGCGGAATCACATGAACTTGCACCATTCAGTGTGTTAAAATTAATGCAAAAGCTAAAATTAGCCAAAATGCTAATGTTAGCGTGAATGCTGTCAGTAGCATGTGGGGCATCACTAGCATGTTGTCTGTAATTGACTTACTCCATTCAGTATACTAAACATGGCTAATAAATAAGAAAAATAGCTAATAACTTGTTTTAGTTAAAAGGCTAATACTAAGGTTAGCACTAGTGCATTAGTGCACTGGTGCCCATGGGTGCACTAACCTGAGGGGGATATTGAGGCTTTTATTTTGAAATTTTCAGTAAACATCATATTAAATGGTCACACTAATCCAATGTGTAACAGTGCTTCTATAAACCAGTCACATAAAGCCAAAAAGAGCAATTACATGATGTAAGGATTGTCAAGACTTGGGCCAAACTAATCCCATGTGTAACAGTGATTGGATTAAATTAGTTCTATAAAGCCCAAAACACAAGTAGTTCTGACCTTCAGCTCAGTCCTCCTCTGTAGTTACTGACAGTTCCGCCATGTTGTAGTTCTGACCTTCAGTGTTTGTAGTTCTATAGAGCAGCTTTGCTCTCTGCCAGCTGTCATGTCAGGGAGAGACAGAATTCTATCTGTTTGAAGCAGTCACGTTTTCTGAAAAAAGCAGTCCAAGCAACTCCTTCCCGTTCAGGAACCGTAAGGCCGATCCAAAAACCGTTTGAAGCTTATGAGAGGGCTATTTATCGTCTCCGATACTCCCGCGATTCATATCTCTATCTCACTCACAGTATTAACAGCGATGAGAGAAAGATGGTGTGCGTGGAGCTCAGACATTTTTCAGAAATATATGGAAATACATGGGTGAGAGCCTGAGTGAGCGTGAGCAAATCCTGTCGCATGACTTTGCTCTGAAGCACCTTGACAGAAAACCGTAAGGCCTAGATAAATTTCGAAAACATTTTACCGGAGCAGGCATGCGTATCAATGTCATGACCGAGTTTTATATCAATCGTGCGATATCTGTGGGCGTGAGGGCGAGTTAAAAAATGATTTGGGGTCAAAATGGCACTCCGTCTCACTTTAGCGGAGTGGCAGTTACACTCTAATTTTACGAAAAATCAAAAACTTTGGGTTGCCTTAGAGACAAATTGTGGACAAACCGTAATTGGTATCAACGAGCTGTCTTTACTTTTGAAGAGATCACGGATGTATCTACAAAATGAAATTTGAATGGCATTTCTACGTGAATTCATGACGACACAGAAATTCTTCAAAAATAGGGTATTTTGAGGGGTTTTTTCCCTCGCTCCATTGACTTGAATGGGATTTTGTGGCGTCGTTATTCGCGAATTACGTCGCCATGGTAACTCCGAATCCCACTAAAAGTAATAGCTCCCTTCTCGGCATCTAGCCGCACCTTTTGATACCACTTTTGTGGGGGTGATGAAAGAAAAAGAAATAAATAAAGAGACTATTAGGTGTAGAACAATAGGAGCTGCAGTGCTATCGGCAGGCCCCAGTAAATGTGCCTCAGTTCTGGCCATCAGCATTAATTTCCATCAGAGAATTGGTTGCTGTTACTCTAACATCCAATCACAGTGAAAGAAGACTGACCCAGATATTCACTTTCACAGACGAACTGAAGGATTTGGGAAGAGATAACTTCGTGTCCGTGGTGTTTTTCTGTTTGAGACTGGATGACTGGAGGAACGCTCCACTAAAACGATAAAAGCAGCAGCAGATGAACGTAAAGCACTCCTTCTGGCTCGGTTCTGGTCCAAACAGGCAGATCTTTGTGCAATCAGAACCGATTCCGCCCCCTGGGACATTTCCACTGGAGCCAGACCCGGCCGCGCTGCCAGCAGCTGTAAATCTCTCAGATCCAGCAGTCGGAGGATTTCTGCCATATTCCAGCATCCAGCAGGAAGAATGTAATAAAGAGAGAGCGTGTGGCGGCACAACCGGCTCCGTGTTGCTGTTGGCTGCAGAGACAGAGATGAGTTCAGGTGCCTCACGCAGCGCCCCGTTAGCTCCAACGTTTATCTCTCATGTCAGACCAAACTCTGGGTTTAGGACAGCTGGCTGCATCTTCAGTGTTCCTCAGCAGAGTGGGTCACATGATCAGAGTTAGCCTGGGTTAGCACCTCGCTATACGCCACTGGTTCTCAGCTGGATTCATGCGTCTCCTTCAGCAGCTGGACGAATAAAGTCACTAAAACTGATGGGAGAGGAGGAGGAAGGCCAAAGCATCTCCTCCATCCATCTTATCCCAGACTCCAGCATCAAATTGATCCCAACATGTTCTCTCCTGCTCAGGCGTTCATTGGTACCAGGAAGCTAATCTCTGTTCATGTCCATCTTGTAGAAACAGCACTACGTTCTCCAGAAGGTTCTGTCTTATGAAGGAGCTCATTTCTTCACGCTAACTGGGACCATGAACATATGGGGTGAAGGAAAACGTGTTCATAGCAGCGTGTCAGATTACAGGGAGATTTTTGATGGATGTTGTCTTCAGAAAGCCAGGCAGCTGGCTAACTCTGAGCAGAAGGTTTGGTTACGGAGAGCAAACAGTGAATCAGAGACGGTGACGGGTCGTCTGACCTTTACAGCCTCATGATGTCAATAGAAACAAACTCCCACATTTAAACCTCATGACTGCAGCACCGTCAGTGTGACAGGAAGTGACAGAGGAAGTGACCTCAGGTCAGTCTTTGATCCATTCTGATGCTGTTTTAACTTTCTAGCTTATTATGACCCAAAACATTATTAGCTTAGAAACGTTTCTAGAGACAGGTTCAGATATTTGAATCTAAATTTAACCGTTTATGGTTTCAATGGCAAAACAAAAGGCCCAACTGACTGGGGAATTAATAACCATATTTCAGCTTTCCTCCAAAAGGCAGTAAGAGCATTTATAAGAGCTCATTCATCCCAAATGCAATAATGTTACTGAACTGTTGACTATAATTCAGATCTGAAGCTGTGGCCGTCGTTGATTTGTCTGGTTGGGAATTTGTTGTGGTCTTATTTATTATGTACTGAGAATTTTAACCACCATGTGAAGCCATCTGTGGACAATAGAGATGATTATTATTTTTTTAAAACAGTTTGACTGAAAGACAGAGAGCTCTGGTGAACACCGGTTAGGTTAGCTGAAGCTAGCTCTAGTTAGTTGTTTATATTAGCTTTGGGTCAGATCCGTTTAGCTTCAGTGAGCTTTGTGTACCTCTGGTTTAGGTCACATGGTTAGCTGTGGTTAGCTTGTGTTAGCGCTGGTTAGCTGTAGAAAACGGCTTCTGCGTTCAGTTCAGAACAGATGAATGTGGACTGAAGGAGAAAACATGAAGTATGTTGCACAGCATTGCTGTCTCTGTTTTCACATGTGACTAATGAACTTCATGAGCTTGTAGGCGACATGTTTTTATGTGTTTTTGATGAACGGCTCTGATTTTCATTAAAGTCTTCTGTGTGTTAATCTAATCTTTGTGGCTCTTATTATTTATGGTTTCATAATGTGTGGCTGTGGATTCCTGGGAGACAAATAAAGGCCTTTATTGAGGATGGAGTTTGTGGTGAGATGAAAATGAAACAAGCCGAGAACAAAGAGGACAAACACAATGACAAGCGACTCGCTTTTATTAATTCTCGTCATTGTTCATCACTTGTCTCTTCTCCACAAACCACAAATATGGCCGCCTCTCAAACCTTCGTCAGCTCCCTCCAGCCAGCAGCCAATCGGATCGGAGCGAACGGAACCAGACAGGTTCTGTTGGCTTCAGTGGGATCAGCAGAAAGGCTGGGATCTACTGGGACAGGCTGGGACCTATTGGGTCCGGCTGGGACCAGAATCTCTAAGATGACTGCAAGACACAGAAGCAAAAAATATTGGATGTAAAACATAAAAAAATCTTTGATTACATCCGGTTGTTGATCATGTCATCAAAGATTTTCCATTGCAGTTTTGTGAGATAAACTTATTTAGATTTGGCCAAAACGTCCAATCTCATCCAGTTAACCGTTGGAGAACCCGGAGAGACACCAGTGTGAACATGGAGATCCGGCTGGGATTCGAACCCACAACCTTCAGCCTGAAGACGCCTCTGCTTTGTCCTGCTTTATTTCCCAGAATGCTCCAGTGGACAGCAAAGGTTTGGTCTGACAGAGGAATCTGCTGCTGTCGGTCCGTCAGCACAACCCAATCTGAGCCCCGACACCCTGTTATCTCCCTGCTGACACGCTGACCTCTGACCTCCACCGGGTCACTCTGAGGTCCTCACATGAACACCTGCCGATGAGTCGACCTGGTTCTGAACAGACCTCACAGGTCCGTTCAGGTTGACTGGAATCAGAGTACTGGTCTCACTGGTCCAGTTCTGTCCAGCTGTTACTGATGCTGGGTTTCCCCCAGTAAACCTGCTGAGCCGGCGGTCGTGGCGCCGAGGCGTCCGCCATGTTTTTCTAAAAATATTACTGGGTAATTACATGTTACAGGAAAACATTGCCAGCTAGTCTTAAAAACAACAAATTAAAAAACACAATTAAAACGAATATCAATTATTTGCACTTCTGTTTAATCCAAATTAAGTCAGCGGCTCCATGAGGCCCCCAGGGCTTCAGGGGCCATAAATGCTGATATTTTAACACAGATACATAAATGTAACATTTATTTATTGAGATGATCGATGCTGCTAAATTTGGTTTAATGGTTTCAACATAAATTAAAAGATTTTAAATTGTTTAACATTTAAGTTTAAGATTTTTAGGAACTGGCAAGTTTACTTTGTAAAAGTTCAAAGAACAAGATTCATAGTTAGATTGTTTTGTTACCATAGCAACAATCTGATGCTGTGAGTTTAAGTTTTTGAGTTTGAGCTGTTTGTTCATAAATACAAATTAATAAACTGTAATTATAACTGATTGTTTTTAGGTTGGCCAGTTAATCTACTCTCTCTCTCCCAGATTAAATCCAACCCAGAAGCTGTTAGAGGTGCTGATGGTTTTAGCAGCAAGAGGGGCCCCTAGGTCAGATTCTGCTCCAGGCCTCATAAAGCCTTGGACCGGCCCTGCAGGATGAGTTATTCTATTTTTTGCGATAGACAGCTCGCTCTGTGAGCCTCCTGACATAAAACATAAACTATAAGGACTGTACTCCCCTATCCTCTCATACAACAATAACACATGGACTATCCTCACACACACACATCACGGACTGTTTTCTTCACACACACATATACAACCTGTACATTTTATCTGCCATTATTTATCTTGTATTATATTATATACATATATAATCCATTCCCTAACATTCTTATATAATCTGTATAATCTGTATAATGTGTGCATATAGCTCCCATATTTATATTTATACACAATATCTATATCTCTTGCTATAACCCCTTACAGTCCATACATACATAGTCTTGTACATCTGTAAATAAATATTTATATCTCATAGAGCACTTCTGGATAGATGCAAACTACATCTCGTTGCTTGTACTTGTGACAGTGCAATGACAATAAAGTTGAATTCTATTCTATTCTATTCTTATTTCATATTTCCAAGATGGCAAAAAATACACATTAAAATGTACTAATAATTAATTTATCAGTCTATTTGACTAATAGAGACATAATTTTTACCCATAAAACCATCTGTTTTATGCAGCCACGGTTTAGTTTGGTATAAAGTGGAGCTAATAAGATCAAGTGAAGGACAAACATATGGCATATATAGAAAATAATAACAATAAAAAGACTAATGGAACTAAAATCCATCCATTTTCTAACGCCCTGGTCTCTAGTCGGAGGTGCTGGTCTCTATTTCCAGGGAAGGTTTCGGGCGAGAGGCGGGGTCACCTGGACAGGTCGCCAGTCTGTCGCATGGAACTAAAATGTCCTTTTTAAAAGAAACTATGAATGTTGTGACTTTATGAACCAAAAATGTAACAATAAATTCATCAGTTTTCTGCTCCTCTAGTCTGAGAAGAAAACATTTGTTTAAAAATCATGATAATAAAACCAAGCAGCTTTTTATTCCACTCCCACCCAAAAAACTTGAAATATTAATTTCATAATCATATATAAAGTTTTCCCTGTAATGACTTTCTGCAAAAGAAATTCAAAATAAATATCAATTCCTGCGTTTTGTGACTGAGATTTTGAGACAATAAAGGTTTTTTAAATTGCGGCTTCATCATAGTTCATAGAAAGATTTTCAAAAGTGGATATTACATTAAAAATCTATTCCATCTTTAAGTTTTAATATAATAAAATTTGGTAATTTGTGATCATTCTTTTTATTTCTTCTTTTTTCTGCTCAGTTTATCAAATCAAACTTTTTATTACGAATGTGCCTTGTCATGATATTTTCTATAAATTTTCTATAAAGACTGAAAAAACAACAGAATATTTCCATAAATCCGCCTTTTAACTCAAAACGTCACATGCAGCAATGAATTGTGGGTAATGCACTTCGCCAAAGTCCGTTAAAATCATGTAAGGGCAGAAATAGGGAGATAGGACCCAAGATGGACGAAGGGCGGATGAGGAGAATGTGAGACACACTGTGACCTTTAACCTCCAACATGAATGAGGGAGAGGATCGGACCGGACCTCAGTCGGAGGTGGAAAGATGGCTGCTGTAACCAAAGAATAGAATTTAGTCGGGTTCAGATAGCAGTTTACTATCAACCAGTTTTGTTTATTACAAATTTCTGGACTGAAATACATCCAACTTCATCTCAACTCAAATCTTAGAGTGAACAACATTCACTGTAACAGGGTCCTTGGTAGAGAGAGAAAAAACAAAGAAGCTGGCCAGCAAAAAAAACAAAAGTTCATATAGAGCTCTATATTTGTATGTGTGTGTCTGGTGCATACAAATGAAAAAGGTTGTCTTGACTGGGATAGGGACCCAGAATGATGATGGCAGCCGGTGTCCACAAACACGAAATATTCAGCAGCCTCTCCTTCATCTTCTGCAGCCACGGAGGCCCAAAGTTCCTCTCACAACTATGCAGGGAAACATCATATGGGCATCAAAGTTAGGCGATATGTAGAAGCCAGGCTGAGACTAGCATGTCTCTGCTCTGCAGCAGCTCTGAACTCTAAAGCCCGGGAATTCCCCTAGCAACTGCAGTCGGAATGCTGCCGTAAAGTAATGTCGTTCAGTTCTCTTAAAGGGACACTACCCATAAAGTAAAAAAATACAGAAAAACAAATAACACAGTATATACAAATACAGCAGGGTTACAGCTGCCGTCCTGATGAGCTCACTTCCTGTAAGACAGGTGGGTCTTGTTGCTCACCTAACGTTTTAGGTGAGCCTATTTATTGGCGGTTTTTTAACCGCCAATAAATTTCAAGAAGAAGAAGAAGAAGGTGGGTCTTGTTCCAAGATGGCCGCCACAGAGGACACAGCCACACGGTAACAAACATTGAGCATCACACCATAGACACTACTCATCCACACTCTGCAGTAGGACTCATACCTCGAATGAGTCGATTATTCAATTATCTACATTGAAGCTTCTTAAATCCTGTTTTCTTATTTAGCGCTGTGCTCCTGCCGGTGACCGTGTTGTGTCTTTTACTTCGGCCTTTGAGTTTTTAATGAATGCTAAGTGCTAGCACGTCCAATTTTCAAGTTCGGTCCGGTTTCTGCCAAATCCCGATGCTCACATGAAAAACAAAAACTATGAATGTCTGGGCAAAGTGAGAGTTCATCTATTAAACTGACTGAAGATGAAAACATAAACCAAACTCTGGAGTACAGACATTTTCTAGAAGTGTCTTTGTGAGCCTTCTCTTTATTATTTGAATATAATTTCAGGTTTTTTGTATCATTTTGTTCAGGTTAATGTAAAAAGTGGGCTAATATTGTTACAGGTTAATTTTCTAAACTACAGAAAAATAATTATTTGGGATGCTCTGATGTTGATATTAACATTGATCACATTTTTTATGCGATTACTCAATTATCAGAATAATCAATAGAATATTCAATTCCTAAAATAATCTTTCATAATAAGCCTAGTCTGGAGCCAACATAGAAAAGCTAAAGCGGAACTTGGCGCTTCTTAAGAAGGAGAACAATAACGGTGGGACAAAACACACAACCAGAAATGTAGTTCAGTAAAAAAAGATTGTTACTGACAAAGTATTGCTGAAGTAAAAGGTTTTCCTAAAAGTCCTACTCAAAGCCTCAAACGCTGAGCTGAAGTAAACGACCTTATAGCTCATTTTTAATATTTTAACAGTTAATATGTTGAGTGCTCTCCTCTGCAGCTCATGTGAAAACATCAGAGACTGGAAGTAAATACATTTCTAGAGTCTGTCAGAATGAAGTTTTGTAATCTTTGGGAGGGAGACGCCTGCTGCAGCTGAGTATTCCTTCATTCATACTTTACAGTTTATGTTCTCAGATTGTCTTTTGTTTTGAAGACATAAAACTTTTTTCCTGCAGAAAAAACCCCTCATTTCTTATTATTCACAGTAAAGCTTTCTTTCTTTTTATCAGTCTGTCTGGTTGTTGAGGCGTCGGTGTGAGTGTTTGCGGCAGCAGCAATCAGCCTGATAACGGCGCTGCAGTCGCACCTCGACCCGCCGTCGCCGCTGCGTGTTAGTCGGTCGGGACCTCAGGCTGACCTGCAGCTATCAGTCTGCCTGAGCAAAGTGCAGCAGCGCTTATCAGCCTGGATAACAGCAGAGCTGCTTTCAGGACGTTGGTCCCTGCAGCGCTGCAGGTCCTGCTGCGGTCCAGATGCAAACAGCTGCAGGGTTTTGTGTTTTCTCCTCGTGTCGCCTGCAGACCCAGAGGCTCGTGTTTGCGTGTTCAGAGAATCATGCGAGCTGCAGGTTGGACACATGATGCAGCGGAGTGCTGACTTCTCTCAGTTCTTCCCAAATCGACACAAACAGGAAAACGAGGAGCAGCCGGCTTTTCTCCGTCAGCCCTTTTCGCTTCCCCTTTTCTCCTGGAGGCCTCAGACGGAGCAGCAGCTTCACCATGACACCCTGCTGCTCTTCTTCACCTTCATCACCACTGTCATCATGACCCCAGCTGCAGGTTCCCCAGGAATCCGTAGGAATCCGGTCGGTCCAGGTGCTGCCAGTTCCACTGCCTTCGTAAGGCATCGAACTGTCGGATCCGTCTAATTCCTGGGCAATAGCCCCGAAAGTCTTTAAGAATTGGACCTTAAATGATGTTTTTAGATGAAATGGTTCTGATAAGAGATGAATGGAAACTCTAGAAGAACCTTCAGTCACTCTCTGTTGTTATTTCAGAGCCTGCAAAAAGTATTCACACCCTGGCATGCTTTACCTTTCCATTACTTCCATAAATCAGAATCAACAAATTTAGATGTTTTTTGTCAAAAATAAATAAATTAAAAAAAACCCTTTAATGTCAAAGTGAAACTGATTACTACAGAATGACATAAAGTAAGTGCATAAATATTCACCCCCCCTTTAAAGTAACTGAGCTAATTGGACAGAGGTCCAGACAGTTGGTGCAAGAAGTTTCATTAACCGTCGTTTTTTATTCACAGCATCGCACTGGAAAGAGTTGATGAAACTTCAAAATTCAAAGTCATTTCCTCAATTTCACAAAGTTTTCATGCCGGGTTGAGTCGCTCCAAACCAGGAGGAGGAGACTCGCTTAATTCACCTGTTTTATTTATTTGTGAAATTTTAAGTTTGTTCAAAATTTGCATGAAAATTGGCTGGAAACAGTTGAGTGAATGGAGATCAACTGAGTTCTGGTTCTGGAAGATCCATTCAGAGGCTCATCAGGATTCCTGGCTGCCATGACAATAGGAAGACTAAAAAAACACACTGGCCAATCAGAGAACTGCTTGTCGAAAGTATCAGTCAGGAGATGGAGACATAAACATCTCAAAGGGCGTGATCATCCCTGGAGTTCAGATAAATCATCACCAATGGGAGGAATTTGGTCCATGTGCAAATTTGTGACTCTATAGAACTTCTGGAGTAGCCTAGTCAAAGCCCAGACCTGGTCCCCACCAACCTGACAGCTGGCAGAGTTCACAGTGAGAATGGAGGAAACCTGCAGCTGATCCTGACTGAGACGGAGTGATGCAGTGGCGCACAGCAGCAGGAAGTGGTCGTGATGCAAAGTTTCCACCATCACGATCTCCTGACTTCCTCCTCCATCCTGCTGAGGGCGGGTTGCTTCAGACTCACGTTGACACATCAGGGAAAGTCTCCAGACCCGAACACCCTGAACACAACACGCCCCGGACGAACCGACCCCAGACTTACTGGAGAAACGCCAACTGAAGCAAAATCTGCACAGACCGAGCTAAAGTATTCACACCCCCAAAACAATCTGCAGTTTGTTCCTTTTAACCACAGAATAAACGTCATTTTATCCAACATGTCAACACAGAGACGTTCAGAACCCAGAACAAAACGATTCATGGTCAGAAAACATCTGAGAAGTTGTTCCAAGGTTCTGGTTCTGATTCTGGTCTCAGAGGTTCCTCGGGTCCCAAAAGCCCACTCCAGTCCGCTTCAACCTGACTCCGGTCCATTTTTCTGTAATGTCCGGTCCGGTTGGTGTGAACGCTAATCGACCTCTGACCTCTGGTCCTCCAAACCTCGGTCTGAGTTTGGTTGAAGTGAACTCTTTTTCGGTTTGAATGTGAACGCCAAGCGGACCGGAGACCGCTCCACAAACAGGAAGTGGACTACAGCGCAGGGCATTCTGGGTAAATACAATCAAAGCTAACTTGCTAGCCTAGCGCTAGCAGCAGAAATGGCTTCTGGTCTTTAGCCAGGAGCCATTTGCGGCAGGTGATGTGGCAGGATCAGTGGTTCTTGGTGCAGCACCCCCACAGGCCAGGAGGGGAACAGATTGGTTTGAAGCAGAGCAGAGAGAAAGAGAACCACAGCAGCTGGAGATGTTGAATGTTTTGGTAGCAGTAGAACCGGGTCTCCCAGGACGAAACATCGTGAGGTTCGTCTGGACGGCTGAATCTAAGCGAACGGCGTCCAGGTGCGGCTCTGGAGTTCAGCCTGCAGCTTTGTGCTGAAGCTGCTCTTGGTGTTCCTGCAGATCCAAACAGGAACCCTGCTGGTCCATAACTCTGCATGTGGTGGACAGTCAGAGCAGCCGGATCGGCTCCTTGCTTCTTCTTCTAGTGAGCAGAGCCTTTAAACCAACATGTTGGAGTTTCAGCATCCTGCAGCCGACATGTGGTTTCACGTGTGGAGAGATGATTTATGGAGTCTTTGTTCCCACCTGCTCCCATTCTTCTCTGCTGCCGCCCGACTTTCCCTGCAGGGAATCGATAACCTGATCTGATCCGAGCTTTATCTCTGATCTGAGCTCAACGTTTCTCACAGGTAGCAGCTGCACCAGAACTGGACTGCAAGGAAACGGAGACGCTGCCGCGCTCAGCCGATCTGGGATTCCTGCCATCTGACAATCATCCTGCGAGCCGTTCCAGATCCTGGGGGGAACTCTGTGGGATCATGAGTCTTTAATTAAAATCTGACATGTAAGGAATGCTGCTGTGTTTTTGGTGGTGAGGAAAGATTTGGTGGTGCTGATGTTCCACTCGGCCGTCATGAAGTGAGTTATCGTCCTCCACGACGTCACTGTGAGCTCAGACAAACAGGAAGATCCAGTTCCACGGAAACATGGACCTTAGCAAGAATCCTGAGTGTTTAACATGATGGGGAAAACTGAAGCGGAGGTGATGTGGCAGGAAGAACAGGAAGTGGACGTGATGTGGCAGGAAGTGGAGCAGGAAGTGGAGGTGATGCGGCAGAAAGTGGAGGTGATGCGGAAGGATGTAGAGCAGGAAGTGGCGGTGATGTGGAAGGAAGTAGAGCAGGAAGTGGCGGTGATGCGGCATAAGAAGAACAGGAAGTGGCGGTGATGCGGCATAAGAAGAACAGGAAGTGGAGGTGTGTAATGTGCTCCTCTGCTCCTCGTCATGTTTGACTACCGCTGGCCTCTCCTTCTCGTCACTCACACTTCCTTCTTCCTTCCCGTAAGTTTCCCCTTTTCTGACCTTCCCTAGCCCCACCAATTCCCTGCACCCCTTCTTGCACACACACACACAGAGTGTGGAGGAATCTGGCGTTCCTGGAAAGGACATGCTCTTCTTGCTGTCTCACTGCTCCAGCCTGCAGGACGTTTTTAGGCTCTTTAACCGTCTTCTGATTATTTTTTTTTAATGTATCTCCTCCAAAGCTTCAAACTTTCTGTTGCCATCAATCAGCAGCTCCAGTTCTGCTGAGAATTTTCAGGTTCACCTTAATAATGTCAGTAACACTTCTTCAGCTGCACCTGCTGTCGTCCAACTCAGCGCTAGCAGCTAGCGTTAGCAGCTAACATCGCTACCAACCATGTGACGTCCTGTGACCTGCTCATTCCTCGTCCAGGATGTCTATAGACGGTCTATGAAGACCAAAATCAGGCCAGGTTGACCTTCATGTGACCTGGACGCCCTGGGCTCCAGGTTCCCCAACAAGGTTGTAATATTACAACATCTCTGTTTCACAAATGGACAAATGTTGACTTTTCCTGAGTTTATTTTTTACCCAAACCTGGAGATTGAACCCAATTGTTTGGTGTTGGAATGCTATTGAACAGGAAATGTGTATAAAGTCTCCATAGGTTAACAAACTAAAACGTCTGGCTCAACAGGATGTCGGGGATTCATGGCACCAGATTCACCAAAAAGAAGCAAAATGTCTTTTTAAGTGTGATCATCACTTTGTCTGGAACCTGAGTACATATGTCACTTCTCTGCTGCAAAATAGGGCATGTTTTATATTGTTTTTAATATTACATTTTCATAAAATGTACTAAATCAGAAAGATGATTAGACATCATGATGTTGTGTTCAGAGTTGAACTTCAAGGTTATCGGACCTGTGGTTTCATCTGACAGACCTGGAATCAACCAGAACCTCCTTCCTAAAGCAGAACATGTCGGATGATTGAATATCTCCTCAGCAGCTCGTTCTGGTGGTTTTGGTCAGAAACATAGCATGTCTCCTCAGACCTGAACAGTGACGTCCTTTCAGTTGCTTCATTAGGTCTGCTTCATTCTGGTTGGTGGTTTCTTTCCTAACATCCGTCAACAGCGACCACAGTCTGGGTCCCGTCTCCTTCAGCTGTTGCCATGCAACGCCTCAAACACTGAGGACCAGAGACGTCCGTGGGACACCAGCAGGACGTCTCAGGCTGCAGTCAGAGGAAGCCGCCTGAGTGAGCGACGGATCTGAGCTGCTTCACGGCTTCACTGCTCCATGAACAACTTCGCCTGAAGCCAAACCTCTACAGCTCTTTCACGAAAAACTTTAACAAAAAGAAAGACAGTCGCACACAAGCATAAACACCGAGCGAACGTCCAGCTGTCAGGATGGGACAGAGTGTTTGTGCATGTCAGAAAAGCCACTCAGCGAGGAAAAAGCCATTACTCCAAAAGCAACATAAAGAAGTCAGGTTACAGTTTGCATATCCGCTCTGGGACAAACGCATGATTTCTGTCAACATGTTCTGTGCTCTCGACCTTCGAAGGGTCTTTCTTTGGTCTTTGTAGGGTCTTTCCAGTCTTTAAAAGGTTTTCGTATGGTGTTGGATCTTTCAAGGGTCTGTGAAGGGTCTTTAGTACCTTTGTAACGTTTCTAAATGGTTTCTGTAGGTTCATTGTAGGGTCGTTTTTGGTTCTTTGAGGGGTCTTTTAAAGGATTGCTGTAGGGCATAGGTGTCAAACTCCAGTCCTCAAGGGCCGCTGTCCTGCAATTTTTAGATGAGCCACAGGTACAAAACACTGGAATAAAATGGCTTCATCACCTCCTCCTTGTGTAGATCAGTTCTCCAGAGCCTTAATGACCTAATTATTTTATTCAGGTGGTGCAGCAGAGGCACATTTAAACGTTGCAGGGCAGCGGCTCCAGGACTGGAGTTTGACACCCCTGCTGTAGGGTCTTTGGTGGGACTGTAAATGGCTTTTGTAGAATATTTGAAGCTTCTCAAGAACACTCCAAGTGTTTTGGAGCTGAAGGTCACAAGTTGATGGTGGGACGTTCTCTGTCAGAGTTCCTCCTTCACCTCAGATGTTTCAACCCAGAGCTCTGCTGCAGGGCCCATCCCTGGTTTCCTGCAGGTGGATGTCTGCGGTTGTGTTTTCAGTAATTGCATAAAGATCTAGAACATCAGGAAGTGTCATAATGCAAACCGGTATGTTCCAGCAGACTGCCGGGACACGCCCAGACACAAAGGGTCATTTCTCAGCCTCTACTTCTGCCATCGCTACTGAAAAGTCCAACAAGTTGCTCAACATCAACTGGCACAAAACAACATCTCTGGGAAAATACAGAACCCTCAACAAAAGAGTGACTGCAAACCTGTCGCAATCCTGCAGCGAACAAACTGCACTCCCCAGACTGACCTCATCCTGCTGCTGCAGAGTCGACCTGCAGGGATCTGCAGCATGCTGCGGCGCTGCCTCACACTGCCAACAGGCAGGGGGCCGCGCTGCTCTCAGAGGTCCATAAAAGGCTTATTAACGGTTGTCAGTTTCTCCTCTCATCCATTTGGAGGCACAGAAAAACAATCTGAGCAGAACTGATGTTGATGGACCTGGATGGTTTTTCCAGAGTCTTTGTAGGAACTCCGACGGGTGTTTTCAGAGCATTTACAAGGTCATTGCAGGATCTTTCCAGGATCTCTTGAGGGCTTGAACGGTTGTTTTGTAGGGTCTTTGCAGCATCATTGCCGGGGTTTCCTGGGATCTTTGAGGGCCTGAATTCTCCAACATGGCCCAGGTAGCAAGAGTTTGAAGCAGAACTGACCACACTGACCCCGTGACCTCGATGGGTCTACATCCTGACTAAAGAGTCATGCTACGATTGGCGCCAGCATGATGACGGATGTTTCTGGAGCCCGGAGCGGGCCGGAGAGCCAAGTGAGGGAACCGAAGCTCAGTGGGATCTACAGGCTGGTGAAAGAAGAACTAAACTGGTCTCAGCACTGAAGGTTCTGGTGTAAAGCAGTTACTGGGTCAGAACCGGCTTCAGGAAGATCTGCTTGGATCAGAACATTCCTGATAATTCGGGCCAGTCCTTCAGCTGCAACGTGGTTCTGACCCAAACCGTCGCCTCAAATAGTTTAGAAAGGACTGTTTTCATCAGCGCGATGAGCAGCAGGCAGATTCCTGCAGCGGGAGGAAGGAGACCCTCGAGACCAAGAGGCAGGAATCTGAAGAGCTTTCTGAGAGAGAAGACACGGACAAGCTGCCGGCGGCCTCGGACCTGAAACGGTTCCGATGGACGCTCTGACTCTGAGGGAGACGGCTTCAGCTCTGAACCGGACCAGAACCTCCACTACAGCCAGAAAGAGGCACGAAGAGGGTGAAGGCCGGAGGCCGGCGCCTCCCGCTGAAGACTGATGATGTTTGGATGAGGAAGAGGAGAGAGTGACGGACGAAGAGGAGGAGGGAGAGGAGCCGACGGCTCGGCTCGCCACAAATCACCGACTATTTACACTCGCTCCAAAACCAGTTCCCCGAAGTCCGAAAGGAGAACCTCCTCCTCCTCCTCCTCGTCTTCCTCATCAGCAAAACAAAGGCCGTGTTTACTGGACGGACAAACACAGACGGACGCGGTCGCCTCGCCAAACAAAGACACCGAGACGAGACGCTCGCATCACCGTCTGGAAACTCTCTGCTCAAAACAAACCCAGAGCTTCCCTCCCAGCCCAGATCCAGAACCCGGGCCGGAACCGGACAGAACCAAACAGAACCTGCAGCCGGGTCGGTTCTGACCTTCTGACATGTTCCTCGTTCTTGTTTACAAACAATCAGAAGTTCTTAAAGGGACAGTACTCTGCTTCATCACACCCAATAACCATGGCAACGCCAGCTGCTATTAGCGCTTCCTTAAGAGAAACTGACTTCCTTATTTAACATCTGGAGGTCTGCATCGGACTGGACCGGACCGGAACACTCCAGTCTGGTCCTTCTGACAAATTTGACTGTAAAATTCATGTTCAAGTAAAAAACAAATTTAGGATTAAAATATTTCAAAGTTTTTCCTCATGGGAAATTATTTTCTGGATGTGAGCATGAAAATATTGTGATGACCAAAATTTGACAAACTGCTTCTAAATTACATTTTTCTGACAATAGGAAAATATAGTAAAAAATATAGAGTAAAGAAATGTAGTTATTGTTTTGTTTTTTTTGCTCAGACTCTGAAGGGCAAGCGGAAAAAGAAATCATCTCGTATATTTTTCTAATTTTTTTTCTTCTCATCCAACACAAGAAAAACATCTGCTTAGAAATAATAAAAATGAGGAAAACGTTTTTCCTTTCCGCTCTGTTGGTTGTTTACTCTAGAAATGAAACATTTCTGGAGCTGTTGTAAACGAATATTTTAGTAATTGAGTAATCTATTGATTTTTCTTATGATTAATCGAGTAATTGGATAAAAAAATTATAAAATAAAATATTGGTAAATCTGGCATAACACCGGTGTTACTATCGGATATCAATATCAATCCTAATCCAAAAACCATGAAAACCCGGGCGTTATCACCAACCCATAAAATCCTCACGGGCCGAACTTGAAAATTGGACGTTATGCCGCTAACACTTAGCTTTGGTCAGCAACTCAGAGGAGGAAGTCAGAACTTCGCGCAACGCAAATAATGTCCCGGCCGGAACACGGCGCGCTAAATAATTAAACATAAATTAAAGAAGCTTCGAGGCAGGTAAATTTTCCTTGAGGATTTTTAATAATCAAGGAACTGGAATCATTCGAGGAATCGTTTCAGCTCTAAACATTTCATAAAAGAACAAATTTATCAGGTTTTATTTTGCTCTTCTGGGGAAAAAAGATCCATAAGGACAAAAAACTGAGGTTTTGACCCAGTGGAGGTTCTGCTCTGTATTTATTGTAAAAACAGCAATAGATGAAACGCTCTGAATGTGTCGGCTCGGCCTCACCCGCGTTCTGGTGAGATTCTGCTTTTTGTGTGTACAGTAAATTTTTCTAATTTCAGATCAAGTCTTGATCTGTTCATCGGTCCTGACTTGTTATTGGTTCCTTTATGATAAACATGTTGCTGCAGCAGCAAATAAAGGCAGTTTACTGCAGCATGCAGCATGGGTCAGGCTGATGCAGCATCAGCCTGACATGCAGTTCCCCCTCTGCAGTGGCAGTGAAGGGGTTAACCAGAGCAGTTTATGTAACTCTGATCTGAGAAGAGGAAGTGTGTTGCGCTGTTCCTCAGCTCCTGCAGGGCCACATGCTTCCTGTGGCCGTCCACGCTGTGGGGGGGAGTGGGGTGTCTGAGCCCCCCCTGCAGCAGCAGGTCTGGCTGTTACACCGCCGCTGCTCACCACAACTTAAATAAGAGCGGCGGCTCTGATCTGATCTAATCTCTGAGCCCATCTGCTGCAGCCGCTCTGCCGCATCTCTGTCCAGCTCCAGGTCAAAAATAGGCTGAGGGGACACAGGGTGTGTGTGTGTGTGTGTGCGTGCGTGCGTGCGTGCGTGCGTGCGTGCGTGCGTGCGTGGGGCGGTTGGCCGTTGCTGGTTGAGAAAGTGTTGCAGCATCTTCCTCTGGGTGGAGGAGAAGGTCGGAGTGGATGGAGAGTTGGCCAACGGGGGCGGAGCTTCAGATGACCTCAAAGGTCAAAGATGAAGCTGACCTGCACCCTGCTACCTGGCAGGATAAGCCCCTCCTCCTCCTCAGAGGTCACCTGAGGTCAGGACATCAGGTAACTTGGTAACACTTTATTTGACGGGTTGTGAATAAGACTGTGATGACTCCGTCATAAACATGACATAACACCTGAACTCATGAACATGAGTAAGTCTTCATGAATATTTATGACTGTTGTCATAAAGTGTCATTGGTAAATCATGACACTCTTAATACAAAGTTGACATTATTCAAAATGTCTTCGTTATGACAACTTGTCATTAGCCAAGAAATCATGGGTTAGACATAAATTTGTTGTAAAAGTATAACTGATTAAACTTTAGCTTTAATAACATAGAGCTACATAATTTTTAAAGTTTAATCAGTAATACTTTTATAACAGATTTATGTCAGATTGTGGAAGTCAGCAGAAAAAGATGAAAATATAATTTGAGTCTTGTTTTATTCTCAGTGTCTTCAAATCCAAACCAAAAACAGAATGTAGTAAAACCGTTGGCGTCTTCTCACCTCACCTTCTCCCTTTCACAATAAAAGCATACATTTGGATGTGAAATATATACATTGTATCCGCCACACAGGCCCCCCTGAACACACAGAAAAACACACACCATGTGAAACATCACAAATACATAAAGGAAACACACAAAGGAAAAACTAAACAGCAGCGACAAACAAAACAACTGAAATACCTAACGGTAATGACCAGAGAGTTTAATCAGTCGGCCGCCACGGCTTCTTTTCACAGGAACAGGTTGAAACTGGAAGAGACTCCAGATCGACTGCTACCAAACTGTCCATCTGAGGGGACAAACCAGCTGGAAGGGGACGACCTGGAAGACGACCACGGCGAGGCGGCTGAGCCAACTGGGTCCCTGGTAACACATGAGCTGGCTTCAAACGGTCCACCAAAATACTCTCCTGATTACCCACCAAACATCCTTAGGTCTCCAAAACACGGAATGGACCATCGTAAGGAGGCTGAAGTGGTGAGCGGTGTGAGTCATGGCGGATAAATACTGTACATACTCGGCAGACATCAGGTCCTTTGGCACAAACACCTGAGGAAGGCAGTGATGTGCTGCCAGCGGGGCAAAAGATCTAGATTCCCCATTTAGAACTGTTCTACTGCCCTGGGGAGCATGAGGAGCATGAGGTAAGCTGCCCGTGGGATGAAACGGTTATAAAAGTTTACCATCCCCAAAAACTCCTGCAGGGGCTTCACCGAGGGAGGGCGGGGAAAAGTGGAAACTGCTTCAACCTTTGCTGGTAGGGGAACCGCCCCTTGAGAAACACTTTGTGTCCCAGGAACTCAACAGCAGGAAGTCCAAACTGGCATTTAGCTGAGTTCACAATCAGGCCATGTTCCCTGAGTCTAACAAACAGCTGACGAAGGGGCACCATGTGTTCTTCCGCAGAGGGACAAGCCACCAATATGTCGTCCAAATAGACGAACAAAAACGGCATACAGAACAGACACAGACGCTATTACAAAGTCCACTGAAACCGACATCCGTTGAAACACACAGTCACCAGCCTCGCTCCAAAAGTGCGAATCAGGGTGCCGTTAGCCGCATCCAGCGGCGGTCCATTACTTTTGCACAAAACGTCCGCTGCCGAAACTGGCACAACGCTCCACTATGCACCTGAGTCCACCAGAAACACCGTCCGGAGACCTCATCCATGATAAAAAACAGCTTGTCTGAGCTGCCAGCACACATCTGCTAGCGAGCTCCAGCTCTGACACACGAACGAACACGGAGGAAATGCAGCGCTTTGCCTTCACTTCAAACTGGCGATGGTAGAAACAGAGAACATTGTCCTTCCGTCGCTCCGTCACCGCAGTCACGGCATCAACAGGCTCAAACTCTCCTTGAGTCACACCTGGTAGAAATGCACTCAGACTGTAGAGCCTGGAAGCCAACAAAATCTGGTCCGCTTCTTGGGCTAGGGAGCAATAATCTTTTATCTGGATCAGCGGAGAGCTGGCCAGCGCGGTGCGAACAGGTGGGGGGAGCTGGCGCAGAAACAAATGTGTTAAAAGGAAGGAAACATCTCCCGAGCCAAGTAATGCCAGCATGTTCTCCATCAGCTCGGAGGGCTTGCAGTCCCCCAAGCCATTCAGAGAGAGCAAGAGATCCATGTTCCATGTCTGATAGAGTTGGTAGAGCCGAAGCAGATTCTCCTTGAGCGGCTGTACTTGTCAGCGGTTGGTGGGTTCCTCAGCAGACCATCAGACAGCGGGTGGAGACGGAATCCAACTCAGCAACTACAAGGAAGTACTTGGTCTCATCTATGGTTATCCCACGGAGACAGAACTGGGCTTCCACATACTGGTACCATGGTTCTGGATCGTGCTGCCAGAACTCTGGAAGCTTGATAACGGCAGCAAAAACAGAAGCGGTGGTTGGAATAACGGCCGCCTGGCAAGAAACTGGGTCCAAACCACATCTGGCGGAGAAGTAACAGCATCTGGTGAGTTCTGGTTAAAAAACATGTTCAGATGTTCGGGGTCACCAGTGTGGAAGTCAGCAGAAAAAGACGAAAATATAATTTGAGTCTTGTTTTATTCTCAATGTCTTCCAATCCAAACCAAAAACAGAATGAAGTAAAACCGTTGGCGTCTTCTCACCTCACCTTCTCCCCTTCACAATAAAAGCATACATTTGGATGTGAAATATATACATTTATTACTCCACAAAATCATGATTTCTTGGCTAATGACAAGTTGTCATAACGAAGACATTTTGAATAATGTCAACTTTGTATTAAGAGTGTCATGATTTACCAATGACACTTTATGACAACAGTCATAAATATTCATGAAGACTTACTCATGTTCATGAGTTCAGGTGTTATGTCATGTTTGTGACGGAGTCATCACAGTCTTATTCACAACCCGTCAAATAAAGTGTTACCGGTAACTTCAAAAGTTACCTGATGGGAATTCAGGATCCCCATAATCTGACTTTTAGTTAAAAAATAATAATAATCTGATAATCCCGTTTAGGACTGTTGTAAACAATTATTTTAGTAATCGAGTAATCTATTGATTATTCTTACAATTAATCGAATATTAATCCATCCATTTTCTTCCGCTTTATCGGTCGGGTTGCGGGGGGAGCAGCTTCAAAAGGGAGGCCCATATTTCCCTCTCCCCAGCCACTTGTTCCAGCTCCTCCGGGGGAATCCCAAGGCGTTCCCAGGCCAGCTGGGAGACATCGTCCTGGGTCTTCCACCCGCAGCCTCCTCCCGGTGGGACGTGCCCGGAACTCCTCACCAGGGAGGCGTCCAGGAGGCATCCTGACCAGATGCCCTAAACCACCTCAACTGTCTCCTCTCGATGTGAAGGAGCAGCGGCTCTACTCTGCCCAGACACCCTACAGAGAAAACCCATTTCGGCCGCTTGTATCTGTGATCTCGTTCTTTCGGTCATGACCCAAAGCTCATGACCATAGATGAGGGTGGGAACGTAGATCGACTGGTAAATCGAGAGCTTCGCTTTTTGGCTCAGCTCTCTCTTCACCACGACGGACCGGTACAGCGCCCGCTTGATGGCAGACGCTGCGCCAATCCGCCTGTTGATCTCCCGCTCACCAGTGTTCCACCACCAGAACCAGAACCACCCTGCTCTTCCTGAATCTGAGGTTCTTCTGTCCGATGGACCCTCCTCTCCAGGACCCCTGAATAGACCTTGCCAGGGAGGCTTAAGAGTGTGACCCCTCTATAATTGGAGCACACCCTCCGGTCCCCCTTTTTGAACAGGGGGACCACCACCCCAGTCTGCCAATCCAGGGGAACTGCCCCGGATGTCCATGCGATATTGCAGAGTCGCGTCAACCAACACAACCCTACAACATCCAGAGCCTTAAGGAACTCCGGGCGGATCTCATCCACCCCCGGGGCCTTGCCACCGAGGAGCTTTTTAACCACCTCGGCGACCTCGTCCCCAGAGATTGGAGAGCCCAACCCTGAGTCCCCAGGCTCAGCTTCCTCAATGGAAGGCATGTTGGTGGGATTGAGGAGGTCTTCGAAGTATTCTGCCCACCGACCCACAACATCCCAAGATGAGGTCAGCAGCACACCATCCCCACTATAAACAGTGTTGGTGCTGCACCGCTTCCCCCCCCTGAGACGCCGGATGGTGGACCAGAATCGCCTCGAAGCCGTGCGGAAGTCTTTCTCCATGGCCTCTCCAAACTCCTCCCACGCCCGAGTTTTTGCCTCAGCAACCACCTGAGCCTCATGCCGCTTCGCCCGCCGGTACCCATCAGCTGCTTCCGGAGTCCCACAGGCCAAAAAGACCCGATAGGACTCCTTCTTCAGCCTGACGGCATCCCTCACTGAAGGTGTCCACCAACGGGTTCGAGGGTTGCCGCCGCGACAGGCACCGACAACCTTGCGGCCACAGCTCCGATAAGCCGCCTCGACAATGGAGGCACAGAACACGGTCCACTCAGACTCCATGTCCCCCACTTCCCCCGGAACATGTTCGAAATTCTGCCGGAGATGGGAGTTAAAGCTCTGACTCACAAGGGATTTTGCCAGACGTTCCCAGCAGACCCTCACAACACGTTTGGGCCGCCAGGCCTGACCGGCTTCCTCCCCCACCACCGGAGCCAACTCACCACCAGGTAGTGGTCAGTGGACAGCTCCGCACCTCTCTTCACCCGAGTGTCCAAGACATACGGCCGCAGATCCGATGAAACGATGACAAAGTCGATCATCGAACTGCGGCCTAGGGTGTCCTGGTGCCAAGTGCACATATGGACACCCTTATGCCTGAACATGGTGTTCGTTATGGACAATCCATGGCGAGCACAGAAGTCCAACAACAGAACACCGCTCGAGTTCAGATCGGGGGGCCGTTCCTACCAACCACGCCCCTCCAGGTCTCACTGTCGTTGCCCACGTGAGCATTGAAGTCCCCCAGCAGAACAAGGGAGATTCCGGACCTGGTTTGCCCAGACGGGTCTAATCAGAACCTGATCAATCAGAACTCAGTTCTGTGTTTTTTTTTTGTTTGTTTGTTTTTAACCCCTCCAGGGTCTTTTGTGGGCTCTAGTGCCCCTTAAATGACAGCAGGCTGACAGGAAACAGGGAAGGAGAGGGGGGAAGACATGCGGCAAATGTCGCCGGGTCCGGGAGTCGAACCCGCGACGGCCGCGTCGAGGACTCAAGGCCTCCAAATATGGGTCGCGCTAACCCCTACTCCACCACGGCACGCCCAGAACTCAGTTCTGTTTGAGCCTTGATACCGGGTCCAGTCCGGTCCTGTTGTCTGAAGCGAGTCGGACCAGGAGGTTTTGCTGGGTTCTGCTGGACCCACTCGACCCAGCCGGAGGAACAGATTAATAATCTGAGGTGTAGGGTGCTGTGGGGCAGAGCATGGAGGCGGAGGTCGCAGGTTCGATTCCCGACGTTTGCTGCACGACTTCCTCTCTTCACCTTCTTTCCTGTCCTGCTTTCAAATGAAACCTTAAAAAATAATAATAATGTGAGGGGAATTATGAAACGTTTGTTTCCAAAGGTCAAAGGTTGTGATGCACAGGAAGCCTCTCTAGAACAAGATGGCCGCTGGACTGAGGTCAGCAGAAACGATGATCTCTCTGTGAAGCTTGGCGGAGGAAGCATGGTGATGTGGGCCTGGAGGAGCGCCGCGCTTTTGACCGAAGGCTCATGTCTGGGTTCGTCGTCCGACCCGATCCGACCAGGCCCGACCCGGGTCAGGCTGCGTGTTCCCCCAGCAGTCCTCCAGAGGACGCTGCGACTTCCTGAGGTTCTGTGGAGGCGGATCGCTGCGGTTCTGATAAGGACACGGATCCGTCCCACTCTGACACAGAGCAGAGTTCTGATCCGAACCTGCAGATCATAACCCAGACTGCTGAGCGCTAATGTAAGAACCAGAACCAGAACCTGAAGGAGGAGGGTTGTGGGACACCAGGAGATCCAGACGGGTTCTAGACCCAGCGGGTTCGACTGAACTTCCCAGTGCGATTAGTCTGGACCAAACCCAGAACCTCTGATGTCAACAGCATGACCCCCAGGCGACCCCAAGTGTTCTCACCTGAGCTGTTCTCAGCCTCAGAATCAGCCAGAACCAGTGCCGATCCGTTTCCATGGAGATGAACTCTCCTCTGAGGAAGAGCCGGAGACCTGAATGAACCTGAGGTTCTGGTTCTGGTTCTGGTGTGACTGTGTGGGTAGATAACCTGCAGGTCGGGCCAGAACCGGCCAGAACTTCCCCTGTGATACTGCAGCGGGTCGGGTTTCCTTTCCATTTGATCAGCAGAACCTTCAGAACCGGGAGCTGGGACCGGCTGGAAATTCAGAAAGGTCAGTTCAAAAAGGTCAGGGGTCAAGGGTCAGGTCACCCTCTACAGCTGGAACCTTCTAAATGCTTTCAACATGGGATCTGATCCCGTCCTTTCTGAGGAAAGTTCTGTGGTTCTGTTCGTTCGTGGAAAGTTGTCCTGGCTCACTGGTATTTGGCACACTGGCTGCGTATTTCTGGCCGCAGGAATCCAACTGGACTCGGGTTTATTCTGGACTCTGCAGAGGGAACCTTGGACCCGCAGGTTCCGGGTGGAAACTCAGTCTTCCCCAGTACCGGGCCCGGGCCGCCGCAGCCTGACGCCCCTCCAGACCGCAACTGACAGGACGCCATGCTTTCCAGGCTAACCTACGTTAGCGCCTCTGCTGGAGCGGTTGTTTCTCTCCACCAACCCCACTGTTAGAGAAACCCGTTCATTCCTCGTTCATCGGAGTTCCCTGATTCTTAAGGATGATCCGAGTGAGACGTTTGGCTGGGCAGAGATAAATTAGCTTATCATAAACCGCTTCATAAAACGGCCCTAAACACAAGCTAAATGTCTCGTTTTCTTAAAAGCGAAATGCTAAGTAAGCTAAACACTACATTTTATTAAAGTTGCAGCGTAGCTTTTCAGGTGATGATCAACAACAATTAATATTATTTACAGTATTTTGGATTTAAAAGTGATTGTTTAAAACAGCAAACCTCGTTCTGTCTGTTCAAGCCGCCATTTTGTGAAGGGAATCACAACAGCCGCCATCTTGCTATGTAAAAATACTTTTTAATTAGTCTAAACTAATCTCAATAATTTACAGGTAATTTGTCCTCATTCCCGAAACTCTTCAAAACATGTTTTGGTCTTTAAGCAGGCATATGGTATTTATAGATATCACTCTATGAGTTATTTCACGTTTCATTCTTACATATTCTCATTGCTGTGAGAATCCATAGAATATTCTGGTGCAAATGAATCTGAATGAGTTGAAAACCAATTTGTCCTTATTTCCTGATTAAATAAATCTGTTTTTTTAAACTGAACTGTGACATCACTGCATGTTTTAGTTTTAACTGTTTCATATTTCTCTCATTAGTTCAGTTGATTTTGACCAGCTTGGTGAGTTTGTTGGTGGAAGTATTTAACAATGAGGTTGGATTATTTTTGTTTATTAGAGATGCTTGTGTTGCTGTTTGGACCGATCCCTTCATCATTTTAATACCGAAGCAGTCTGAATAAAAAGCTGAACTTGATGCTCTGGTTGTTAACTGGGCTCAGCCGGAACGAACGGAGTTAAATCTGTAATTTCAGCTCAGATCTCTGAGTAGAAACTGGATCTGTTTGTGTCTTAATGAGCCTTGAACTGATCTCTGTTTGGAATATTCTGAACTAAACAGAAAATGACATGTTTCTTTAAGGTCAGAGGTTATAATTCAGGATTTTCTGATGACTTCCTGTCCTGTTTAGATTGCTTTATTTCCAGGTTGTTTTGAAGCAGAACTTTCAGGTTATCCTCTGAAGGAGTTTCTGCTTCCGGATCTCCTTCTGACTCTGATTCACGCTCAGCTCCTCACCAGCATCACAGCCGCTAAGTCTCTAAGAGCCGACTCAGCACTAATCTCCCCAAACAGACTCGCCCACACTTCAACACACACCTTCCAGACACAGATAACTCTCTGCGGTGTTTCCTAAAGCTCAGGAACAATCCGGGTCTTATGCAGCCGCGGCGCCGGCCCATGCGGCCGGCTGCGGCCGCTAACCTCCAGAAAGCTGCGGCTTTGTCCATCTGAATCCCGTCTCTCTCTCCGAGGGCCAGACGAGGCTTTTGTGGCGTGTGAAGCAACTGTGGGTTTGTTTGGGCCTCTTGTCATTTTCCACTGCAGCAGCAAACATTATTTTATCACAACGAGCATTTGGAGTCCTGAAAAAACGCCAAACAATGAAACTGCTGCCTTGTCGGGCCGTCACACACCATTTCAGCCTCGGCGGAGCAGAAAGTCTGCGTTCTCACAGGAATCACTCAGGGCTCCACTCTGGCTCCACACACGCCTTCATTTTGGGTTTTATGTTAGAAAAACTCCAGCAGGAAGAGCACACGCAGAAACACAAACACAGAAACACACACAAACACACGCATACACACACATCCCTCAGTGTCAGCGTGGGGAGCCAGCAGGAGGCCACAGAACAAACCAGGCTGGACAGATCAGAAACGGAGGAAGATGGATGATTGGATGGCAGTTGGACAATGGTTGGATGGCGGTTGGATGGATGAATGACCGTTGGATGGGTGGATGACGGTTGGATGATGGTTGGATGGCGGCCATGTTGGTGTGCCTCTGAGGGTGAAAGCAGAACTGTGAAGTGTCTGAAACTCGGTTTCTGAGACGAACCAAATGAATCTGGATGTTTCAGCTGATCATGTTTCCTCCAAGCCAGCAGGCGGCGATAGAGAGCGATGTTATGAAGATACAAAATGATTATTTAGCCTGTCGTAGGAGAAAAATGGGTTTAGAATTTAAAAGTCATAATTTCGCCATGTTTTAGAAATGTCACAGTTTCAGTTTACGTATTTAGTTTGAAGCTAAAAATATTTAGATTTGATCAAAATTCATTTTCTGATAACTGGAGTGAACTACCAATAAAAGCTGGGTCTTCTGAACATCTTTATAGACTCCTGCTTTCAAAATGCTACATATTTTTTTGTAAACTATTTTTTTTAGTTAGCTCATAGCTAACTACATATTTGTTTGGCTCAGAAATAAATATTTAGCTTGAAGCTAACTATTTACTTAGCAAACCAATTACCTGGTGTATAAATTAGTAAAGATATTCTGAGCCAGCTACATTTTCAGCTAGCTCAAACCTAAATATTTAGCTTGAAGTTAAATATTATGTAGCTTGCTGCTAACTACATTTAGTTTACTAAGCTTGAGAACTAAATATTTTTGCTATCTCAAAACTAACATATCTAGCTTGAAAATGTGACATTTTTAAATGAACTAATAATAATATGGCTGCAGAAATGAAGCAGCTTTCTCTCTTCTGGCAGGATAAAAATCCTAAATTATTGACGATAACCTTACAGTTGCAGGAGCCTTCGCCTCATGGCGCTGCTGCATCCCGTCTGCAGGCACCTGCTCCCCAGAGCTGCACCTGGAGCCTCCAGTGGCCCAGGTTCTGCTCACCCACCAGAACCAGCACAGGTTCTGCTGGTTCTGCTGTTTAATGAAACCGACTCAGATCTGTGAAACATGCAGGAAAACTTTCTGTTGCATCTCCTCCAGGTTCCTGTTGCTTCTGATGACACCTCTCAGTATCAGTGTGTGTGTGTGTGTGTGTGGTTGGAGGAAGTCCAGCAGTGAGGGAGATGCTATCAGCACCTGCAGACACGCAGCAGGAAACCACAACTCCAGCCAGGATCCTGAGACAAGGCGAGGAGGAAGAGGAGGAGGAAGAGTGGCTCAGTAACTGAAGGTTGGATGTCTCTCTCTCTCACTTTCTCTCTCTCTCACTTTCTCTCTCTTTCACTTTCTCTCTCTCTCGCCCTCTCTCTCTCTCTCTGGCATCAGGACTCTTTCACCTCGACTCGCCGCATCAAGTCGGTGCTCCAGCTTCCTGTTGTCATGGTATCTGCTCAAAGAGTAGCTAAGCGGTTCTGATCCAAACTTTAAAGCTGGACCCGGTCCTGTTTCTGATTGTTAAAGAGTAAAACCTGATGTCAGCGCCCTGTGACCTATGACCTCTCATCACTGCAGTAAACTTCCACCCTCTGTTTTTCCTGGTTAGGTTTGGTTTGAGGACCTGGTTAATGATTGGCCAGGTCGGTCCGATCCGGTCCGGACCTGGACTCACTTTAGTTTTTTCTGAAGTTCTCCGGGAAGAGAATTCCCGGAGAACTTCAGAAATGTTAGCTTGGCTGCGATAGTGGGCGGGGCCAAACTGCAGCAGAGCCAATAAGCTACGGTCTCCCTCACAGCTCCAGCTGTGATTGGTCAGAAGTTTGTTGCCATGTTTTATTCATAAGTGTTGATATTTCTGTCCAACAGTCCGCTTCCACTGTCCGGTTTCTGGATCTGCATGAATACGGAGCGATTATCTGGGAGGAATTATGGACATTTTTACTAAATAACCCCAAAGACAGTCAGATGGCTAAAAACTCTGGGAAGGAAATGAAAACATCATCGCTGATGGAGGAGGCAGTCTGCAGAGAGGTGGCGATCTCTATGAATGCTGCATTACAACAAAGTGGAGGATGCAGTCATGAATGTGAAAATGATGCCTTGATGTGTCAGTTTGTCTTTGAGGCTGGAGTAGATCAGGAGGATCCACTGGTAGACGATCAGAAATCACAAAGTATCGATTTGAATCGAATCGTGAAAAGATTCGCCCCCTGGTGGCCAGAACCATGAAACACACGTTCACCGAGAACAGAAGATCTGCTGCAGAACGAGGCAGGATGTTCCATCCTGACGCCACCAGAAGTGCTGCAGCAGGAAGTGCTGCAGCAGGAAGCGTTTCATGCGCAGCTGTTAATGTTAAGGAGCTCTCACCTTTTGACCTCCATTCATGCTAGTTAACCACCTGCATGTTTATGTTGGGCTGTTGATGGTTTGGGGTCAGAGGTCAGAGGAGGCCACAGTGCAGATTGATTAGTAACTGGTCAGTTTAAAGTCTGCTCTGATAAATCCAGTTTACTGGGTTCAGATTGAACTTTATTCAGTGCACACTGTCTGTGTTGTTCTTACATAAAGTTTGCATGAAGGACGACTGAAATCTGGCAGACCAACGACTGTTTTCTTCTTGAATGTGAGCTGTTTAGATGCAGGAGGTGAAGGGAAGAACAGAGAGTCTGGCTGCTGTTGGGCATCCAGCTTGCAGTTTGCTACATGCTGCAAGCTGGATGCAGGCAGCAAGCTTCATACAGCTTCATGTAGCTTCATACAGCTTCATGTAGCTTCATACAGCTTCATGAAACTGTATGAAGCTGCATGAAGCTGTATGAAACTGCATGAAGCTGTATGAAGCTACATTAAGCTTCATGAATGAAGCTTCATGCAGCTTCATGTAGCTTCATGTAGCTTCATACAGCTTAATGTAGCTTCAAACAGCTTCATACAGCTTCATACAGCTTAATGTAGCTTCAAACAGCTTCATGCAGCTTCATACAGCTTCATGCAGCTTCATGTAGCTTCATACAGCTTCATACAGCTTAATGTAGCTTCAAACAGCTTCATACAGCTTCATACAGCTTAATGTAGCTTCAAACAGCTTCATGCAGCTTCATACAGCTTCATGCAGCTTCATGCAGCTTCATGTAGCTTCATACAGCTTCATACAGCTTCATACAGCTTAATGTAGCTTCAAACAGCTTCATGCAGCTTCATGCAGCTTCATGCAGCTTCATGCAGCTTCATGCAGCTTCATACAGCTTCATGCAGCTTCATGCAGCTTCATGCAGCTTCATGCAGCTTCATGTAGCTTCATACAGCTTCATGTAGCTTCATACAGCTTCATGAATGTAGCTTCATACAGCTTCATGAATGTAGCTTCATGTAGCTTCATGTAGCTTCATACAGCTTCATGAATGTAGCTTCATACAGCTTCATGTAGCTTCATACAGCTTCATGTAGCTTCATACAGCTTCATGAATGTAGCTTCATACAGCTTAATGTAGCTTCAAACAGCTTCATACAGCTTCATACAGCTTCATGTAGCTTCATACAGCTTCATGTAGCTTCATGCAGCTTCATGAATGGAGCTTCATACAGCTTCATGCAGCTTCATGTAGCTTCATACAGCTTCATGTAGCTTCATACAGCTTCATGAATGTAGCTTCATACAGCTTAATGTAGCTTCAAACAGCTTCATGTAGCTTCATACAGCTTCATGAATGTAGCTTCATACAGCTTAATGTAGCTTCATACAGCTTCATGTAGCTTCATGCAGCTTCATGTAGCTTCATACAGCTTAATGTAGCTTCATACAGCTTCATGTAGCTTCATACAGCTTCATGAATGGAGCTTCAAACAGCTTAATGTAACTTCAAACAGCTTCATACAGCTTCATGTAGCTTCATGCAGCTTCATGTAGCTTCATACAGCTTAATGTAGCTTCATACAGCTTCATGAATGTAGCTTCATACAGCTTAATGTAGCTTCAAACAGCTTCATGTAGCTTCATACAGCTTCATGAATGTAGCTTCATACAGCTTAATGTAGCTTCATACAGCTTAATGTAGCTTCATACAGCTTCATGCAGCTTCATGAATGAAGCTTCATGCAGCTTCATGCAGCTTCATGTAGCTTCATACAGCTTCATGAATGTAGCTTCATACAGCTTAATGTAGCTTCAAACAGCTTCATGTAGCTTCATACAGCTTCATGAATGTAGCTTCATACAGCTTAATGTAGCTTCATACAGCTTCATGTAGCTTCATGCAGCTTCATGTAGCTTCATACAGCTTAATGTAGCTTCATACAGCTTAATGTAGCTTCATACAGCTTAATGTAGCTTCAAACAGCTTCATGTAGCTTCATACAGCTTCATGAATGTAGCTTCATACAGCTTAATGTAGCTTCATACAGCTTAATGTAGCTTCATACAGCTTCATGCAGCTTCATGAATGAAGCTTCATGCAGCTTCATGCAGCTTCATGTAGCTTCATACAGCTTCATGAATGTAGCTTCATACAGCTTAATGTAGCTTCAAACAGCTTCATGTAGCTTCATACAGCTTAATGTAGCTTCAAACAGCTTAATGTAGCTTCATACAGCTTCATGTAGCTTCATGCAGCTTCATGTAGCTTCATACAGCTTAATGTAGCTTCATACAGCTTCATGCAGCTTCATGAATGGAGCTTCATGCAGCTTCATGTAGCTTCATGCAGCTTCATGTAGCTTCATACAGTTTCATGTAGCTTCATACAGCTTAATGTAGCTTCATACAGCTTCATGCAGCTTCATGAATGAAGCTTCATGCAGCTTCATGTAGCTTCATGTAGCTTCATGCAGCTTCATGTAGCTTCATGTAGCTTCATACAGCTTCATACAGCTTCATGTAGCTTCATGAATGGAGCTTCATGCAGCATCATGCAGCTTCATGAATGGAGCTTCATGCAGCTTCATGTAGCTTCATACAGCTTCATACAGCTTCATGTAGCTTCATGAATGGAGCTTCATACAGCTTCATGCAGCTTCATGTAGCTTCATACAGCTTCATGTAGCTTCATACAGCTTCATACAGCTTCATGTAGCTTCATGAATGGAGCTTCATACAGCTTCATGCAGCTTCATGTAGCTTCATGCAGCTTCATGTAGCTTCATGTAGCTTCATGTAGCTTCATACAGCTTCATGCAGCTTCATGAATGGAGCTTCATACAGCTTCATACAGCTTCATGTAGCTTCATGAATGGAGCTTCATGCAGCTTCATGTAGCTTCATGTAGCTTCATACAGCTTAATGTAGCTTCATGCAGCTTCATGCAGCTTCATGTAGCTTCATGCAGCTTCATGCAGCTTCATGAATGGAGCTTCATGCAGCTTCATGTAGCTTCATACAGCTTCATGAATGTAGCTTCATACAGCTTAATGTAGCTTCATACAGCTTCATGAATGTAGCTTCATACAGCTTCATGTAGCTTCATACAGCTTCATGTAGCTTCATACAGCTTCATGTAGCTTCATGAATGGAGCTTCATGCAGCTTCATGAATGGAGCTTCATACAGCTTAATGTAGCTTCATACAGCTTCATGTAGCTTCATACAGCTTCATGAATGGAGCTTCATGCAGCTTCATGAATGGAGCTTCATGCAGCTTCATACAGCTTCATGTAGCTTCATGCAGCTTCATGTAGCTTCATACAGCTTCATGTAGCTTCATGAATGGAGCTTCATGCAGCTTCATGAATGGAGCTTCATACAGCTTAATGTAGCTTCATACAGCTTCATGTAGCTTCATACAGCTTCATGAATGGAGCTTCATGCAGCTTCATGAATGGAGCTTCATGCAGCTTCATGTAGCTTCATGCAGCTTCATGTAGCTTCATGCAGCTTCATGTAGCTTCATACAGCTTCATGCAGCTTCATGTAGCTTCATACAGCTTAATGTAGCTTCATACAGCTTCATGTAGCTTCATACAGCTTAATGTAGCTTCATACAGCTTCATGCAGCTTCATGAATGAAGCTTCATGCAGCTTCATGTAGCTTCATGTAGCTTCATGTAGCTTCATACAGCTTAATGTAGCTTCATACAGCTTCATGTAGCTTCATACAGCTTCATGTAGCTTCATACAGCTTCATGCAGCTTCATGAATGAAGCTTCATGTAGCTTCATGTAGCTTCATGCAGCTTCATGTAGCTTCATACAGCTTAATGTAGCTTCATACAGCTTCATGTAGCTTCATACAGCTTAATGTAGCTTCATACAGCTTCATGCAGCTTCATGAATGAAGCTTCATGCAGCTTCATGTAGCTTCATGCAGCTTCATGTAGCTTCATGTAGCTTCATACAGCTTCATGTACCTTCATACAGCTTAATGTAGCTTCATACAGCTTCATGCAGCTTCATACAGCTTCATGTAGCTTCATACAGCTTCATGTACCTTCATACAGCTTAATGTAGCTTCAAACAGCTTCATACAGCTTCATGCAGCTTCATGTAGCTTCATGCAGCTTCATGTAGCTTCATGTAGCTTCATGCAGCTTCATGTAGCTTCATACAGCTTCATGCAGCTTCATGTAGCTTCATACAGCTTCATGTAGCTTCATACAGCTTAATGTAGCTTCATGTAGCTTCATACAGCTTCATGTAGCTTCATACAGCTTAATGTAGCTTCATACAGCTTCATGCAGCTTCATGAATGAAGCTTCATGCAGCTTCATGTAGCTTCATGTAGCTTCATACAGCTTCATGTACCTTCATACAGCTTAATGTAGCTTCATGCAGCTTCATGAATGGAGCTTCATACAGCTTCATGCAGCTTCATACAGCTTCATGTAGCTTCATACAGCTTCATGTAGCTTCATGTAGCTTTATGCAGCTTCATGTAGCTTCATACAGCTTCATGCAGCTTCATGTAGCTTCATACAGCTTCATGTAGCTTCATACAGCTTCATGTAGCTTCATACAGCTTAATGTAGCTTCATACAGCTTCATGCAGCTTCATGAATGAAGCTTCATGCAGCTTCATGTAGCTTCATACAGCTTCATGTAGCTTCATACAGCTTCATGTAGCTTCATGAATGGAGCTTCAAACAGCTTCATACAGCTTCATGTAGCTTCATACAGCTTAATGTAGCTTCATACAGCTTCATGCAGCTTCATGAATGGAGCTTCATGTAGCTTCATGCAGCTTCATGTAGCTTCATGTAGCTTCATGTAGCTTCATGTAGCTTCATGTAGCTTCATACAGCTTAATGTAGCTTCATACAGCTTCATGTAGCTTCATACAGCTTCATGTAGCTTCATACAGCTTCATGCAGCTTCATGAATGAAGCTTCATGTAGCTTCATGTAGCTTCATGCAGCTTCATGTAGCTTCATACAGCTTAATGTAGCTTCATACAGCTTCATGTAGCTTCATACAGCTTAATGTAGCTTCATACAGCTTCATGCAGCTTCATGAATGAAGCTTCATGCAGCTTCATGTAGCTTCATGCAGCTTCATGTAGCTTCATGTAGCTTCATACAGCTTCATGTACCTTCATACAGCTTAATGTAGCTTCATACAGCTTCATGCAGCTTCATACAGCTTCATGTAGCTTCATACAGCTTCATGTACCTTCATACAGCTTAATGTAGCTTCAAACAGCTTCATACAGCTTCATGCAGCTTCATGTAGCTTCATGCAGCTTCATGTAGCTTCATGTAGCTTCATGCAGCTTCATGTAGCTTCATACAGCTTCATGCAGCTTCATGTAGCTTCATACAGCTTCATGTAGCTTCATACAGCTTAATGTAGCTTCATGTAGCTTCATACAGCTTCATGTAGCTTCATACAGCTTAATGTAGCTTCATACAGCTTCATGCAGCTTCATGAATGAAGCTTCATGCAGCTTCATGTAGCTTCATGTAGCTTCATACAGCTTCATGTACCTTCATACAGCTTAATGTAGCTTCATGCAGCTTCATGAATGGAGCTTCATACAGCTTCATGCAGCTTCATACAGCTTCATACAGCTTCATGTAGCTTCATACAGCTTCATGTAGCTTCATGTAGCTTTATGCAGCTTCATGTAGCTTCATACAGCTTCATGCAGCTTCATGTAGCTTCATACAGCTTCATGTAGCTTCATACAGCTTCATGTAGCTTCATACAGCTTAATGTAGCTTCATACAGCTTCATGCAGCTTCATGAATGAAGCTTCATGCAGCTTCATGTAGCTTCATACAGCTTCATGTAGCTTCATACAGCTTCATGTAGCTTCATGAATGGAGCTTCAAACAGCTTCATACAGCTTCATGTAGCTTCATACAGCTTAATGTAGCTTCATACAGCTTCATGCAGCTTCATGAATGGAGCTTCATGTAGCTTCATGCAGCTTCATGTAGCTTCATGTAGCTTCATGAATGAAGCTTCATGCAACTTCATGTAGCTTCATGCAGCTTCATGTAGCTTCATGCAGCTTCATGCAGCTTCATGTAGCTTCATGCAGCTTCATGAATGAAGCTTCATGCAACTTCATGTAGCTTCATGCAGCTTCATGCAGCTTCATGTTGCTTCATGTAGCTTCATACAGCTTCATGAATGAAGCTTCATGCAGCTTCATGTAGCTTCATGCAGCTTCATGTAGCTTCATGCAGCTTCATGTAGCTTCATGTAGCTTCATACAGGTTCATTTAGCTTCATACAGCTTCATGTAGCTTCATACAGCTTCATGTTGCTTCATACAGCTTAATGTAGCTTCATACAGCTTAATGTAGCTTCATGTTGCTTCATGTAGCTTCATACAGCTTCATGAATGTAGCTTCATGCAGCTTCATGTAGTTTCATGTAGCTTCATGCAGCTTCATGTTACTTCATGTAGCTTCATACAGCTTCATGAATGTAGCTTCATGCAGCTTCATGTTGCTTCATGTAGCTTCATACAGCTTCATGAATGAAGCTTCATGCAGCTTCATGTAGCTTCATGTAGCTTCATACAGCGTCATGTAGTTTCATGTAGCTTCATGCAGCTTCATGTTACTTCATGTAGCTTCATACAGCTTAATGTAGCTTCATACAGCTTCATACAGCTTCATGTAGCTTCATGCAGCTTCATGTTACTTCATGTAGCTTCATACAGCTTCATGAATGAAGCTTCATGCAGCTTCATGTAGCTTCATGCAGCTTCATGTAGCTTCATACAGCTTCATGCAGCTTCATGAATCAAGCTTCATGCAGCTTCATGTAGCTTCATACAGCTTAATGTAGCTTCAAACAGCTTCATGTAGCTTCATACAGCTTCATGAATGTAGCTTCATACAGCTTCATGTAGCTTCATGCAGTTTCATGGATGAAGCTTCATGCAGCTTCATGCAGCTTCATGTAGCTTCATACAGCTTCATGTAGCTTCATGCAGCTTCATGAATGAAGCTTCATGCAGCTTCTTACAGCTTCATGTAGCTTCATGTAGCTTCATGCAGCTTAATGTAGCTTCAAACAGCTTCATGTAGCTTCCTGTAGCTTCATACAGCGTCATGTAGTTTCATGTAGCTTCATGCAGCTTCATGTTACTTCATGTAGCTTCATACAGCTTCATGAATGAAGCTTCATGCAGCTTCATGTAGCTTCATGCAGCTTCATGTAGCTTCATGTAGCTTCATGCAGCTTCATGTTGCTTCATGTAGCTTCATACAGCTTCATGAATGAAGCTTCATGCAGCTTCATGTAGCTTCATGTAGCTTCATGCAGCTTCATGTTGCTTCATGTAGCTTCATACAGCTTCATGAATGAAGCTTCATACAGCTTCATGTAGCTTCATGTAGCTTCATGCAGCTTCATGCAGCTTCATGCAGCTTCATGTAGCTTCATACAGCTTCATGTAGCTTCATACAGCTTCATGTTGCTTCATACAGCTTCATGTAGCTTCATATAGCTTCATGCAGCTTCATGAATGAAGCTTCATGCAGCTTCATGTAGCTTCATACAGCTTCATGTAGCTTCATGCAGCTTCATGCAGCTTCATGAATGAAGCTCCATGCAGCTTCTTACAGCTTCATACAGCTTCATGTAGCTTCATACAGCTTCATGCAGCTTCATGTAGCTTCATGCAGCTTAATGTAGCTTCAAACAGCTTCATGCAGCTTCATGTAGCTTCATACAGCTTCATGTAGCTTCATGTAGCTTCATGCAGCTTCATGAATGAAGCTTCATGCAGCTTCATGCAGCTTCATACAGCTTCATGCAGCTTCATGTAGCTTCATGCAGCTTAATGTAGCTTCAAACAGCTTCATGTAGCTTCATACAGCTTCATGTAGCTTCATGCAGCTTCATGTAGCTTCATACAGCTTCATGCAGCTTCATGTAGCTTCATGTAGCTTCATACAGCTTCATGTAGCTTCATGCAGCTTCATACAGCTTCATACAGCTTCATGTAGCTTCATGCAGCTTCATGTAGCTTCATGCAGCTTCATGTAGCTTCATGTAGCTTCATGCAGCTTCATGCAGCTTCATGTAGCTTCATGTAGCTTCATACAGCTTCATGTTGCTTCATACAGCTTCATGTAGCTTCATATAGCTTCATGCAGCTTCATGAATGAAGCTTCATGCAGCTTCATGTAGCTTCATACAGCTTCATATAGCTTCATGCAGCTTCATGAATGAAGCTTCATGCAGCTTCTTACAGCTTCATACAGCTTCATGTAGCTTCATGCAGCTTCATGTAGCTTAATGTAGCTTCAAACAGCTTCATGCAGCTTCATGTAGCTTCATGTAGCTTCATACAGCTTCATGTTGCTTCATACAGCTTCATGTAGCTTCATATAGCTTCATGCAGCTTCATGAATGAAGCTTCATGCAGCTTCATGTAGCTTCATACAGCTTCATATAGCTTCATGCAGCTTCATGAATGAAGCTTCATGCAGCTTCTTACAGCTTCATACAGCTTCATGTAGTTTCATGTAGCTTCATGCAGCTTAATGTAGCTTCAAACAGCTTCATGCAGCTTCATACAGCTTCATGTAGCTTCATACAGCTTCATGCAGCTTCATGTAGCTTCATGCAGCTTAATGTAGCTTCAAACAGCTTCATGCAGCTTCATACAGCTTCATACAGCTTCATGTAGCTTCATGTAGCTTCATGCAGCTTCATGCAGCTTCATGTAGCTTCATACAGCTTAATGTAGCTTCATACAGCTTCATGCAGCTTCATGTAGCTTCATGTAGCTTCATACAGCTTCATGCAGCTTCATGTAGCTTCATGTAGCTTTATGTAGCTTCATGCAGCTTCATGTAGCTTCATGTAGCTTCATGCAGCTTCATGCAGCTTCATGTAGCTTCATGCAGCTTCATGTAGCTTCATGAATGATGCTTCATGCAACTTCATGTAGCTTCATGCAGCTTCATGCAGCTTCATGTTGCTTCATGTAGCTTCATACAGCTTCATGAATGAAGCTTCATGCAGCTTCATGTAGCTTCATGCAGCTTCATGTAGCTTCATGCAGCTTCATGTAGCTTCATGTAGCTTCATACAGCTTCATTTAGCTTCATACAGCTTCATGAATGTAGCTTCATGCAGCTTCATGTAGCTTCATACAGCTTCATGAATGTAGCTTCATACAGCTTCATTTAGCTTCATACAGCTTCATGAATGTAGCTTCATGTAGCTTCATGTAGCTTCATGCAGTTTCATGTTGCTTCATGTAGCTTCATACAGCGTCATGTAGTTTCATGTAGCTTCATGCAGCTTCATGTTACTTCATGTAGCTTCATACAGCTTCATTTAGCTTCATACAGCTTCATGTTGCTTCATACAGCTTAATGTAGCTTCATACAGCTTCATGTAGCTTCATACAGCTTCATGAATGTAGCTTCAAACAGCTTCATGCAGCTTCATACAGCTTCATACAGCTTCATGTAGCTTCATGCAGCTTCATGTTACTTCATGCAGCTTCATGTAGCTTCATACAGCTTCATGTTGCTTCATACAGCTTCATGTAGCTTCATATAGCTTCATGCAGCTTCATGAATGAAGCTTCATGCAGCTTCATGTAGCTTCATACAGCTTCATGTAGCTTCATGCAGCTTCATGCAGCTTCATGAATGAAGCTCCATGCAGCTTCTTACAGCTTCATACAGCTTCATGTAGCTTCATACAGCTTCATGTAGCTTCATGTAGCTTCATGCAGCTTAATGTAGCTTCAAACAGCTTCATGTAGCTTCATGTAGCTTCATACAGCGTCATGTAGTTTCATGTAGCTTCATGCAGCTTCATGTTACTTCATGTAGCTTCATACAGCTTCATGAATGAAGCTTCATGCAGCTTCATGTAGCTTCATGCAGCTTCATGTTGCTTCATGTAGCTTCATACAGCTTCATGAATGAAGCTTCATGCAGCTTCATGTAGCTTCATGCAGCTTCATGTAGCTTCATGCAGCTTCATGCAGCTTCATGTAGCTTCATGTAGCTTCATACAGCTTCATGTAGCTTCATACAGCTTCATGTAGCTTCATGCAGCTTCATGTTACTTCATACAGCATCATGAATGTAGCTTCATACAGCTTCATGTAGCTTCATACAGCTTCATGTAGCTTCATGCAGCTTCATGTTACTTCATGCAGCTTCATGTAGCTTCATACAGCTTCATGTAGCTTCATGCAGTTTCATGAAGCTTCATGCAGCTTCATGTTACTTCATGTAGCTTCATGCAGCTTCATGAATCAAGCTTCATGCAGCTTCATGTAGCTTCATACAGCTTAATGTAGCTTCAAACAGCTTCATGTAGCTTCATACAGCTTCATGAATGTAGCTTCATACAGCTTCATGTAGCTTCATGCAGTTTCATGTAGCTTCATGCAGCTTCATGAATGAAGCTTCATGCAGCTTCATGCAGCTTCATGTAGCTTCATACAGCTTCATGTAGCTTCATGCAGCTTCATGAATGAAGCTTCCTGCAGCTTCTTACAGCTTCATACAGCTTCATGTAGCTTCATGTAGCTTCATGCAGCTTAATGTAGCTTCAAACAGCTTCATGTAGCTTCATGTAGCTTCATACAGCGTCATGTAGTTTCATGTAGCTTCATGCAGCTTCATGTTACTTCATGTAGCTTCATACAGCTTCATGAATGAAGCTTCATGCAGCTTCATGTAGCTTCATGCAGCTTCATGTAGCTTCATGTAGCTTCATGCAGCTTCATGTTGCTTCATGTAGCTTCATACAGCTTCATGAATGAAGCTTCATGCAGCTTCATGTAGCTTCATGTAGCTTCATGCAGCTTCATGTTGCTTCATGTAGCTTCATACAGCTTCATGAATGAAGCTTCATGCAGCTTCATGTAGCTTCATGCAGCTTCATGTAGCTTCATGCAGCTTCATGTAGCTTCATGCAGCTTCATGCAGCTTCATGTAGCTTCATACAGCTTCATGTAGCTTCATACAGCTTCATGTAGCTTCATGCAGCTTCATGTTACTTCATGCAGCTTCATGTAGCTTCATACAGCTTCATGTAGCTTCATGCAGTTTCATGAAGCTTCATGCAGCTTCATGTTACTTCATGTAGCTTCATGCAGCTTCATGAATCAAGCTTCATGCAGCTTCATGTAGCTTCATACAGCTTAATGTAGCTTCAAACAGCTTCATGTAGCTTCATACAGCTTCATGAATGTAGCTTCATACAGCTTCATGTAGCTTCATGCAGTTTCATGTAGCTTCATGCAGCTTCGTGAATGAAGCTTCATGCAGCTTCATGCAGCTTCATGTAGCTTCATACAGCTTCATGAATGTAGCTTCATACAGCTTCATTTAGCTTCATACAGCTTCATGAATGTAGCTTCATGTAGCTTCATGTAGCTTCATGCAGTTTCATGTTGCTTCATGTAGCTTCATACAGCGTCATGTAGTTTCATGTAGCTTCATGCAGCTTCATGTTACTTCATGTAGCTTCATACAGCTTCATTTAGCTTCATACAGCTTCATGTTGCTTCATACAGCTTAATGTAGCTTCATACAGCTTCATGTAGCTTCATACAGCTTCATGAATGTAGCTTCAAACAGCTTCATGCAGCTTCATACAGCTTCATACAGCTTCATGTAGCTTCATGCAGCTTCATGTTACTTCATGCAGCTTCATGTAGCTTCATACAGCTTCATGTAGCTTCATGCAGTTTCATGAAGCTTCATGAAGCTTCATGCAGCTTCATGTTACTTCATGTAGCTTCATGTAGCTTCATGAATCAAGCTTCATGCAGCTTAATGTAGCTTCAAACAGCTTCATGTAGCTTCATACAGCTTCATGAATGTAGCTTCATACAGCTTCATGTAGCTTCATACAGCTTCATGAATGTAGCTTCATACAGCTTCATGTAGCTTCATACAGCTTCATGTAGCTTCATGCAGCTTCATGTTACTTCATGCAGCTTCATGTAGCTTCATACAGCTTCATGTAGCTTCATGCAGTTTCATGAAGCTTCATGCAGCTTCATGTTACTTCATGTAGCTTCATGCAGCTTCATGAATCAAGCTTCATGCAGCTTCATGTAGCTTCATACAGCTTCATGAATGTAGCTTCATACAGCTTCATGTAGCTTCATGCAGTTTCATGTAGCTTCATGCAGCTTCATGAATGAAGCTTCATGCAGCTTCATGCAGCTTCATGTAGCTTCATACAGCTTCATGTAGCTTCATGCAGCTTCATGAATGAAGCTTCCTGCAGCTTCTTACAGCTTCATACAGCTTCATGCAGCTTCATGTAGCTTCATGCAGCTTAATGTAGCTTCAAACAGCTTCATGTAGCTTCATGTAGCTTCATACAGCGTCATGTAGTTTCATGTAGCTTCATGCAGCTTCATGTTACTTCATGTAGCTTCATACAGCTTCATGAATGAAGCTTCATGCAGCTTCATGTAGCTTCATGCAGCTTCATGTTGCTTCATGTAGCTTCATACAGCTTCATGAATGAAGCTTCATGCAGCTTCATGTAGCTTCATGCAGCTTCATGTAGCTTCATGCAGCTTCATGCAGCTTCATGTAGCTTCATGTAGCTTCATACAGCTTCATGTAGCTTCATACAGCTTCATGTAGCTTCATGCAGCTTCATGTTACTTCATACAGCATCATGAATGTAGCTTCATACAGCTTCATGTAGCTTCATACAGCTTCATGTAGCTTCATGCAGCTTCATGTTACTTCATGCAGCTTCATGTAGCTTCATACAGCTTCATGTAGCTTCATGCAGTTTCATGAAGCTTCATGCAGCTTCATGTTACTTCATGTAGCTTCATGCAGCTTCATGAATCAAGCTTCATGCAGCTTCATGTAGCTTCATACAGCTTAATGTAGCTTCAAACAGCTTCATGTAGCTTCATACAGCTTCATGAATGTAGCTTCATACAGCTTCATGTAGCTTCATGCAGTTTCATGTAGCTTCATGCAGCTTCATGAATGAAGCTTCATGCAGCTTCATGCAGCTTCATGTAGCTTCATACAGCTTCATGTAGCTTCATGCAGCTTCATGAATGAAGCTTCCTGCAGCTTCTTACAGCTTCATACAGCTTCATGTAGCTTCATGTAGCTTCATGCAGCTTAATGTAGCTTCAAACAGCTTCATGTAGCTTCATACAGCGTCATGTAGTTTCATGTAGCTTCATGCAGCTTCATGTTACTTCATGTAGCTTCATACAGCTTCATGAATGAAGCTTCATGCAGCTTCATGTAGCTTCATGCAGCTTCATGTAGCTTCATGTAGCTTCATGCAGCTTCATGTTGCTTCATGTAGCTTCATACAGCTTCATGAATGAAGCTTCATGCAGCTTCATGTAGCTTCATGTAGCTTCATGCAGCTTCATGTTGCTTCATGTAGCTTCATACAGCTTCATGAATGAAGCTTCATGCAGCTTCATGTAGCTTCATGCAGCTTCATGTAGCTTCATGCAGCTTCATGTAGCTTCATGCAGCTTCATGCAGCTTCATGTAGCTTCATACAGCTTCATGTAGCTTCATACAGCTTCATGTAGCTTCATGCAGCTTCATGTTACTTCATGCAGCTTCATGTAGCTTCATACAGCTTCATGTAGCTTCATGCAGTTTCATGAAGCTTCATGCAGCTTCATGTTACTTCATGTAGCTTCATGCAGCTTCATGAATCAAGCTTCATGCAGCTTCATGTAGCTTCATACAGCTTAATGTAGCTTCAAACAGCTTCATGTAGCTTCATACAGCTTCATGAATGTAGCTTCATACAGCTTCATGTAGCTTCATGCAGTTTCATGTAGCTTCATGCAGCTTCGTGAATGAAGCTTCATGCAGCTTCATGCAGCTTCATGTAGCTTCATACAGCTTCATGTAGCTTCATGCAGCTTCATGAATGAAGCTTCATGCAGCTTCTTACAGCTTCATACAGCTTCATGTAGCTTCATGTAGCTTCATGCAGCTTAATGTAGCTTCAAACAGCTTCATGTAGCTTCATGTAGCTTCATACAGCGTCATGTAGTTTCATGTAGCTTCATGCAGCTTCATGTTACTTCATGTAGCTTCATACAGCTTCATGAATGAAGCTTCATGCAGCTTCATGTAGCTTCATGCAGCTTCATGTAGCTTCATGTAGCTTCATGCAGCTTCATGTTGCTTCATGTAGCTTCATACAGCTTCATGAATGAAGCTTCATGCAGCTTCATGTAGCTTCATGTAGCTTCATGCAGCTTCATGTTGCTTCATGTAGCTTCATACAGCTTCATGAATGAAGCTTCATGCAGCTTCATGTAGCTTCATGCAGCTTCATGCAGCTTCATGTAGCTTCATGTAGCTTCATACAGCTTCATGTAGCTTCATACAGCTTCATGTTGCTTCATACAGCTTCATGTAGCTTCATATAGCTTCATGCAGCTTCATGAATGAAGCTTCATGCAGCTTCATGTAGCTTCATACAGCTTCATGTAGCTTCATACAGCTTCATGTAGCTTCATACAGCTTAATGTAGCTTCATACAGCTTCATGCAGCTTCATGAATGAAGCTTCATGCAGCTTCATGTAGCTTCATGTAGCTTCATGCAGCTTCATGTAGCTTCATACAGCTTCATGCAGCTTCATGTAGCTTCATGCAGTTTCATGTAGCTTCATGCAGCTTCATGAATGAAGCTTCATGCAGCTTCATGCAGCTTCATGTAGCTTCATACAGCTTCATGTAGCTTCATGCAGCTTCATGAATGAAGCTTCATGCAGCTTCTTACAGCTTCATACAGCTTCATGTAGCTTCATGTAGCTTCATGCAGCTTAATGTAGCTTCAAACAGCTTCATGTAGCTTCATGTAGCTTCATACAGCGTCATGTAGTTTCATGTAGCTTCATGCAGCTTCATGTTACTTCATGTAGCTTCATACAGCTTCATGAATGAAGCTTCATGCAGCTTCATGTAGCTTCATGCAGCTTCATGTAACTTCATGTAGCTTCATGCAGCTTCATGTTGCTTCATGTAGCTTCATACAGCTTCATGAATGAAGCTTCATGCAGCTTCATGTAGCTTCATGTAGCTTCATGCAGCTTCATGTTGCTTCATGTAGCTTCATACAGCTTCATGAATGAAGCTTCATGCAGCTTCATGTAGCTTCATGCAGCTTCATGTAGCTTCATGCAGCTTCATGCAGCTTCATGTAGCTTCATGTAGCTTCATACAGCTTCATGTAGCTTCATACAGCTTCATGTTGCTTCATACAGCTTCATGTAGCTTCATATAGCTTCATGCAGCTTCATGAATGAAGCTTCATGCAGCTTCATGTAGCTTCATACAGCTTCATGTAGCTTCATACAGCTTCATGTAGCTTCATACAGCTTAATGTAGCTTCATACAGCTTCATGCAGCTTCATGAATGAAGCTTCATGCAGCTTCATGTAGCTTCATGTAGCTTCATGCAGCTTCATGTAGCTTCATACAGCTTCATGCAGCTTCATGTAGCTTCATACAGCTTAATGTAGCTTCATACAGCTTCATGTAGCTTCATACAGCTTAATGTAGCTTCATACAGCTTCATGCAGCTTCATGAATGAAGCTTCATCTAGCTTCATGTAGCTTCATGCAGCTTCATGTAGCTTCATACAGCTTAATGTAGCTTCATACAGCTTCATGCAGCTTCATGAATGGAGCTTCATGCAGCTTCATGAATGGAGCTTCATGCAGCTTCATGTAGCTTCATGCAGCTTCATGCAGCTTCATGAATGGAGCTTCATGTAGCTTCATACAGCTTCATACAGCTTCATGTAGCTTCATACAGCTTCATGTAGCTTCATACAGCTTAATGTAGCTTCATACAGCTTCATGCAGCTTCATGAATGAAGCTTCATGCAGCTTCATGTAGCTTCATACAGCTTCATGTAGCTTCATACAGCTTCATGTAGCTTCATGAATGGAGCTTCAAACAGCTTCATACAGCTTCATGTAGCTTCATACAGCTTAATGTAGCTTCATACAGCTTCATGCAGCTTCATGAATGGAGCTTCATGTAGCTTCATGTAGCTTCATGCAGCTTCTTGTAGCTTCATGTAGCTTCATGTAGCTTCATGCAGCTACATGTAGCTTCATGCAGCTTCTTGTAGCTTCATGTAGCTTCATGTAGCTTCATGCAGCTTCTTGTAGCTTCATGTAGCTTCATGTAGCTTCATGCAGCTACATGTAGCTTCATGCAGCTTCTTGTAGCTTCATGTAGCTTCATGTAGCTTCATGCAGCTTCTTGTAGCTTCATGTAGCTTCATGTAGCTTCATGTAGCTTCATGTAGCTTCATGAATGAAGCTTCATGCAACTTCATGTAGCTTCATGCAGCTTCATGTAGCTTCATGCAGCTTCATGTAGCTTCATGCAGCTTCATGAATGAAGCTTCATGCAACTTCATGTAGCTTCATGCAGCTTCATGCAGCTTCATGTTGCTTCATGTAGCTTCATACAGCTTCATGAATGAAGCTTCATGCAGCTTCATGTAGCTTCATGTAGCTTCATGCAGCTTCATGTAGCTTCATGCAGCTTCATGTAGCTTCATACAGCTTCATGTAGCTTCATACAGCTTCATGTTGCTTCATACAGCTTAATGTAGCTTCATACAGCTTCATGTAGCTTCATACAGCTTCATGAATGTAGCTTCATGCAGCTTCATGTAGCTTCATACAGCTTCATGAATGTAGCTTCATGCAGCTTCATGTAGCTTCATGCAGCTTCATGTTACTTCATGTAGCTTCATACAGCTTCATGAATGTAGCTTCATGCAGCTTCATGTAGCTTCATACAGCTTCATGAATGTAGCTTCATGCAGCTTCATGTAGCTTCATACAGCTTCATGAATGTAGCTTCATGCAGCTTCATGTAGCTTCATACAGCTTCATGAATGTAGCTTCATGTAGCTTCATGTAGCTTCATGCAGCTTCATGTAGCTTCATGCAGCTTCATGTAGCTTCATGTAGCTTCATACAGCTTCATTTAGCTTCATACAGCTTCATGTAGCTTCATACAGCTTCATGTTGCTTCATACAGCTTAATGTAGCTTCATACAGCTTCATGTAGCTTCATACAGCTTCATGAATGTAGCTTCATGCAGCTTCATGTAGTTTCATGTAGCTTCATGCAGCTTCATGTTACTTCATGTAGCTTCATACAGCTTCATGAATGTAGCTTCATGCAGCTTCATGTAGCTTCATGTAGCTTCATACAGCGTCATGTAGTTTCATGTAGCTTCATGCAGCTTCATGTTACTTCATGTAGCTTCATACAGCTTAATGTAGCTTCATACAGCTTCATACAGCTTCATGTAGCTTCATGCAGCTTCATGTTACTTCATGTAGCTTCATACAGCTTCATGAATGAAGCTTCATGCAGCTTCATGTAGCTTCATGCAGCTTCATGTAGCTTCATACAGCTTAATGTAGCTTCAAACAGCTTCATGTAGCTTCATACAGCTTCATGAATGTAGCTTCATACAGCTTCATGTAGCTTCATGCAGTTTCATGTAGCTTCATGCAGCTTCATGAATGAAGCTTCATGCAGCTTCATGCAGCTTCATGTAGCTTCATACAGCTTCATGTAGCTTCATGCAGCTTCATGTAGCTTCATGTAGCTTCATACAGCGTCATGTAGTTTCATGTAGCTTCATGTAGCTTCATGTAGCTTCATGTAGCTTCATACAGCGTCATGTAGTTTCATGTAGCTTCATACAGCTTCATGAATGTAGCTTCATGCAGCTTCTTACAGCTTCATACAGCTTCATGTAGCTTCATGTAGCTTCATGCAGCTTAATGTAGCTTCAAACAGCTTCATGTAGCTTCATGTAGCTTCATACAGCGTCATGTAGTTTCATGTAGCTTCATGCAGCTTCATGTTACTTCATGTAGCTTCATACAGCTTCATGAATGAAGCTTCATGTAGCTTCATGCAGCTTCATGTAGCTTCATACAGCTTAATGTAGCTTCATACAGCTTCATGTAGCTTCATACAGCTTAATGTAGCTTCATACAGCTTCATGCAGCTTCATGAATGAAGCTTCATGTAGCTTCATGTAGCTTCATGCAGCTTCATGTAGCTTCATACAGCTTAATGTAGCTTCATACAGCTTCATGCAGCTTCATGAATGGAGCTTCATGCAGCTTCATGAATGGAGCTTCATGCAGCTTCGTGTAGCTTCATGCAGCTTCATGTAGCTTCATGCAGCTTCATGTAGCTTCATGCAGCTTCATGTAGCTTCATACAGCTTCATGCAGCTTCATGTAGCTTCATACAGCTTCATGTAGCTTCATACAGCTTCATGTAGCTTCATACAGCTTAATGTAGCTTCATACAGCTTCATGCAGCTTCATGAATGAAGCTTCATGCAGCTTCATGTAGCTTCATACAGCTTCATGTAGCTTCATACAGCTTCATGTAGCTTCATGAATGGAGCTTCAAACAGCTTCATACAGCTTCATGTAGCTTCATACAGCTTAATGTAGCTTCATACAGCTTCATGCAGCTTCATGAATGGAGCTTCATGTAGCTTCATGTAGCTTCATGCAGCTTCATGTAGCTTCATGTAGCTTCATGTAGCTTCATGAATGAAGCTTCATGCAACTTCATGTAGCTTCATGCAGCTTCATGTAGCTTCATGCAGCTTCATGAATGAAGCTTCATGCAACTTCATGTAGCTTCATGCAGCTTCATGCAGCTTCATGTTGCTTCATGTAGCTTCATACAGCTTCATGAATGAAGCTTCATGCAGCTTCATGTAGCTTCATGCAGCTTCATGTAGCTTCATGTAGCTTCATACAGCTTCATTTAGCTTCATACAGCTTCATGAATGTAGCTTCATGCAGCTTCATGTAGTTTCATGTAGCTTCATGCAGCTTCATGTTACTTCATGTAGCTTCATACAGCTTCATGAATGTAGCTTCATGCAGCTTCATGTTGCTTCATGTAGCTTCATACAGCTTCATGAATGAAGCTTCATGCAGCTTCATGTAGCTTCATGTAGCTTCATACAGCGTCATGTAGTTTCATGTAGCTTCATGCAGCTTCATGTTACTTCATGTAGCTTCATACAGCTTAATGTAGCTTCATGTAGCTTCATACAGCTTCATGAATGAAGCTTCATGCAGCTTCATGTAGCTTCATGCAGCTTCATGCAGCTTCATGAATCAAGCTTCATGCAGCTTCATGTAGCTTCATACAGCTTAATGTAGCTTCAAACAGCTTCATGTAGCTTCATACAGCTTCATGAATGTAGCTTCATACAGCTTCATGTAGCTTCATGCAGTTTCATGTAGCTTCATGCAGCTTCATGTAGCTTCATACAGCTTCATGTAGCTTCATGCAGCTTCATGTAGCTTCATGTAGCTTCATACAGCGTCATGTAGTTTCATGTAGCTTCATGTAGCTTCATGTAGCTTCATACAGCTTCATGTAGTTTCATGTAGCTTCATACAGCTTCATGAATGTAGCTTCATGCAGCTTCTTACAGCTTCATACAGCTTCATGTAGCTTCATGTAGCTTCATGCAGCTTAATGTAGCTTCAAACAGCTTCATGTAGCTTCATGTAGCTTCATACAGCGTCATGTAGTTTCATGTAGCTTCATGCAGCTTCATGTTACTTCATGTAGCTTCATACAGCTTCATGAATGAAGCTTCATGCAGCTTCATGTAGCTTCATGCAGCTTCATGTAGCTTCATGTAGCTTCATGCAGCTTCATGTTGCTTCATGTAGCTTCATACAGCTTCATGAATGAAGCTTCATGCAGCTTCATGTAGCTTCATGTAGCTTCATGCAGCTTCACACAGCTTCATGTAGCTTCACACAGCTTCATGAATGAAGCTTCATACAGCTTCATGTAGCTTCATGCAGCTTCATGTAGCTTCATGCAGCTTCATGCAGCTTCATGTAGCTTCATGTAGCTTCATACGGCTTCATGTAGCTTCATACAGCTTCATGTTGCTTCATACAGCTTCATGTAGCTTCATATAGCTTCATGCAGCTTCATGAATGAAGCTTCATGCAGCTTCATGTAGCTTCATGTAGCTTCATGCAGCTTCATGAATGAAGCTTCATGCAGCTTCTTACAGCTTCATACAGCTTCATGTAGCTTCATACAGCTTCATGCAGCTTCATGTAGCTTCATACAGCTTCATGCAGCTTCATGTAGCTTCATGTAGCTTCATACAGCTTCATGTAGCTTCATGCAGCTTCATACAGCTTCATACAGCTTCATGTAGCTTCATGCAGCTTCATGCAGCTTCATGTAGCTTCATGCAGCTTCATGTAGCTTCATGCAGCTTCATGTAGCTTCATGCAGCTTCATGCAGCTTCATGTAGCTTCATGTAGCTTCATACAGCTTCATGTAGCTTCATACAGCTTCATGTTGCTTCATACAGCTTCATGTAGCTTCATATAGCTTCATGCAGCTTCATGAATGAAGCTTCATGCAGCTTCATGTAGCTTCATACAGCATCATATAGCTTCATGCAGCTTCATGAATGAAGCTTCATGCAGCTTCATGTAGCTTCATACAGCTTCATACAGCTTCATGCAGCTTCATGTAGCTTCATGTAGCTTTATGTAGCTTCATGCAGCTTCATGTAGCTTCATGTAGCTTCATGCAGCTTCATGCAGCTTCATGTAGCTTCATGCAGCTTCATGCAGCTTCATGTAGCTTCATGAATGAAGCTTCATGCAACTTCATGTAGCTTCATGCAGCTTCATACAGCTTCATGCAGCTTCATGTAGCTTCATGTAGCTTTATGTAGCTTCATGCAGCTTCATGTAGCTTCATGTAGCTTCATGTAGCTTCATACAGCTTAATGTAGCTTCATACAGCTTCATGCAGCTTCATGAATGAAGCTTCATGCAGCTTCATGTAGCTTCATGCAGCTTCATGTAGCTTCATGTAGCTTCATACAGCTTCATGAATGTAGCTTCATACAGCTTAATGTAGCTTCAAACAGCTTCATACAGCTTCATGCAGCTTCATGTAGCTTCATGCAGCTTCATGTAGCTTCATGTAGCTTCATGCAGCTTCATGTAGCTTCATACAGCTTCATGCAGCTTCATGTAGCTTCATACAGCTTCATGTAGCTTCATACAGCTTAATGTAGCTTCATGTAGCTTCATACAGCTTCATGTAGCTTCATGTAGCTTCATACAGCTTAATGTAGCTTCATACAGCTTCATGCAGCTTCATGAATGAAGCTTCATGCAGCTTCATGTAGCTTCATGTAGCTTCATACAGCTTCATGCAGCTTCATGTAGCTTCATACAGCTTAATGTAGCTTCATACAGCTTCATGCAGCTTCATGAATGAAGCTTCATGCAGCTTCATGTAGCTTCATGTAGCTTCATACAGCTTCATGTACCTTCATACAGCTTAATGTAGCTTCATGCAGCTTCATGAATGGAGCTTCATGCAGCTTCATACAGCTTCATACAGCTTCATGTAGCTTCATACAGCTTCATGTAGCTTCATGTAGCTTCATACAGCTTCATGTAGCTTCATACAGCTTCATGTAGCTTCATACAGCTTAATGTAGCTTCATACAGCTTCATGCAGCTTCATGAATGATGCTTCATGCAGCTTCATGTAGCTTCATACAGCTTCATGTAGCTTCATACAGCTTCATGCAGCTTCATGAATGAAGCTTCATGCAGCTTCATGTAGCTTCATACAGCTTCATGTAGCTTCATGTAGCTTCATACAGCTTCATGTAGCTTCATGAATGGAGCTTCAAACAGCTTCATACAGCTTCATGTAGCTTCATACAGCTTAATGTAGCTTCATACAGCTTCATGCAGCTTCATGAATGGAGCTTCATGTAGCTTCATGTAGCTTCATGCAGCTTCATGTAGCTTCATGTAGCTTCATGAATGAAGCTTCATGCAACTTCATGTAGCTTCATGCAGCTTCATGTAGCTTCATGCAGCTTCATGCAGCTTCATGAATGAAGCTTCATGCAACTTCATGTAGCTTCATGCAGCTTCATGCAGCTTCATGTTGCTTCATGTAGCTTCATACAGCTTCATGAATGAAGCTTCATGCAGCTTCATGTAGCTTCATGTAGCTTCATGCAGCTTCATGTAGCTTCATGCAGCTTCATGTAGCTTCATGTAGCTTCATACAGCTTCATTTAGCTTCATACAGCTTCATGTAGCTTCATACAGCTTCATGTTGCTTCATACAGCTTAATGTAGCTTCATACAGCTTCATACAGCTTCATGTAGCTTCATACAGCTTCATGTTGCTTCATACAGCTTAATGTAGCTTCATACAGCTTCATGTAGCTTCATACAGCTTCATGAATGTAGCTTCATGCAGCTTCATGTAGTTTCATGTAGCTTCATGCAGCTTCATGTTACTTCATGTAGCTTCATACAGCTTCATGAATGTAGCTTCATGCAGCTTCATGTAGCTTCATGTAGCTTCATACAGCGTCATGTAGTTTCATGTAGCTTCATGCAGCTTCATGTTACTTCATGTAGCTTCATGCAGTTTCATGTAGCTTCATACAGCTTCATGAATGAAGCTTCATGCAGCTTCATGTAGCTTCATGTAGCTTCATACAGCGTCATGTAGTTTCATGTAGCTTCATGCAGCTTCATGTTACTTCATGTAGCTTCATACAGCTTAATGTAGCTTCATACAGCTTCATACAGCTTCATGTAGCTTCATGCAGCTTCATGTTACTTCATGTAGCTTCATACAGCTTCATGAATGAAGCTTCATGCAGCTTCATGTAGCTTCATACAGCTTCATGCAGCTTCATGAATCAAGCTTCATGCAGCTTCATGTAGCTTCATACAGCTTAATGTAGCTTCAAACAGCTTCATGTAGCTTCATACAGCTTCATGAATGTAGCTTCATACAGCTTCATGTAGCTTCATGCAGTTTCATGTAGCTTCATGCAGCTTCATGGATGAAGCTTCATGCAGCTTCATGCAGCTTCATGTAGCTTCATACAGCTTCATGTAGCTTCATGCAGCTTCATGATTGAAGCTTCATGCAGCTTCTTACAGCTTCATGTAGCTTCATGTAGCTTCATGCAGCTTAATGTAGCTTCAAACAGCTTCATGTAGCTTCATGTAGCTTCATACAGCGTCATGTAGTTTCATGTAGCTTCATGCAGCTTCATGAATGAAGCTTCATGCAGCTTCATGTAGCTTCATGCAGCTTCATGTAGCTTCATGAATGAAGCTTCATGCAGCTTCATGTAGCTTCATGCAGCTTCATGTAGCTTCATGTAGCTTCATGCAGCTTCATGTTGCTTCATGTAGCTTCATACAGCTTCATGAATGAAGCTTCATGCAGCTTCATGTAGCTTCATGTAGCTTCATGCAGCTTCATGTTGCTTCATGTAGCTTCATACAGCTTCATGAATGAAGCTTCATGCAGCTTCATGTAGCTTCATGTAGCTTCATGCAGCTTCATGTTGCTTCATGTAGCTTCATACAGCTTCATGAATGAAGCTTCATACAGCTTCATGTAGCTTCATGTAGCTTCATGCAGCTTCATGCAGCTTCATGTAGCTTCATGTAGCTTCATACAGCTTCATGTAGCTTCATACAGCTTCATGTTGCTTCATACAGCTTCATGTAGCTTCATATAGCTTCATGCAGCTTCATGAATGAAGCTTCATGCAGCTTCATGTAGCTTCATACAGCTTCATGTAGCTTCATGCAGCTTCATGCAGCTTCATGAATGAAGCTTCATGCAGCTTCTTACAGCTTCATACAGCTTCATGTAGCTTCATACAGCTTCATGCAGCTTCATGTAGCTTCATGCAGCTTAATGTAGCTTCAAACAGCTTCATGCAGCTTCATGTAGCTTCATACAGCTTCATGTAGCTTCATGTAGCTTCATGCAGCTTCATGAATGAAGCTTCATGCAGCTTCATGCAGCTACATACAGCTTCATGCAGCTCCATGTAGCTTCATGCAGCTTAATGTAGCTTCAAACAGCTTCATGTAGCTTCATACAGCTTCATACAGCTTCATGTAGCTTCATGCAGCTTCATGTAGCTTCATACAGCTTCATGCAGCTTCATGTAGCTTCATGTAGCTTCATACAGCTTCATGTAGCTTCATGCAGCTTCATACAGCTTCATACAGCTTCATGTAGCTTCATGCAGCTTCATGTAGCTTCATGCAGCTTCATGTAGCTTCATGTAGCTTCATGCAGCTTCATGTAGCTTCATGCAGCTTCATGCAGCTTCATGTAGCTTCATGTAGCTTCATACAGCTTCATGTTGCTTCATACAGCTTCATGTAGCTTCATATAGCTTCATGCAGCTTCATGAATGAAGCTTCATGCAGCTTCATGTAGCTTCATACAGCTTCATATAGCTTCATGCAGCTTCATGAATGAAGCTTCATGCAGCTTCATACAGCTTCATACAGCTTCATGTAGCTTCATGCAGCTTCATGTAGCTTCATGTAGCTTCATGCAGCTTCATGTAGCTTCATGCAGCTTCATGCAGCTTCATGTAGCTTCATGTAGCTTCATACAGCTTCATGTTGCTTCATACAGCTTCATGTAGCTTCATATAGCTTCATGCAGCTTCATGAATGAAGCTTCATACAGCTTCATGTTGCTTCATGCAGCTTCATGTAGCTTCATGTAGCTTCATACAGCGTCATGTAGTTTCATGTAGCTTCATGTAGCTTCATGTAGCTTCATACAGCGTCATGTAGTTTCATGTAGCTTCATACAGCTTCATGAATGTAGCTTCATGCAGCTTCTTACAGCTTCATACAGCTTCATGTAGCTTCATGTAGCTTCATGCAGCTTAATGTAGCTTCAAACAGCTTCATGTAGCTTCATGTAGCTTCATACAGCGTCATGTAGTTTCATGTAGCTTCATGCAGCTTCATGTTACTTCATGTAGCTTCATACAGCTTCATGAATGAAGCTTCATGTAGCTTCATACAGCTTCATGCAGCTTCATGTAGCTTCATACAGCTTAATGTAGCTTCATACAGCTTCATGTAGCTTCATACAGCTTAATGTAGCTTCATACAGCTTCATGCAGCTTCATGAATGAAGCTTCATGTAGCTTCATGTAGCTTCATGCAGCTTCATGTAGCTTCATACAGCTTAATGTAGCTTCATACAGCTTCATGCAGCTTCATGAATGGAGCTTCATGCAGCTTCATGAATGGAGCTTCATGCAGCTTCATGTAGCTTCATGCAGCTTCATGTAGCTTCATGCAGCTTCATGTAGCTTCATGCAGCTTCATGTAGCTTCATACAGCTTCATGCAGCTTCATGTAGCTTCATACAGCTTCATGTAGCTTCATACAGCTTCATGTAGCTTCATACAGCTTAATGTAGCTTCATACAGCTTCATGCAGCTTCATGAATGAAGCTTCATGCAGCTTCATGTAGCTTCATACAGCTTCATGTAGCTTCATACAGCTTCATGTAGCTTCATGAATGGAGCTTCAAACAGCTTCATACAGCTTCATGTAGCTTCATACAGCTTCATGAATGGAGCTTCATGTAGCTTCATGTAGCTTCATGCAGCTTCATGTAGCTTCATGTAGCTTCATGTAGCTTCATGAATGAAGCTTCATGCAACTTCATGTAGCTTCATGCAGCTTCATGTAGCTTCATGCAGCTTCATGAATGAAGCTTCATGCAACTTCATGTAGCTTCATGCAGCTTCATGCAGCTTCATGTTGCTTCATGTAGCTTCATACAGCTTCATGAATGAAGCTTCATGCAGCTTCATGTAGCTTCATGTAGCTTCATGCAGCTTCATGTAGCTTCATGTAGCTTCATACAGCTTCATTTAGCTTCATACAGCTTCATGTTGCTTCATACAGCTTCATACAGCTTCATGTAGCTTCATACAGCTTCATGAATGTAGCTTCATGCAGCTTCATGTAGTTTCATGTAGCTTCATGCAGCTTCATGTTACTTCATGTAGCTTCATACAGCTTCATGAATGTAGCTTCATGCAGCTTCATGTTGCTTCATGTAGCTTCATACAGCTTCATGAATGAAGCTTCATGCAGCTTCATGTAGCTTCATGTAGCTTCATACAGCGTCATGTAGTTTCATGTAGCTTCATGCAGCTTCATGTTACTTCATGTAGCTTCATACAGCTTAATGTAGCTTCATACAGCTTCATACAGCTTCATGTAGCTTCATGCAGCTTCATGTTACTTCATGTAGCTTCATACAGCTTCATGAATGAAGCTTCATGCAGCTTCATGTAGCTTCATGCAGCTTCATGCAGCTTCATGAATCAAGCTTCATGCAGCTTCATGTAGCTTCATACAGCTTAATGTAGCTTCAAACAGCTTCATGTAGCTTCATACAGCTTCATGAATGTAGCTTCATACAGCTTCATGTAGCTTCATGCAGTTTCATGTAGCTTCATGCAGCTTCATGCAGCTTCATGAATGAAGCTTCATGCAGCTTCATGCAGCTTCATGTAGCTTCATGCAGCTTCATGTAGCTTCATGTAGCTTCATACAGCGTCATGTAGTTTCATGTAGCTTCATGTAGCTTCATGTAGCTTCATGTAGCTTCATACAGCTTCATGTAGTTTCATGTAGCTTCATACAGCTTCATGAATGTAGCTTCATGCAGCTTCATGCAGCTTCTTACAGCTTCATACAGCTTCATGTAGCTTCATGTAGCTTCATGCAGCTTAATGTAGCTTCAAACAGCTTCATGTAGCTTCATGTAGCTTCATACAGCGTCATGTAGTTTCATGTAGCTTCATGCAGCTTCATGTTACTTCATGTAGCTTCATACAGCTTCATGAATGAAGCTTCATGCAGCTTCATGTAGCTTCATGCAGCTTCATGTAGCTTCATGTAGCTTCATGCAGCTTCATGTTGCTTCATGTAGCTTCATACAGCTTCATGAATGAAGCTTCATGCAGCTTCATGTAGCTTCATGTAGCTTCATGCAGCTTCACACAGCTTCATGTAGCTTCACACAGCTTCATGAATGAAGCTTCATACAGCTTCATGTAGCTTCATGCAGCTTCATGTAGCTTCATGCAGCTTCATGCAGCTTCATGTAGCTTCATGTAGCTTCATACAGCTTCATGTAGCTTCATACAGCTTCATGTTGCTTCATACAGCTTCATGTAGCTTCATATAGCTTCATGCAGCTTCATGAATGAAGCTTCATGCAGCTTCATGTAGCTTCATGTAGCTTCATGCAGCTTCATGAATGAAGCTTCATGCAGCTTCTTACAGCTTCATACAGCTTCATGTAGCTTCATACAGCTTCATGCAGCTTCATGTAGCTTCATGCAGCTTAATGTAGCTTCAAACAGCTTCATGCAGCTTCATGTAGCTTCATACAGCTTCATGTAGCTTCATGTAGCTTCATGCAGCTTCATGAATGAAGCTTCATGCAGCTTCATGCAGCTTCATACAGCTTCATGTAGCTTCATACAGCTTCATGCAGCTTCATGTAGCTTCATGCAGCTTAATGTAGCTTCAAACAGCTTCATGTAGCTTCATACAGCTTCATACAGCTTCATGTAGCTTCATGCAGCTTCATGTAGCTTCATACAGCTTCATGCAGCTTCATGTAGCTTCATACAGCTTCATGTAGCTTCATGCAGCTTCATACAGCTTCATACAGCTTCATGTAGCTTCATGCAGCTTCATGCAGCTTCATGTAGCTTCATGCAGCTTCATGTAGCTTCATGCAGCTTCATGTAGCTTCATGCAGCTTCATGCAGCTTCATGTAGCTTCATGTAGCTTCATACAGCTTCATGTAGCTTCATACAGCTTCATGTTGCTTCATACAGCTTCATGTAGCTTCATATAGCTTCATGCAGCTTCATGAATGAAGCTTCATGCAGCTTCATGTAGCTTCATACAGCATCATATAGCTTCATGCAGCTTCATGAATGAAGCTTCATGCAGCTTCATGTAGCTTCATACAGCTTCATACAGCTTCATGCAGCTTCATGTAGCTTCATGTAGCTTTATGTAGCTTCATGCAGCTTCATGTAGCTTCATGTAGCTTCATGCAGCTTCATGCAGCTTCATGTAGCTTCATGCAGCTTCATGCAGCTTCATGTAGCTTCATGAATGAAGCTTCATGCAACTTCATGTAGCTTCATGCAGCTTCATACAGCTTCATGCAGCTTCATGTAGCTTCATGTAGCTTTATGTAGCTTCGTGCAGCTTCATGTAGCTTCATGTAGCTTCATGTAGCTTCATACAGCTTAATGTAGCTTCATACAGCTTCATGCAGCTTCATGAATGAAGCTTCATGCAGCTTCATGTAGCTTCATGCAGCTTCATGTAGCTTCATGTAGCTTCATACAGCTTCATGCAGCCTCATACAGCTTCATGTAGCTTCATACAGCTTCATGAATGTAGCTTCATACAGCTTAATGTAGCTTCAAACAGCTTCATACAGCTTCATGCAGCTTCATGTAGCTTCATGCAGCTTCATGTAGCTTCATGTAGCTTCATGCAGCTTCATGTAGCTTCATACAGCTTCATGCAGCTTCATGTAGCTTCATACAGCTTCATGTAGCTTCATACAGCTTAATGTAGCTTCATGTAGCTTCATACAGCTTCATGTAGCTTCATACAGCTTCATGCAGCTTCATGAATGAAGCTTCATGCAGCTTCATGTAGCTTCATACAGCTTCATGTAGCTTCATGTAGCTTCATGCAGCTTCATGAATGAAGCTTCATGCAGCTTCATGCAGCTTCATACAGCTTCATGTAGCTTCATACAGCTTCATGCAGCTTCATGTAGCTTCATGCAGCTTAATGTAGCTTCAAACAGCTTCATGTAGCTTCATACAGCTTCATACAGCTTCATGCAGCTTCATGTAGCTTCATACAGCTTCATGCAGCTTCATGTAGCTTCATGTAGCTTCATACAGCTTCATGTAGCTTCATGCAGCTTCATACAGCTTCATACAGCTTCATGTAGCTTCATGCAGCTTCATGCAGCTTCATGTAGCTTCATGCAGCTTCATGTAGCTTCATGCAGCTTCATGTAGCTTCATGCAGCTTCATGCAGCTTCATGTAGCTTCATGTAGCTTCATACAGCTTCATGTAGCTTCATACAGCTTCATGTTGCTTCATACAGCTTCATGTAGCTTCATATAGCTTCATGCAGCTTCATGAATGAAGCTTCATGCAGCTTCATGTAGCTTCATACAGCATCATATAGCTTCATGCAGCTTCATGAATGAAGCTTCATGCAGCTTCATGTAGCTTCATACAGCTTCATACAGCTTCATGCAGCTTCATGTAGCTTCATGTAGCTTTATGTAGCTTCATGCAGCTTCATGTAGCTTCATGTAGCTTCATGCAGCTTCATGCAGCTTCATGTAGCTTCATGCAGCTTCATGCAGCTTCATGTAGCTTCATGAATGAAGCTTCATGCAACTTCATGTAGCTTCATGCAGCTTCATACAGCTTCATGCAGCTTCATGTAGCTTCATGTAGCTTTATGTAGCTTCGTGCAGCTTCATGTAGCTTCATGTAGCTTCATGTAGCTTCATACAGCTTAATGTAGCTTCATACAGCTTCATGCAGCTTCATGAATGAAGCTTCATGCAGCTTCATGTAGCTTCATGCAGCTTCATGTAGCTTCATGTAGCTTCATACAGCTTCATGTACCTTCATACAGCTTAATGTAGCTTCATACAGCTTCATGCAGCTTCATACAGCTTCATGTAGCTTCATACAGCTTCATGAATGTAGCTTCATACAGCTTAATGTAGCTTCAAACAGCTTCATACAGCTTCATGCAGCTTCATGTAGCTTCATGCAGCTTCATGTAGCTTCATGTAGCTTCATGCAGCTTCATGTAGCTTCATACAGCTTCATGCAGCTTCATGTAGCTTCATACAGCTTCATGTAGCTTCATACAGCTTAATGTAGCTTCATGTAGCTTCATACAGCTTCATGTAGCTTCATACAGCTTCATGCAGCTTCATGAATGAAGCTTCATGCAGCTTCATGTACCTTCATACAGCTTAATGTAGCTTCATGCAGCTTCATGAATGGAGCTTCATACAGCTTCATGCAGCTTCATACAGCTTCATACAGCTTCATGTACCTTCATACAGCTTAATGTAGCTTCATGCAGCTTCATGAATGGAGCTTCATACAGCTTCATGCAGCTTCATACAGCTTCATACAGCTTCATGTAGCTTCATACAGCTTCATGTAGCTTCATACAGCTTCATGTAGCTTCATACAGCTTAATGTAGCTTCATACAGCTTCATGCAGCTTCATGAATGAAGCTTCATGCAGCTTCATGTAGCTTCATACAGCTTCATGTAGCTTCATACAGCTTCATGTAGCTTCATGAATGGAGCTTCAAACAGCTTCATACAGCTTCATGTAGCTTCATACAGCTTAATGTAGCTTCATACAGCTTCATGAATGGAGCTTCATGTAGCTTCATGTAGCTTCATGCAGCTTCATGTAGCTTCATGTAGCTTCATGAATGAAGCTTCATGCAACTTCATGTAGCTTCATGCAGCTTCATGTAGTTTCATGCAGCTTCATGCAGCTTCATGTAGCTTCATGCAGCTTCATGAATGAAGCTTCATGCAACTTCATGTAGCTTCATGCAGCTTCATGCAGCTTCATGTTGCTTCATGTAGCTTCATACAGCTTCATGAATGAAGCTTCATGCAGCTTCATGTAGCTTCATGTAGCTTCATGCAGCTTCATGTAGCTTCATGCAGCTTCATGTAGCTTCATGTAGCTTCATACAGCTTCATTTAGCTTCATACAGCTTCATGTAGCTTCATACAGCTTCATGTTGCTTCATACAGCTTAATGTAGCTTCATACAGCTTCATGTAGCTTCATACAGCTTCATGAATGTAGCTTCATGCAGCTTCATGTAGTTTCATGTAGCTTCATGCAGCTTCATGTTACTTCATGTAGCTTCATACAGCTTCATGAATGTAGCTTCATGCAGCTTCATGTTGCTTCATGTAGCTTCATACAGCTTCATGAATGAAGCTTCATGCAGCTTCATGTAGCTTCATGTAGCTTCATACAGCGTCATGTAGTTTCATGTAGCTTCATGCAGCTTCATGTTACTTCATGTAGCTTCATACAGCTTAATGTAGCTTCATACAGCTTCATACAGCTTCATGTAGCTTCATACAGCTTCATGAATGAAGCTTCATGCAGCTTCATGTAGCTTCATGCAGCTTCATGTAGCTTCATACAGCTTCATGCAGCTTCATGAATCAAGCTTCATGCAGCTTCATGTAGCTTCATACAGCTTAATATAGCTTCAAACAGCTTCATGTAGCTTCATACAGCTTCATGAATGTAGCTTCATACAGCTTCATGTAGCTTCATGCAGTTTCATGTAGCTTCATGCAGCTTCATGGATGAAGCTTCATGCAGCTTCATGCAGCTTCATGTAGCTTCATACAGCTTCATGTAGCTTCATGCAGCTTCATGAATGAAGCTTCATGCAGCTTCTTACAGCTTCATGTAGCTTCATGTAGCTTCATGCAGCTTAATGTAGCTTCAAACAGCTTCATGTAGCTTCATGTAGCTTCATACAGCGTCATGTAGTTTCATGTAGCTTCATGCAGCTTCATGTTACTTCATGTAGCTTCATACAGCTTCATGAATGAAGCTTCATGCAGCTTCATGTAGCTTCATGCAGCTTCATGTAGCTTCATGTAGCTTCATGCAGCTTCATGTTGCTTCATGTAGCTTCATACAGCTTCATGAATGAAGCTTCATGCAGCTTCATGTAGCTTCATGTAGCTTCATGCAGCTTCATGTTGCTTCATGTAGCTTCATACAGCTTCATGAATGAAGCTTCATACAGCTTCATGTAGCTTCATGTAGCTTCATGCAGCTTCATGCAGCTTCATGTAGCTTCATGTAGCTTCATACAGCTTCATGTAGCTTCATACAGCTTCATGTTGCTTCATACAGCTTCATGTAGCTTCATGAATGAAGCTTCATGCAGCTTCATGTAGCTTCATACAGCTTCATGTAGCTTCATGCAGCTTCATGCAGCTTCATGAATGAAGCTTCATGCAGCTTCTTACAGCTTCATACAGCTTCATGTAGCTTCATACAGCTTCATGCAGCTTCATGTAGCTTCATGCAGCTTAATGTAGCTTCAAACAGCTTCATGCAGCTTCATGTAGCTTCATACAGCTTCATGTAGCTTCATGCAGCTTCATGCAGCTTCATGAATGAAGCTTCATGCAGCTTCTTACAGCTTCATACAGCTTCATGTAGCTTCATACAGCTTCATGCAGCTTCATGTAGCTTCATGCAGCTTAATGTAGCTTCAAACAGCTTCATGCAGCTTCATGTAGTTTCATACAGCTTCATGTAGCTTCATGTAGCTTCATGTAGCTTCATACAGCGTCATGTAGTTTCATGTAGCTTCATACAGCGTCATGTAGTTTCATGTAGCTTCATGCAGCTTCATGTTACTTCATGTAGCTTCATACAGCTTCATGAATGAAGCTTCATGCAGCTTCATGTAGCTTCATGTAGCTTCATGCAGCTTCATGTAGCTTCATACAACTTCATGTTGCTTCATACAGCTTCATGTAGCTTCATGTAGCTTAATGTAGCTTCATACAGCTTCATGAATGAAGCTTCATGCAGATTCATGCAGCTTCATGTAGCTTCATGTAGCTTCATGTAGCTTCATACAGCTTCATGAATGAAGCTTCATGCAGATTCATGTAGCTTCATGTAGCTTCATGCAGCTTCATGTAGCTTCATACAGCTTCATGTTGCTTCATACAGCTTCATGTAGCTTCATATAGCTTCATGCAGCTTCATGAATGAAGCTTCATGCAGCTTCATGTAGCTTGATACAGCTTCATGTAGCTTCATGCAGCTTCATGAATGAAGCTTCATGCAGCTTCTTACAGCTTCATACAGCTTCATGTAGCTTCATGTAGCTTCATGCAGCTTAATGTAGCTTCAAACAGCTTCATGCAGCTTCATACAGCTTCATACAGCTTCATGTAGCTTCATACAGCTTAATGTAGCTTCATACAGCTTCATGCAGCTTCATGTAGCTTCATGTAGCTTCATGTAGCTTCATACAGCTTCATGCAGCTTCATGTAGCTTCATGTAGCTTCATGTAGCTTCATGCAGCTTCATGTAGCTTCATGCAGCTTCATGCAGCTTCATGTAGCATCATGCAGCTTCATGCAGCTTCATGTAGCTTCATGAATGAAGCTTCATGCAACTTCATGTAGCTTCATGCAGCTTCATGCAGCTTCATGAATGAAGCTTCATGCAGCTTCATGTAGCTTCATGTAGCTTCATGCAGCTTCATGTAGCTTCATGCAGCTTCATGTAGCTTCATGTAGCTTCATACAGCTTCATTTAGCTTCATACAGCTTCATGTTGCTTCATACAGCTTAATGTAGCTTCATACAGCTTCATGTAGCTTCATAAAGCTTCATGAATGTAGCTTCATGCAGCTTCATGTAGCTTCATGTAGCTTCATGTAGCTTCATGCAGTTTCATGTAGCTTCATGTAGCTTCATACAGCGTCATGTAGTTTCATGTAGCTTCATGCAGCTTCATGTTACTTCATGTAGCTTCATACAGCTTCATGAATGTAGCTTCATGCAGCTTCATGTAGCTTCATGTAGCTTCATGCAGCTTCATGTTGCTTCATGTAGCTTCATACAGCTTCATGAATGAAGCTTCATGCAGCTTCATGTTGCTTCATACAGCTTCATGTAGCTTCATATAGCTTCATGAATGAAGCTTCATGCAGCTTCATGTAGCTTCATACAGCTTCATGCAGCTTCATGAATGAAGCTTCATGCAGCTTCTTACAGCTTCATACAGCTTCATGTAGCTTCATGTAGCTTCATGCAGCTTAATGTAGCTTCAAACAGCTTCATGCAGCTTCATGTAGCTTCATGCAGCTTAATGTAGCTTCAAACAGCTTCATGCAGCTTCATACAGCTTCATGTAGCTTCATACAGCTTAATGTAGCTTCATGCAGCTTCATGAATGGAGCTTCATACACCTTCATGCAGCTTCATGTAGCTTCATACAGCTTCATGTAGCTTCATACAGCTTCATGAATGTAGCTTCATACAGCTTAATGTAGCTTCATACAGCTTCATGAATGTAGCTTCATACAGCTTAATGTAGCTTCATACAGCTTCATGCAGCTTCATGTAGCTTCATACAGCTTAATATAGCTTCATGCAGCTTCATGAATGGAGCTTCATACACCTTCATGCAGCTTCATGTAGCTTCATACAGCTTCATGTAGCTTCATACAGCTTCATGAATGTAGCTTCATACAGCTTAATGTAGCTTCATACAGCTTCATGAATGTAGCTTCATACAGCTTAATGTAGCTTCATACAGCTTCATGTAGCTTCATACAGCTTCATGAATGTAGCTTCATACAGCTTCATGAATGTAGCTTCAAACAGCTTCATACAGCTTCATGTAGCTTCATGCAGCTTCATGTAGCTTCATACAGCTTAATGTAGCTTCATACAGCTTCATGCAGCTTCATGAATGGAGCTTCATACAGCTTAATGTAGCTTCATGCAGCTTCATGCAGCTTCATGCAGCTTCATGAATGGAGCTTCATGCAGCTTCATGTAGCTTCATACAGCTTCATGTAGCTTCATACAGCTTCATGAATGTAGCTTCATACAGCTTAATGTAGCTTCATACAGCTTCATGAATGTAGCTTCATACAGCTTAATGTAGCTTCATACAGCTTCATGTAGCTTCATACAGCTTCATGAATGTAGCTTCATACAGCTTCATGTAGCTTCATACAGCTTCATGTAGCTTCATGAATGGAGCTTCATGCAGCTTCATGCAGCTTCGAGCAGCTTAATGTAGCTTCATGTAGCTTCGTACAGCTTCATGTAGCTTCATACAGCTTAATGTAGCTTCATACAGCTTCATGCAGCATCATGAATGAAGCTTCATGCAGCTTCATGTAGCTTCATGTAGCTTCATGTAGCTTCATATAGCTTCATACAGCTTCATGTACCTTCATACAGCTTAATGTAGCTTCATGCAGCTTCATGAATGGAGCTTCATACAGCTTCATGCAGCTTCATGTAGCTTCATACAGCTTAATGTAGCTTCATACAGCTTCATGTAGCTTCATACAGCTTCATGAATGTAGCTTCATACAGCTTAATGTAGCTTCAAACAGCTTCATACAGCTTCATGTAGCTTCATGTAGCTTCATGCAGCTTCATGTAGCTTCATGCAGTTTCATGTTGCTTCATGTAGCTTCATGTAGCTTCATACAGCGTCATGTAGTTTCATGTAGCTTCATACAGCTTCATGAATGTAGCTTCATACAGCTTAATGTAGCTTCAAACAGCTTCATGAATGTAGCTTCATACAGCTTAATGTAGCTTCATACAGCTTCATGAATGTAGCTTCATACAGCTTAATGTAGCTTCATACAGCTTCATGTAGCTTCATACAGCTTCATGAATGTAGCTTCATACAGCTTAATGTAGCTTCAAACAGCTTCATACAGCTTCATGTAGCTTCATACAGCTTCATGTAGCTTCATGAATGGAGCTTCATGCAGCTTCATGCAGCTTCGAGCAGCTTAATGTAGCTTCATGTAGCTTCGTACAGCTTCATGTAGCTTCATACAGCTTAATGTAGCTTCATACAGCTTCATACAGCTTCATGTAGCTTCATGTAGCTTCATGCAGCTTCATGTAGCTTCATGCAGTTTCATGTTGCTTCATGTAGCTTCATGTAGCTTCATACAGCTTCATGTAGCTTCATGCAGTTTCATGTTGCTTCATGTAGCTTCATGTAGCTTCATACAGCGTCATGTAGTTTCATGTAGCTTCATGCAGCTTCATGTAGCTTCATGTAGCTTCATGTAGCTTCATATAGCTTCATACAGCTTCATGTACCTTCATACAGCTTAATGTAGCTTCATGCAGCTTCATGAATGGAGCTTCATACAGCTTCATGCAGCTTCATGTAGCTTCATACAGCTTAATGTAGCTTCATACAGCTTCATGTAGCTTCATACAGCTTCATGAATGTAGCTTCATACAGCTTAATGTAGCTTCAAACAGCTTCATACAGCTTCATGTAGCTTCATGTAGCTTCATGCAGCTTCATGTAGCTTCATGCAGTTTCATGTTGCTTCATGTAGCTTCATGTAGCTTCATACAGCTTCATGTAGCTTCATGCAGTTTCATGTTGCTTCATGTAGCTTCATGTAGCTTCATACAGCTTCATGTAGCTTCATGCAGTTTCATGTTGCTTCATGTAGCTTCATGTAGCTTCATACAGCTTCATGTAGCTTCATGCAGTTTCATGTTGCTTCATGTAGCTTCATGTAGCTTCATGCAGCTTCATGTTACTTCATGTAGCTTCATACAGCTTCATGAATGAAGCTTCATGCAGCTTCATGTAGCTTCATGTAGCTTCATGCAGCTTCATGTTGCTTCATGTAGCTTCATACAGCTTCATGAATGAAGCTTCATGCAGCTTCATGTAGCTTCATGCAGCTTCATGTAGCTTCATGTTGCTTCATGTTGCTTCATGTAGCTTCATACAGCTTCATGAATGAAGCTTCATGCAGCTTCATGTAGCTTCATGCAGCTTCATGTTGCTTCATGTAGCTTCATACAGCTTCATGAATGAAGCTTCATGCAGCTTCATGCAGCTTCATGTTGCTTCATGTAGCTTCATACAGCTTCATGAATGAAGCTTCATGCAGCTTCATGTAGCTTCATGCAGCTTCATGTTGCTTCATGTAGCTTCATACAGCTTCATGAATGAAGCTTCATGCAGCTTCATGCAGCTTCATGTTGCTTCATGTAGCTTCATACAGCTTCATGAATGAAGCTTCATGTAGCTTCATGCAGCTTCATGTTACTTCATGTAGCTTCATACAGCTTCATGAATGAAGCTTCATGCAGCTTCTTGCAGCTTCATGTTACTTAATGTAGCTTCAAACAGCTTCATGCAGCTTCATACAGCTTCATACAGCTTCATGTAGCTTCATGCAGCTTCATGTTACTTCATGTAGCTTCATACAGCTTCATGAATCAAGCTTCATGCAGCTTCATGTAGCTTCATACAGCTTCATGTAGCTTCATGCAGTTTCATGTAGCTTCATGCAGCTTCATGAATGAAGCTTCATGCAGCTTCATGCAGCTTCATGTAGCTTCATACAGCTTCATGTAGCTTCATGTAGCTTCATGCAGCTTCATGAATGAAGCTTCATGAATGAAGCTTCATGCAGCTTCTTACAGCTTCATACAGCTTCATGAATGAAGCTTCATGCAGCTTCTTACAGCTTCATACAGCTTCATGTAGCTTCATGTAGCTTCATACAGCGTCATGTAGTTTCATGTAGCTTCATACAGCGTCATGTAGTTTCATGTAGCTTCATGCAGCTTCATGTTACTTCATGTAGCTTCATACAGCTTCATGAATGAAGCTTCATGCAGATTCATGTAGCTTCATGTAGCTTCATGCAGCTTCATGTAGCTTCATACAGCTTCATGTTGCTTCATACAGCTTCATGTAGCTTCATATAGCTTCATGCAGCTTCATGAATGAAGCTTCATGCAGCTTCATGTAGCTTCATACAGCTTCATGTAGCTTCATGTAGCTTCATGCAGCTTCATGAATGAAGCTTCATGCAGCTTCTTACAGCTTCATACAGCTTCATGTAGCTTCATGTAGCTTCATGCAGCTTAATGTAGCTTCAAACAGCTTCATGCAGCTTCATGTAGCTTCATGCAGCTTAATGTAGCTTCAAACAGCTTCATGCAGCTTCATGTAGCTTCATACAGCTTCATGTAGCTTCATGTAGCTTCATGCAGCTTCATGAATGAAGCTTCATGCAGCTTCATGCAGCTTCATGTAGCTTCATACAGCTTCATGTAGCTTCATGCAGCTTCATACAGCTTCATACAGCTTCATGTAGCTTCATGCAGCTTCATGCAGCTTCATGTAGCTTCATGCAGCTTCATGTAGCTTCATGTAGCTTCATACAGCTTCATGTTGCTTCATACAGCTTCATGTTGCTTCATACAGCTTCATGTAGCTTCATGTAGCTTCATGCAGCTTCATGAATGAAGCTTCATGCAGCTTCATACAGCGTCATGTAGTTTCATGTAGCTTCATGCAGCTTCATGTTACTTCATGTAGCTTCATACAGCTTCATGAATGAAGCTTCATGCAGCTTCATGTAGCTTCATGTAGCTTCATGCAGCTTCATGTTGCTTCATGTAGCTTCATACAGCTTCATGTTGCTTCATGTAGCTTCATGTAGCTTCATACAGCTTCATGCAGCTTCGAGCAGCTTAATGTAGCTTCATGTAGCTTCGTACAGCTTCATGTAGCTTCATACAGCTTAATGTAGCTTCATACAGCTTCATGCAGCATCATGAATGAAGCTTCATGCAGCTTCATGTAGCTTCATGTAGCTTCATGTAGCTTCATATAGCTTCATACAGCTTCATGTACCTTCATACAGCTTAATGTAGCTTCATGCAGCTTCATGAATGGAGCTTCATACAGCTTCATGCAGCTTCATGTAGCTTCATACAGCTTAATGTAGCTTCATACAGCTTCATGTAGCTTCATACAGCTTCATGAATGTAGCTTCATACAGCTTAATGTAGCTTCAAACAGCTTCATACAGCTTCATGTAGCTTCATGTAGCTTCATGCAGCTTCATGTAGCTTCATGCAGTTTCATGTTGCTTCATGTAGCTTCATGTAGCTTCATACAGCGTCATGTAGTTTCATGTAGCTTCATACAGCTTCATGAATGTAGCTTCATACAGCTTAATGTAGCTTCAAACAGCTTCATGAATGTAGCTTCATACAGCTTAATGTAGCTTCATACAGCTTCATGAATGTAGCTTCATACAGCTTAATGTAGCTTCATACAGCTTCATGTAGCTTCATACAGCTTCATGAATGTAGCTTCATACAGCTTAATGTAGCTTCAAACAGCTTCATACAGCTTCATGTAGCTTCATACAGCTTCATGTAGCTTCATGAATGGAGCTTCATGCAGCTTCATGCAGCTTCGAGCAGCTTAATGTAGCTTCATGTAGCTTCGTACAGCTTCATGTAGCTTCATACAGCTTAATGTAGCTTCATACAGCTTCATACAGCTTCATGTAGCTTCATGTAGCTTCATGCAGCTTCATGTAGCTTCATGCAGTTTCATGTTGCTTCATGTAGCTTCATGTAGCTTCATACAGCTTCATGTAGCTTCATGCAGTTTCATGTTGCTTCATGTAGCTTCATGTAGCTTCATACAGCGTCATGTAGTTTCATGTAGCTTCATGCAGCTTCATGTAGCTTCATGTAGCTTCATGTAGCTTCATATAGCTTCATACAGCTTCATGTACCTTCATACAGCTTAATGTAGCTTCATGCAGCTTCATGAATGGAGCTTCATACAGCTTCATGCAGCTTCATGTAGCTTCATACAGCTTAATGTAGCTTCATACAGCTTCATGTAGCTTCATACAGCTTCATGAATGTAGCTTCATACAGCTTAATGTAGCTTCAAACAGCTTCATACAGCTTCATGTAGCTTCATGTAGCTTCATGCAGCTTCATGTAGCTTCATGCAGTTTCATGTTGCTTCATGTAGCTTCATGTAGCTTCATACAGCTTCATGTAGCTTCATGCAGTTTCATGTTGCTTCATGTAGCTTCATGTAGCTTCATACAGCTTCATGTAGCTTCATGCAGTTTCATGTTGCTTCATGTAGCTTCATGTAGCTTCATACAGCTTCATGTAGCTTCATGCAGTTTCATGTTGCTTCATGTAGCTTCATGTAGCTTCATGCAGCTTCATGTTACTTCATGTAGCTTCATACAGCTTCATGAATGAAGCTTCATGCAGCTTCATGTAGCTTCATGTAGCTTCATGCAGCTTCATGTTGCTTCATGTAGCTTCATACAGCTTCATGAATGAAGCTTCATGCAGCTTCATGTAGCTTCATGCAGCTTCATGTAGCTTCATGTTGCTTCATGTTGCTTCATGTAGCTTCATACAGCTTCATGAATGAAGCTTCATGCAGCTTCATGTAGCTTCATGCAGCTTCATGTTGCTTCATGTAGCTTCATACAGCTTCATGAATGAAGCTTCATGCAGCTTCATGCAGCTTCATGTTGCTTCATGTAGCTTCATACAGCTTCATGAATGAAGCTTCATGCAGCTTCATGTAGCTTCATGCAGCTTCATGTTGCTTCATGTAGCTTCATACAGCTTCATGAATGAAGCTTCATGCAGCTTCATGCAGCTTCATGTTGCTTCATGTAGCTTCATACAGCTTCATGAATGAAGCTTCATGTAGCTTCATGCAGCTTCATGTTACTTCATGTAGCTTCATACAGCTTCATGAATGAAGCTTCATGCAGCTTCTTGCAGCTTCATGTTACTTAATGTAGCTTCAAACAGCTTCATGCAGCTTCATACAGCTTCATACAGCTTCATGTAGCTTCATGCAGCTTCATGTTACTTCATGTAGCTTCATACAGCTTCATGAATCAAGCTTCATGCAGCTTCATGTAGCTTCATACAGCTTCATGTAGCTTCATGCAGTTTCATGTAGCTTCATGCAGCTTCATGAATGAAGCTTCATGCAGCTTCATGCAGCTTCATGTAGCTTCATACAGCTTCATGTAGCTTCATGTAGCTTCATGCAGCTTCATGAATGAAGCTTCATGAATGAAGCTTCATGCAGCTTCTTACAGCTTCATACAGCTTCATGAATGAAGCTTCATGCAGCTTCTTACAGCTTCATACAGCTTCATGTAGCTTCATGTAGCTTCATACAGCGTCATGTAGTTTCATGTAGCTTCATACAGCGTCATGTAGTTTCATGTAGCTTCATGCAGCTTCATGTTACTTCATGTAGCTTCATACAGCTTCATGAATGAAGCTTCATGCAGATTCATGTAGCTTCATGTAGCTTCATGCAGCTTCATGTAGCTTCATACAGCTTCATGTTGCTTCATACAGCTTCATGTAGCTTCATATAGCTTCATGCAGCTTCATGAATGAAGCTTCATGCAGCTTCATGTAGCTTCATACAGCTTCATGTAGCTTCATGTAGCTTCATGCAGCTTCATGAATGAAGCTTCATGCAGCTTCTTACAGCTTCATACAGCTTCATGTAGCTTCATGTAGCTTCATGCAGCTTAATGTAGCTTCAAACAGCTTCATGCAGCTTCATGTAGCTTCATGCAGCTTAATGTAGCTTCAAACAGCTTCATGCAGCTTCATGTAGCTTCATACAGCTTCATGTAGCTTCATGTAGCTTCATGCAGCTTCATGAATGAAGCTTCATGCAGCTTCATGCAGCTTCATGTAGCTTCATACAGCTTCATGTAGCTTCATGCAGCTTCATACAGCTTCATACAGCTTCATGTAGCTTCATGCAGCTTCATGCAGCTTCATGTAGCTTCATGCAGCTTCATGTAGCTTCATGTAGCTTCATACAGCTTCATGTTGCTTCATACAGCTTCATGTTGCTTCATACAGCTTCATGTAGCTTCATGTAGCTTCATGCAGCTTCATGAATGAAGCTTCATGCAGCTTCATACAGCGTCATGTAGTTTCATGTAGCTTCATGCAGCTTCATGTTACTTCATGTAGCTTCATACAGCTTCATGAATGAAGCTTCATGCAGCTTCATGTAGCTTCATGTAGCTTCATGCAGCTTCATGTTGCTTCATGTAGCTTCATACAGCTTCATGAATGAAGCTTCATGCAGCTTCATGTAGCTTCATGCAGCTTCATGTAGCTTCATGTTGCTTCATGTTGCTTCATGTAGCTTCATACAGCTTCATGAATGAAGCTTCATGCAGCTTCATGTAGCTTCATGTAGCTTCATGCAGCTTCATGTTGCTTCATGTAGCTTCATACAGCTTCATGAATGAAGCTTCATGCAGCTTCATGTTGCTTCATACAGCTTCATGTAGCTTCATATAGCTTCATGAATGAAGCTTCATGCAGCTTCATGTAGCTTCATACAGCTTCATGCAGCTTCATGAATGAAGCTTCATGCAGCTTCTTACAGCTTCATACAGCTTCATGTAGCTTCATGTAGCTTCATGCAGCTTAATGTAGCTTCAAACAGCTTCATGCAGCTTCATGTAGCTTCATGCAGCTTAATGTAGCTTCAAACAGCTTCATGCAGCTTCATACAGCTTCATACAGCTTCATGTAGCTTCATGCAGCTTCATGCAGCTTCATGTAGCTTCATGCAGTTTCATGTTGCTTCATGTAGCTTCATGTAGCTTCATAGAGCTTCATGTAGCTTCATGCAGTTTCATGTTGCTTCATGTAGCTTCATGTAGCTTCATACAGCTTCATGTTGCTTCATACAGCTTAATGTAGCTTCATACAGCTTCATGTAGCTTCATACAGCTTCATGAATGTAGCTTCATGCAGCTTCATGTAGCTTCATGTAGCTTCATGTAGCTTCATGCAGTTTCATGTTGCTTCATGTAGCTTCATACAGCGTCATGTAGTTTCATGTAGCTTCATGCAGCTTCATGTTACTTCATGTAGCTTCATACAGCTTCATGAATGTAGCTTCATGCAGCTTCATGTAGCTTCATGTAGCTTCATGCAGCTTCATGTTGCTTCATGTAGCTTCATACAGCTTCATGAATGAAGCTTCATGCAGCTTCATGTTGCTTCATACAGCTTCATGTAGCTTCATATAGCTTCATGAATGAAGCTTCATGCAGCTTCATGTAGCTTCATACAGCTTCATGCAGCTTCATGAATGAAGCTTCATGCAGCTTCTTACAGCTTCATACAGCTTCATGTAGCTTCATGTAGCTTCATGCAGCTTAATGTAGCTTCAAACAGCTTCATGCAGCTTCATACAGCTTCATACAGCTTCATGTAGCTTCATGCAGCTTCATGCAGCGTCATGTAGCTTCATACAGCTTAATGTAGCTTCATGCAGCTTCATGAATGGAGCTTCATACACCTTCATGCAGCTTCATGTAGCTTCATACAGCTTCATGTAGCTTCATACAGCTTCATGAATGTAGCTTCATACAGCTTAATGTAGCTTCATACAGCTTCATGAATGTAGCTTCATACAGCTTAATGTAGCTTCATACAGCTTCATGTAGCTTCATACAGCTTCATGAATGTAGCTTCATACAGCTTAATGTAGCTTCAAACAGCTTCATACAGCTTCATGTAGCTTCATGCAGCTTCATGTAGCTTCATACAGCTTAATGTAGCTTCATACAGCTTCATGCAGCTTCATGAATGGAGCTTCATACAGCTTAATGTAGCTTCATGCAGCTTCATGCAGCTTCATGCAGCTTCATGAATGGAGCTTCATGCAGCTTCATGTAGCTTCATACAGCTTCATGTAGCTTCATACAGCTTCATGAATGTAGCTTCATACAGCTTAATGTAGCTTCATACAGCTTCATGAATGTAGCTTCATACAGCTTAATGTAGCTTCATACAGCTTCATGTAGCTTCATACAGCTTCATGAATGTAGCTTCATACAGCTTCATGTAGCTTCATACAGCTTCATGTAGCTTCATGCAGCTTCGAGCAGCTTAATGTAGCTTCATGTAGCTTCGTACAGCTTCATGTAGCTTCATACAGCTTAATGTAGCTTCATACAGCTTCATGCAGCATCATGAATGAAGCTTCATGCAGCTTCATGTAGCTTCATGTAGCTTCATATAGCTTCATACAGCTTCATGTACCTTCATACAGCTTAATGTAGCTTCATGCAGCTTCATGAATGGAGCTTCATGCAGCTTCATGTAGCTTCATACAGCTTAATGTAGCTTCATACAGCTTCATGTAGCTTCATACAGCTTCATGAATGTAGCTTCATACAGCTTAATGTAGCTTCAAACAGCTTCATACAGCTTCATGTAGCTTCATGTAGCTTCATGCAGCTTCATGTAGCTTCATGCAGTTTCATGTTGCTTCATGTAGCTTCATGTAGCTTCATACAGCGTCATGTAGTTTCATGTAGCTTCATACAGCTTCATGAATGTAGCTTCATACAGCTTAATGTAGCTTCAAACAGCTTCATGAATGTAGCTTCATACAGCTTAATGTAGCTTCATACAGCTTCATGAATGTAGCTTCATACAGCTTAATGTAGCTTCATACAGCTTCATGTAGCTTCATACAGCTTCATGAATGTAGCTTCATACAGCTTAATGTAGCTTCAAACAGCTTCATACAGCTTCATGTAGCTTCATACAGCTTCATGTAGCTTCATGAATGGAGCTTCATGCAGCTTCATGCAGCTTCGAGCAGCTTAATGTAGCTTCATGTAGCTTCGTACAGCTTCATGTAGCTTCATACAGCTTAATGTAGCTTCATACAGCTTCATACAGCTTCATGTAGCTTCATGTAGCTTCATGCAGCTTCATGTAGCTTCATGCAGTTTCATGTTGCTTCATGTAGCTTCATGTAGCTTCATACAGCTTCATGTAGCTTCATGCAGTTTCATGTTGCTTCATGTAGCTTCATGTAGCTTCATACAGCGTCATGTAGTTTCATGTAGCTTCATGCAGCTTCATGTAGCTTCATGTAGCTTCATATAGCTTCATACAGCTTCATGTACCTTCATACAGCTTAATGTAGCTTCATGCAGCTTCATGAATGGAGCTTCATACAGCTTCATGCAGCTTCATGTAGCTTCATACAGCTTAATGTAGCTTCATACAGCTTCATGTAGCTTCATACAGCTTCATGAATGTAGCTTCATACAGCTTAATGTAGCTTCAAACAGCTTCATACAGCTTCATGTAGCTTCATGTAGCTTCATGCAGCTTCATGTAGCTTCATGCAGTTTCATGTTGCTTCATGTAGCTTCATGTAGCTTCATACAGCTTCATGTAGCTTCATGCAGTTTCATGTTGCTTCATGTAGCTTCATGTAGCTTCATACAGCGTCATGTAGTTTCATGTAGCTTCATGCAGCTTCATGTTACTTCATGTAGCTTCATACAGCTTCATGAATGAAGCTTCATGCAGCTTCATGTAGCTTCATGTAGCTTCATGCAGCTTCATGTTGCTTCATGTAGCTTCATACAGCTTCATGAATGAAGCTTCATGCAGCTTCATGTAGCTTCATGCAGCTTCATGTAGCTTCATGTTGCTTCATGTTGCTTCATGTAGCTTCATACAGCTTCATGAATGAAGCTTCATGCAGCTTCATGTAGCTTCATGCAGCTTCATGTTGCTTCATGTAGCTTCATACAGCTTCATGAATGAAGCTTCATGCAGCTTCATGTTGCTTCATGTAGCTTCATACAGCTTCATGAATGAAGCTTCATGCAGCTTCATGTAGCTTCATGCAGCTTCATGTTGCTTCATGTAGCTTCATACAGCTTCATGAATGAAGCTTCATGCAGCTTCATGCAGCTTCATGTTGCTTCATGTAGCTTCATACAGCTTCATGAATGAAGCTTCATGTAGCTTCATGCAGCTTCATGTTACTTCATGTAGCTTCATACAGCTTCATGAATGAAGCTTCATGCAGCTTCTTGCAGCTTCATGTTACTTAATGTAGCTTCAAACAGCTTCATGCAGCTTCATACAGCTTCATACAGCTTCATGTAGCTTCATGCAGCTTCATGTTACTTCATGTAGCTTCATACAGCTTCATGAATCAAGCTTCATGCAGCTTCATGTAGCTTCATACAGCTTCATGTAGCTTCATGCAGTTTCATGTAGCTTCATGCAGCTTCATGAATGAAGCTTCATGCAGCTTCATGCAGCTTCATGTAGCTTCATACAGCTTCATGTAGCTTCATGTAGCTTCATGCAGCTTCATGAATGAAGCTTCATGAATGAAGCTTCATGCAGCTTCTTACAGCTTCATACAGCTTCATGAATGAAGCTTCATGCAGCTTCTTACAGCTTCATACAGCTTCATGTAGCTTCATGTAGCTTCATACAGCGTCATGTAGTTTCATGTAGCTTCATACAGCGTCATGTAGTTTCATGTAGCTTCATGCAGCTTCATGTTACTTCATGTAGCTTCATGTTGCTTCATGTAGCTTCATACAGCTTCATGAATGAAGCTTCATGCAGCTTCATGTAGCTTCATGCAGCTTCATGTAGCTTCATGTAGCTTCATGTAGCTTCATACAGCTTCATGAATGAAGCTTCATGCAGATTCATGTAGCTTCATGTTGCTTCATACAGCTTCATGTAGCTTCATATAGCTTCATGCAGCTTCATGAATGAAGCTTCATGCAGCTTCATGTAGCTTCATACAGCTTCATGTAGCTTCATGTAGCTTCATGCAGCTTCATGAATGAAGCTTCATGCAGCTTCTTACAGCTTCATACAGCTTCATGTAGCTTCATGTAGCTTCATGCAGCTTAATGTAGCTTCAAACAGCTTCATGCAGCTTCATGTAGCTTCATGCAGCTTAATGTAGCTTCAAACAGCTTCATGCAGCTTCATGCAGCTTCATGCAGCTTCATGTAGCTTCATACAGCTTCATGTAGCTTCATGCAGCTTCATACAGCTTCATACAGCTTCATGTAGCTTCATGCAGCTTCATGCAGCTTCATGTAGCTTCATGCAGCTTCATGTAGCTTCATGTAGCTTCATACAGCTTCATGTTGCTTCATACAGCTTCATGTAGCTTCATGTAGCTTCATGCAGCTTCATGAATGAAGCTTCATGCAGCTTCATACAGCGTCATGTAGTTTCATGTAGCTTCATGCAGCTTCATGTTACTTCATGTAGCTTCATACAGCTTCATGAATGAAGCTTCATGCAGCTTCATGTAGCTTCATGTAGCTTCATGCAGCTTCATGTTGCTTCATGTAGCTTCATACAGCTTCATGAATGAAGCTTCATGCAGCTTCATGTAGCTTCATGCAGCTTCATGTAGCTTCATGTTGCTTCATGTTGCTTCATGTAGCTTCATACAGCTTCATGAATGAAGCTTCATGCAGCTTCATGTAGCTTCATGTAGCTTCATGCAGCTTCATGTTGCTTCATGTAGCTTCATACAGCTTCATGAATGAAGCTTCATGCAGCTTCATGTAGCTTCATGTAGCTTCATACAGCTTCATGTAGCTTCATACAGCTTCATGTTGCTTCATACAGCTTCATGTTGCTTCATACAGCTTCATGTAGCTTCATGCAGCTTCATGAATGAAGCTTCATGCAGCTTCATACAGCTTCATGTAGCTTCATAAATGAAGCTACATGCAGCTTCTTACAGCTTCATGTAGCTTCATGTAGCTTCATGCAGTTTCATGTTGCTTCATGTAGCTTCATACAGCTTCATGTAGCTTCATGTAGCTTCATGCAGCTTCATGTTACTTCATGTAGCTTCATACAGCTTGATGAATGTAGCTTCATGCAGCTTCATGTAGCTTCATGTAGCTTCATACAGCTTCATGTAGCTTCATGCAGTTTCATGTTGCTTCATGTAGCTTCATGTAGCTTCATACAGCGTCATGTAGCTTCATGCAGCTTCATGAATGAAGCTTCATGCAGCTTCATGTAGCTTCATGTAGCTTCATGTAGCTTCATGTTGCTTCATGTAGCTTCATACAGCTTCATGAATGAAGCTTCATGCAGCTTCATGTAGCTTCATGCAGCTTCATGTAGCTTCATGTAGCTTCATGTAGCTTCATGTTGCTTCATGTAGCTTCATACAGCTTCATGAACGAAGCTTCATGTAGCTTCATGTAGCTTCATGCAGCTTCATGTAGCTTCATGCAGCTTCATGCAGCTTCATGTAGCTTCATGTAGCTTCATACAGCTTCATGTAGCTTCATACAGCTTCATGTTGCTTCATACAGCTTCATGTTGCTTCATACAGCTTCATGTAGCTTCATGCAGCTTCATGAATGAAGCTTCATGCAGCTTCATGTAGCTTCATACAGCTTCATGTAGCTTCATGTAGCTTCATGCAGCTTCATGAATGAAGCTTCATGTAGCTTCATGTAGCTTCATACAGCTTCATGTAGCTTCATGCAGCTTCATGCAGCTTCATGTAGCTTCATGTAGCTTCATACAGCTTCATGTAGCTTCATACAGCTTCATGTTGCTTCATACAGCTTCATGTAGCTTCATGTAGCTTCATACAGCTTCATGTAGCTTCATACAGCTTCATGTTGCTTCATACAGCTTCATGTAGCTTCATGCAGCTTCATGAATGAAGCTTCATGCAGCTTCATGTAGCTTCTTACAGCTTCATGTAGCTTCATGCAGCTTAATGTAGCTTCAAACAGCTTCATGTTGCTTCATACAGCTTCATGTAGCTTCATGTAGCTTCATACAGCTTCATGTAGCTTCATACAGCTTCATGTTGCTTCATACAGCTTCATGTAGCTTCATGCAGCTTCATGAATGAAGCTTCATGCAGCTTCATGTAGCTTCTTACAGCTTCATACAGCTTCATGTAGCTTCATGCAGCTTAATGTAGCTTCAAACAGCTTCATGCAGCTTCATACAGCTTCATGTAGCTTCATACAGCTTAATGCAGCTTCATGTAGCTTCATGCAGCTTAATGTAGCTTCAAACAGCTTCATGCAGCTTCATACAGCTTCATGTAGCTTCATACAGCTTCATGAATCAAGCTTCATGCAGCTTCATACAGCTTCATGTAGCTTCATACAGCTTAATGTAGCTTCAAACAGCTTCATGTAGCTTCATACAGCTTCATGAATGTAGCTTCATACAGCTTCATGTAGCTTCATGCAGTTTCATGTTGCTTCATGTAGCTTCATGTAGCTTCATACAGCGTCATGTAGTTTCATGTAGCTTCATGCAGCTTCATGTTACTTCATGTAGCTTCATACAGCTTCATGAATGAAGCTTCATGCAGCTTCATGTAGCTTCATGTAGCTTCATGCAGCTTCATGTTGCTTCATGTAGCTTCATACAGCTTCATGAATGAAGCTTCATGCAGCTTCATGTAGCTTCATGCAGCTTCATGTAGCTTCATGTTGCTTCATGTTGCTTCATGTAGCTTCATACAGCTTCATGAATGAAGCTTCATGCAGCTTCATGTAGCTTCATGTAGCTTCATGCAGCTTCATGTTGCTTCATGTAGCTTCATACAGCTTCATGAATGAAGCTTCATGCAGCTTTATGTAGCTTCATGCAGCTTCATGTAGCTTCATGTAGCTTCATGCAGCTTCATGTAGCTTCATGCAGCTTCATGCAGCTTCATGTAGCTTCATGTAGCTTCATACAGCTTCATGTAGCTTCATACAGCTTCATGTTGCTTCATACAGCTTCATGTTGCTTCATACAGCTTCATGTAGCTTCATGTAGCTTCATGCAGCTTCATGAATGAAGCTTCATGCAGCTTCATACAGCTTCATGTAGCTTCATAAATGAAGCTTCATGCAGCTTCTTACAGCTTCATACAGCTTCATGTAGCTTCATGTAGCTTCATGCAGTTTCATGTTGCTTCATGTAGCTTCATACAGCGTCATGTAGTTTCATGTAGCTTCATGCAGCTTCATGTTACTTCATGTAGCTTCATACAGCTTGATGAATGTAGCTTCATGCAGCTTCATGTAGCTTCATGTAGCTTCATACAGCTTCATGTAGCTTCATGCAGTTTCATGTTGCTTCATGTAGCTTCATGTAGCTTCATACAGCGTCATGTAGCTTCATGCAGCTTCATGAATGAAGCTTCATGCAGCTTCATGTAGCTTCATGTAGCTTCATGTAGCTTCATGTTGCTTCATGTAGCTTCATACAGCTTCATGAATGAAGCTTCATGCAGCTTCATGTAGCTTCATGCAGCTTCATGTGGCTTCATGTAGCTTCATGTAGCTTCATGTTGCTTCATGTAGCTTCATACAGCTTCATGAATGAAGCTTCATGTAGCTTCATGTAGCTTCATGCAGCTTCATGTAGCTTCATGCAGCTTCATGCAGCTTCATGTAGCTTCATGTAGCTTCATACAGCTTCATGTAGCTTCATACAGCTTCATGTTGCTTCATGTAGCTTCATGCAGCTTCATGTTGCTTCATGTAGCTTCATACAGCTTCATGAATGAAGCTTCATGCAGCTTCATGTAGCTTCATGCAGCTTCATGTAGCTTCATGTTGCTTCATGTTGCTTCATGTAGCTTCATACAGCTTCATGAATGAAGCTTCATGCAGCTTCATGTAGCTTCATGTAGCTTCATGCAGCTTCATGTTGCTTCATGTAGCTTCATACAGCTTCATGAATGAAGCTTCATGCAGCTTCATGTAGCTTCATGTAGCTTCATGCAGCTTCATGTAGCTTCATGCAGCTTCATGCAGCTTCATGTAGCTTCATGTAGCTTCATACAGCTTCATGTAGCTTCATACAGCTTCATGTTGCTTCATACAGCTTCATGTTGCTTCATACAGCTTCATGTAGCTTCATGCAGCTTCATGAATGAAGCTTCATGCAGCTTCATACAGCTTCATGTAGCTTCATAAATGAAGCTTCATGCAGCTTCTTACAGCTTCATACAGCTTCATGTAGCTTCATGTAGCTTCATGCAGTTTCATGTTGCTTCATGTAGCTTCATACAGCTTCATGTAGCTTCATGTAGCTTCATGCAGCTTCATGTTACTTCATGTAGCTTCATACAGCTTGATGAATGTAGCTTCATGCAGCTTCATGTAGCTTCATGTAGCTTCATACAGCTTCATGTAGCTTCATGCAGTTTCATGTTGCTTCATGTAGCTTCATGTAGCTTCATACAGCGTCATGTAGCTTCATGCAGCTTCATGAATGAAGCTTCATGCAGCTTCATGTAGCTTCATGTAGCTTCATGTAGCTTCATGTTGCTTCATGTAGCTTCATACAGCTTCATGAATGAAGCTTCATGCAGCTTCATGTAGCTTCATGCAGCTTCATGTAGCTTCATGTAGCTTCATGTAGCTTCATGTTGCTTCATGTAGCTTCATACAGCTTCATGAACGAAGCTTCATGTAGCTTCATGTAGCTTCATGCAGCTTCATGTAGCTTCATGCAGCTTCATGCAGCTTCATGTAGCTTCATGTAGCTTCATACAGCTTCATGTAGCTTCATACAGCTTCATGTTGCTTCATACAGCTTCATGTTGCTTCATACAGCTTCATGTAGCTTCATGCAGCTTCATGAATGAAGCTTCATGCAGCTTCATGTAGCTTCATACAGCTTCATGTAGCTTCATGTAGCTTCATGCAGCTTCATGAATGAAGCTTCATGTAGCTTCATGTAGCTTCATACAGCTTCATGTAGCTTCATGCAGCTTCATGCAGCTTCATGTAGCTTCATGTAGCTTCATACAGCTTCATGTAGCTTCATACAGCTTCATGTTGCTTCATACAGCTTCATGTAGCTTCATGTAGCTTCATACAGCTTCATGTAGCTTCATACAGCTTCATGTTGCTTCATACAGCTTCATGTAGCTTCATGCAGCTTCATGAATGAAGCTTCATGCAGCTTCATGTAGCTTCTTACAGCTTCATGTAGCTTCATGCAGCTTAATGTAGCTTCAAACAGCTTCATGTTGCTTCATACAGCTTCATGTAGCTTCATGTAGCTTCATACAGCTTCATGTAGCTTCATACAGCTTCATGTTGCTTCATACAGCTTCATGTAGCTTCATGCAGCTTCATGAATGAAGCTTCATGCAGCTTCATGTAGCTTCTTACAGCTTCATACAGCTTCATGTAGCTTCATGCAGCTTAATGTAGCTTCAAACAGCTTCATGCAGCTTCATACAGCTTCATGTAGCTTCATACAGCTTAATGCAGCTTCATGTAGCTTCATGCAGCTTAATGTAGCTTCAAACAGCTTCATGCAGCTTCATACAGCTTCATGTAGCTTCATACAGCTTCATGAATCAAGCTTCATGCAGCTTCATACAGCTTCATGTAGCTTCATACAGCTTAATGTAGCTTCAAACAGCTTCATGTAGCTTCATACAGCTTCATGAATGTAGCTTCATACAGCTTCATGTAGCTTCATGCAGTTTCATGTTGCTTCATGTAGCTTCATGTAGCTTCATACAGCGTCATGTAGTTTCATGTAGCTTCATGCAGCTTCATGTTACTTCATGTAGCTTCATACAGCTTCATGAATGAAGCTTCATGCAGCTTCATGTAGCTTCATGTAGCTTCATGCAGCTTCATGTTGCTTCATGTAGCTTCATACAGCTTCATGAATGAAGCTTCATGCAGCTTCATGTAGCTTCATGCAGCTTCATGTAGCTTCATGTTGCTTCATGTTGCTTCATGTAGCTTCATACAGCTTCATGAATGAAGCTTCATGCAGCTTCATGTAGCTTCATGTAGCTTCATGCAGCTTCATGTTGCTTCATGTAGCTTCATACAGCTTCATGAATGAAGCTTCATGCAGCTTTATGTAGCTTCATGCAGCTTCATGTAGCTTCATGTAGCTTCATGCAGCTTCATGTAGCTTCATGCAGCTTCATGCAGCTTCATGTAGCTTCATGTAGCTTCATACAGCTTCATGTAGCTTCATACAGCTTCATGTTGCTTCATACAGCTTCATGTTGCTTCATACAGCTTCATGTAGCTTCATGTAGCTTCATGCAGCTTCATGAATGAAGCTTCATGCAGCTTCATACAGCTTCATGTAGCTTCATAAATGAAGCTTCATGCAGCTTCTTACAGCTTCATACAGCTTCATGTAGCTTCATGTAGCTTCATGCAGTTTCATGTTGCTTCATGTAGCTTCATACAGCGTCATGTAGTTTCATGTAGCTTCATGCAGCTTCATGTTACTTCATGTAGCTTCATACAGCTTGATGAATGTAGCTTCATGCAGCTTCATGTAGCTTCATGTAGCTTCATACAGCTTCATGTAGCTTCATGCAGTTTCATGTTGCTTCATGTAGCTTCATGTAGCTTCATACAGCGTCATGTAGCTTCATGCAGCTTCATGAATGAAGCTTCATGCAGCTTCATGTAGCTTCATGTAGCTTCATGTAGCTTCATGTTGCTTCATGTAGCTTCATACAGCTTCATGAATGAAGCTTCATGCAGCTTCATGTAGCTTCATGCAGCTTCATGTGGCTTCATGTAGCTTCATGTAGCTTCATGTTGCTTCATGTAGCTTCATACAGCTTCATGAATGAAGCTTCATGTAGCTTCATGTAGCTTCATGCAGCTTCATGTAGCTTCATGCAGCTTCATGCAGCTTCATGTAGCTTCATGTAGCTTCATACAGCTTCATGTAGCTTCATACAGCTTCATGTTGCTTCATACAGCTTCATGTAGCTTCATGCAGCTTCATGAATGAAGCTTCATGCAGCTTCATGTAGCTTCATACAGCTTCATGTAGCTTCATGTAGCTTCATGCAGCTTCATGAATGAAGCTTCATGTAGCTTCATGTAGCTTCATACAGCTTCATGTAGCTTCATGCAGCTTCATGCAGCTTCATGTAGCTTCATGTAGCTTCATACAGCTTCATGTAGCTTCATACAGCTTCATGTTGCTTCATACAGCTTCATGTAGCTTCATGTAGCTTCATACAGCTTCATGTAGCTTCATACAGCTTCATGTTGCTTCATACAGCTTCATGTAGCTTCATGCAGCTTCATGAATGAAGCTTCATGCAGCTTCATGTAGCTTCTTACAGCTTCATACAGCTTCATGAAGCTTCATGCAGCTTCATGTAGCTTCATGTAGCTTCATGCAGCTTCATGTTGCTTCATGTAGCTTCATACAGCTTCATGAATGAAGCTTCATGCAGCTTCATGTAGCTTCATGTAGCTTCATGCAGCTTCATGTAGCTTCATGCAGCTTCATGCAGCTTCATGTAGCTTCATGTAGCTTCATACAGCTTCATGTAGCTTCATACAGCTTCATGTTGCTTCATACAGCTTCATGTTGCTTCATACAGCTTCATGTAGCTTCATGCAGCTTCATGAATGAAGCTTCATGCAGCTTCATACAGCTTCATGTAGCTTCATAAATGAAGCTTCATGCAGCTTCTTACAGCTTCATACAGCTTCATGTAGCTTCATGTAGCTTCATGCAGTTTCATGTTGCTTCATGTAGCTTCATACAGCTTCATGTAGCTTCATGTAGCTTCATGCAGCTTCATGTTACTTCATGTAGCTTCATACAGCTTGATGAATGTAGCTTCATGCAGCTTCATGTAGCTTCATGTAGCTTCATACAGCTTCATGTAGCTTCATGCAGTTTCATGTTGCTTCATGTAGCTTCATGTAGCTTCATACAGCGTCATGTAGCTTCATGCAGCTTCATGAATGAAGCTTCATGCAGCTTCATGTAGCTTCATGTAGCTTCATGTAGCTTCATGTTGCTTCATGTAGCTTCATACAGCTTCATGAATGAAGCTTCATGCAGCTTCATGTAGCTTCATGCAGCTTCATGTAGCTTCATGTAGCTTCATGTAGCTTCATGTTGCTTCATGTAGCTTCATACAGCTTCATGAATGAAGCTTCATGTAGCTTCATGTAGCTTCATGCAGCTTCATGTAGCTTCATGCAGCTTCATGCAGCTTCATGTAGCTTCATGTAGCTTCATACAGCTTCATGTAGCTTCATACAGCTTCATGTTGCTTCATACAGCTTCATGTTGCTTCATACAGCTTCATGTAGCTTCATGCAGCTTCATGAATGAAGCTTCATGCAGCTTCATGTAGCTTCATACAGCTTCATGTAGCTTCATGTAGCTTCATGCAGCTTCATGAATGAAGCTTCATGTAGCTTCATGTAGCTTCATACAGCTTCATGTAGCTTCATGCAGCTTCATGCAGCTTCATGTAGCTTCATGTAGCTTCATACAGCTTCATGTAGCTTCATACAGCTTCATGTTGCTTCATACAGCTTCATGTAGCTTCATGTAGCTTCATACAGCTTCATGTAGCTTCATACAGCTTCATGTTGCTTCATACAGCTTCATGTAGCTTCATGCAGCTTCATGAATGAAGCTTCATGCAGCTTCATGTAGCTTCTTACAGCTTCATGTAGCTTCATGCAGCTTAATGTAGCTTCAAACAGCTTCATGTTGCTTCATACAGCTTCATGTAGCTTCATGTAGCTTCATACAGCTTCATGTAGCTTCATACAGCTTCATGTTGCTTCATACAGCTTCATGTAGCTTCATGCAGCTTCATGAATGAAGCTTCATGCAGCTTCATGTAGCTTCTTACAGCTTCATACAGCTTCATGTAGCTTCATGCAGCTTAATGTAGCTTCAAACAGCTTCATGCAGCTTCATACAGCTTCATGTAGCTTCATACAGCTTAATGCAGCTTCATGTAGCTTCATGCAGCTTAATGTAGCTTCAAACAGCTTCATGCAGCTTCATACAGCTTCATGTAGCTTCATACAGCTTCATGAATCAAGCTTCATGCAGCTTCATACAGCTTCATGTAGCTTCATACAGCTTAATGTAGCTTCAAACAGCTTCATGTAGCTTCATACAGCTTCATGAATGTAGCTTCATACAGCTTCATGTAGCTTCATGCAGTTTCATGTTGCTTCATGTAGCTTCATGTAGCTTCATACAGCGTCATGTAGTTTCATGTAGCTTCATGCAGCTTCATGTTACTTCATGTAGCTTCATACAGCTTCATGAATGAAGCTTCATGCAGCTTCATGTAGCTTCATGTAGCTTCATGCAGCTTCATGTTGCTTCATGTAGCTTCATACAGCTTCATGAATGAAGCTTCATGCAGCTTCATGTAGCTTCATGCAGCTTCATGTAGCTTCATGTTGCTTCATGTTGCTTCATGTAGCTTCATACAGCTTCATGAATGAAGCTTCATGCAGCTTCATGTAGCTTCATGTAGCTTCATGCAGCTTCATGTTGCTTCATGTAGCTTCATACAGCTTCATGAATGAAGCTTCATGCAGCTTTATGTAGCTTCATGCAGCTTCATGTAGCTTCATGTAGCTTCATGCAGCTTCATGTAGCTTCATGCAGCTTCATGCAGCTTCATGTAGCTTCATGTAGCTTCATACAGCTTCATGTAGCTTCATACAGCTTCATGTTGCTTCATACAGCTTCATGTTGCTTCATACAGCTTCATGTAGCTTCATGTAGCTTCATGCAGCTTCATGAATGAAGCTTCATGCAGCTTCATACAGCTTCATGTAGCTTCATAAATGAAGCTTCATGCAGCTTCTTACAGCTTCATACAGCTTCATGTAGCTTCATGTAGCTTCATGCAGTTTCATGTTGCTTCATGTAGCTTCATACAGCGTCATGTAGTTTCATGTAGCTTCATGCAGCTTCATGTTACTTCATGTAGCTTCATACAGCTTGATGAATGTAGCTTCATGCAGCTTCATGTAGCTTCATGTAGCTTCATACAGCTTCATGTAGCTTCATGCAGTTTCATGTTGCTTCATGTAGCTTCATGTAGCTTCATACAGCGTCATGTAGCTTCATGCAGCTTCATGAATGAAGCTTCATGCAGCTTCATGTAGCTTCATGTAGCTTCATGTAGCTTCATGTTGCTTCATGTAGCTTCATACAGCTTCATGAATGAAGCTTCATGCAGCTTCATGTAGCTTCATGCAGCTTCATGTGGCTTCATGTAGCTTCATGTAGCTTCATGTTGCTTCATGTAGCTTCATACAGCTTCATGAATGAAGCTTCATGTAGCTTCATGTAGCTTCATGCAGCTTCATGTAGCTTCATGCAGCTTCATGCAGCTTCATGTAGCTTCATGTAGCTTCATACAGCTTCATGTAGCTTCATACAGCTTCATGTTGCTTCATACAGCTTCATGTTGCTTCATACAGCTTCATGTAGCTTCATGCAGCTTCATGAATGAAGCTTCATGCAGCTTCATGTAGCTTCATACAGCTTCATGTAGCTTCATGTAGCTTCATGCAGCTTCATGAATGAAGCTTCATGTAGCTTCATGTAGCTTCATACAGCTTCATGTAGCTTCATGCAGCTTCATGCAGCTTCATGTAGCTTCATGTAGCTTCATACAGCTTCATGTAGCTTCATACAGCTTCATGTTGCTTCATACAGCTTCATGTAGCTTCATGTAGCTTCATACAGCTTCATGTAGCTTCATACAGCTTCATGTTGCTTCATACAGCTTCATGTAGCTTCATGCAGCTTCATGAATGAAGCTTCATGCAGCTTCATGTAGCTTCTTACAGCTTCATACAGCTTCATGTAGCTTCATGCAGCTTAATGTAGCTTCAAACAGCTTCATGTTGCTTCATACAGCTTCATGTAGCTTCATGTAGCTTCATACAGCTTCATGTAGCTTCATACAGCTTCATGTTGCTTCATACAGCTTCATGTAGCTTCATGCAGCTTCATGAATGAAGCTTCATGCAGCTTCATGTAGCTTCTTACAGCTTCATACAGCTTCATGTAGCTTCATGCAGCTTAATGTAGCTTCAAACAGCTTCATGCAGCTTCATACAGCTTCATGTAGCTTCATACAGCTTAATGCAGCTTCATGTAGCTTCATGCAGCTTAATGTAGCTTCAAACAGCTTCATGCAGCTTCATACAGCTTCATGTAGCTTCATACAGCTTCATGAATCAAGCTTCATGCAGCTTCATACAGCTTCATGTAGCTTCATACAGCTTAATGTAGCTTCAAACAGCTTCATGTAGCTTCATACAGCTTCATGAATGTAGCTTCATGCAGCTTCATGTAGCTTCATGTAGCTTCATACAGCTTCATGTAGCTTCATGCAGTTTCATGTAGCTTCATGCGGCTTCATGCAGCTTCATGTAGCTTCATGTAGCTTCATACAGCTTCATGTAGCTTCATACAGCTTCATGTTGCTTCATACAGCTTCATGTTGCTTCATACAGCTTCATGTAGCTTCATGCAGCTTCATGAATGAAGCTTCATGCAGCTTCATGTAGCTTCATACAGCTTCATGTAGCTTCATGTAGCTTCATGCAGCTTCATGTAGCTTCATACAGCTTCATGTAGCTTCATGTAGCTTCATACAGCTTCATGTAGCTTCATGCAGCTTCATGCAGCTTCATGTAGCTTCATGTAGCTTCATACAGCTTCATGTAGCTTCATACAGCTTCATGTTGCTTCATACAGCTTCATGTTGCTTCATGTAGCTTCATGTAGCTTCATACAGCTTCATGTAGCTTCATACAGCTTCATGTTGCTTCATACAGCTTCATGTTGCTTCATACAGCTTCATGTAGCTTCATGCAGCTTCATGAATGAAGCTTCATGCAGCTTCATGTAGCTTCATACAGCTTCATGTAGCTTCATGTAGCTTCATGCAGCTTCATGAATGAAGCTTCATGTAGCTTCATGTAGCTTCATACAGCTTCATGTAGCTTCATGCAGCTTCATGCAGCTTCATGTAGCTTCATGTAGCTTCATACAGCTTCATGTAGCTTCATACAGCTTCATGTTGCTTCATACAGCTTCATGTAGCTTCATGTAGCTTCATACAGCTTCATGTAGCTTCATACAGCTTCATGTTGCTTCATACAGCTTCATGTAGCTTCATGCAGCTTCATGAATGAAGCTTCATGCAGCTTCATGTAGCTTCTTACAGCTTCATACAGCTTCATGTAGCTTCATGCAGCTTAATGTAGCTTCAAACAGCTTCATGCAGCTTCATACAGCTTCATGTAGCTTCATACAGCTTAATGCAGCTTCATGTAGCTTCATGCAGCTTAATGTAGCTTCAAACAGCTTCATGCAGCTTCATACAGCTTCATGTAGCTTCATACAGCTTCATGAATCAAGCTTCATGCAGCTTCATACAGCTTCATGTAGCTTCATACAGCTTAATGTAGCTTCAAACAGCTTCATGTAGCTTCATACAGCTTCATGAATGTAGCTTCATGCAGCTTCATGTAGCTTCATGTAGCTTCATACAGCTTCATGTAGCTTCATGCAGTTTCATGTAGCTTCATGCAGCTTCATGCAGCTTCATGTAGCTTCATGTAGCTTCATACAGCTTCATGTAGCTTCATACAGCTTCATGTTGCTTCATACAGCTTCATGTTGCTTCATACAGCTTCATGTAGCTTCATGCAGCTTCATGAATGAAGCTTCATGCAGCTTCATGTAGCTTCATGTAGCTTCATGCAGCTTCATGAATGAAGCTTCATGTAGCTTCATGTAGCTTCATACAGCTTCATGTAGCTTCATGTAGCTTCATACAGCTTCATGTAGCTTCATACAGCTTCATGTTGCTTCATACAGCTTCATGTAGCTTCATGCAGCTTTATGAATGAAGCTTCATGCAGCTTCATGTAGCTTCTTACAGCTTCATACAGCTTCATGTAGCTTCATGCAGCTTAGTGTAGCTTCAAACAGCTTCATGCAGCTTCATACAGCTTCATGTAGCTTCATACAGCTTAATGCAGCTTCATGTAGCTTCATGCAGCTTAATGTAGCTTCAAACAGCTTCATGCAGCTTCATACAGCTTCATGTAGCTTCATACAGCTTCATGAATCAAGCTTCATGCAGCTTCATACAGCTTCATGTAGCTTCATACAGCTTAATGTAGCTTCAAACAGCTTCATGTAGCTTCATACAGCTTCATGAATGTAGCTTCATGCAGCTTCATGTAGCTTCATGTAGCTTCATACAGCTTCATGTAGCTTCATGCAGTTTCATGTTGCTTCATGTAGCTTCATACAGCTTCATGAATGAAGCTTCATGCAGCTTCATGTAGCTTCATGCAGCTTCATGTAGCTTCATGTAGCTTCATGCAGCTTCATGTAGCTTCATGCAGCTTCATGTTGCTTCATACAGCTTCATGAATGAAGCTTCATGCAGCTTCATGTAGCTTCATGCAGCTTCATGTTGCTTCATGTAGCTTCATGTAGATTCATACAGCTTCATGAATGAAGCTTCATGCAGCTTCATGTAGCTTCATACAGCTTCATGTAGCTTCAAACAGCTTCATGCAGCTTCATACAGCTTCATGTAGCTTCATGTAGCTTCATGCAGCTTAATGTAGCTTCAAACAGCTTCATGCAGCTTCATACAGCTTCATGTAGCTTTATGCAGCTTAATGTAGCTTCATACAGCTTCATGCAGCTTCATGAATCAAGCTTCATGCAGCTTCATGTAGCTTCATACAGCTTAATGTAGCTTCATACAGCTTCATGAATGTAGCTTCATGCAGCTTCATATAGCTTCATGTAGCTTCATACAGCTTCATGTAGCTTCATGTAGCTTCATACAGCTTCATGTAGCTTCATGTAGCTTCATACAGCTTCATGTAGCTTCATGTAGCTTCATGTTACTTCATGTAGCTTCATACAGCTTCATGTAGCTTCATGCAGCTTCATGTTACTTCATGTAGCTTCATACAGCTTCATGTAGCTTCATGCAGCTTCATGTAGCTTCATGCAGCTTCATGCAGCTTCATGTAGCTTCATACAGCTTCATGTAGCTTCATGCAGCTTCATGTAGCTTCATGCAGCTTCATGCAGCTTCATGTAGCTTCATACAGCTTCATGAATGAAGCTTCATGCAGCTTCATGTAGCTTCATGAAGCTTCATGCAGCTTCATGTTGCTTCATGTAGCTTCATGCAGCTTCATGTTACTTCATGTAGCTTCATACAGCTTCATGTAGCTTCATGCAGCTTCATGTAGCTTCATGCAGCTTCATGCAGCTTCATGTAGCTTCATACAGCTTCATGTAGCTTCATGCAGCTTCATGTAGCTTCATGCAGCTTCATGCAGCTTCATGTAGCTTCATACAGCTTCATGAATGAAGCTTCATGCAGCTTCATGTAGCTTCATGAAGCTTCATGCAGCTTCATGTAGCTTCATGTAGCTTCATGCAGCTTAATGTAGCTTCATGCAGTTTCATGTTGCTTCATGCAGTTTCATGCAGCTTCATGCAGCTTCAAGCTGCGCAGGATGATTTGCACCTGAAGATGAACTCAGCAGAAAGTCAGAGTTCTGATGGTTTCAGCCTCAGGATGAGTCAAAGTGACGCAGCTCTTCTGCAAACCTCTGAGTCAGAGGAGGAAGCTGAGACAAACTGAGTTCAAGCAGTACCAGGACAGTCTGGAGTTTGGGTCAACAGAAACTCTAGACTCGATAAAGAACTCCCAATAATTGCAATGAAACGATCCTCAGGTTACAGGAGGAACAGATTTTCAGGGAGAACCAGGATGTAGTCGGGTCTCAGTCCAGGTTCTGAAGGTCCAGAACTTTTGCCTTCAAATGTTTCTTCAGGCCTTGAAATTCGGAGAAAGACTCTAACTCCTGAGACCGGCTCGTCTGATTGGATGTTGCTCCATTGTGTTATTGTGGTTTCCCTCGACCCAGACCACGCTCATCCCGACTGGTGCCGCCAACCGGACCTACTCCTTTCTCTGCTGGAGCCCACAGCGACCCGGAGACGACCGCAGAGCCGGTGCTGCCCGATGGGGCCCGATGGGCCTCAGGCTGTAAACATCCCACATGAACACATAGACAGACTTTAAATAGCTGCAGCTGAGCAGAACCAGCAGAACCGCTGGCTGGTCCATACACCTGCTGCTCCAACAGTTTTATTTAAAACTTTCTGTTTTTTTCTTTATTATTTGGTTTAATATTTGAATTTCTCAAAAGATCAGCTGATGAAGGCTGATCGGTTCTCCGGGTCTCAGTAGGCTCCTCTTTTGGTACCGGTTCTGGTTCTGGTTTACCTGCAGGTCTGACTGCTGTTCTGATGGAAAATGTTTTAGCTTCCACTTCTTTTCCATCCATCCATCCATCCATCCTGATGCTAATCTCCAGTTGTGATTGGCTGGGGCCTGGGAGGCGGGGCTTGTAAATGACATTCAGCCAATTATCATCAGTTGTTCATTTAGCAGCTGGATTTAGTTTCTAAATCAAAGCAACAGGAGACTAGTGACAAACTCAATGCCCGAGGGCCACATCTGGATCGTGATGTGGCTCCGTGCGGCCCGGTGATCCTCAGTATAACACTACATATCCATGATGCACCAGCATCACGACTGCAGAATGTTCTCCTGACGGAGCGTTTGATGCAACAACTCAAACGTTGATGATGAACCAAGAACCCTGCTGAGCTCCTGTCTGAGGCTCATGGCCCCTCCCCACCATGTTGCTGGTCAGCTGGTGCAGCAGCCTGCAGCCATGCAGCCATGCAGATGATGAGAGGTAAACAGTCTCCTGTGAAAGTGCTGACGCTGGAGACGTGGAAACATCTGCCTGCTTTCACTTCTGGTTTTCAACCATCTGGCGAGCGCCGACTTTCACAGCATTATGGGATGCAACTCAGCAGAAACATGGCAGTGAGTAATGCTTTGTACTAATGCTGGGGTCACCGCCGCCCTGTGGGCGGGGGCTGGCCGACCTGCAGGGGCCCAGCACAGAGCTCTGAGGAACGCCTCCTGGAACCTGTTGGGATCTAACCAGTGTGACTGAGCCTAGCTCTGGTTCAGGTTCTGCTTCTGGTTCTGGTTCTGCTTCTGGTTCAGGTTCAGGTTCTGGTTCAGATTCTGATTCAGATTCAGATTCTGGTTCAGGTTCTGGTTCTGGTTCTGGTTTTGGTTATGGTTATGGTTCAGGTTCTGGTTCAGATTCTGGTTCTGGCCGGGTTTCCACTGGGTTTTTGTCGCCTGATTTGCTGATGAATGGATGAATAAATTCCTGTCTGTTTCTTACTGTTGATCTTCTTCTGTCATTTTTAGATCCGTTTATTTATGACCTGCTGTGTTTTTTTCTCTGCGGCTCTGTGAGATCGTTTCATCGCTAAACTCTCACTCCCACCTTATCAAAACAGCCTGATATGAAGAAACCTCTGCGCCTGCTGGTACCCACACACACACACACACACACACACACACACACACACACACACACACACACACACACACACACATGCTGACAGTGTTATTGCCACATTCCTGAACCTCGCCGTCTGACTGATACGTTTGTTACTGCGCGGTATCTACACACACTCAGCCTCCATTAGTTCTCAGATCCGGCTGCAGATAAGCGTCAGGTTTCCATCGCGGCTCCACAGCTTCTCCTCAGTTCTGCTGCTGGCTCACAGAACCTCTCTGGTTTGGGTTTCCTGACGGGACCGGAGCAGAACCCAGCTCTGTGTGGTTCTGCATGTTTCATCAGGAGTGACATTCCTGTCCACTGTCGCCTCATGCTTGATCAGCAGCCAGGACCAGCCAGCTGCTTTCTGCAGGTAGAAAACTGGACCTGACCGACTTCTTTCTCCTGCTACTCTCCAGCCTGCGTTATTTTCTGCAACGTTTCCTCTCAGCTGAAGCCACACCTGGTCTGGCCTTCTGATTGGCTGGTTCCCTCCTGGAGGAGGGCGTCGGCTGGCATGATGCTGCCATCACCTAATCATTCCCCCTCTCCTGCTGTTGACATGGAAAGTTCTCCTGGTTCAGTTCTACTGCTCTGTCGTCTCTAACCTCCAGATGGCTGCTGGTTCTGAGCCCGGTTCTGGTTTTGCTGGAGGTTTCCTCTTAAGGGAGTTTTTCCTCTCCACAGTCGCCGCATGCTTGATGCTTGGTTTCCTTAGATAGAAACCTTTTAAATATTTTGAATAATGAATTGAGCTTGCTGTGCTGGTGGACAACAGTTGGATGTTTGTGTGACTGAAGTGAAATGATTTTTTGCAAAGCGCCCTGAGACGACGTGTTGTGAATAAACTGAGCGGAGCAGGACCAGGACCGTTGACAGGCCCTGATTGGCTGAGAGAGAGGCTCTGCCCAGGTGAAGGTGCTGATGGATGAACGTTTCTGTAGCCGTGATGAAGGAAGGAGAAGCTTCACCTGCAGCTCTGAACTCTCTGTGAACCACGAACCATGAAGGCATCTGAAGTGAGCCATGGAGGAGAAGCTTCAGGCAGAGGAAGAACATTAGCTGTGGCTCCATGTGTCACGGTCCGAACCCTACTTGGTCTTGGTTTTATTAGTTTTAAGCTCCGTTTATTATTTCACATTCATTTGAGACATTAAGCTCTGAAGGAGACCGCGGTCCCGTCCTCAGACCCGGTCCCGGTTCTGGTTCCACAGGTCTAGCACCAATAATACAGACAAACGTCTAAAACTAACAGCAGAATAAGACCTCAGTACACTCAATAATGTAAACCAATAATACAGGAAGAAGTTTGTAATAATAATTAAGGAAAATATAATGCATAGCGGTTCTGAGCAGTTCTGAGGAGTCTGAATGGTTCTGGTTTCAGTTTCACATCTTTCTCTCTGTAGCAGATCTATAAGTTCTTAGGATACTGGGTCAGTTTAGCAGCAGGATCTGATCAGATAAAGGAGCTTAGATTACATTTGAGAAACTTCACTTACATGAGCTTCAGATTTAAGTGATTAGATTTTAGAAACCCTCCTCAGTATGCAGCATGCTGGAAACCTGCAGGGACATAAATGACGGCATCATCTGCAAACATTTAACTCTGAATATCTTTACAGCTTTCAGGTTATTTATAAACTAAACATCAGTCATCCAAGAAAGGATCCTTGCGTTATGAACTTTAACAGTGTTCTTAAATCAGGATATAAACCAAAGAAGAACTGATGGTGAAAAATGAAACGGCAATAATTTGGGTTATTTAGCCCATCATAAGAGAAAAAAATAGGGATTTAAGCTAAATAAATAGCTCCAAAATAAATATTTAGTTAACTCAAAGCCAACTAAATATTTAGTTAGCTCTTAACTAAGTATTTAGTTGAACTAGCTAAATATTTACCCCTCGCCATAGTTAGTCTGTTCTTCAACTCCTCGCTCCAAAAGTTCTCTCTTTTTTTTTCTTAATGTGATTGGACAAGCAGATGTCCCTGTAATGATATTGACCAATTGGGAAGGGCTAAGACGGTAAAGTAACCTATCGGGTTAGGGGGCGGGATCGTGAGCAGGTTCGGAGAAGAGAAGGAGATACGTGAGAAAGATAAGGGAGGAATGGCGGAGTTTCGGAAGGTTCTTGTAAGTTTAAGCTGTTAGCAGCTGATTTTAAACTTTTTTTCAGTAGTTGGTGTAAGAAACAGAAATGTGTGTAAACTCTTAGGAATGAGACATGGACGCTGTTCCGTTCCCAGAGGAAGGTTTGTGCTAATAAAGGTTTCAGCACCGAGTTATTCAGTAAATGGAAACACGGCATTATAATATATTTGGTTGTTTGGAATTTTCTTATGAGCAAATGTGGGATTTTTGTAATATCTGAACATTATCACGTCACAGTGGGCTGTGACGTATTGTCACTAAATGCTGCAGCACCGGAAGCTCTCAAGAACCGGAAGCGCTCGGTTGGAGGTCCAACGAACTAGAAGGATCCTTACACTGTCTGTCTAGAGCGCAGGAGGATCCAGTGGATCCTCTATGACTGGTTTCTCAACTCGTAAAGAAACCTTTGAGGCTTCAATCTCAGGTATTCCAGTTCCACATTTAGAGTTGTGATTCGCCAATATTTATATATATATATATAGTTTTTTCGTTTTTGGGCAACAAATATTGTTATGATGATGAGTTAAAGATTTAAGTTTAGTTCATTTTAAAGTAGTCAAACTATTCTGTTACCTTTTTAAGGGCATTCTTAGAGTTTGCCATCTCAGTAGATACTTATTGGCTAAGCCAACAATTTAAGCCCCTCCTCTTGTTAAAGTCAAACTTTAAACTGTCAAACTGTCATGCAGTTACCAAGCACAATGTGATTTACCTGAACTGTGGTTTTTAAGGAGGATAAAATAAATTTAAACTTCAGTGGGTGGGCTGTATAAATATTTTGTGACATTTCTTACTGAATGAATAACACGGTGAAAATATGACTTTGAATAATGAACCCCTATTTCTACCTGTTATGACAGGCTAAATACCCCAGATTATTGCTGTTAACTTTGACTATAACTTTACAGTCGGCGGCCATAATCAGGAGATTCGTTGGGTTCGCTTTCAGATTTCAACACAAAGAAAAATGATCATCAATATGTCTTTGAGGACAAACTTTTCTGGAACTGTTGAACTGATTTATGGACCAGTGGGGCTGTGGGAACATTTAAACCTCGAAGTAAAAACGTCTTCTGCACACTGAGAAGCTGCAGATCCGTTGCCACGGCAACCACGGGCCTTCACAACTCCGACGTTCCCGTCAGCTGATCCATCAGGAGCATGCTTGGATGCGGTTGGCGCGGCGCTCGGCTCCGAGGGGGAGCGCCGCGATAAGATGCAGATAAAATAAATCTGACCCTGGCAGCTCCTCTGCTGATGGATGTCAGAGTCATTTAATCTTCATCTCCTGCGTTATGTAAGAGCCGGGCCTCCGGTGAGAACCCCCCCAGGGAGGCTGTATCACTTTGGATAAATGGTCAGGAATGCTGCGAGTGTGTTTGATGGCAGGACGCCCAGAACGTCCCGGTGAGGACGAGAACACAAAGCCAACACACCTACAGAGGAGATGACCTCCGCTGGACCGGCTCCGCACGCAGCGCTCTGATTGGACGGCGGGAGCAGGAGGATCAGCGTTTCCATGACAACAGCTCCATGTTGACCCGAGAAGCTGTGCTGGTCCAGACCACCAGGGGGAGTCTAGAGTTGACATTAGCAACATCAATATGCTGCTGTTCTATATCACTGTAAAAGACGAGGAGTATTACGCAGATTTTCTTTCTGCTAGCCTTCTGGTAAACCATGACGTTTACAGAGGCTCTGGGCCGGTACGGCGCCCCCTGGTGGTCTGGAGGATTTCTGTTTGGTGGAGCCAGCGTTGCTCCTGCTTCCTGCAGTTGCAACATTTTCTGCTCACATTTGTTTTTGATTGCATTTTTTGTAGTTGTGCGTTTTTTGTTGCGTTTGGTATTTGTGTTTGTGTGTTTTGCATAATCCATACATGTGCAGCTTGTTTTACATCTGCCATGCGCTGCAGCCACATGCGCTGCAGCCACATGCGGCTCCATGCGAGTCCAGAGCGCTCCCTGACTGAAGCTGGTCAGTTTTTTTGTGCTGTTCCAGTCGGTGTGGGACGCTGAGCGTCTTCTCTCCATCAAACTAAAAGCTTTTCTCAGACTGCCCCCCCGCCCCTCCTTCCCTCCGGCTCCAGGTTTGGACCAGAACTCCTGGACGGTATCATTAAAACCTCCCTGTGGTCGGAGCCGGGGCTCCCAGCAGACCCGGCCTGTTGTTTCAGTAAACCTCACCGTTTACACACTCCAGCAGTTTCTGCTGCGCTAACAGGCCGTTGGCTCCGCCGCCATGTCATCATCCGGACTCGGGTTACTGCGGCGCTGCGGGGAGGCCGGTGGCCTCTGCTGCAGGAGTCCGTCCTCAGAGAGCGCCGGCAGATAAATCAGCCCAGAAAAACCCAAAACTGGAACATTCTGGGCTGAAACTGGACCCAGCTGGAACCAGAACCATGACAGGCGGAGCAGTCAATAAATATCCAGAGAAGAATATTAGAGGAAAATCTCAGCGTCACAAAGCTCAGCTGGACATCGGAGGAAGAGGAGGAAGAGGAGCTGAGAGGTTCAACTGGCAGGAGATTCTGCATGTCTGCATTCAGCTCTGCTGAACACACGGCCTGCTGAGGTCACTGCTGATGACCTCTGACCTCTGCTGCTTCACCTGAACCCCAGAAGATCCACACACACACTCTCTCACTCTCACTCACGTGGGCGTGTGAGAGAAACGGAGCAGAGTGAGCGGTCCCACACTCTGCTCCAACACAAACACAACATGAATCCCGCTCTGGTTCTGGACCCCGGCCCGGCTGGAAGCAGACCCTCAGCTATTTATAGAACCGGGCCTGACCAGAACCTGCTGCCGCTCCAAAGTCGCTGGAAAATGCAAGAAAACCTGAAGCAGAACAGAGTCTGGGGTCAAAGGTCGGCTTCCAGCAGGACGACCAGCCTGAACCTGCATCCAGTGATTCATGGGTTAAAACGGCGTAGTCAAAGACCAGACCTGAAGGTCTGATGTTCTCTGACAGAGCTACAGATGTTCTGAGTCTGAGGGCTGTGAGATAAATGCACGCCACACTTTTCAGATGTTACTGTTGTTTCCAGAGAAACGGCCTGCTGGTTCATCACCGGCAGATGGAAGCTGCAGTACTTGTCGGGCCAGCTGGTGGCGCTGCTGCTGGATTTCAGTGAGCTGAACTGGTTCCCAGTTATCAGGTCAAACTGGATTTCAGAACATTTCTGTATTGGATCGGTACCAGCCAAATCTAACCCTCAGATATCAGAAGTAAAAAACAGTGGATCGGTGCATCCCTGGGATGGGTTCTGGTTCTGGTTCTGAGGAGCCAACCTCGGCCTGCTGAGGTTCTCGTCCGGTATCAGTCAGCGGGTTCTCGGGATAACCTGGATCTAGAACTGGGCCGGTTCCCATTCCAGCCGCTGAACTTTGACCTCCACTCACTTGGGAGTTCAGGTGAAACCTAAAGAAACCAAAGAACAACGCTTCCTGTGTGTGAGAGAACCAGGGTTTTATATCCTTGTGGGGACCAAAGCCTGGGCCCCATGAGGGGAATGGCCGGTTTGGGTTCAGGGTTTAGGGCCGACGGCTCAACCGAGTTGGGGTTTGGCTGCAGAAATGAACGGAAAGTCCCCACCGAGAGCCTGACAAACTGCACAGTTTGACAGGACCACGTTTCAGATGAATATCTGCTGGCCATCAGAGGAGCTCAGGCAATATTCCCATGCTGGGCTGGGGTCAGTGAAGGCACCGCGGGGTCGGTGCTGAGCCTTACGTTTAAGTTATGATACTTCCCGAATATTCAATTCCTACATATTTATAGGTTGTCAGCCATTCAGGACATGGAAAAACCACAAAAAAGAAAAGTTTAAAGCAACCTAAGATAACATTTAAATAACACTGAACTTTGTATTGAGAGCCACTGCAATAAATCAATATTGATGAGGAATTTTATTATGTGGAGTTACTCATTAAAACTTGTTTTTAGTCCGAGCCTGACGTTTTGTAAAGGTGTAGCAGAGATTAGATGAACCAAGCTCATATCTAAAGAACATTTGAATCCTAGTTTGACTTCAGCAGGTTGTTTACTGAGAACAACACTTTTGTTATGCATCGCTGCTTACTAGTCATATTTGGTGGAGCAGCTTTTACACAATACAAACATCTTTAAACCACATTTTACGTTACATTTCACTGTAACTTTGCCAACCCCCCAAAATTGCTCTCAAAAATGTTCCCTGTTTATGGTCCCCCCAATAATGAGATGGGATTTAGGCCCTGGGGTGTGTGTTTCCAGTGTGTGTGTGTGTGTGTGTGTGATCTACCACCTGGTCTCATTACCTGTCTGACTTTAATCCCTCTCTGATCCTCGCCGCCCGTCCTGATTGCGTCTGAAGTCGTCATCACTTCCTGTGGGAAGCTGGGATCAAAACAAGCAGATCCATCAAGGAGACAATTATTGGATCGTTACAAAATCTGATTAAAATGAGAGACCATGAACAAATAAACATTTATTTTCAGAAATGTAATGTTTTGCAGTTTTCTATCAGATTTTATTAAATGTTTTAATTTGTTGAAGCTGTAGACTTGTTGGTGTGTTTTCATTGTTTTATTGAAAGTTTACAGCTTCAATAAATTAAAATGTTTTTAAAGAATCAGTACAAACTGGGATTTAAGAGGGTAAAACTTCACAAGTTCATAAAAATAATTTGGAAATGATATGAGTAATATTTCTACTAAAGTCTCTGTCTTTGATAGACAGTGAAGGACAACAGGGATAAAAATCATAGATTTTAGAACAGGAAGATCTGATCCAGCAGAACTCCAGGACCCAAACATCTGCAGCAGATGGACAGGAAGTGAGGCCCATCTACTTCCTGCCCCGGATCCAGCTCGGCAGGTTGCTCTGTTTTCTTCACGTCTCTAATGAAACTTTTCAGCTGCTGATGTTTTGCTGTCCTGACAGAAACATTCAGATGTTTATTTATCTTTTCTTCTTCTTCTCTGATTGTTGCTGCTGTTGGTTTGTGACGTTTCTCTGTTTTTGTTTCTCCTGCTGGATAAAAATGATCAACTAAGAATCCAACATTGACAGATCAGCTCTCATGTTTCCTATTGAGATGAATGAGAGATTTAATAATAATTAATCCTTTCATCTCCAGATTATTGCAGTAAACTGAAAAACTAATCCATGTTTTTGTTCCTTCAGGGCTGAAGGTTTTACTATCAGGACGTTCACAGAGCAGCTGAAGATCATGTCTCTCCTTCTCTTATCGCAGGCTCTCAATCTCCAGACCTGCAACTTCTAGATGAGCCTCTGCTGCACCTGAACAGAATAATGAGGTCATTAAGGTTCTGGAGAACCGACCTACACCAGGAGGTCATGAAGCCGTTTCATTCCAGCGTTTTGTAGCTGTGGCTCATCTAAAAACTGCAGGACTGTGGCTGGAGGCCTGGAGTTTGAGACCCCTGTCTTATTGGCTCCCTGTTGAATCCAGATTATAATCTCAGATATGTGAGAATCTGAGATTATAGATATCTCACATATATCTATATCTCACATTATTGGTTCTGAACCGATTGGTTCGGGTCCAGACCAGAACCGATTGGTCTAGACCAGCGTTTCCCAATTCCGGTCCTCAGGCCCCCCTGCCCTGCATGTTTTAGATGAGCCTCTATTCCAGAGCAGCTGATTCAAATGATTGCATGACCATCAAGTGCTGCAGAAACCTGTTGATCACCCATAGATTCAATCCAGGTGTGTAGCAGAAGGGAAACACCTAAAACATGCAGGGCAGGGAGGCCTGAGGACCGGAATTGGGAAACGCTGGTCTAGACCAATCGGTTCTGGACCCTATTGGTCCAGAACCTTTCTTTCTGTAGAATGTTCTTCTGGCTCAGACCTGTTGTGATTGTTTAGTCCAGGGTTTGTTTTGCCGTGTGTCGGCTCATGATGAGTCTGCTGCCGTAGAAACGCTGCAGATCAGCGGAGCTTCGTGCTCTGCTGCTGTTTTTACGTCTGTCTGCTGTCGGCTTGCCGGCTGTTTTGCATCAAGACATCATTATCACACAAGGACACAATGAACCCAGAAACAAAAGGCTCTTTGTGTTCATTAAGTTAGTTTGAAATATGAAGTTGTGTCATCCAGCCTCACCGGACCGTCTTCCTGGTCATTAACCCGGCAAGGCGTCGCGCTGAAGGCCTGCTGATGTGGACGGGTCGGCCCATATCAGGGAGTCGAGCTCATCAGGCCCAGACAGACGCGTGAATCAGCCGCTGCTGCAGCCGCACAGACCAGCTCCTGCTCCTCAGTAATAGCGCAGCGCTAACCGCACGCCGCGGCCTCATTCATCACACGCCCACACGCTCGGCTGCACGCAACATGACAGGACAGGATCTGCACACTCACACACTCACCTTTCAACACCCACACTGTTTACAGCAACACACAGCCAGAAAAAAGCTGCACGTCAAGTCAGCACTCAGCATTACTGAGCCCGAGTCGCGACCATCTGACGAGTCAGTTTCTCTGCAAAACAAAGCAGCTGCAGGTCAGGACAGGAATCCTGAAGAGCCGCTGGATCTGGGAAAATAAATTCTGTTAATTAACTTTCTGATTCTGTCATAAATACAGAAAGAATGATCCAGCTGGCCTCATTCAGTCCCATCCTGAGCAAGCATCTGGCGACAGTGGAGCGGAACAGCAGGAGGAAGCGTCCAACAGAACCAGAACCCGCCTGCAGTTACCAGGCGAGCGCCGAACCAGCAACACTTTCTGCTGCAGCTGCTGTTGCTGCTCAGAAACTGGAGAGCAGTAGGAGAAAGCGACAAGATCAGGATCATTTTTCCTCAAACCGTTCAAATCAGCCAGTTTTGAAAATGTGTATTTTCTCAGAATATCCAGTTTAATAGTTTCATATTAACTGTTTTTGTGGTTGTATGAATCACAGCTGAAACCTTTATAAAAATCACTTTTTCATGTTTGTTAAAACCGTCTGCATGCTGGGACCGCTTGAGAGGAGGAGCTTACTGCTGTTAATCAATGTAATGTACATGCTACTCAATGTGCTAATGGTGGAGAAACAACTCTCTGTTTCAGGAAAACATTTTCCGCTGTCATTGGTGGTCCTGCTAATTAGCTTAGCATTCACAGCAGGATCTGCTGTGGTGAGCCAGCTGTAGCAGAGAGGGTGCGAGCAGCGCATACACACATTATTGGCAGTGCTAAGACCCTCCTGGTTCTGACTGGTTGTTTGAGTGAGTTGTGTATTTTTTCTGGGAGCACTGGGAGAAGGCGGAGCAGCCCTGTCTTTTATTAACATTTTAACAAATATTTTCAAAAGTAAATTTTTATATTTATAAGAAAACCCGTTTATTCCTGCAGAAAAAAATATGTACATATTTTTCTGAAATAAAATTTCAAGATATAAATATAGCCTAGATAAATGTGTGCATTAACATTTAGCAGTGAGAGTGCTCTCTGTACTTTTATTTATTCACCAATTAATTTTCATAAGTAATAATTATCTAATAAATATGGTTAATATGTGCAGGTCATTCTGACTGACTCCAGTCCAGTCGTTCAGGGGAAAGAACTGTTCAAAAGAGTCGAATTGTTCTTGAACGTCACATCACCAGTAGGAGAAAGTATTCGGGGTGTCTGCCTCACTGGTCCTACTGGGAGGAGATCTGCCTCCCAGTTCACATCCAGCAGTGAAGCTGCAGCGCTGCTTTATGCATCAGTATGCCTGAACAAATGCAGCTTTCTGTTCATGCAGTCTGATGATTTAACCGGGGGAAGCACTGAGCCCTGTGGCGCTCCTCCAGACCTGCTGCAGCTTTCCGCCCAGGCTGAGCAGCCGGGCTGTGATTGGTGGATTCCTGAGCATGTGCAGAAAGCTCCGGCTCTGGCCGCAGTCTGTTGCTGCTTATGTCTCCTGCGGCGCTGCAGACTCAACTGTTGAGTTTACAGCCACTTCCTGCTTTGGCTGACGGGATCCTCAGAGGACTCCTTGTTCGGGTCCGAGGCCGTCGTTGGCGGGCGGTGGTTACCATGGTTACGCGCCCTGCAGCAGCATCCGCTCCCCATCTTTACACTTTTGTTGGTTTCTGCCAGGTTTTAACTTTGGGATGTTTAACGTCCTCTTGAGTCTCTGATAAAACAAACCCTGATTGTTGTCGTGTTGCCTAGCAACCGCTTCCAGGTTGTCTGGCAGTCTGACACGGGAATCATCAGGAATCAGGGATAATCCTAAACACACTGCGGCGTAATGAGCAGGTAATCACACTTAAATTCATTCGTCCACGCCCAGCCAATCCAGACAGAGGGCGGCGCCTTAATCCACCAGTTATTCACCTGTCTCCCATTAGATCGTCTGTGCACACACACACACACACACACACACACACACACACACACACACACACACACACACAGCTTCACTGCTGTGGGGGAGGATGAAGGAGCTGCTGATCCTCTCTGGGATCTTCTCTCTGAATCGCTTCATCTTGGTTTTCCTCCTGGTTCAGGAAGTTCCTCTTGAGGCACAGCAGTGGTCTTCATCCCGACCAGAACTCATCTGGATCTTAAACTAGAAAATATGCGAGCCGGTCTGACCTGCAGTCAGTCCAGAACCAGAACGGTCCACTTTCCTCAGCAAGTAGCCGGTTGTCATAAGCCGATGTCTCGTATCGTGTTTCTCTCTGTTCGCTTCAGAAGTTTTCATCCACATGAGCCGATCCGCCCCAAGCGTTGTTTAAACATGCCGACCCATAGGGGGCAGTGTAGCGCTAAGCTAACACCTGCCAGCCAATCAGATGGCTTCAGAACGAGCGACACTTCCTGTTAGGGTCCCAACATGGCGCCAGGATGTTTGTCTGCAGGCTCAGCTGATTTTCAGCAGTATTAAAATATAAAGTTATTAAAACCAGACGATGCTGATGAGGAATCGGCTCAGAGCGAGTATCTCGGTTTATTGGGGCCTCATTTGCAGGCTGGAGCCATGAACACGATGCACCAATGCAGAAATGTCTCATTTCCACTTTGGTCAGAGTTTTTATAAATAATGGTTTTTAGTGAAATTAATGTAAACGAACCAAACACAGGAAGTGGATCAGCTTTCCCAGATCCGGCCTCAGAGGCCGCCGCTATCTGCGTGCTGATTGGTCCGTACAGCTGCTGCCAGAGGCGGCCTCCCTCAGGGCGACTGGTGCTGGTTCTGGAAGAGGTCCAGGAAACAGCAGAACCAGAGTCCAGCCTGCAATGGAGGCAGGTTGATGAGCTTCTGATCAGCAGAACCGGCCCGGTCCGTTTTACGGCAGGCCTCTCAGCCCTGCGGACCACCGGCCAAGTCCTGCGGCACCGAGTTTGCTCAAAGCAAACATTCCCTGAGGCTGGGGGGGGGGGTCGCACAGAAATATCAGAAATTCTGTGGTTTGGGTCAGGCCGGGTGACCAGAACCGAGCAGAACAACAGCGGAGGGGCCTGGTGTGTTGGTGCATTCCTGGTGTGTGTTTTCTCTCTCCTGCGGGCCGGGCCGGGCCGGGTCTGGTTCTGGTGGGGTGGGCACGGATAGCTGTGGTTTGGTTGGTGGCAGAGACGGGGGGTTGGACCGGAGCGGTCCCAGAGGACTCGGCATCAGGCACTCGGACTGGGCCTCCAAATGTGAGGACAAGTCTTGTTTTGTTTTCTAATTCTTCATATTTATTCGTCCCTCTTCATCCTCCTCCTCCTCCTCCCCTGCTCTTGTTTTTCTTAGGAACCCTCCCTGCCAAGAGCTGAAACAATAGCAAAGCTTTCCAAAAACCTCCCTGGCTTTAAACAATGCCATCAATCACAGCCGACACACACACACACACTCAGCTCGCCTGTTAACTCTTCATAAGGTCGCTGCAGGACCGGAGCCTGTAAGTCAAAGCTCAGGGTGAAGTTCTCCCTGGTCTCCGTCCAGCTTCAGATTTACAGAACCGGTTCTGCTCAGCCTGGAGGAGCCGTCTCTGGTTCTGGGTCTGGTTCTGGTTCTTCGTCTCCCAAAGGGAAAAACATTAAATTTAATTTTATTTATTAGTTTGAATTTTTTCTGTTTTCAGGGAAAAGATTTAAAACCACAGCAAGGAAACTGGAGCTTCATCAGCTGGGCCTCCTCTTCCTCTTCCTCCTCCTCTTCCTCTTCCTCCTCCTCTTCCTCTTCTTCCTCCTCTTCCTCTGGTGCTGCTTTTCTCCTGCAGCTTAAAGTTTTATTCCTTCTTTTTCTGGCTCAATCATTTTTTTGGACGATTATTCCATCTGTTCTTCAGCTGATCAAGATTTCAAAAACGTCCATATGTTTTGACTTCCTGAGTCAAAATGGAGGCGGAACAGGAGCAAAGAGGAGAGCAGTGGAGGAAGTTGAATCTCCTCCATGGATCCCGATGGAAAACAAGTTGGATGAGGCCAAGCAGCTTCCTGTGGTTCAGTGAGTCGAGGCTGCAGCAGCGGATCCCCTACTCCAACATCGGTCTACAGACTCAGCAGCTGCAGAAGCAAAGATGGAAATGTGAAGTGAATGAAGATCTGCCTGAATGGAACCAGGAATAAAAGCTTCACAAGGACAGAAGGTTTCTACAGTGCTGGAGGAAACCCGGAGCAGAAATGCTCCCAGATCCTCCAGCTGCTGAAGGAAATGTCAGATTACTCCAAGACAAAGTGATTTTAAATTCCAAACAATATTCATGATCCCAGAGAAATCTTCAGGTTGAAAATGATTGTTTCTGCAGGGGGACCCGCCAAAGTAAAAGCCTGGTGTCCAGGTTGAATGTGTAGATCGTAAAGGTGTGCAGAAACCCACTGACCCCCCAGGTGCCAGCGGCCCACAGGCTCCGCCCCCAGCAGGTCGGCCCTCCTGGACTCTGCCCCCCAGAACAAACATGGCAGCACGCGCCTGGCAGCGGGACTTTGACCGGAGCGCCGCTAACGGGCCCCCTCCCCGGGTAAACTGCAGGTGAACTCTGACCCCTGACGCCAGGCCGCTGCCAGCCGCTCAGGGTTCCTGCAGCTTCTTCACGAAGCAGAGCAGCAGGAAACGCAGATATGCATCAGAAACATCGAAGGTTGTTTAGTAACAGGAAGAGATGAAGGCAGCAGTTTTTATTTTTAGGCTGAAACAGGGAAATGTGGAAACCTGACTCCGTCCTGCAGCGCTGCCGTCGCTCAGAGAAAAATTAAACGTTGCTTCAACTCATCCAAGGTGCTGCAAAGAGCTGCTGCAGAGGTCTGTGTTACAGCAGCGCTGAAGAAACCTCTGACTGAAGACATGGTTGGAGGAAGTCGACCACGATGACAAACCTGACGCTCAGAAAGTCTTAATGCTCAGTTACGACTTTCTGTGTTCGTTGTGCTAATTAAATGCGACCCAGTCAGACGTCAGTGAGGACGATTCTGACCCCAAAGCGAAGAAGAACATGGCCGTCAGCCAGCAGACTGACGCCATGCGCTGCTTCCTGCGTGGATCTGCTGCCGGCTCAGCCGCCGGGCCTGAAGCCCGACTCACAGGTTCCGAACCGGCTGCATGGAGCAGTGCAGGTGGCATGGATCCGACCCGGTGCGGACATGATGAGGTCGCAGCCTGCAGGCTGTCCTTGCTTCAGGGAAGCTGCTTTTACATGTTTATCTGAATGATCCCAGCAGAACCCAGCAGAACTTCCCCTGTAGCTTCTGCTGGCTGAACGGATTATTTACGTTCTTCTGAAAGCAGCTCAACAAACTTTCCCTCTTTAGTGTTGAAGTTTAAATGCCAATGATTGTGAATCCCCTGCAGCTTGTCCGCAGGCCGCTCGCATTGGCTAGCATCAGGCTGATTCGGCGCCGCCGCTCTGCTGCTGCAGCCGCCGCTCTGCTGCTGCAGCTGTCCTCTCATTCAGGACAGGACGGCAGGATGAGCTGCAGATGCACGCATCATTGATTATTAATTATTTATTGAGGTTTTTCCTGCAGCTGCAGGTTCTGTCCTCCTGTCCTCGGAAGACGCTGCAGCACCAGGACCTGGACAGAAGCCTACAGGGGACAAAAAGCCAGATGAACGTAGGAATCAGCTGATTCTGTTGATGTGACGACTTTGAGACACGAGGACGCATCAGAGACAGCGGAGACGTTTCTGCTCGTCTCAACCTGGTTTTTCTACAGAAATTTAGAAGAAGTTTAAATATGCAAAAAGCAGAAAGAGGAAGAGAAGCAGCGTGCAGAAACACGCAGCTTTCACCGTCACAGTGCTGCAGCTGGACCCGGTGAGGGACATGGAGGACAGTTGAGTCTGAGCTGCAGCTGAACCGACCGCAGACGGCATCAGAACCAATTAGAAGCCTTCGTCTCTCTGGCCTTCCTCTTCATCACTTCGTGGGAACTCGGCTTTTGGTTTGAGCCAAACTGCTGAGTCATGACGCGTCCACCGCAGTGACCTGTCAGCCCCGCGGCATGCTGGGAAGCCGGCTGCTTCCTCATTCAGCTTCCGGCTCAGCTGCAGCAGAGGCGCAGCAGGACACAGGGGGCGGAGCCTGAGGGAAGGGGCGGAGCCTGGATGGCATCTGAACCATCTGGACCTCAAGAACCTCCAGACCCAGATAACTGAAACCTCTGCAAGTTTTACTCCACGTCTCAGAACCAGAACCAGTCCTCCCAGTCCAAGGTCTGTACTGGCTGATCTTGTCTCGTTGGTTCTGCTTCCACCAGGACCTGCTGGTTCTGACCCGATATTGTTGATCAGAACAAGTCCTGGTTTCAGAGCAAAGCAGAACCGGTAAGGATGTGACTCCTGATCAGAACTTTGTTGCTGATTGCAAGAACTTGGTTCCTGGACCAGAACCAGACTGGAACCTGGAACAGACTCGTTGGTTCTGATTCGTTCTCTTGTGGAGTTTGGACTGGATCAGAACTCTTTCATAGGGAATGTTTGGTTCTGGGTTCTGGTTCTGGTTATGGTGGAAGAGGCTTGTGGGACCTGACCGGAAGGACTCGGCCCAGACTCTCCGGTCCGTCTTCACTGGCTGAATGAAGCCGGTTCCGGTTCTGTTTTAAGACCTGGACTTTTGAGCTGCTGCTTGTTTCTGGCAGGCGCTTGAACGCATCGCAGTGTGTTCAGGGTCACTCAGAGATGGTATCACAGCGGAGTGCCTGGCGGAGCTGCGGCTCCACCGGTTCTTCCCACACTCTGGACTTGGAGCGGCGCTGGAGCGCTGCGGGTGTTTTCCCTGCAGCAGCTGCTGCCAGCAGCCTCGCAGGAGCTGCAATGAGCCGCAGCCTCAGTCCTGTGAATTATTAACGCTGAGTCTGAGCACAGTTATCAGATTCTGCTCTGAACTGGACCTGCACTCAGATTCTGAACCTTTATTCACCCGTTGAGCTCGCAGCGGGCCCTGGAGCGCCTCCAGACACGTCCTGCGCCGCGCGGCCACCGCAGGAAGCGCTCAGCGTTTAGACGCTTTCAGCTTCCCTTCATGCTACTTCCTAAGATGTTTGCAGCTTGTTGGGGCCGGCTTGTTCTGGCAGCAGACCTCCTCACACATTTATGGGATCCAAAGGATCTTCTGGCAAACAGTCAGAGCAGAAACATTTAGGACATTTTCTCCTGGTAGTCTGTGAGGCTCAAAACATTTAACTTCTCCAGCTGCTGTGGTTCTGACCCAAACCAACCTGTTCCCCTCCTGGCCTGTGGGGGCGCTGCACCAAGAACCACTGAAGGAAACGACACAAAAACCTCTGAAGACGCTGAGAGCAACTTCCTTCTTCACCAGATGGAAACAAGATGGAGGCGTCAGGTTTTAGTGTTGGAGGATTTCTCTTTAGTCTTTGGCTAAAGACCAGGAGCCATTTCTGCTGCTAGCGCTAGGCTAACACGTTAGCTTTGGTTGGATTTACCCAGAATGCCTTGCGCTGTAGTCCACTTCCTGCTTGTGGAGCGGTCTTCGCTCTGCTTGGCGTTCACATTCAAACCAAACCAGAGTTCACTTCAACCGAACCCAGACTCAGGTCTGGAGGACCAGAGGTCAGAGGTCGACTAGCGTTTACACCAACTGGACCGACATTATAGACAAACAGACCGGAGTTGGGTTGAAGCGGACCGGCGCCGGACCAAACAGAGCAGGGGAAACGATGAACTCAGGAAACTTCAGGTCCAGCAGCGGTTCTGTTCTGATGAGGTCCAACACGCCGTCTTCTGACGTCACGCCTCCAGGTGTTTGTCGTCACCCAGGAGGAGATTTTTGGGGTTCAGTTTTCTGAAGATCTCATAACTTCAGGTTTCCGTTTACATTAATCGGGTCGTTCATTATATCAGTCATTCCCAGAAAGTCATTCCTTTCTGTTCGGTTCTTTCTTGTGTTCGGAACCAGATTTTAGTTTCAGTTCTTTTTCCTTCAGTCAGTAGATCCTCTTTCTCATTGTTGTATCATGACCTTTGACCTTAGTTGAGGCAGTGAGGCCAGATGTTCTGGTTCTTCTGCACCTGCTTCTGGCGTTGTTGAAGCGGTTCTGGTGGGTCAGGTCCCCGGGAGGTTCTGGTCCAGGTGTGGATCCTGGTTCTCCTGAGGTTTTCTGGAGAACCTTAGAGACGGGTCTGAACCCGTTCCCAGACTGATGCTTTGGTTCTGATCTGTTGTTTTGCTTCATGCTGACAGACGGGTTCTGTTAGAAGCTAACAGAAAGTTCTGACCGGTCCTGAAAAACACCAGAACTTCTGGTCTCTAGACGTTTGGAGCTGGTGGAGGCCTGCAGCTGGTTCTGCACAGCGGATCTCAGCACAGCGGCACTCCACACTTTTCAAATTTCTATCTGTAAAGTGAAATGAATGATTTCCTGTCAGGTCTGAACTGATACCCTTCTACCAGAACCGGTACCAGAACCAGGAGTTCTTCAGACCAGCAGATGCATCTCTTCTGTAAAGTTCTGTTTGTCTCGGTTCGGAATGTGGACCTTCAGAGGGAGAAGATCCAGATGTTCTGCTGGACTGTTTACGGCTCCATCTGCTGTAAACAGGAAATCAGACCGGACCGCTCCTTTTGGCTTCTCTGATCCAAAACATCTGGATCCCACTGGTTCAGAACAAGAACCTGCTATTAGCAGATAACCAGCAGGTCGGTTGGACCTTCTCACCAACGTCCAACAGACTCTCAGAACCGTGTTGCAGTTCTTCAGAGATCCGGATGAAGCTGTTCCGCTGGTTCTGCTGCTCATCACTGAGGTGTTAGCATTAGCGTGCTAGCATGCTAACACCTCAGCTCACATGTTTCTACTTGAATTTTAAGATGACGGCATTCTTTCCAGCCTTTTGAACCAGTTATTGCTTTAAGATGTTCCCCGGTTTCATGACCTGTTTGACCTTTATGTCTCATCACTTTGGTCGGCCTGATCATAAACTTTAATGCAGCAGAATCAGAAACTGACGACTTTGCTGGTAGCGAGTTTCACACCAGTCGTAAACTGGAAGGAGAAGAAGAAGAGAGACATTCGTCTTAATGGTTAGCGTTAGCTCCTGCTAATTGTTTGTGTTTAGTGGTTTAGCGTTAGTGGATCTAAGATTCTTTTTAAGGAATAAGTTGTTAGACTAATTTTAAGACTTTGCCATTTTTAGTGCAACTAATTATTCTGCATGTCAACAATAGTGGCCATTTTGAAAATGTCCACCAGAAAAAGGAAACAGACATATATACAGACAATATATATGATTTCTACGGTTCAAAATGTAGGTTATGATTTGACACCAAACACTCGTCTGATTTGAGATTTGAAGTCAAAAACATGTCAGGAAATATGATTCCTATTGGTCTAGTTATGTGTGTTTTGACATCTGCGATAAATATTGGCAAATTTAGTGGAAAATTAAATTGCCATCGAGAGCCATTTTGAAAAATGGCGGCCATCTTGAATATTTCAGTGGCCGATGGTTTTCCAAAAGCCAGCCCTGGGAACGTCTGAAGGTTGGGTTCATGTAATCGATGCTCATCTGTTTGGCTCCAGGATGTTTGCAGGCGGCAGAAGCATCATGCTGTGGGACTGACTCTTTGCTACCTTCTGCATTAGCAGTTCTGTATGTACACTTGGACCGGACTGGACTTCTGCTGAACTAGGACGAACCAGTGGATTAGACCCGGTGGTTCTGGACCCGGTCCAGAACTGCAGGCCCTGTGGGACACGTCCAGAGGACAAAGTGGGACAGAACCGCCTGTCCTCTCAGCAGAGTGAAAAGTTCTGGTTAATGTTCAACCCTGGCCAAACAGAGCAGATAGGCGAACCGGGCCTCGGACTCACCGCGTGTCAACGAAACCAGGACTCTGAAACAAACAGCATCACATGTTCTGCTGCAGAGAGCGCCTCGCCGACCCGGTACCGAGGCTGGGAACCCGGTCTGGTTCAGGCTGCAGGTCCACTTCAGGTGAAACGTCTTCAACACTGAGGTTAGAACTGATCTGAGTCCAGAACCGGCTAGGTCGGACCAGTAGAACTTGGTTTGGTCGTCCTGAACCTTTTGACTGGCTGCAAACTGAGAAGTTCAGGTTCAGAATTCCTGAAAATTCACCGACGAGAAAACTGGAGTCAAACTGGAGTCAAACTGGAAATATGGAAGAAAAAACTGGAAACAGAAACAAGGAGGATCACATTCATCAATAGTAGATATGATCAATAAGTATATTGATAGGCCCAACTGACAGGAATAATGCTAACAGCAGTGATGCTAACAGCTGTGATGCTAACAGCTGTGATCAGCAGCCGTTTTCCTCCTAACTGCTGGAGCCTCAGCCGCCTGTCAGCAGTAGAGCTGGAAGCAGCTTCAGCTCCTCGGATCGTGAGAGAGGGTTATTCCCCCTGAAGTCTGGCCAGCCGGGCCTGGACCCTGGTTCTGGTTCTGGCCCGGTGTGGGATTCAGCTCAGAACCTGGAAAGAAGCAGGGAATGAAAGCGGGGAAGCGTTCCAGCCGCTAACAGGATAATGTCTTCCATGCGCAGGAAGAGCGAGCGGCCAACATGGCCGGCCTCGCTCCAAGAACCCCGCTACAGGTCCGAGATCGTTCACATGCCGAGACGTGTCGGCCCAGAACCACAGAGAGTTACAGCCCAGTGAGAGGAGGGTCGGATCTGCTACCAGAACCGGTTCTGATCCGACCACCATGAGAACTGAAACAAGCAGAAGAATCAGTTATTGAACTAATCAACTAATTCAGGAATCAATTCGTCGTCACCTGGAGGATCCAGAATCTACCAAGATCTTTAGCAACAAACTCAGCAGACAAGAAAACTGTTGATATCAAAACCTTCCTGGTCTGTAAATCTGTTCTGCTGCTAATCACCATCAGCATCTGGTTATTGATCAGCTAATCAATAATTCATCTCCAGATCGTCCTGCTGCTGCAGCAGGAAGAAACTTCCTTCTCAGATTTCATGTTTTCATCTGCGGGGCAGAAAACCTTCAGCTGCTCAGGAATGAAGTTTTGTGTTTTACTGAACAGAACCTGCAGATGTTCGGACCGCCGCGCTGAGAGGTTTTGCTGGGATCCGGATCCGTCCAGGTCGGGTCCAGAGGGAATCAGGAGTTCTCAGCTTCATTCCAGGTATCTTCCTCCTCCTCTTCCTCACCGGCTCCCGGCCAAACGTCCAGTCTTATCAGAACTTTTGATCTGGACCTGCTCGGCGCTCAGGTTTGGCCCGATTCTCCTCTAACACATGTTTTCTTCCTTTTCAGCACAGAAACCCATAAATCAGCTGATGGTTCTGGTTCTGGTTCTGATCCGTCTCTGATGAGAGGATTTACATTTTTGGGAAATCTGCTGTTTTTATTTAGTAAAACCGTGAGAAGGAACCAGAGCTGCTCAGGTTCTGGTTCTGGTTCGGTACTGAGCTCCTCTAGAATACAGGTATGAACTGATTTAATCTGGATTTCCTCCAGATTATATCCTGGTTTAATCCAGGTTTCTATCCTTGGGTTATAATCAGTAGTTCTGTCCCGGTTCTGGATGACTTTATGCTGATATTTGTATTATTTTTTTCCACTAATCCTGATTCAATCTGGACTTGTACAGATTATTAATCTGCTTTTGTGGCTTTCTGATTTTTCCATTTCATCTTAATCCTGGTTTTGTCTTGTTTTAATCTTGGTTATATTCTAAGATTTTTCTGTTTTCAGTTCTGCTCTATTTAAATAAGATCTAATAATTTCATCCTGATGGTTTTAAATCGTCGTTTTCTCAGGTTTAATCTGTTTAATTTTATTCTCCTAATTCTGGATTGCTGTTTTACCTGAAAATTCTCCTGGTTTTATTCCCAGTTGGCCTCAGGTAGCAGGCTAAAGGTCAAAGGTTATGACACATAAAGACTCTTCTCTCTAGAAACAAGATGGCCACCGGACGGAGGTTAGCAGAGCCGAGGCTTCTGGGAAAAAGTCCTCTGAAAGGAGGGAAGCAGAACCACTGTGAGCAGGGCGGTGGAGGAGTGGTGATGCGGGATTTGATCTGATCTGTTTGCAACAGAAGATAAAAACCTTCAGAATGAGACAGGTGAGCTTCAGGTGTTTCTGCAGGAAGTGGGCGGAGCCTAGCGGCTCAGAAACAGGAAAAGGAATTTCACCAGAACCAATCAGATGCTTCAGAACCTCTGATGTCACATCAGCAAAACAAGAAAACAATGTAGAAAAATCAAATCAAGCAGTTAAAGTCGTCTGATAATTATTGTTTTTATTTTTTTGGAGGTGATTTTATATGTTTATTTAAAAATAAATGTTTTAACAGAAAGTGAAAACTGGATTCGGCTCTTTCCGCCACCTTTAGTTTAATAAAAGGAATTAAAGCTGATTTGTCTGCAACAAACTCTGTTTTTCAGTGAACGTCTCTGGAAAAACCTGTTTCTGTTTATTATAATAGATTAGTTATTAAAAATGAAAATTTTTCATTTCTAACTAATGATGTGGGACATAATTTCACCTGATGAGTAAACACACAGTTCTGGAGCACAAATGGCCCCCGGGCCACAGCTTGGGCCTCATCAGGACGATCAGTGATCAATAATCTGGATTATCGTTAATCTGGGGATTCCAGCACAGAAACAGGAAGATGAGATGAAACAAGCTGCTTTATTACAATGCTGCAGGTTTTTGGTATTTCATATTCATTCATATATTTATTTATATAGAGAATTATTTTACATTTGGGTCAGGAAGGTTCGAACAAAGTGCTGCTTCCTCGGTTCCGAACGGACGGAGCGGGTCAAAGGTCACGATCGGAAGGCACTGAGTGAGGATGACTCACTGGAGGAGAGGAAGAGCCGCCCAGTTCACAGTTAGAGCAGAACGTTCTATTCAGTCCGGATCGGTACCGGGTCAGTACCGTCATGTCTGGGACAAGGTGCATGAGAGCGCAGGTTCGGGTCCAGTCTGAGGGGGTTCGGCGGAGCCAGAACTAGTCTCCTCACAGTTCTGGTGCAGCTGACTGCATGGAGATGGTTAACCTGGACCGGGCTCGGTTCGGTTCTGGAGGGATAAGGCACAGGAGGAGCAGAGCTGCAGGTTCAGTTTTAAACCGTGAGAAAGGCACAAATGCCGGGCGGAACCGCCAGGGTGAGTCCGGTTCGGTCCAGCTCAGGCAGTGGGATGGTGGTCCAGTAACAGGTTCGGGTCCGGTTCGGTGAGAAACACGTCCGGAATCGAACTAAAGCTGCTTCCAGTCTGCTCAGTTTGTGCGTTTTGGTTCGTTTTTTAGCTGCTGGAGGAGAACCGGCCCAGATGTTCCGGATGTCCCGGTGACGCTCAGCTGCCAGGTAATCCATCGGGTTCCGGTCCAGTTCGGGTCCAGTTCCAGGCCCGCGCCCCTCAGCTGCCCAGCGGCTTGAAGGATCCGTCGGGCAGCTGCCGGAAGATTCCCCGCAGCGTGTCCAGCTCCCGGGTCAGATGCTCCACGCGGCGCCGCAGCCGCTCGTTGTCGGCCGACAGTTCCACCACCTTCTGCTGCGTCTCCAGGTTGCGCATCTTCGCCTTGTCGCGGCTCTTGCGCACCGCCACGTTGTTGCGCTCGCGCCGCAGCCGGTACTCCGGGCTGCTCTTGTCGACGTGCTTCTTGGACTTGGCGCCCCCCCGCTGGTGCTCCAGCAGCTTCAGGCCGCCCTGCTGCGGGTGCTGGTGCGGGTGGTGCGGGCTGGGCACCGGGGTCGGCGGCGGGGTCGGGTGTCCCGGCTGGAGGTGCATGGTGGTCTGCGCGCAGTGCGCGATCTGATACTGCAGGTGCGGCATCTGCTGCTGCTGCTGCTGCGGCGGCGGCTGCTGGTGATGGTGCTGGGAGTACTGGGAGTGCGGGTGGGGGTGCGGGTGGTGGTAGGAGGGCGGCAGGCTGAGGTTCAGGTCCTCGTCGTCCCGCGGCTCTTGCTTGATGGCCACCGGGCGGATGCGCGGCGGGTTGTGCTCGTAGAAGGGCTCCATCTTGGAGTCCATGTAGCCGGACATGTAGAGCTGCTGCGGGGCCGCGGAGTCGAAGTCCCCGCTCATCATCTTCAGCTTGTCCTGCCGCGCGCCGTGGTGGAACAGGTCGGCCAGGAAGTCGTCGTTGAACGCCGACGGGTCGATGTAGGCGCTCAGGTCGATGGAGGTCTCGTTGTCTCCGATGTCCCCGCCGAGGTCCGCCGGGTCTCTGTAACCGGAGGGGGGCTGCTGGCCGTGGGTCAGGCTGCTCATCAGGGGCCGCGGCGCCGCCTCGTACAGGTTGGAGAGCTCCATGGAGAACCTAAAGCCCGGCATGCATGGCGAGGAGCTCCGCGAATCCAGGGTGAGGCACAGCGGGCCGCGCAGGTGACGAGCTCAGGTGAGACCAGCTGGCGGGACGCTGAGCGGGACGAGGCTCTGCGTGGCGTGGAGAGGAGCTGCGTGAAGCTGCGGGCTGCGGGGCCGATTCCTGCTGCTCAGTAACCTCTGAGCTGTCAGAGCCTGGCTTTATAGGAGGAGGGAGTGGGCGGGGCGGAGCGCGTACACACACACACACACACACACACACACACACACACACACACACACACACACACACACACACACACACACACCCCACGGACACTAACTCTCCTCTGCGCTTGAACCATTAATCTCCAGACCCGCTCCAGCAGAGACCCGGAGCCAGAACCGAACCCGTTCAGACAGAGAGACTCATCTGCAGCACAGAAATGTTCTACAGTTTTGGCGTTTTCTCTCCGAACTTTCCGCAGGTTCGGATCGTCTCCAGCCGTTTGGGTCCAACTGTGAAAGTTTCTCCTGTAAAAGTGAAGTCATGAATCTGAAGGCAGAGACGGCAGAGTCTGATGCTCCGGACTGCAGCGCCCTCTATCGGCGGTAGGCCGCGCAGATGGTTTTTCACAGCATAACTTTCAAACAAGCAGGAGTTTTGCAAACGTTTATCTGAGAAATCCAGAACCGGTACCAGAAGCTCGGACCAACCCGACCCGTTCGAGTCCAAACAGCATGAAGCGACTTCGTTTCACAGAGACCTTTTTTAAAATGACGTTTCTGGACTCTTAACCCTCTACGAGTTCTGCTCTGTGAAGTCCAGACGGTTCGGTACCTTAAGAACCATTTACTCAACTTTCTGCATCCACAAAACACTTGCTGAGGTCGGAGGTCAAGGTCGGACGTTGAGGTTATCTAAGCTTGTCGTATTGATTTCTTCTCCCAGTCTGACTGCAGCGTTTCCAGAATCGGGTCAAACCGGCGCTGTGTTTGAAAAGCATCATAAACTTTGTCTCTAATCTCAGTCCAGCATTTTAAACTATTTCTCATCACAGATTTTCCTCCATCAGATTTTTGGCACCGTTTCAACCAGCTCCCAGTTTTCCCAGTTACCTCTCCAGGTGAACCTCAGGGTTTTGCTTTTGGTCCTTGACTGTTTCCATCTTCTTCCACTTTGTGTCATATTCAGAAAGTTTGGTGTTAATTTTTTCCGCTATGCAGATGCACCGTCCTTCCTCTCTGCCTTATCGGCACCAGGTCTGTCATCAACTGCCTCCACCCGTCTCTTACTCACATCAGTGCAGCAATTCTTATCAATGCACTTTCCACCGACACACACACACACGCACACACACACACACATCCTAATGTGGAGTGGCTCATTAAGCTGCCACTCATGGTTGTAACAGGAAACCTCCAGGTGTCTCCGTCTGGACTGGTAAGTTAGCGAATGCTAATCAGTTTATCATGCTAACGTTTAATCAGACGCTCTGCGTTTATCTGCAGGTGAGAAGATTCCCTGGAACCTGATGGAGCCTCCGTCCTGCTCCGCCCTGCTCCGTCCTGCTAGTTTCTCACCGTAAAGTCCAGACTTTTCTCTCTGTGAGGTTTTGCAAAAATGTAAACTATTAAAATAATTAGTTCATCAGACATTTTCATCTCCAGCAGTTTCAATTCTACTCGGTTTATTTCTACAATGCTAACTGTCGTCTCAAGACATTTTATAAAAAGTCATTTCAAGTCACTGACTCGTATATTACAGGTGATCCGAGTCAACAGGGCATTAAGCTCTGTTTATTATTTGAATTCATTTAAAAAGTTTTTATATATAAAAAGGGAGAAAACAAATAGTTAACAGTGGAAACAATAATGCAAATTGGAGAGCAGTAGGAGAAGGTAGAGAGGTAAAGAGGTCAGTTTGTTCTCCAACCGGTAGCATAATAACCACAGAAATAGCTCAGGATAACCCCAGACAGAGGACAGTCTGTAGTCTAGAGAGTGCTAGTTATCACTGCTGGTTATCTGGTTATATCTGCTGGTTAGCTTTTTATCTCTACTAGTTATTTGGATATATCTGCTGGTTAACTCTGCTAGTTATGTATGTTTACTAGTTATATGGTTATTTCTACTGGTTATCGGGTTATCTTTGCTGGTTAGCTTTTTATGTTTACTAGTTAGTTGGTTATCTCTACTAGTTATTTGGATATATCTGCTGGTTAACTCTGCTAGTTATGTATGTTTACTAGTTATATGGTTATTTCTACTGGTTATCGGGTTATCTTTGCTGGTTAGCTTTTTATGTTTACTAGTTAGTTGGTTATCCCTACTAGTTATTTGGTTATATCCGCTGGTGTAATGAAGAGATCTTCATTATTGGGACTATTTTACTGAAATCACTGTATTGCATTTTTAAAATATTTTTGCACTTTATTAACAAGCACTTTATTTAGCACTGCACTTTAAGCATAGATTTGCACATCAGTAACAATTTGCACACAAGAAGTTTTAATTGTATTTATTGAATATTTTTAGAGATTAGCATGTAGCCTTTTGTTCTGGGCTCTGCACAGCTGCTCCTCATTGACGAGTGAGGTGGTTGTTGCCTGTGGAGGGAGGATAATTGTTACTCAGAGCAATGAGCTACTGGTGGGTAAAACTGAGCAAATGTGTTGTGCATAATCTGTTGGGTGTGGAGTGCTAATGTAGAGTGACTCACCTGTCTTTTCTGTGTCCTCTCCAGGGTGTTTGGACAAATTCTGCCCCGGGGGTCCAGACACCATATATAGTCTCCGGGAGAGGCCATTGAAAAGTGTGGGGGGGAAATGTTTATGGGTTTTGTGGTGCTTCATATGGTGTAATGATAAAACATAAAATATTTATAAAAAGTAAATGGAAATGTTTGTATTTAGTAAAAGGTATTTTAATTAAATAAGTGGATATTGATGAATTGAGATTCCCCTGTGAATTAAAGGTGGTTTGATCCGTCACAGCTGGGACTATTTAAGACGGCAGTTTCACCTGTGAAGTTGTTGGTTGATGTGTGAAGAATAAAACCACTGCTGTTTTCCACCTGACTGCCTCAACGCTTCATCGTCACTGTAAAATCCTACCGCGAACGGCTACCTTGTTACAGCTGGTTAGCATTTTATTTCTACTAGTTATTTGGTTATCTCTACTAGTTATCTGGTTATATTTGCTGGTTATCTCTGCTAGTTATTTGGTTATCTCTGCTGGTTAGCTTCTTATCTCTACTAGTTATTTGGTTATCTCTGCTAGTTATCTGGTTATCTCTGCTGGTTAGCTTCTTATCTCTACTAGTTATTTGGTTATCTCTGCTAGTTATCTGGTTATCTCTGCTAGTTATCTGGTTATATCTGCTGGTTAGCTGGTTATCTCAGTGAAATCATCCCGTTGGTTTGTTTTGAAGTTCTTTCCTGGTCAACGTCTGTCTGGTCAGAATTTCAGAGCAGAGAGTTTGGTGCCGTCCAGGTTTTAATCTCCTGTAATCTTCCAACGGATCGGATTCATCAGAGATAGAGCCAAGGATCCTGAACTATAGAAACATCAGAACCGGGTCAGCAGAACAGAACTTGGCTGCTGGAGGTCCGGTCCGACTCGCCCATTGTCAGTGGGGATTTTCTGATGACTGGTCCAACGGGTTCATTGGGTCCAAAGCCTGCGGTGCCGTCTACCAGGACGTTTTACAACAACCTGGACTTCCTGAACACCTGGTCAGAACCACATCTGGTCTACAGTTCACCTCTCTGGATTTAAATCGGCTTAAATCTGAAATTTTCAGACAAACTGGATCTTGTTTATTTTTTTACCTGAAGTCAGAATCAAGAGAAAAAACTGAACCAGTGAAAGGATCTATGTAATGAGTACATTACAATACTGAGTTTCAATTTTTGAATGATTAAATTATACAAATAAATTAACTTCATGACGAAGTAATGATAACTCTATTCACGTCACTAATGAAGATTTATTCATTAAGTCCAATTTAAATTTAAATTAATTTTAGTCTATTTGTGTCCATAGAGTTACGTTCAGGTTCCCTTTCTGTTCAGGCTAAATCTGTATAATAACTGAGTTTCGTCTGAAGAAATGAAATAAACATAATACTCTTAACTTATTGAGATGCAGCAGTTTGATAACGCTCCTAAAGAAAATCCGGTGGCTCTGATGCTCCTGTGGTGGATTCAGTCTGATTATATAAATATAAGATAATACTTTGATTCCTGAACGGGGAAAATAGTCCCAACACAACACACAACAAAAATAAAAAATATAATAATAAAATAATCATAAACATACAACTATGAATAACAGCAGTAACTGTCACGTATCACTCAGTATGTTGCTAAAAATATATTCAACCTTTAAAACCCACAAATATATAGAATATGTGTATTATGAAGTCATTATAAATACATTTATACATATTTATATATTAGATTTTTCATAAGGAACCAGTTTCAGGAAGCCAGGATCAAATGAAGTCATACATGTCTGAACTCATCTGACCAACCTCACGTTACATAAACAAAACCAACAGAAAGGCCGTTTGCTATTGGTCCGTCCATATGTCACTCCAGCAAGGAATTGCATCACTCTTGTAAATGCTGAACTCTGATTGGCCCAAACCTCTTTACGCCGCCGCCTCCTAGCCCCTGATTGGCTGATTCCAAACATTGCCGAACATGGTAAAGGGAGATTTCGCAATCGGCTGCTGTCCATGTTCCAAACAAAAACAGTGAGAGCGGCCGGAGACGGAATTAAAGTGGCACTTTCTACCCCATATCGGTCAGGATAGACTACAGGTTAACCACGCGGCCTCCTGGTGAAGGTAAACTTTGACTTTTTGGCTTAGAAACAGATTTATCCTCGAGGAGCGTTAGCAGCGGGTGCTATCAGGCTAACGGCTAACTGGTTCGGTTAAATTCCGACAAAATAACCCGTTTCGACCCGGTTCGGGTCTGAAACCGCGTCTAGCGACCAGCAGGCGGTACTTTGAGCTCAGGGTGTCTGTAGATCAGGGAGGAAACGAGCTGATATAATTGAACTAAAAGTTATATCGGTTTCGGGAAATGATCTGTTTAATCGACGTCGTTCGGCCCAGTTTTCCCGTTCTGTTTGGCTTTATGTAAGGATGTTGGGACTCGGTTCGGTTTTGAAAAGTGAGGTTTGTGCTGAGACCCGCATGACTCGGAGTTCCCCTCAGTGATGATGCAACAGCAGGCAACAGCCGCTGTTTCACCCGGAGCGAGTTCTGCTACACACAGGGCAGCCGCTCCATAGCAACGCGCCGACCAATCACAACGCGGTGACTGCTTCACAGCGTAGAGTGACGTAATCAGGAATGACGGTGATCACTGGATGTTTAGAACATCCAGATAGTATCATTAAATGATATTAGTTCTGAATTAATGTTGTTATAGTTTTTATATTTGATTATTCTGAATAGTAAAGAACACAATCAATATTACCCTATAATAGTTTAGTTCTTCCAAATGGAAATGAAATGTTGTCATAACTCATCATTGAAGGACAGATGTTGATGGAAGGATCTCCAGGAGCAGTCAGTGTTGCAGCGAAGCTCTGTTGCTTTATGACAGTCTCAGTTCAGGGATTAACTGAGCTTCATGATCCAAAAACCAGGGCAACTGAAGAAGCAATCAGAACCAGGAGAGGTGCTCCAACATGCTGCCACCAGGGCGGCGCTGTTCTACAATTATTATATTATGGTTATTGTTGTGTTGTCCTGCAGACCCGTCCTGCGGTTCTGACCCGTCCGGCTCCGGTCAGACCTGAGCTCCTGCAGGCAACATATCCAAATGAGCCGGCCGCCACAGCCGAAACTCATCACAGCAGAGCACAACGACGTGAGCGTCATCCAGAGCCAGGCGCACGCCGCCGCAGCGTCCAACGCAGCGTCCCTCGCCGGACTGCAGCAGGTCCCCCAACTCGTCCCCGCCGACCCGTCCGCCTCCGGAGGAAAGGCGGCGCCGCCCAGCAAGATGAAGAAGCCCAGCGTAGACAAGGACAGCGAGGAGTACCGGCAGCGGCGCGAGCGCAACAACCTGGCGGTGAAGAAGAGCCGCATGCGCAGCAAGCAGAAGGCCATGGACACGCAGCAGCGCGTCAACGAGCTGAAGGAGGAGAACGAGCGGCTGGAGGCCAAGATCAAGCTGCTCAGCAAGGAGCTGAGCGTGCTCAAAGACCTCTTCCTGGAGCACGCCCACAACCTGGCCGACAACGTGCAGCCGCCCGCCGACGCCGCCAGCCCCGCCCCCGCTCAGTGAGGGGCGGAGCCTCAGGGCCGCCGGGAAGCCGGCCTCGCGTCCTTCCTCCATCACCGTCGTCCGTGGCCCCGCCCCCTCAGTGATGTCACCGGGAGACGGTCGGCCCACGGGTCTGGAGAGACTTTCTTTGGCCGGACCCGGCCTCTGATTGGCCCAGAGAGAAACGGCGTTCAGTCGGACCCGATCATGTGACTTTTGTCTGTTTTTTGTTATTATTATTCTACAGCTTTCCATCATCTTCTGCTGGGTTCTACTGGGACCACTGAACAGAACCTCCAGAACCGCCCTGCCCAATCAGGATCCAGAATGCTTCCTGATCATCGTCACGATTGGTGGCGTGTTTGTCTGAGCCGGTTCTGGTTCTGGTTCTGGAAGCAGTAGAACGGGTGAGGAGCAGAGCTTCTTCCTGAGGTCAACTGGTGTTTCTCCAGAACTTTGAGGCGGCCCGGTTCTGACTCCACTTTGATCCAGACAGACTCGGCTCATGCAGGACTGGAGCAGGAAGCCCCGCCCCCTCCCGCGTGCCCCCACCTGCCCAGCCGGGTGTGTTGGCGTGCAGCACGCCGGGTGGAACCGGGCGGACTCAGACGCCTCGACGGAACCGCAGCTTTAGGTAAATCCAGCTGTAAACGGGTCGGCTCGTTAGCGGTCTGCTAACGAGCCGCCGCCCTGCGGGGGGAAACAGGTGGAGCGTCAAGGAGCCAGACGCCGTGATCACCTGAGGTCTGCGTCCAGATCCCGGTCCGGTTCTGGTTCCACTAGGGGATTTTGAACTTCCTGTGAAACCAGGCAGTCCGACGGGTCGCTTGGTTCTGGTTCTGTGACCCGTACTGCATCGTTTTCACGTTTCTATGGTCTTTTCTAATCTTTTAGTCTGCAGCGGCTGAGGCTGCTTGTTGCTATGGAGATGTTTGCATGAAAACACCGGGGGGGAGGGGGGGGTGTCTGTCAATCAGCTATTTTATATCTGGGATCGTTTATGTTGTAAATTAAATCTGAGTCTCAAAGTTCAGCCGAGTCCGAGTCTCTGTTCGACCGAAGACACTGGAACCATGAACAGGTTTCTGTTATTATTATCAGTATTATCATTATTAGTATTATTATCATTATTAGTATTATCATCATTATCATATTATTATTATTATCATTGTTGTTAATAAATCTGCCGGCTTCCAGCAGTGAAAGTAATGTTTGTTTTATTGGCGCTATAATGAAAACTTATAAAATATAATATTTTCTCTTAGATTTCAACTTTTATTAATTTATTTCCAGTCATGAACAAACTTTTATTTTGAAGGAGCCATCAGGAACCTGTGTAGCTGCTTCCTCTGCATCATGAAGCTCCATGTTCTGTTAGAGCCTGGGTCCATCCAGGTTTTTATCAGAACCACTGGGATTCTGGGATTAACCTTGACCTCTGACCAGGCCGGGGTTCTGCTGTTGATCAGAACCGACCCGACCCGACCAAACGTTTAATTGGTTTCTGTGAAGCTTAGTGAGATTTTTACCAGAATCTGATTTACAGCTGATAGCTGGAGCGCTCCAAGGGTTGCTTATGCTTTGGGCTGGCCTGCCTCCACTGTGTGTGTTAACAGAGTGTGTGTGTTAGCAGAGTGTGTGTGTTAGAGTGTGTGTGTGTGTGTTAACAGAGTGTGTGTTTGTTAACAGAGTGTGTGTTTGTTAACAGAGTGTGTGTTTGTTAACAGAGTGTGTGTGTTAGAGTGTGTGTGTGTTAACAGAGTGTGTGTTTGTTAACAGAGTGTGTGTTTGTTAACAGAGTGTGTGTGTGTTAGCAGAGTGTGTGTGTTAGAGTGTGTGTGTGTTAGCAGAGTGTGTGTGTTAGAGTGTGTGTGTGTGTGTTAACAGAGTGTGTGTGTTAGAGTGTGTGTGTGTTTGTTAACAGAGTGTGTGTGTTAGAGTGTGTGTGTGTGTGTGTTAACAGAGTGTGTGTGTTAACAGAGTGTGTGTGTGTGTTAACAGAGTGTGTGTGTTAACAGAGTGTGTGTGTTAGAGTGTGTGTGTGTGTTAACAGAGTGTGTGTGTGTGTTAACAGAGTGTGTGTGTTAACAGAGTGTGTGTGTGTGTTAACAGAGTGTGTGTGTGTTAACAGAGTGTGTGTGTGTGTTAACAGAGTGTGTGTGTTAACAGAGTGTGTGCGTTAACAGAGTGTGTGTGTTAACAGAGTGTGTGTGTGTGTTAACAGAGTGTGTGTGTTAACAGAGTGTGTGCGTTAACAGAGTGTGTGTGTGTGTTAACAGAGTGTGTGTGTTAACAGAGTGTGTGTGTTAACAGAGTGTGTGTGTGTGTTAACAGAGTGTGTGTGTGTGTTAACAGAGTGTGTGTGTGTGTTAACAGAGTGTGTGTGTGTGTGTTAACAGAGTGTGTGTGTTAACAGAGTGTGTGTGTGTTAACAGAGTGTGTGTGTTAACAGAGTGTGTGTGTTAGAGTGTGTGTGTGTGTTAACAGAGTGTGTGTGTTAACAGAGTGTGTGTGTGTTAGCAGAGTGTGTGTGTGTTTTAACAGAGTGTGTGTGTTAGAGTGTGTGTGTGTTAACAGAGTGTGTGTGTTAACAGAGTGTGTGTGTGTTAACAGAGTGTGTGTGTTAACAGAGTGTGTGTGTTAACAGAGTGTGTGTGTGTTAACAGAGTGTGTGTGTTAGAGTGTGTGTGTGTGTTAACAGAGTGTGTGTGTTAACAGAGTGTGTGTGTGTTAGCAGAGTGTGTGTGTGTGTTAACAGAGTGTGTGTGTGTTAACAGAGTGTGTGTGTTAACAGAGTGTGTGTGTGTTAACAGAGTGTGTGTGTTAACAGAGTGTGTGTGTTAGAGTGTGTGTGTGTTAACAGAGTGTGTGTGTTAACAGAGTGTGTGTGTGTGTTAACAGAGTGTGTGTGTGTTAACAGAGTGTGTGTGTTAACAGAGTGTGTGTGTGTGTTAACAGAGTGTGTGTGTTAACAGAGTGTGTGCGTTAACAGAGTGTGTGTGTTAACAGAGTGTGTGTGTGTGTTAACAGAGTGTGTGTGTTAACAGAGTGTGTGCGTTAACAGAGTGTGTGTGTGTGTTAACAGAGTGTGTGTGTTAACAGAGTGTGTGTGTTAACAGAGTGTGTGTGTGTGTTAACAGAGTGTGTGTGTGTGTTAACAGAGTGTGTGTGTGTGTTAACAGAGTGTGTGTGTGTGTGTTAACAGAGTGTGTGTGTTAACAGAGTGTGTGTGTGTTAACAGAGTGTGTGTGTTAACAGAGTGTGTGTGTGTTAGCAGAGTGTGTGTGTGTTTTAACAGAGTGTGTGTGTTAGAGTGTGTGTGTGTTAACAGAGTGTGTGTGTTAACAGAGTGTGTGTGTGTTAACAGAGTGTGTGTGTTAACAGAGTGTGTGTGTTAACAGAGTGTGTGTGTGTTAACAGAGTGTGTGTGTTAGAGTGTGTGTGTGTGTTAACAGAGTGTGTGTGTTAACAGAGTGTGTGTGTGTTAGCAGAGTGTGTGTGTGTGTTAACAGAGTGTGTGTGTGTTAACAGAGTGTGTGTGTTAACAGAGTGTGTGTGTGTTAACAGAGTGTGTGTGTTAACAGAGTGTGTGTGTTAGAGTGTGTGTGTGTTAACAGAGTGTGTGTGTTAACAGAGTGTGTGTGTGTTAGCAGAGTGTGTGTGTGTTAACAGAGTGTGTGTGTTAACAGTGTGTGCGTTAACAGAGTGTGTGTGTTAACAGAGTGTGTGTGTGTGTTAACAGAGTGTGTGTGTGTTAACAGAGTGTGTGTGTTAACAGAGTGTGTGTGTGTGTTAACAGAGTGTGTGTGTGTGTTAACAGAGTGTGTGTGTTAACAGAGTGTGTGTGTTAACAGAGTGTGTGTGTGTTAACAGAGTGTGTGTGTGTGTTAACAGAGTGTGTGTGTGTTAACAGAGTGTGTGTGTGTGTTAACAGAGTGTGTGTGTGTGTTAGCAGAGTGTGTGTGTGTGTTAGCAGGGTGTGTGTGTGTTAACAGAGTGTGTGTGTGTTAACAGAGTGTGTGTGTGTTAGCAGAGTGTGTGTGTTAGCAGAGTGTGTGTGTTAGCAGAGTGTGTGTGTTAACAGAGTGTGTGTGTTAACAGAGTGTGTGTGTTAGCAGAGTGTGTGTGTTAACAGAGTGTGTGTGTGTTAGCAGAGTGTGTGTGTGTGTTAACAGAGTGTGTGTGTGTTAGCAGAGTGTGTGTGTTAGCAGAGTGTGTGTGTGTTAGCAGAGTGTGTGTGTGTGTTAACAGAGTGTGTGTGTGTGTTAACAGAGTGTGTGTGTGTGTTAACAGAGTGTGTGTGTTAGCAGAGTGTGTGTGTGTTAGCAGAGTGTGTGTGTGTTAGCAGAGTGTGTGTGTGTGTTAACAGAGTGTGTGTGTGTGTTAACAGAGTGTGTGTGTGTGTTAACAGAGTGTGTGTGTGTTAGCAGAGTGTGTGTGTTAGCAGAGTGTGTGTGTTAACAGAGTGTGTGTGTTAGCAGAGTGTGTGTGTTAACAGAGTGTGTGTGTGTGTTAGCAGAGTGTGTGTGTGTTAGCAGAGTGTGTGTGTGTGTTAACAGAGTGTGTGTGTGTGTTAACAGAGTGTGTGTGTGTTAGCAGAGTGTGTGTGTTAGCAGAGTGTGTGTGTGTTAACAGAGTGTGTGTGTTAGCAGAGTGTGTGTGTGTTAGCAGAGTGTGTGTGTTAACAGAGTGTGTGTGTGTGTGTTAACAGAGTGTGTGTGTGTGTTAACAGAGTGTGTGTGTGTTAACAGAGTGTGTGTGTGTGTGTTAACAGAGTGTGTGTGTGTGTTAACAGAGTGTGTGTGTGTTAGCAGAGTGTGTGTGTTAGCAGAGTGTGTGTGTGTTAACAGAGTGTGTGTGTTAGCAGAGTGTGTGTGTGTTAGCAGAGTGTGTGTGTGTTAACAGAGTGTGTGTGTGTGTTAACAGAGTGTGTGTGTGTTAGCAGAGTGTGTGTGTTAACAGAGTGTGTGTGTGTTAGCAGAGTGTGTGTGTGTTAACAGAGTGTGTGTGTGTGTTAACAGAGTGTGTGTGTGTTAGCAGAGTGTGTGTGTTAACAGAGTGTGTGTGTGTTAGCAGAGTGTGTGTGTGTTAACAGAGTGTGTGTGTGTGTTAACAGAGTGTGTGTGTGTTAGCAGAGTGTGTGTGTTAGCAGAGTGTGTGTGTTAACAGAGTGTGTGTGTTAACAGAGTGTGTGTGTTAACAGAGTGTGTGTGCAGACTGATTCGACCTGTGCGGTGATTAGAGGTTATCTGAGGTCGCTCTCCTGCAGCTTCACGCAGTAAATGATTGACACGATGACATCATCATCAGATGGCAGGTTCAGGTTCCTGTGACAGGTCAAAGGTTAGGCTGGCAAGTCAGCGGCTCAGTTCTGCCTGAACCAGTAGAACCAGTCCTCCCACCTCATTGTTCCCATAACTACCAGTTAGTCATCAAGTGTGCATCTAAAAATAAACTCACTCTGTGTGTGTGTGTGTGCGTGTGTGTGATGAAGATGATTTGAACCCTTTGTGTTCCTGCTGGAGGAAGCTGAGCAAAACTGAGCTGTTCTGGTGGCAGCATCATGCTGTGGGACACAGGCAGAGTTGGAGAATCCAGGAGCCTCAATGCTAATGCTAACACACCCTCTCTCTGCCTCCTGGACTTGTTCGTCCTGTCAGAACCTGCCAGAGGTTTTCCCTCAGAAACATCTGGAAAGTTTCTTCAGCTCTTGTTTCCTGGTTTAGCAGTGGGCGGTTTCTGCCAGGTTTTCCTCTCCGCAGCTTCAGAAGCTCGGCTTGTCGCTTTCTGCCTCCAGCAGCCAGAGGTCAGAGGTCAACGCTGACCTGCTCACAGTTTAAACTGGAGAGGAGGTGCTTCTGATGGCGTCATGATCAAAAATTCACAGGAATAATTTGGGTTAGTCAGACGGTTTCAACAGAAAGAATGAGGATTCATTCATCAGTCACATTTTCACCTTTATTCATGCTTTCATAAAAGTCATATTTCTAAAGTAAATCTTTCATTGCAAGCTTTAATTTAATATTTATCCCCAAACTAAATATAACCTTAACCCAAGCTACATATTTAGTTCCAACTTCAATATTTAGCTAAATAAATATTTAGTGAGCAAATTATTTAGCTTAAACTAGATATTTATATCAGAGCTAGCTAAATGGCTAGTTAGCTCTGAGCTAAGTGTTTTTTAAAGGTTTTATCGGCTCTGGTGTCAGACAGGGAAGTGGGCCGGGACTCGGATCCTCCTCCTGAGCTAGTGAAGTAAATATTTTGTTAGCTTTAAGCTAGCTGAATATTTTTGCCTCATCTTCAAACCAAATATTTAGCTGTGAGCTAGTTAAATACCTGGCTAAAATAAGTGAGAAAGATAACTGTTTAGCTTTGAGCTAATTAATTAGCTTCTAAAATATTTAATTGGGACTATGGCAGTTCTAAATAATGAACTCGGTGGAAATATGACTTTGACAAATGAACTCCAGTTTTTTTCTGACAGGCTAAAAATAACCCAAATTATTGCTGGCAATAATGACTGCAAGTTTCCAAACGCAGCTGATACCGGACCGGTCATTCTGAATCTGCGGGTCAGAACTGCTGATGAAGGTCATCATCATCATCAATGACACAGAGGCAGAAAGATTTTAAGTTTATCTTCTTATTTTAAACTTGTTTCATTCTGGGGCCCGGAGGCGGAGCTGCAGGCGTCTGTTAGCGATCATCCTGGGATGAGCTGAAGCCAGTCAGGGAGGAGCAGCGGCGAGCGGCGCAGACGCCTGAGAGCCATGATGTCATCATCAGCTTGGCAGCAGCTCCACGCCGCTGATTTATTCAGGCTGTCAAAACGCGCCCGTGCAGGCTGCAGCCGCTGCAGCGGGCCGGGGGCCGCTCTGAGGCCCCTGGAAGCTGAGAGCCAGGACTGGAGATTGAGACCCCTGGTTTAAAGGATTGCACCGTCTCAACGTCAGTAAGTGACAGAAGGGCAGGTTGCTGCTGAAGGTGCATTGACTCTTTCACTGCCAGTGGCAACAAAGTCATCATCAGCATTATAAGCTTAAATTCAATGGGTTGTTTCATAGGCCTCACTTTCACACAGAGACGGCAGTGGCTGAAAAAAGTCTTAAACCTAAGAGGAGTAAGGAACGGTCTCACCACCAATCCTGAGCAAAATGTCTTCGCTCTCACAGAACTTCAAAAGCACAAACAACTTGGAATCAGTGAGAATTAAATCACACAAGCAACTAGTTTCATGCTTCAGTTAGTGCTACTAGCGCAGACGTTTTAGCAGGAAAATATTTGAACATAGAGCCAAAGATAGATGTTGTAGAGCAGGGGTCTCAAACTCCAGTCCTCGAGGGCCGCAGTCCTGCAGTTTTTAGATGAGCCTCAGGTACAAAACGCTGGAATGAAACGACTTCATGACCTCCTCCTGGTGTAGCTCAGTTCTCCAGAACCTTAATGACCTCATTATTCTGTTCAGGTGCAGCAGAGGCTCATCTAAAAGTTGCAGGACTGGAGTTTGAGACCCCTGTTGTAGATGTTTTATGCAAAAAGCAAACAAAGTTAGATCAACAGCATGGTCACATGATGCAGAGCCATCAACAAACTGCATCAAGTTTGTTTTAGTCAGAAGATTTCGGTTAGTGAAGATCAGAGCTTAGAAACCTGCATAAAGGTTGAAATCTATTTAAATCTAGTTTGAAAGTTGAATTTAGGTTGATTTTAGTTTTCAACCTTGTCTAAAAACAATGTAAAGTCTCATTAAGCAAAAATGATCTATTCATACTAATTATTTTAGTCTAGTAAACAACGTTTATCAAACACAAAACATACAAACAAATATTCGCTCCATATGAAACAAACACAAACAAACGTTGCCATCAGAATTTGGAGTCAGTCAAAATTTCATCTACATTTACAGTCAGTCCTCAATTTTGTATATTTTCTTAAATTGTAATTATCAAATTTACTGAAGCTTCAAAATTTCCTCAATTGTCTTTTAAACATATTTTAATGTTTGAATTCAACTCTAATGTTCAGGATCCTGTTTTAAGTTTTAAACTATGTCTACACATACAAAAGAGAGAGATCTCAATATAATTTAGGATTACAGCAAATAATTGATCATATTTCTGCTGAAGCGCTTCATTAACTAACAAATAAGAAAATGATTGTATTATAACTGATATTTCCAGGACAACAAAACGTCTTTTAACCTCTAAGTTCAACTTTATCACAGCTGAATTTTATAGGAACTTTCTTCTGTTCAATTGAAATGCAACCAAATATTATATGGTATACCAAAATATAAAATGCACTGCAGTATTAATGATCTTTAATTCTTAACAATAAAATATATATATATTTTTATTTATTTTACATTATTTATGCAACTCAGCAAAGATTTTCAAAAAAGGAGAGGAAAAACAATTCTTTAAAAATGTTTAGAGTCTGTATTTACAACGGTTCAGCTTTTTAAAATATTTATTTATTTTAAACTTTTATTTCAAAACCATATTTTTGCTTAGAATGTTCTCTACCGTTTTACTTGTCATATTTCAATGGCATAATTTTGTTAGTCCAAATTACAGGCCTTAATATGTTTAAACATTTTGTTTTGTTTGTTTTTTGTGTATTTGAATAAACAAAATGATTTTATTTCTTAAAAGGCTCAGTGGGGCGTGCCGTGGTGGCGCAGCGGTTAGCGAGTCCTGGACGCGGCCGTCGCGGGTTCGACTCCCGGACCCGACGACATTTGCCGCATGTCTTCCCCGTTTCCTGTCACCCTGCTGTCATATAAGGGGCATTAGAGCCACAAAATACCCCCTGGAGGGGTAAAAAAGAAAAGGATCAATCAATAAATTTTATTGATAAGGGACCCTTTCATACTACAAGCAGCTCAAAGAGCTTTACAACCAATGAGCCGTCAGGTTTCTCTGACAAACCGTTCCATAATACTGGATGGATATGAAATGACTAAAACTATATGATCATGCAGAAGGTTAAAATAAGATTCATAAATACATATATATAGAAAAAACAACAAAACAAGCCTAATCGATTTCTACTGGTTTCTTCTCTTTCCCTCTGTCAGAGCCTCACTGCAGTGCATCTGACCTCTGACCTCAGCTCCTCAAACCTGTCCTCCATGGACCGGATGATGTCCCTCCTACAAAACCAGCTGATGAAAGACAACGAGAAGATGAGGAAGGTGAGGAAGACCTTCATCACCTCCAGCCACTGAAGAGTCTGTTGATCCTAATTTTGTTTTTGACACCAGAGAACTGATGGAACATTTACATTCAGGGAACAACTGTCCATTCAGGGAACGATGGTCCATTCAGGGAACGACTGTCCATTCAGGGAACGACTGTCCATTCAGGGAACAACGGTCCATTCAGGGAACGATGGTCCATTCAGGGAACGACTGTCCATTCAGGGAACGATGGTCCATTCAGGGAACGACTGTCCATTCAGGGAACGACTGTCCATTCAGGGAACGATGGTCCATTCAGGGAACGACTGTCCATTCAGGGAACAACGGTCCATTCAGGGAACGATGGTCCATTCAGGGAACGACTGTCCATTCAGGGAACGACTGTCCATTCAGGGAACGATGGTCCATTCAGGGAACGACTGTCCATTCAGGGAACGACGGTCCATTCAGGGAACGATGGTCCATTCAGGGAACGACTGTCCATTCAGGGAACGATGGTCCATTCAGGGAACGACTGTCCATTCAGGGAACGACTGTCCATTCAGGGAACGATGGTCCATTCAGGGAACGACTGTCCATTCAGGGAACAACGGTCCATTCAGGGAACGATGGTCCATTCAGGGAACGACTGTCCATTCAGGGAACGATGGTCCATTCAGGGAACGACTGTCCATTCAGGGAACGACTGTCCATTCAGGGAACGATGGTCCATTCAGGGAACGACTGTCCATTCAGGGAACAACGGTCCATTCAGGGAACGATGGTCCATTCAGGGAACGACTGTCCATTCAGGGAACGATGGTCCATTCAGGGAACGACTGTCCATTCAGGGAACGACTGTCCATTCAGGGAACGACGGTCCATTCAGGGAACGATGGTCCATTCAGGGAACGACTGTCCATTCAGGGAACGATGGTCCATTCAGGGAACGACTGTCCATTCAGGGAACGACTGTCCATTCAGGGAACAACGGTCCATTCAGGGAACGATGGTCCATTCAGGGAACGACTGTCCATTCAGGGAACGACTGTCCATTCAGGGAACAACGGTCCATTCAGGGAACGATGGTCCATTCAGGGAACGACTGTCCATTCAGGGAACGATGGTCCATTCAGGGAACGACTGTCCATTCAGGGAACGATGGTCCATTCAGGGAACAACGGTCCATTCAGGGAACGACTGTCCATTCAGGGAACGATGGTCCATTCAGGGAACGACTGTCCATTCAGGGAACGACTGTCCATTCAGGGAACGATGGTCCATTCAGGGAACGACTGTCCATTCAGGGAACAACGGTCCATTCAGGGAACGATGGTCCATTCAGGGAACGACTGTCCATTCAGGGAACGACTGTCCATTCAGGGAACGATGGTCCATTCAGGGAACGACTGTCCATTCAGGGAACGACGGTCCATTCAGGGAACGATGGTCCATTCAGGGAACGACTGTCCATTCAGGGAACGATGGTCCATTCAGGGAACGACTGTCCATTCAGGGAACGACTGTCCATTCAGGGAACGATGGTCCATTCAGGGAACGACTGTCCATTCAGGGAACAACGGTCCATTCAGGGAACGATGGTCCATTCAGGGAACGACTGTCCATTCAGGGAACGATGGTCCATTCAGGGAACGACTGTCCATTCAGGGAACGACTGTCCATTCAGGGAACGATGGTCCATTCAGGGAACGACTGTCCATTCAGGGAACAACGGTCCATTCAGGGAACGATGGTCCATTCAGGGAACGACTGTCCATTCAGGGAACGATGGTCCATTCAGGGAACGACTGTCCATTCAGGGAACGACTGTCCATTCAGGGAACGACGGTCCATTCAGGGAACGATGGTCCATTCAGGGAACGACTGTCCATTCAGGGAACGATGGTCCATTCAGGGAACGACGGTCCATTCAGGGAACGACTGTCCATTCAGGGAACAACGGTCCATTCAGGGAACGATGGTCCATTCAGGGAACGACTGTCCATTCAGGGAACGACTGTCCATTCAGGGAACAACGGTCCATTCAGGGAACGATGGTCCATTCAGGGAACGACTGTCCATTCAGGGAACGATGGTCCATTCAGGGAACGACTGTCCATTCAGGGAACGATGGTCCATTCAGGGAACAACGGTCCATTCAGGGAACGACTGTCCATTCAGGGAACAACGGTCCATTCAGGGAACGACTGTCCATTCAGGGAACAACGGTCCATTCAGGGAACGACTGTCGGTCTCCTGTTGGACATTCCCAGTATGGGAACCAATCCACAAAGGATTTAAGATTTATGTTCAGCATTTTTATTCTTTATTCATTTTCCTCTGCTTTTTTTCTTTTCTTTTTAATATTTCATTATCAGATAGTCAAACAGTTCTTCCCGAGGAGGAAATTGCGTTCTGGAACCACGTTGACCCGTTGGTCCTGAACTGGGTGGGATTTCCTCTTTAGACTGCAAACGTCTTCGCAGAATCCAACAAATCAGCTTTGTGGTGGCTCTGCCTCTTACTCCTTTAAGAGGGTCTTTATTTCCCATAAAGGTCTTTAGGTCTAGTTCCCTTAATTTAGAAAACCAAAACTCAAGAAACATCTGCCTTATTCACTGTTAAGGACTTTAACTAGGACACTGACCTAGAAATCTGTGGTTCCATTTTTCTCTTAACCCGGTTTGGGACTCAACCCAAACATCTGGGAGGGACTCTACCCCACCCCTCTTTTATTTGTTTTATTTGATATAGTTTGATTTTTCTCTCTGGGACTTGATCACCATCAATCTCTGTTCCAGTGTGAACGTTTATCGGATCCTTTACTATTTTAGATCAAAGTGCAGAACTTCAACATTTGCTTGGATGTTTAGTTGTATTTCAGATATTCAATAGATTTTTACTTAATTGCCGGACAGATCCACACACTCCCTCCTAGCCAGCGGCCATCTTGAAAAAACGTCATAAAAGACCCAGTTCTGCAATAGGACTGGGGTCAAAGGTCAGCGGCCATCCCATAATAAACAGGCATTATGGGATGGATTATCAGAGTTGACTCATGGCTTAGAATGGGTTAGTCAAAGTAAATTCACCTTTTACTATTTCAACTATTTAGCTTGTTAACTAAATGTTAGTTTGAAACTGTAACATTTATAAATGAATCAATGAAATGTGACTTTAAAACTGACTAAACAACCCAAATCATTGCTGATAACCTTTGGCCTTTAAGGATGAATCAAGTGAAACTGTAAACGAAGTGAAGTCAGGTTTCCAGCTGTGAGCTTCTGATGGGTCTCCATGGTGACCTCTGACCCTTCCTGCAGGTAGCAGCCTGACTCGTCCTTGTTTCTCAGCATGGGTGGGAAGTGTACCTCGTCTGCACCCAGAGCGGATCAGAACCGGATGGAACCGGTCCAGTAGCGTGAAGAAGCCTCCGCCCTGCGCCGCTGTGGGTGTCATGACTTACGGCTCTGGAGGTAATTGCTTCATTGGCTGCTGCTGCGTCGCATTAAAGCCGAACCATAACTCAGCGCTGCGGCCTGGCAGGGCGCGCCGCGGCTAGGCTAGCAGCAGGTGACCCGCTCTGACAGCTTTCTGATGAGGTCACATGATTGACGGAGCGCCAGCTGCCGCAGCAGCTCATAAATCTGCTGCTGATCAAGCTGCAAGGAATTATGGGAGGCTGGCTGAGCTGCAGAGCGACGAGAGGAATCGGATGGATCCCAGGAGGATCAGGAGGCGACAGGAAGGTCGTAGAGACACAGACTGCTCAGCATTCACAGCAAGGCCGCGTGAAGTACGCGGACGACACAACAGTAGTGGGTCTCATTTCAGACAACAACGAGACCCACTACAGAGAGGAGATTCTGCAGCTCACTCAGTGGTGTTCAGCCAACAACTTGGTGCTGAACACAGGGAAGACCAAGGAGGTCATTGTGGATTACAGAAGGTCCAGGAGGACGGCTCACACTCCCCTTCTCATAGATGGAGAAGTGGTGGAACGTGTGGACAACATCAAGTTCCTGGGCCTCCACATCACCTCTGACCTCTCCTGGAACACAAACACCTCCCACCTGGTGAAGAAAGCACAACAAAGGCTCTTCTTCCTCAGGAAACTGAGACGGGCTGGACTTTCCTCACGGCTGCTCGTGAACTTTTACAGGGCGATGATTGAGAGCATCGTCTGCCTCAACATGACTGTGTGGTATGGTAGCTGCACAGCACTGGAGAGGAAACAACTGACACGGGTGGTGAGAACAGCACAAGGCATTGTGGGATGCCCCCTCCCAGACCTGGACTCCATTTACACAGACCGGGTCAAGAAGAGAGCTGGATCCATAGCCATGGATTCCAGCCACCCGGGCCACAGACTGTTTGTGCCGCTGCCATCAGGCAAGCGGTTCAGGAATATACGGACTACAACAAATAGACTGAGAAACAGTTTCTTCCCCACAGCCGTCAGAGCCATTACTCCCTGCCGCCCCCCCCTCCCCCCCCTCCCACACATATCATAACCTCGCAGTCACACATACATATCCCCCACCCCCACACAGCCATATTGTTCTGCACTTTGCACTGTCACATTATCTGTACTTTGCCATAATTGGACCTGCTGCTACTTCTTTGGTGTGGTTGAGTGCCTTTAGTTAATTTAGTTGTATATATTGTTATTATTATTATTATTGTGTGTTTGCTTATTTATACTGTATATATTTGACCTTTTGCACGGGAGCTGCAATGGAAATTTCGTTGAATTCTGTTCAATGACAATAAATGCTATCTATCTATCTATCTATCTACCTGCTGGTGGTACAGGTGAGCTGATGGCTCTGTAGCTCCCCCTGCAGGCAGGCGGAGGAAATGTCTCAGGACAATGAGCTCCAGATCAGAACGTTTCCCACAATAACCTCCAGTTTAAGGGGGGAAAGGTGAAAGGTCACCAGGCCGGGAGTCGAACCGTTGACGCCGGCCTTGAGGCCAGAGGCCTCCGCCTACGATTCTCCGGTTCCTCTACTCTGATGCCACCGCCGCCATGTTTTTATCATGTGAACAAACATATTGATTTTAGTTTAATCTCTTGATTAATGGAAACGACGCCGTTAAAAATGATGTTTTGTCGACATAAATCGACAAATTTAGCAGAAAATCGACAAAGATTTGGGTCATCAGTAACGGAAACGCAGCGTCCAGTTAAACGGTGCAACCCGACTGGAGAATCTTTTCCTGAAGGTGGCGCTGCTGGGAAAACAGGCGACGGGGCAAAGTAAAGAAATGAAATCATCAGCAACAAAAAACTGTTCAGTCTCTTTATGAGATTTTATTTTGGGTCAGTTTAAATGGTAAAGTGTGTGTGTGTGTGTGTGTGTGTGTGCGTGTGTGTGTGTGTGTGTTTGAGAGAGAGAACCAGGTTTTTATATCCTTATGGGAACCATTTCTGTCTGCAATGTGAGATGGTGAACAGAATTGCTGCTTTGTGTTGCAGAATGAATGGAAGTTAATGCCTGTGCGTGCGTGGGTTCTCTCCGGGTACTCCGGCTTCCTCCCACAGTCCAAAAACATGACTGTCAGGTCAATTGGTTTCTCTAAATTCTCCCTAGAGTGTATGTGTGCATGGTTGTTTGTCCTGTATGTCTCTGTGTTGCCCTGCGACAGACTGGCGACCTGTCCAGGGTGACCCCGCCTCTCGCCCGGAACGTAGCTGGAGATGCACCAGCACCTCCTGACCCCATTAGGGACAAGGGTGACCAGAAAATGGATGGTTGGATGGAAAGGCCCCACAAGACACGAAAACACGACTCTGTGTGTGTGTGTGTGTGTGTGTGTGTGTGTGACCTCTGAACACATCAGTGTGTGTCTGTGGGGGGGTCTGCCCAGGGACCTTTGAGCAACACTGGAAGCGTGCTGTTCACGTGTCGTCTGCATCGCCGTGGCGACTGGGAGCTCGGCCAACCAGGTTGGCCGTCTGCCCGCAGCAGCACTGACCTCAGCAGGAGGAAGAGGAGGACGAAGGCCGTCCAAGTGGAGGAGAAGGGAGAGGCTTCTGGGCTCTGATTGGCTGCGACAGACGCCATGGTTACCTGGACAGGTGAGGGTTCTGCGGATCAGAACCAGACGGTGTGTTGATCTCTCACCTCCAAGCTTTCTGCCCGTCATCGAGTCCAACAGGAGCGACGGGGCCCCGGCGGCCATGTTGGATCCAGACCCATCAGTTTTCCAGCTGACTGGCCTGCTGGATCCAATCAGCGTCTCGGTTCTTCCACATCCAGCTAATCAGCGCCAGGCGGCTCCACTGATCCTGCTCTTCCCCTAAACATGAGTTATTTCATGTGAGCGGCTGCAGTTGTTACGGAGAGGCCGTAAATCCAGCCTAGTCAAATCACAGACGCGTGGAAACACACGCCTCATTCATCAGAACCAGAGAAGCTGCTAAACGGACTGGAACCGGTTCACCAGCAGAAACGTTTAGCTTTACCCTGAACTTTCTCTGAGTTAAATGCCATTTTAGTCTCTTCTGGGGTCAAATCCTGACTGAGGTCAAAGGTTGCCTTCCATCCCTCCTAAATGAACTGAAGGACTTTGAAATCCATGGAAACTTTTGAGCCTTTTCCAGTTTATATGTGAGCAGTCATGTTATTAAAGGAGCTGCAGATTGCTAAAACTCATAAACCGCAGCAGTTAGCATGATGCTATGCTAACGTAGCATCATGCTAACTGCATGATGCCACACTAATGTAGCATCTCAGGTTGAACTCAGTATTTTCCTGGTATAAAACTGGTCAGGTGTTTACAGCTCTGCTTTAATGTTGCCATGCAAATTTCTGAGTTTGAATTATTGACTCCAAACTATTGATTACTGAAAAATTACTTTTAATTCTGCAGTTTGTTTCAACAATATTTCAATGTATTTAACATGTTGTGCAGTATATTTTCCACTATAATTTCTGGTTTTAATATAAATATAATAACATGAATTTACCAACAGATGTAAAAATACAGAAAATGTCATTTTGGATCAACAGAAATGTGAGTAAATTAAACTTTTTAAATTACAGTAAAAACATCTGTTTTAGCGTCGATGGAAATGTTGGCAAAGTCGAAATGTTTCGGTGACTGAGGCTCTCCGGCGTCCCGCCTCCTGATTGGACGGAGCGGCTGCTCGGTTTGTCTCAGTGAAGCTGGTGTCACGTGGTTTCCATGGAAACGGCGATGCAGAGGGCCAAACATCAGAAAGAGGTCAGCATCGGGATCATTAGCGCCCCCTTTGGTGAGGCCGTTGTTAGCATCACTGAACAGATCTGGTTCATGCGTTCAGCATCCTGAGGCGAGGGGAGCTTCATCAGCGCAGACCGAGCGCCTGAAGGACTGAGACCGTTTCCTCCCCGCTGCAGTTAAATCTCTCCGTCGCTTACCTGTTGGTTGCCATGGTTACAGGATGCAGGAGCCTGGGCTGTTCACAACACATGCAGGAACACGATCGTGTCTGAAACTGTCGGGAGGTATGGTTGCCATGGTTACAGCAGGTTACCAACAGGAGCTGTAGGTGAGATGAACATGAACCTCTGGTTCTGCTGAAACCCACCAAACTGGATCAAAGATCTAGATGAGTCCAGATCTAGGACCAGATCTAGGCTCCAGCTGATGCAGGGAGCTGCCGGTTGTTTGGACCGGTTCTGGTCCTGGGGGACAGAACGCTGCGCCTCCCGGAGCCGCTCCGTCAGCAGCGCCTCGTTAATAACTTCATCTCTTCATCGTTAGAGCCCCCCCCTCCCCCCCCCCGGGGAGCGGCGATGCAGAAACACACGGTTCAGAGTGTGAGGAAGAACAAGGAGGCCGGCTGCTTGAGCAACCCGCCGCCACCCCTCACCCACTTCCTGTAAGCTCTGATTGGCCCAAGAAGTGGGGGAAAGGTCGGGGGGGTTAGGGGGGGGGCGCGGCCCCCTCTGAGCTGAGGCTCTGAGCGAGGCGTGCAGCCGGGGTCAAGAGGTCAAATCCCAGCAGGGTTGGGCAATAGGTGGAGTGAGAGCCAACAGGATGAAGACTGCTGCTGGGCCGTCCCAGTTACTACTGGAACCAGTGGAGTGATGTTGTCCATCATGGAAGAAGTGAAGTTTTATATTTGGACCTAAAGAGGAACAATCTAGAGCTATAGATCTAGAGTCAGCTTCAGTTGTTCCAGCTGTAAACCAGAGGCTGACCTCTGACCTGACCCTTGGGTTCCACAGTGGACCTTCTAGCAGCTCCAGAACATTTCCAGGACCAGAGACTAAAGTCTCAGATCACTTAGACTTAGACTGACTTTATTGTCATTTTCATGCACAGGGTGAATACAGAACCAAATTTCGTTGCATACGGCTCAGAACAATGTTTAAGCTTCCAATGTTGTGAGGTTACTCCAGAATAAAATAAAATACAGTATAAAATATGAATATAAATATAAAATATAAAGTGCAGGAATGACAGTAAAATAGAAGTTATTTAGCTCTGTACATGTGCAAGGTATGAAGTGGAGACCAGTTTTTAAGTGCAGTCCAGTTAAGAGTTCAGCAGTCTGATGGCAAGTGGGAAAAAGCTGTTTCAGAACCTGGTGGACCTGCACCGGATGCTGCAGAACCTCTTTCCAGAGGGCAGCAGGGAGAACAGTCCATGGTGGGGGTGTGAGGGGTCACTGACGATGTTTCGGCCTCGGGACACGCAGCGCTGGGATGAAATGTCCTGGATGGAGATCAGAGAAACTCATCATGTTTTCATTAAAGATCTGCTGGATCAACCTTCAGACCTCTCAGGTCCTGGCTCTGGTTCTGGTTCTGGTTCTGGTTCTGGTTCCAGAACCAGAACCAGAACCAGTTTTGTCTCCTCTTTTTGTATTTGATGAGACAAAACGTGACGTTTATTGTTTCATAATTGGCGACTTTATGATGTTTCTGTGGAACGATGAACTGTCTTGTTGCTGAAATGTTTTTCACTAATTCCTTTATTTAACCAGGTAAACCCCGTTGAGATCTAGATCTCATTTTCAAGAGGGACCTGAGCAAAAAATTTGCAATACATAGCAACCTGGTTACAATAATAAACAACTGCAGAGCACAACAGCCTAGTCAAAGTCCTGAGTTGATGCTGTGGTTCACAGTGACGAGTTGGACACTTAAAGTCTTTCTGAGCCGTTTCTGGTCTTTGGATACATCTGAAAAATAAACACAAAAGACAAAATATTTTTGAGTTTCTGTTTTTACTTCCCAATAATTCACCGTGTGACAGAATGATCTGCTGCTGGACCGCACCGACCCGCTGCAGAACATCAGGGCCGGGTTAGAGGTCACTCAGGGGTCAGGAGGTCTCCGTCTGCCCATCACTTGTCTTGCGTAAGTCCAGGACGCCTGGACGACCGTCCTGCTGTGAGGACGTCTGTCTTCCCTCTGGAAACCGGCCCAGAGGTTGAGAAACAGCAGCTGGGAGATTCTGGAGGTTCTGCTGATCCGAGGGATAAAGAGCCGAGTCAGCAGGACGGGGGCCGGAGGGCTGAAACCTGAGACTGGAGATGGACGGATGAATTTACCTCCAGGCCTTCATCAGCCTGGCGGGCTGCCAGCCTCCAGTTGCTCCTCCAGGCTGAGATTCATTCAGATTTTATCCAGAAACAGCAACAGGAAAACGTCAGTATGTGAACACAGCCTGGGGTCAGAGGTCATTCACCTGAACTATATCCACTTCCTGGTCATGCTAACAACATGTTAACAACTTCAGCTAATAAAGTCAATAATGGATCAAAATATTTGGACACTTTAACTAGGATGAAACAACTGAAGAGAATAAATATTTATTTTAACTGTATTTTTTTCCTTTCTTAAGAAACTTTAAATTTTCTGTTTAGGTTTTGTTAATAATGTCTTTTAGCCGTATTTTAAACTTTAAATATCTTTTAACTCAAAGACATGTTGAGCTGGACAACCAATCAACTGATTGACCGACTGACTGACCGACTGACCAAGTGACTGACTGACTGACCGACTGACCAAGTGACTGACCAACTTACTGACCGACTGACCAAGTGACTGACTGACCGACTGACCAAGTGACTGACCGACTGACCAACCGACCCACCCCAGGTGAAATGTATGTACACCCCGTCCAGGTTCTGACTCCAGAAAACACCCAGCTGATCCAGACTGGCATTATTTAGAGAAGATAGAGAAAATGAAGAAAGTAAGTACACCCTGCTGTCTTCCCACCCTGACAGGTTTGCTGGAGGCTGAACCAGAACCAGTGATCTAACTGGATTAACTGGGATCTTCTGACTAGTTGAGGAAATCTCACCTGTGAGGTCAAAGGTCAGTGAAGTCCTACATGCCATCCCCTGACTGTTCCTCTCCTCCCAGATGAAGCTGAACTCTGCGGTCTAGGTCTGGTTAGAGCGATTACCATGGCAACGGCCTGCTAGAAGCCTTGTGGGCGTGGCCTGATGTGACAGAATGATCAATGGATCGATAAGAGAGCGAGATAATCAACCACAGACTGTGTGTGTGTGTGTGTTTCAGTGTCTTTCATCACGTTTCTTACGCAACCCCGCTGCAAGCCGTGGGACCGGAGGAGCCGTGGAGCGCTGCTGCCCCCTGCTGGAGCTGCCATGAACGGCACCGTGTGATCAGCTCAGTTTGATTATTTATCAGGGACGATGTTAAAAAAACAAGTGGCGGAGATTTTCTACAGATTTAGCTTCAGCTGGTTTCCATCTGCAGGTGACTTACTGTAAAATCATCCAACATGCATCCATATAATAATAATAATAATAATAATAATAATAATATATTATTATCTCTCATTTTTATTCACTTATTGTTTGTGCAGCTGGACTGTTCCTTCTTGCTGTTTCTGGTCACAAACTTTTCCATTTAGCGCCGCGACGCTAACAGTAGCAGAAAAGCAGCCAGTCAGAAAGATGAGCATGACAAATAACATTTCAATCAATTATTTTACCTTCTATTTTATAACAATGATTGAAAAGCAGAGTACATTTTATGATTAAAAAAATATTACACCCTATATTTTTATTTTTGCTTCTTCTTCTCATCTCCAGTTGGAGGGAAAATGTTCCAGCTGCTCGAATCCACAGGCAGAAAATCAAATAAATACTTTTTTTTAAGTCCCAAAATGTTTCAGATTAAAAGGAAACCTTAGAATCATGATGGTTCTCTTCTGCATGCAGATATGAAGGGATGGTGGAGAGAAAAACAGAATAAATAATCATTTATTAATCCCAACAAATTAAATTGCAATAATTCAGATTATGTTATTAATCTCTGAACTGCTGATTCCCTTCAGAACATCAACGTGACTCAGAAAGTTCTGCAGAAGTTAAAGAAGAAAGTTCCGTTCTGGATGGAGAACCACTTTCATAAAACACCATAAAGCATCTCCAGTAGCAGTCAGTGTGGCAGCGAATGTGAAGAGGCCTCTGACTGACATGCTGACAGCTTAGCATCCAGGCAGCAGACGAGTCACTGCTTTTTGGTCAGAGAGACGCTGGAGTTCGGAACGATTCTTGGAAAACATGGCTGAACTTCCATCAGCCTCCTGATCAGCTCCTCTCTGACCGGGGTCAAAGTTCACGGTTCATCTGAGCTTTTGAGATGCTTATCAGCTGCTCCAACCTGTAAAAACACCTCGTTGCTATGGTTACGCGACATAACAACATTGCAAAAGTTAAAAGGTAAAAGCAGAAAATCTTCCAGCTGCTTAGTGTCCAGCAGAGCTGCTCCAACATGCTGCCACCAGGAGGCGCTGAGAGGAGAAATGCTCAAAAAGGTCTCAGGAATGTAGAATAACATGAAGAATGTTGACAGGGAAGATTGATAACGGAGTGAAAATCACTGATGAGTTAAAATGCAAAACTCCGGAGGATAGAAGGACCGGCAAGAGACGAAACCTTAAAATAAAAATTCAATTAAACAAGACGAAACGGGTGAAGAAGCCATAAAATAAAACATTAGTAGTAACTGTCCTCTGATGCGATGCAGTGCTTCAGCCGCCAGAAGGCGCTGTGGAGCAGCTCCCCGGTCTGTTGAAATAATGGAATCAAGTTTAGTTTCTAAACTGATCCCAGAGCAGCTCCACGCGACTCCCTGAGCTCATGATGTCATTCTGACGTGAGCAAACACCCTCACCACCAAACCGGAACTTCTAGGATACTCCTTCACATTAAAAACCTGGCGTTCACTGTAATGGATGCTGGAAAACATGTAAAGATATAAAGTTAACCCAGAGGTTCTGGAGGTTCTGGAGGTTCTGCAGGACTGAACAGCTGTTTACGGTGAAGTCATCAAATCGTCTCTTCTGTTTCTGCTGGACGTTAAAGATGAAAACGTTTCTCCTGCTGGAGTTCAGGTTAGCATCCTGAGTTCAAGTTGGCTCAGATTTATTTCAGATTTATATTTCTGCCTCTTCTGGAGTTCAGATAAACCGATCTGAACGGCCAGCAGCAGAACTGGATCAGAACCAGACCCAGAACTCTCTTTGAAATGGAGATGAGAGAATATTTTCAGTTTGCTTGGGCTCTGAAGGCCTCCTGGATTATTGCTTTAAATCCCAAATATTATGTTTAAAAAAGTTTTCTGTATTTGTGTTAAATGTGATTGAGCAGAAAACTTTATTTTATTTTTCTGTTTTTAATTGTTTAGGACTGAACCTGCCAAAAGTATCAATAAATATGCAAATAAACAAACGGCTCGATAAACTATTTAATTTGGCAAAAATTGCATTTAACACATAGAAAAAAATGAGAATTTGTCCAACCTAATTATATAATGTGTATTATATCTGAATATTAACAAATTGTTTTATAGTTTACTACAGTATTAAACTAAGATTATCACCATAATCTAAGTCAGTGGTTCCCAAAGATTTTCTGGGCCCCCCTATGGATTACAACAAAATCGCCCCAAAAAGAAAAAACAATCAACTGGTCACATATTGTTCAACCACAAACCATCTTTACAGTGAAACACTTTTGTGTAACTGTGTTGGTTTTTTTCATTCATCCATACTGCTTCCTGTCCCCCCGCCCCCTCCCTGCAATGGCACTGCGCCTCCCATAGGGGGCGCGCCCCACACTTTGGGAACCACTGATCTAAGATTCCATTTTTCCTCTTTCCTCTTATTTTCTTAGTTTTCTTTTAACTTCATTATTTTAGTCATACATTCATTTATTTTGTAGTCTATTATATATGAGCAGTGATGTCATAGTGACGTGTTGCTCAGATTATGAAGAGAAGCCATCTTTGATTTCACCTCTTTATTATTTTGAATCAGAAAATCAAAACAAATTTATTCAGCTGGATTTATTTTCTAAAGCGAAAGGCCGGCTCTCTGATCGGATGAGCTTTATTCTGAAAGGCCAAACCGGATGTAGTCTCTGGTTGTGTGTGGTAAAATGCCAGTTCCAAATATGGGCCTGACGTCATCCCTAGGCCCCGCCCCTTTGTGCAGCCAGGTCCTCCTGCGCTCAGCTTCGTTTAAACTTTCCTCCGCGGCGCAGCGAGCCGCACCGACTCTCCCCCAGCAGCGCAGCCGCAGTCTGGTCGCTGACTTTCGGCCATGGATTCCGTCACCTGCCGGGTCCAGTACCTGGAGGACTCGGACCCGTTCATCTGCACAAACTTTCCCGAACCGCGGAGACCTCCGACTGTCTCCCTGGAGGAGGACCAGCCGCTGAGCGAGCAGATCTCCGGGATCCACAAGCTGCTCGGGGCGCCGCTGAAGGTGGGTCACACTCCGAACCGGGCCGGAACCGGGCTCAGCGTGAGCTTAGTGCCAAAATCTGTCAGGTGAGGCGCATGGAGGGAGGAAAGGTTTCCAGGGTGAGGTGTCTCGTAGCCAGGGTGACGTCATGATGAATAATTACACAAAACGAGTCCGGTCCAGTTAAAGGTTCACCTGGACAGGTGAGTCCGGAGGAGCAGGAAGTCCCGCCTCTTTACTGACCGGAAACACGTCAGATAAATGTGAACCTCTTCAGTAGCTGAGGCCCGGTCCAAACCGGGTCAGAACCGGGAATCAAACACAGCAGCCGGTCCACAGCACACACAATGGCCTAGTCAAAGTCCTGGAAGGCTGTGATGGGACGTTCGGAGAGCAGAACCACAACAATCTGAACCGGAGTTGGAAACCAGAGTGGACCAGAACCGGTTCTGCTGAGATGGAACCGGGTCTGTGGAGGTTCTGCTGGATCTTCTGGTTCTGGAGGTTCTGATGTTTCTGTGTTGGGCTGTCAGAGGTTTTCTGTTCTGATCTGGGTCAAAGTTTCTGCTCACCTGTTGAGCAACCAGCAGTGAAGGGGGCGGTGCTTCCAGCACCTGGGCAGGTAGACCAGGGGGCGGGGCTTCAGGAGCTGCAGCTGATTGGTCCTTCAGGCTTCAGTGAAATCCGTACTGCAGAGGAAACGACCAGTCTGAAGACAAACCTCCCAGTCCTCCCAGTCTCTCTCCCAGTCCTCTTGTTCCTGGCAGATTTTTTCCGTTTTGCCAAACAGGAAGTGAGCAAAGTGCCGCAAAATGATTCAGAGGCGACTCAGTGTGGAGCCAGAGGTCAAAGGTCAGAGTCCTCAGACGGAGACAGACAGACCTGTCTGACCTGAACCCACCAGAACCAGAACCTGTCAGTCCCCAGACCAGGATCTGAGTCACCTTTAACCTTTGAACTTTTTAACTGCCAAAATACTTTAAAAAAAACAAGTTTCTGTTTATCACAGTAAGAGATTATTATTATTATTATTATTATTATTTAAACTTTAAATTATCAGAAAATTTTCCAGATTTTTTTTATGATCATAAAATGCATCAGAACTGAAAACTCCTATTTAAACTTCAGGTTGTTGACCTTTAGTAACGATGACAAGTTGGACCCGACCGGTCCGAGTCCAGTCTGCTGTGAGACGTTTGAGGCCTGCAGGAGTGTTCAGACCTCTGATTGTTCCCATCATGCCTTGGGGCCGGTTCCGCAGCCTGGGAGGGTGTGCAGTCTTCATCCTCTTCCTCGGCCCCCAGCAGGAAGTGGGCGGGGCATCCGATAAGCTAACTGCAGCGTTTCCTTCCTGTTTAAAGGATTAAAGGAGCAGTCTGCCTTTCTCCTCTACTGGACGGGTCGATCCGGTGGTTCTGATCAGAACCTGGACCCGACCAGACTTCTGGTCTGCCTGTCCGTCTGAAGGTCCTCCTCGATCAGACCACAGGTGGCGCTACGCCTGGGCGCCTGACATTCTGCGACGTTCAGGAGATTTTCTGGGTTTCATAATTTAAATATTTATCAATGACCTGCAATAAACCTCTAGATCAGGGGTCTCAAACTCCAGGCCTCCAGTCGCTGTCCTGCAGTTTTTAGATGTACCACAGGTACAAAGCGCTGGAATGAAACGACTTCATGACCTCCTCCTGGTGTGGATCAGGTCTCCCAGCCTCACTAACAACCTCATTATTCTGTTCTAAAAGTTGCAGTTTGAGACCCCTGGTCTAAATGATCAAATTCCAGATTTACCTCTTTGCTCTGTTTCATAATAAAGCATAATAAAAATCGTATTAAAAACAAAACGGGCCACGCCCACCACTATAACCACGCCCACTATTATGGCCACGCCCACTGTCAGCTGATGAAGCCTTCAGGTCTGCAGATTTAAAATTTGATTTGTTGGTTTCAACACTTAAAGTTCACTTTCTAAAACTGTAAAAGAAAAAAAGTGTGATTGTTGTTACCATGGTTACAATCTGATGCCACGAGTTTACCGGGCCAGTTCTGGTTCTGGTTCAGTCCGGTTGCTTCAGAACCACCAACTGGAAGACAGAGCTGATTATTATGCGCTGGGATTCGAACCCAGAATCTCCCTGCTTCCACCACAGCAACACTCTGGATCAAACTGGGTCCAATAGAACCAAACCGCCTGGTCCAATAGAATCAGGCCGAACTGGGCCACTGAACGTTACCAAACCTCAGAAAACCTGAGAATCAGTTTCTAAAGCTGGGCAGTGAGCTCACTCTGATAAACCAGACCAGAACCAGAACCAACACGCTGCAATTACTGCATCGCTTTAAAATGTGGAGCTGAGCTTCATCATCCTCCTCTTCCTCAGCTCCAGTCCAGAAATAGCAGGCAGAATGTGGTGCTACTGGTTCTACTGGTCCAGAACCTCTGTCTGTGCTGCTTGACTGGCCGAGGTCCGATTAGAGCCAGGAGGACTAGAGACGATTACTAGACCAGATTGGACGTCGCTAGAGAAATGGTTCTGGATCAGGAAGTTCTGGTTCTGGTGGAGTTTGGGTCGTGATCGTCTGTGTTCCAGATCCTTCTGGGTCCAGTTGAGTTGGTTCTGTTTGTTGTGGCAGCAGCTGCTGCTGGATCTGTTTACGGTGCACACATGCGCGTGCACACACACACACACACCCACACACACACGCACACACACACACACACACTCTCTCTCTCTCTGGTTCTGACGTCGCTGCTGCAAAATGATTCATAATCTATAAATAAATGAATGAAGCCTGTGATCTTCAATATTTCCCAGCTTGAGTCTCTATATTTATATTCTTTTAATACAAATAATCCAGTTTATTTATTTCATGTTTTTATTCCTCATTAAATAACTCCGATAAAGTTTGAATACATCCAGCTGTGGCTAACATCCAGCTAGCAGGTATGTGGCTAACATCCAGCTAGCAGGTATGTGGCTAACATCCAGCTAGCAGGTCTGTGGCTAACATCCAGCTAGCAGGTCTGTGGCTAACATCCAGCTAGATGGTCTGTGGCTAACACCCAGCTAGCGGGTCTGTGGGTAACATCCAGCTAGCGGGTCTGTGGGTAACATCCAGCTAGATGGTCTGTGGCTAACATCCAGCTAGATGGTCTGTGGCTAACATCCAGCTAGATGGTCTGTGGCTAACACCCAGCTAGCGGGTCTGGGTAACATCCAGCTAGCGGGTCTGTGGGTAACATCCAGCTAGATGGTCTGTGGCTAACATCCAGCTAGATGGTCTGTGGCTAACATCCAGCTAGATGGTCTGTGGTTAACATCCAGCTAGATGGTCTGTGGCTAACATCCAGCTAGCTCAGGGGTGGGCAACTCCAGGCCTGGAGGGCCTAAAAGTCTCCTGCAACTTTTAGATGTGTCTCTACTTAAACACACCTGAGTCAAATAATGAGGTCATTAGCAGGACTCTGGAGAACCTGACTGCACTGAGGAGGAGATTTAGCTGTTGGATTCAAGTGTGTTGGACCAGGGAGACGTCTAAGAGTTACAGGACACGTCTAAGGCCCTCCAGGACCAGGATTGCCCACCTCTGAGCTAGATGGTCTGTTGCTAACATCTAGCTAGCTAGTCTGTGGCTAACATCCAGCTAGGAGTGAAACCGATCCGGTTGTGTTGCAGCTGGAGGACTGCGCCCTGCAGGTGTCTCCCAGCGGGACGTACCTGGACCTGGACTCGTCTCTGGCGGAGCAGCGGGATGAGCTGGACACCGTCTACCAGGACCTGGCGTGAGTCTGAGTCCCGACCCCCGACCCTTGCTGCTGTGGTACCAAAACCGGCACCGGGTTCTGACTGTGTCTCTGTTTCCACAGAAAGGGCAGGAAGCCGATCCTGGTCCTGAGGAACCAGCTCTCCGTCCGCGTTCACCTCATCCTGGGTAAATGTTTCCGTCTGCTGACTCACAGGAAAGGCAGGCAGAGTTTCCTCTGACTCAGCCGGTTCTGTTGGGTCGCCTGGTTCTGGAACCTCTGAGAGGGCTAAACCAAACCTCTGTTTCCATGGAAACCTGAGGACACCAGCCGACGTCTGCAGAGCGGACCAGACCGCATGTCCCTCTGCACCCGGGACGGGTTCTGATGGTTCTGGTTTTGGTTGATATCTTCAGACAGAAATAATTGATCAGGGAGGAGATCAATCTTTTCATAGATTATCTGACATGTTTTTTATGGAAGTTACAATCTGCAGCTTCTACCAAATGCTTGTGATTTTAATGTTTCATTATTTAAACCTTCATGATGAAACGGATCCATTTTTTCTCTGCCGTATAAAAACGCTGCAGCAGATGAAGAGAAAACTCAGCAAACTCTTCTGATCTTCAATCAGATTTAAATGTTTTTCAGTCTGACGGGTTCTTCTAACCGGGTCGAGGTTCTGGTTCTGGTTGTGTGTGTTTCTGCTCAGCGTGTTTTCTGTGTGTTTCCGTGGAGACCGAGGCTTTTATTTTTAGCCCGTTATTTTCTGACCTTATCTGAGCCCAGAAGGCTGCTGCTCTCTTCCTGTTTGTGGCTTCAGTCTCCTCCAGCAGTTTGGATCGGAACCCGTTTGGATCAGAACCGTCCTGGTTTCTGGTGGTTTTTCTCCTCTCGGGTTTCCTCTCTGCTCTGTTTTTGTTTCAGTTGTTGTGTTTTTGCTCGACCCGTTTAAAGTTCTGGTTCTGGCCTGTTAGAACTTGTCAAACATCCGGGGGGAGGAGCTAAATGCTGGCGGCGCTGCAGCCGGGCCGGTTCTGCAGGCGGCTGCCCCGTCTGGGCCCGGAGGGGTTCTCTTTGTTTGCAGCAGCTTCAGTCTGTCGGGACAAAGTTGTGCAAAGTTTCACGGCTGGAGGCGGGGCTTTCCCAGCATGCCTTGCCAGCCTGCAGGCGACTCGCTGAGGAGCCGACGTCAGAAACCACAGCGTTACTTAGACCCAACAGAACCAGAACCACACACAGACAACAGCTGACCTCTGACCTTTAAGATGCTGGCTGGGCCTGTAGCGTCAGACGTTTAGCTCCCCCTCTGACCTCTGACCTCTCAACCTCAACATCTGATTAAAATTAGGATTAAAAAGAATCAGGAAATTCTGGCCTGAAAAATCCAAATAAAATGAGAATAAATTTAATGTTAAACAAGATGAAATCTGAATGTATAATAATCACATAGCATAAAAATCTAAATAAAATCAAAATAGGATCAGAATAAAATCTTGGCACAAACCAGAATTTAAAAAAGTCAGAAAATAAATGAGATAAAATTGAATCAACCCAAAATCAGATAAAAGATTGAGATAAAAATGAAGGTAAAATGTGAGTAAAACTCCTTAGAAATGAAAACTATCTGGATAAAAAATGTTTTCCGGTTCATGATTAAATCTAAATTTGAAAAACAAATCAATAAATAAATCAATAATTGAGTCAGAAATATTGATTTCATCTTGTTTTTGCCCCAGAAGCCTAAAGATGTATTATTATAGATTTTTATTCATGTGGAGACAATCAGCGTGACCAGAATGAGTCTCAATTCATTTCTATTCCTGCTGCTGGGAACACTGGGAACACTGGGAACAACGGGATCCAGTTTTAGGTAACTGGAAAGGACCAGATGAAGCTTTTCTTTTTTTTTTTTAACTTTATTTTATTTTTTTACAACACATGTTCATAGTTACATTCTTCCGTCTCTTACTGACATTTATCATCTGCATTATAACTTGGCAGCAGGAGATGAGACAGTAGGTGTTCTTAACAAATGTAATAATGATTACAGAAAAACAGAACGGAATCAACAGACAGATAACAGCAAAATAAAATAAATACAAAACATACGATTAAATCCTCCCTGAGTTAAAGTTTTTTACACCATGGTATTTTAGACCGACCCAAGAGAACATACAAGTGCAAAAGGCCAATCCTGTAATTGTGTCACTGAAATAATAACGGCATGAAGCTCCACCTTATATTAACAACTGTTTTTTGAAGCCTTAAGGAATATGTGATTTCTTCCATCAAATGAATGTCCCAAACTTTTTTCATCCATGTGTTATATGTAGGAGGTCCTGGCTTCAGCCATCTGATAGTTATGCATTTCAATGCTGCTGTGAGCAAGATTCTTAGAAGATATCTATCATCCTTCCTGTCCAATCCATCGGGTATTACTCCCAAAATTGCCACCAAGGGGGTTTTTGGAACATTTCTTCTGAAAATTACCTTGAGAGCTTCAAAAATGTCCTCCCAGAATACACTTAGTTTAGGACAAGCCCAAAA